>NC_083350.1:99266856-99884023 GCF_030254825.1 Meriones unguiculatus
CTTTATTTCAAGTCCCTTTTCTCCATTATGGCTTCGACTCAAAGTGCTTTTCTTTGGACAGCAAGTATGGACATCACTATTGGAAAAAACAAAACAAAACAAACAACAAAAAAAACCTCAAGCAAACATGAAACCCTCAGAGAAAAATCTGACTTTATTCACTTTCATGCTTTGAAAGGAAGTTGATGCAGGTCAAATCCTATTAAAGGGACTAGATATTTGAGTTGTGATATTATTTGTCAAAACAGAATTTGACATATTACTCTAATTAACTAATCTGGTATCAATAGAATTACTCTGACTCAACTGGCAGAAAATTAGTTACAAATACTTTTTGGCATTTTGAATGTTCTCCACTCCCCCCTTCCCCTGGGCTAATAATACCCTTCAGATATTTTTCTTTAATTGCCTTAAAAAATCTCATTTTCAAATTACATGGTGAATTCAGATGCCACCTACGCAAGGACCATGAGAAATGTAAGAAGCAGCATCCAGTTAAGTTCATTCCTTTTGTTTATGCTCGGGGTAAGCACATAGGCTAAGATTATGGCAGAAGGACCCATTTCAAGTAGACTTTTATGAAAGACCCAGGGCTGCTGACATTTATTTTAAAAGGAAACCTGAGGTCATAATGTGCCAATGTCTTGAGTTTCTAAATTTAAAAACTTAAGAGATGGCTTGATGTAGAGGAGTTAGCGATGAATTCTATCATTGGACATGATACCTTGACAAACAAATTCAAACGAAGACAAGCTGATCTTCAGTGTGCTGTTCAGAAGAATGAGTGTAATAACCCACAGCACAGAATTAAATGCCGTATCAACTTTGGTCACGTGGTGAAAGCACCCAGTGTCAGCTGGCACACGCAGTGAGTGATTTACACACGCTCGTACATGATCCGTTCCACTAATCATCACCATAATCTACATGTCCCTCGTCCTTCTTATTGCACCAGATTTCTGAATGCCTCCTAAAGTATAGGAGCAGGATGCTTAGATTTGAGGGACCTCTTGGCCTGCACATTGCTTCCATGCGTATTCTTCGGATCTCTTGATTAATGTTTAATGGGGGAATTGAGCCTCCTAGCTCTTAGTTCTCAGTTGAACCATACGGCTGCACCGAAGCATTCCCCACATGCTTGGGTGAGCTCAGCACAGCCTCAGTTTAGTTCTAAAATGATATTTGTTTATTTGCAGTCCTGGGGACCAAACTCAAGGCCTTGTATACACTAGGCAAGCACTCTATCACTGGGCTACATGCCAGCGCCTGATCTGATTTTTTTCTAAGGAAAAAGGGATTTATTTTGGTTACAACTGGAGGGTGTCATCCCTGGTAGCAGGGAAGAAGGGAGAGGAGAGGCTTTCCATGGTGGTGGTGGAAGCCCGAGGCTGTGCTGGAATCTGGACTTCTGCTCTGCTCTTTAACAGCACTCTCTTTCATCCTCAGACATGTTCTCATCTGATAAGTTATGTGACCACTTGTTTCTTTATTTGTGCGTGTATGTGTGTGCACATGTATCTGTTCGTGCATGTGCAAGCCAAGGCTGGGGATGTGAACAGAGTTCCTCACACTGGAAAGCATTTATCCACGGTGACTTCTCCAGTTCTTATCAGACCACTTATGTTCCACGAAGAATATAAGTGTGTGTGTGAGTGTGTGCGTTTGTGTAGTCTATTCCTATGAGTGTGAGAATGAGCATTCCTAGGCACAAGCATGTGAAGCCAGAGCAAACAGAAGTTGGATGCATTTTTAATATTTTATTCTTCTACCTTGCTGCCTTGCTACTATTTAGGTGAGAATGGCTGGCAGGTGAGCTCTTGGAATCTGCCAGTCCCCACCCTGAAATGTTACATTTATATCAGTCACGCCCAGCTTTGTATGTGGATGCTGGGGATTTTAACTCAGATCCTCATGCATAGTGAGCAAGTATTCTACCCACTGAGCCATTTTCCCGGCTTGAGATAAGAAAATGATAGAACCCATCCAAGCCCATGGTGTCTCTACATAGCAATAGAAGCCCTAAGACCCTATAAAAGGATGCTTTTTCCTTAATATTTAATAGAATAATTTTGATTATAAAAATTGGAAATATTACTTAGGACAAATTTAGAAAACTACTAAGATAAATAAAAATATAATAATTGCTAATATTATGAGATAAATGATGTTGTCACATAATTGTCCTGAAAAAACAGAGGCTGTCAATGAGGAGTTTTCATACCGATTGTATTGGTTAAAGTGTCTATTTTGTGTATAGTGATCAGACAGGCCTGGATTGCTGAGTTTTATGCTATGTGACCCTGTCCTATCGGCTGCAGTTGGTTGTATAACAGGTGGGCTTTGATCCAAAAATACTCAAATCAGAGGCTGGCTAGCAGCCTTTGACCTGGTGTTAAAGAATGAACAGGGCTAGTCATATTTTCTCTTTTGAAGCTGAACTAGAAAGTACAGTTAGCAGTGGAGTCTGGAATAGGAGGAATCTATATCAAGAAGCTATGAGGTTAGGTGAGGCCAGGAAGGGTCACGGCAGGTTGACGTTACAGAGAAGTGAGCGACATGGGGAAGCAGCATCTCTGCAGTAGAGGTAAACCGGGCATAAGGACAGAATAAGCCAGCCAGTCTAGCTGGAGTGTGTGTGGGGGAACAGAGTCGCGCACGTGCAGCAACACCCTAAGAGATGGTGAGAACTTTGGGTGGGCTGTTCTTCAGTTAACCTTTGTTTTCAGATGCTCTTCCAGTTCTGGACCCAGTGCATGGGTACTTTTATGATATTCAGACTTGCAAAAAATTATTGCTATTGTGTGTATGGGGTGTGTGTGTGTGTGTGTGTGTGTGTGTGTGTGTGTGTAGGTATGTTTGTGCCCTGGTAGACGTGTAAAATTAGAGGACAACTTTCAGAGACCAGTTTTCTCCTTTTGCTCCTGGTTATGGAGATCAAGTTCATGTCACCAACTTTGTGTAGACACTGTTTTAGGCATTGAGGCATCTGACCAGCCCAATTCACTCTGTTCTTTCACTGCAAAGAATCTTTCTTGAACAACTGATCATTACAACAATGAGGTGCATGTAGAAAACAGGGGGATGCTGGAACACAGCTTCCTGGTTAGATTCTAAGTACTCACAGGCCTCAAGGAACCCAAGTGCAGGAAAAACCACAGGTCTGTCTGCAGCTTGGAAGGGTATGAGGCAACTACCTCCCTGTGTTCCTGTGACCTCTTGAGGTCATCTGGCATTTCCCCTATGTTGCCTCTGAATGTCTTCTTCTTTTCCTCACTGGCTTCCTTCAGAGATCCAGTTTCTGCTCTCTCCCAACTCTGGATTGCATGTGTCTTTGAATTGTTGGGACACTGACTGACTTCATTCTCTATGGCTTTGGATTTCTAGTGTCCAGCACTGTGTCACCAGTCTGTGAGCCATTTTAACAGAAGGATGGAGGAAAAGAAATAAGAAGGAAGGAGGGATAAAGCAGAGGGGGGTGAAGGGGAAGATGAAGAATGAGGGGGAGGAGAAGGGAGAGGAAGGAGAGAAAGGAGAGGAGGAGGGAGGAGGAGAGACGTTAAAACCAGCTGAAAGACTGCTGTGTTGGACTGAGTCACATAGTTTTTTAATCTGATATTGAACAGTGGTAAAGTATGTGATGTCACATGGTCCTTTTGCCCCCTCAGTTGGGGATGCTGGGTGTAAATTCTCTGATTAGCAGAGAATTATCAGAGAATTTCTCTGAAAATTGAGTAGAACCAATCCTTGTCCTTGCTTCTGTGTTGATTTGTTTTTCTATTACAAACCCACTCTTGGGCTGTTCAGGGAGTTCCTCTCCCCTCTCTGTTGTGACTCACAGTTTCTAGGGCCCTCTACTCTCCCTCCTCCTGCATTGTTTGGGTTTGCCTTCCAAGAGTCTGGTCCAGCTATCATGGGAGCTGTCCATGGCTTCAGTGCTGACAGAATGTCTCCTCTCCAGTGTTGTCCTGGGCTTAGCCTGAGAGCCTGTCTTTGCCTTTCTTCAGAACTGGCCATGCTGTCGATGCTGACTGTGCAAGTGTGGAGAGTGGGTTGTGCTCCACTTAGACCAGAATGAAGAAGTAGCTGAAAAAATTACACAGTCTTGAATACTGACAGTTTCAGCACCGTTTGCCTGAGGGCGCCAATTGTGTAAATTCTTCCTGCAGCAATGTGACAATCTCTTAGCAACTCTGAGCTTCTCTAGTTTCAGTTTAACAGCACCGGGGCAGAAGACCACAGGGGAACTCATTTCATTCCAGAGTGTTTTCACCAAAGCCACCTTGGCTTAGCTGTCTGTCTGAATCAGCATATTCTCATGAAGGGTGATTTGGCCTTTTCTCCCCCTTTCTTTCTTTATGAAAATGTGTCAGTGGGGGTGACAAGGGAGATGTGAGGACATACAGCCTTTGGGAGTTGTCCCTTTTGACCAGCTAAGTCTCTGGCCTGTGCCCACAGAGGCTGTGTCATTTGTTGTACTGTTCTTTCAGGTTCAGCATTGTGCTCTTTCCATCTTGGGGAGGGAGGCTTTCCTGCTCATCACCTCTGCAAGTTTTAGCATTTGTATTCTATGCTGTTTTCATCTGACAACACAGATTCTGTGGTAGTTGTCCTCTCAAGGCTCTGGGGCCAAAATGGATTATATCTGACAAGTTGAAAGGCCTGTAGAGCGATCTCCACAAAGAATGAAAAGAAGTCAGGCCAAAAATTAAGGCGTGTTTTTCATGGAGTTGGTCTGGATTCTATTGTGTTCAGAAAACAGAGTTTCAGGGTTGAAAATGGATGCAAAAGAAAGATGTGCTTTGGGAAGGGTATAGGTTTGCATGTGTGCACATTTCTCATGGCTTTATCCCAAGTGGTTGGCACTGGTCTTCAGGACAAACTGTTGCCTTTCAAACATTCACATTCCTCAGGCAGTATGAGAAAAGAATTAGCAACAGCAGGAATTGTATAATTTTTTTTAAGCCAGTCTTCTGAGTAGACGGCGTTCTATATGAGAGTAAGTCAGGTACTTTCTGATTCTGTGTAACTCATCCAGGTAGCTGGGAGATCATTTAGGAAACTGGACTGGTATCCTTAGACACTGTTAACGAGGGTGAAATGTACCCAAATCTCTCCCTGGTGACTCAAAAAGGTGAATGAGTGATCAAAGCATTCTTAAAGAGTTTTTGAAGTGCAAACAAATATAACACCCCAAATATCAGTTTTACAGTCTGTATTGTGTAAGGGTAAGAGGCAGTCAAGATTCTTGGTCACACAACGGGGCATTGCAACAACGATGACTATAATGGTGAGGTTTGCAAAACAACAGTTATCCTAAGGAAGAAGCGACCAGCAGGAGGTGGAGTAGAGCGGCAGTAGAGCAGCATTAATGTGAGGATGTCTTAGAAATGACTTCTCAACAGCGCCATCTTGAGCTTGTGACTTTCCTGGAGAAGCGGGTACCAATGACAGACCAAAGAATTTCAACGAAGCCCAACTCGGTGAACTAGTAAGTTAATTGAGATTACCTACATGAATATGGAGGAGGAATTACTTATGGGAGCATGGATGGCTCAGAAGCAGCTTCATCACAAAAGCCCACCCCAGCTGGGTGATGATTTCCAAAAGCTGCATTCTTCAGAGCTGACTGCACAGCTTCTAGGCAGCTTGCAGGCAGCTGGTCAAGTTAGAGGTGGTGTCTTCCCACCGTTCCTTACTGTTCATATAAAGGTAAAGGAGGGGACCCTGTGAATCTTGTAAATTTCAGGAACTTCTTAGATTGGGAGCTGTTTACTTCCTGACTCATAAAAAGCTTCCCTACGAGATGCAATGTTTCAATTAGTATCAAATTGCTACTGGGCAAGTAGAAATAGAAGCATTTTAGTTTCTATGCTGATGCCAAGGTAACTGGAAGTCATTAGGAAGCATGACTGTCATCTTTTTCGAATCCTCTGTCCAATACAGAAATTAAGAATCTTCCTGGAGAAGAGACTGCTAGGTTACTATCCACTATCTCTTTATTTTATTATACAGAATCCTGATTTTTTGGGGCAGCACACGCTTAGTTGAAATATATGTGATTTCTTAGCCTGCCTGGGAGATGAGAGGTATTATGAATGGCTAAATTCTAGCTAATGAAATTCAAATAGAAGTTATTAGGTGAGTCTTTGGTTAATGTTATTTAAAGGGGCTAACAAATTAGCTGGCCCATGCCCTTTGTTCCTTATCTTTTCTGTTATTTCATCTGAAATGAGGAAATGCTGGCATTGTGGTAGCCACTTTGTGCATATAAAGCAGCTTTGAGAAAGGAAGCCACAGCTCAAAGATGGTAGGATGGAAAAAGAGGGAGAGATAGAGAAAGGGAAAGAGAAAGAAAAAGAGAAAGAGAGAGGGGGAATAAGAATGAATGAATATGAAGTATGAACCAACGTTTTGGAGGCATCTGCGTAACTTCTTTGTTTAAACCCTGTCTTCAAGTCTCTGCTATTTTCTAACTGACACAATATGAAGTCTGGAATCCTGTATCTTCCCTCTTAAATAGAAGTTATTCTATTCACACAACAGGAGCATCAGTAGGGAATAAGATTCTAAAATTCAGCCAGCCCATCCATATGGATGGGCACCATATGGCCTCTCCTTGCTGCCAAGGACAGTTTAACAGACTCAGGGAAGAATGTCAAGTGCAAAGTCAATAATGACATTCTAGAATGCATGAAATGGAGGCAACCTGAACGACCTTGAGATACCAGAGATACTGACTCTGAGCAAAACGCTTTATAGTGCACAAAAATTTATTAAATTCTATAAAGCCACACCCTCACCTTCAAACCACCGGAGTGGTCAGCTGTTATAATGATTGTTATCCATGTTACTCATCAGTTCAACTATGTAGAAGATGGTCACATTCCATCCACTTAAAATTTCCTAATCTGCTGGTTTTATATAAATTGAGAAATGTATGGGAGCTTAAGCAAGCTTCCCTCTCTATTTTAGGTTGTCTAACATAATATTAACTCACTCTCAAATTGTGTGGCAGGTCATCCCATCTCATAACCTACTTCCAGAAGTTCTGCTTTGTATAATAGTGGCCTCTGTTATTTCTTAGGAGAGGCACTGAACTTTACAAATTAGATATTGTTATTCTCATTTCCAAGATGCAGAAATTGGGATTCACGGAGATCATAACAAATGGTAGAACCAGGATTAAAATCCAGTCTATGTATCCAAAGTTCATTATTTTATTAAAAATTATCACTATCATTATCACATCATCAATATTATCATTGTGTGTATGTGTGCACACATGCATGAGCGTGTGTGTGATAACATGCGTGTGGAATTCAGGGGACAACTTCTGGGAGTCAGTTCTTTCATTTGTTAGTTCCACAGATAAAAGTCAGATCATCAGTACTATTCAGCAAATATTTTTTTTTTTATCCACTGAGCAATCTGGCTGCTACATAGTGGTAATTTTGCTACTGTTATGACTTATAATGTAATCAATCTGATATGCAACCCCAAGGGGGTCCTGACCCCCAGGGTGAGAACCCCTGGCATAGATGCAGGGACTCCAATGAGAAGGTTTCTGCTACAATGCTGTGGCGTACTCAAACTGTGGGTTGTGCTACCGTGTGGGATGGCATAACCAAATGTGGGGCTTCTGAGAGTGCAGTGGCCAAAAATAAATTCCAAATCAGAGACATAATGAATTCATAGGTGGCAACACTCATCCATGTTACATCACGTGACTTCACAGTAGTCTTGGCTGAGAACACACAACACACACACACTTTGCACTGAGCATGGCTTCTTGCTATACAGTTCTAACACTTTGGCTCAGAATCAACGCTACTGTACTCTATAAGTGGAGGTAGTCTGTGTGTGTGTGTGTGTGTACATACAAGCTTCTCAGATCCCAAAATAATGGTTTAATTATGGAACAAAAAACTTTCAATATTTTCCTACTGTCACTTCTCAGCATGTTAAGTGTTGAATTAGTACATCCTTGGATTGCGTTATGTTGAAATATTTGGTTTAAAAAAATGTTGTTTGGGTTGCTGACTTGAATTTCATGAAGTTGTTAAATACATTTTGGCTTGGAATTAAGACAGAATTTTTAACTATTTTTTTACAATGGCCTTTTTTCTGACATTTTTGTATTACATATTCAGAAAAAACCACATTCTCACCATTGATAACTATGAAATCAAGACACAGATCAACCCTGGAAAATAGTCAAGATGTTTCACATTCTGGAGCACCAAATATCAGCTAAGATTTAACTCCTTATGTATAAACAAACACAGATGTCAGCTTTAATAAGTAGGGAAATTATACATGGACTAAAATTGTTTTAAAATAAATTTCTTTATGATTTATTATCACTAAGTGTTTTGTATACCTACTTTATACACTTCTAGACTAGGGCTATATGAAAGCTCCTCAGGTGAAGCTCTACGGCTAACAGAAGATTAATATCTGGAATATAAAAAGAACTTAAAAACTAAACAAGAAAATGAACAACTCAGTCACTAAATGGGCTTAAAATGAACATAGCTCATGACAGATGGACTATGAATAGCCAGTAAACATGAGAATATGCTCAACCTTACTACCTATCAGAGAAATACAAATTAAAACTACGTTGATATTTTATCTTACATCAGTCAAAATGGTAGCCACGAAGAAAACAAACAACAGCAAACGCTGGTGTGACGTGCACACTGCTAGTGGCAGCGTAAGCTATGCCAGCCTCTGGAGATGAGCGTGGCGGTTTCTCTGAAAACTAGAAATACGTCTTCCATGTGATATACTACTCCTGGATCCAAGTCAACACATCAACGGCATTTATACATCCGTGCTCACTGCAGTACCGTTCACAATAGCTAAGACACAGAACCGTCCTGGGTGCCCAACAGTGGAAAAATGGAAAGCATGAAGAGAAGGGGGAGAATGGAAAGAAGTCTAGAAAAGATGGGGTATGTTCATAGTGGAATTTTTCACAGCCATAAAGAAGAATGGAATTGAATTACATTGTTTGCAAGAAAATGGATGCAACTGGAGATAATCACATTAATCAAAATAAAGCAGCCCCCAAAAGACAAATACGTGTTTCCTCATTTGTGGTTTTCAGATTTTTATAGAGATACCTGAAATCATGCATGCATATATTAAGGGAAAGTACAAGTGAAATTGTCTATGGGAACAGCGGAGACAAGTGGGAGAGATATGGGAACAGGGTCGGAGGCTTTACTTGTATTCGTAGGAGTAATGCTATAGGGACTGTGCAGGTAGTGTGTATAGAGTTAACAATATATACTTACATTTCTACATGACAAAAATTAGAGAAAAAGAGGCCAGAAGTTTAAGAGAGAGAAAAGGGATGTGTACATGGAAAGAGTTAGGAGAAGGAAAGGGAAGATTGAAAACAAAACAATTACATTTTAATCTAAAAATGTTTAAAGTAATAAAAAAATCTAATATATGCCTGTAAAAATTTAGAATTATCTAGGGTAAAGAGTGATGATGAAGGGAGAAAGTTTCAGTCCTGTGTTAGCGAGCTCTGTCAGAAGAGGGCTTTCTGCCCTTCTTGCCTACTGAATCCTTTCTGATTATTGGTGCAAGTCACAGAAGGGTGGTGCTAGACAATGACACTGTGACAGGCTGGGAGCTGTCAGCTGCTTCCTCCACTGTTCTGTCCTCTCTCAAGGAAATGTGCAGACAGAGGCAGCTGCTGTCAGGATGGACAAATTCAGAAGTCTTAGAAAGGGAGCTTTTCCATGACCAAAGTTTTGAGCGCTGATATTTCTTTTTTCATTCCACAAATATTTGTATAGCTGTTTCTAGCTTGCGTTAAGGTGTCAGACAGCAACATTAACATTATGGACATCTAAAATCTGTAATGTATCAGGAGGTAGCATAAGTTGCAGAATAATGTTAGGTGGAGGTACTAGGGACGGAGTAAGATGTGCAGGGATGGGGGTGTTCCAGTGTTATTGATAAACTCAAGGCGGACCTCACTAAGAAGGGATTTTGGTTTTGTGGCTAGCATGACTTTTCTATCACGGCATTTCGCCTAGAAGTGAGGAAGATGAGGCACAAATATCCTTCTCCCCAACTGAGCAAAGAGAGCTGTGGACACTCAGCCTATTTTGTATTCCTTACTGCTGGTATCTCAATTTTACCGACTCTATGTCTCCCGAAAGGAGTCCAGTTTGGCTCTTTCTAATAGAGCACGGGTTACCTGCTCTGGCTGGGTCGGCTTTCTGGGAAGACTTCTGCATTGTCTCATTTATATGTACTGGTTCAGTGTCATTGATGAGCTCTGGATTCAGTCAACGTTCACTGTACCTGTATGATATGACCGTAGAATACAATATGGACAATGAAAGTACTCACTGTAAATTTATTTTCACAAACTTCTGATAATGTGTAGTAATTGCTCACATTATTGAATAATTATTTAAATTTGGTCTTAAGCAGGCAAAGCGTATGGAAAGCTGCAGTACTATGGCTGAATCAGTAGTGTAATGGTCACTAGTGCCTGTGCTGGGTAGCTTTTGTCAAGTTGACACAAACGTAGACACACTTGTAAAGACGGGCTCTTAATTGAGGAAGTGCCTGCATGAGATTGGTCCATGGACATGTCCGTGGAACATTTTCTCAGTTGCTAATTGTTGTAGGAGCACACAGTGGTGGCGGGTGTGGGTTCCATCTTGTGGAGTGGGCAGTCAGGACAAGGAAGGTTTTAAAAATATTAAGCCAAAGTTGCTTTTCAGTAGACTATCATTTTTCATTATTTGTTATGTTCTCTCACATTTCGGGTCATAAATCTCACTTATTCTCCCTTTTCTTTCTTTCTTTCTTTCTTTCTTTCTTTCTTTCTTTCTTTCTTTCTTTCTTTCTTTCTTTCTTTCTTTCTTTCTTTCTTTCTTCTCTTCTTGCCTACTGAATCCTTTCTGATTACTGGTGCAAGTCACAGAAGGGTGGTGATAGACAATGACACTTTTTTTCTTTCTTTCTTTTCTTTTTTTTTGAGAGTCTCTCTACATAGCCCTGGCTGTCCTAGAATTCACTATGTGGACCAAGCTGGCCTCAAACTCACAGAGATCCACCTGCCTCTGCCTCCCAAGTGTTGGGATTAAAAGCACGTGCTACCTCACCTGGCTTAATTTTTTCTTAAACAAGAATCAATTTTCCTCTTTCATAAACAAATAGATATGAAAGAAACTGCGGACATAAGCCCTAGGTGGAAAAGCTGCCTTCCTTGTCTTCATGAAAGAAATGCTGGCACGCTTCACTGTGGTGTGCTCTGCGACTACACATGATCTACCTCGGTGCTCTCTCCTGTGATTCTGTGACGTGAGGGTTTTTTGCATTCAAGACTGCTTATGTGACTTGTCTTGGTCAAGAAAATAATCGTTGTTGTGCACAGTATCTCCAACACATACTAATAGAGCAATTTATGGTTCTCCATGTTGTTTGTCTCTGAACTATAGAGATCTCCCACCATCTAAGCCCTACAGGGAAAGTAATGTGGGGCTGATTCACTGTCAACTGGCAATAGAGAGATCTGGAGGGAGAAATAAGCCTGCCCATCGTGGACATTGTTTTTGCTCCTTACCCATTTCTACTTTGATAAATGTAGTCAACGTTCTCATTGCATCTCTTCTCACTTTTTCTCTCTCTTTTTAAAAGTCATAAAAAGCAGAGGATTCAGCCAAACCACTATTTATCACTTAATAGTAAATGGATAGAAGAAATCATCAATGAGTCGATGCAAAGCTGTTAGCACCAGCAATGTAAACAATTGAATATTTAGTCACCGCGGTATAGCTAATAATTGCTATTTTGTTTTAAGTAATGAAGCAAATAAAAATGTAGTCCCCACTGCAGAGCAGTTGTTTAATAGACCAATTACAGTGACTCTTGAATATGAACATGGTATTTTTTAATTTAAACATTTTCTATCCAGACCTTAATTGCTTCTGTCAGTAGCAATTAGGTCTCCCAAAAGCACCAAAGAGAAAACAAAGTTAGAAAGTTAGCAACTTGTAGTCGTGCAACAGTGATTATTTTACGGCAATGGTGACCAGTCAGTGCTAGAAATCATTAGAGCATCATTTCTGGAAGCACTTTGCCTCCTCAGGTGAGAGTACACACTGCCAGTGGCTTTCTTGATGGTTGGGGCAATGACGGTATCAATGACTTGTTTAATTAATAATTATTTTAGTAGACTTAGAAAACCTGTGATAGGTGAAACAAATGGATACCGTTTACTTTTTTCTTGAGACGGGGTCTTGCTATGTAGTTCAGGCTGGCCTTAAATTCTTGGGCTCAAGTGATCCTCTTGTCTCAGTCTTCCAAAGAAGTGCTAGTCTTTTTATTTATTTAAAAACATTTAAAAATAATTTATTTTTATCTTATGTGCATTGGTGTTGTTCCTGCATGTATATTTTTGTGAATTTGTCAGATACTTTGCAATTAGAGTTACAAACAGTTGTGAGTTGTCATGTGGGTGCTGGGAATTGAACTCAGGTCCAGTGGAAGGGCAGCTGGTGCTCTTAACTTCGGAGTCATCACTCCTGTCCTAGAAGTGCTATTCTTAGGGGTTTTAAAAACTTTGAATTCTTAGGAAAAATATACCCTTCCTTCTTTGCATCCTTCCTACTTTTCCTTCCTTCCTTCCTTCCTTCCTTCCTTCCTTCCTTCCTTCCTTCCTTCCTTCCTTCCTTCCTTTTTCTTCTTCCTCCCTGTATCTCTTCTTTTCTTTTGTGCGGGGGTATGTATTTTCTTTTAATTTGGAAAGTTTAAATAATTACTAAGATTATCATTATTATTTTAGTTAAAAAAATCTTTATTTTGTGGGTGTCCTGTGTGCCAAGGTACACATACAGAGGTCAGAATGCAACATGTGGGAGTTGGTTCTCTCCTTTCACCGTGAGGGTTCCAGTGAGCAGGCTCAGGTTACAGGTTTGGTGGCAAATACTGTTACCCACTGAGCCATCTTAACTGGTCCCTATTACTGAGATTGTTCTGATCAAGGACTTTAGAGTTTGTGAAAAAGAGAGGGTACTGGGAGGTAAATATGAACAAAATGTATCAATATGATCACAATGTATGAAAATGTCATCTCAAAAAGCTCTTTATTTTGTACAGTTAACATGTGCTAATAAAAATAAATATTAACCCTGGAAGCTAAATATCATTATTGATTCTATGTAACCAACTCACAAACATGTAATAAGGAAATTTAGGTTAACTTTTCTCATTTTGGATGTACCGCTTTTCAATTTCTTGAAATGTTTATGAGAAAAATATTTGAAAAAATGCATTTACGATAATTAATGTTAATCTTGTTTAAGAGCATAATCTTATTGTCAAATCCTTATAAAAACAAATTTTAACTATGTTTCTCAATTTTAAACTCTGCTTGATTTATTTCCTCTTTCTGATTTTCCTTAAAAATGCCAGTAGCTTAAATGGCTTTAGTTCTTTTCTGAATACATCCCATCCTTTATGCTATTGTTATTTGGTTATGTTGGCTGTGCACTGTTATTAAAAAAAACTTTCAAAATTATTCACTATGTTTATTGTTTTACAGAGTTCACATTTATTTATGTTTGCAAATGGAAATCAAATTTTCTCCCACCATAAGTTCTACTTCCCAGTTCATCTCTCCTGTTTTGATTTTCTGCTAAAGTTCAGTTTTTCAGTGACTCTTTCAGTGGGTGGAAGGGAGTTGATAGATGTAGAGCAAATTCTTATTCTTGTTATGTTTAAAATGTCTGTAGTTTATTTTCATGTTTTGAATATTAGCTTGGCACAGAAGGCAATTCTAGTTTGACAGCTATTTTAGTTAGAACATTTCATGTATTTTTCGACTGTTTGCGGCATCTGTTTTTTCCCAATTACAAGTCCTCCGTCATTTGGATTGCTGTTTTGTGGTAGTTAAAGTAATTTATCCTAGGTGGCTTTAAAACTCATCTCTACTTTTGTTTCTCTAGGTTCACTATGATGCATGACATTTTTCTTTTCTAAAGTTCCCAGACCTCATGTCCTTTACAACCTAGTGACTCATGCTTTTATTTGTTTCCAGAAAATTTTACCATTATCTCTCTGAGTCTTGTCTCTTTGAAATAACCTTTTCCTTTTCCCCCCAAACCCCTTTATATATATGGTAAGGCATCTCCTTCTCCCCTTTATGTTTCTTGACCATTTTCCCTTCCATGTCTACCTTGATATTCTACTTTTCAAACGAGTCATTTTACTTTTAGCTGTAGCCATTGTCTACTCTCTTGCTTGGTTAAGCCATCAGCAGATCATTTCAGTGACTATAGGCTTTGGACTGTGTAGTTTGCTGTAAGAAAAATATCACAAGAAAAGTCACTTATTAACAGATGATTGTTTCTAGTAGTTCTGGCATCATAGCTTTGGAGGTCAAAACGAAGATGTTGGCAGAGGGGTTTGGAGAGCTGGGCAGGAGCATTTCACTATTCAAAGAATGTTGTCTTTGCTGTTTCCTCATAAGGGCCAAGAGAGATTTTTCTGGGCTTTCATAGGGCGATAACTCACTTATGGTCTATTTGTCTCCCAGATGTTTTCCCTGCTACCGCTATCACCTCTGAAATTAAAATTTCAGCATTGGATTTTAGGGAGAAACAAGTATCCACTTATAGTAGTTTTCATTTCAAAAAATCTCATCTTTTGTAACTTTTCCTTTTTTCTCTCATGTCTTTTTCTATAATGCCTTGGTCCTGTTAACACTCTTCTTTCTTTTACCTTAATCATTGCTAGATTTAGCTGTCAGCTTGATGCAGACCTACAGCCACCTGGGAAGAGGAAACATCCGCTGAAGACTTGCTTCCTTCAGACAGGCCTGTGGGCAGGTAGGTGTGTGGGGCTTTGTCTTCATCGCTAACTGATGCAGAAGGGCCTATGGGCAGTGCTCTACCTAGGTAGGTGGGCCTGGCTGGATAAGAAAAGCAGAGAGCCAGAGAGCAAACCAGTAACTAACAATTCTCCCTGGTCTCTGCTTCGATTCATGACTCTAGGTTCTTGCCTTGGCTTCCCCTAAGGATGGACTGTGTAGACACATAAGCCAACTTAATTTTTTCTCCCTAGGTCGCTTTGGGCAATAGTATTTAGCATAGCAACAGAGGGTTGACTAGAACAATCTTTCATTATATTGATAGCATTCATAGTTCAAAATTTTCATCTCAGGTAATTCTCTCATATTAACTCTTCACAGATATAAATTCCTCATTGCTTTTGCTTACTTTCTCAGAGCTGTGAGTATTTTATAATTTTGGGTGGTAAACTTGTCTTCATTTGGATTTATCCCGGGGGCAAGCCTTGGTTGTAGTTTAATTTGAATAGGTGTTTATCTTGGATACTTTTACCTGTATCTTTTCTAGGGATCAAGTGTTTTTCAATGGCTCTGGGGTTTAGTGTTTAACTTTAGTGTTACTACTATGGCTAAAAGAACTTTCACTCTCATTAAGTAATGTAAATTCTGGTCCCACATTCAATATATTCAGGTCAGTAAAATGTATTATTGAATCATAGAGTTGCTACTGAGGGCACCAGACACAAATGAGAACTTCAGAACTTCTGTCTGGAAGGTGGGCAGAGCTTGTTAAAAAAAATCTGTCTTAAGGTTGTGATTGTGATTTCATGGAAAACACTATATATAGTAAATAATATATTACTAGATTTTCACATTTATTTGAAATAGATTGATGACAAGCTGGCAGAACTATGATATGATCTTTAAACTGCACTAAGTAGTTTTTATATACAAAGTGGACTTATTTTGAGTTGATTTGGAAGCAAGAAGGGTGATAATGGTAGGGTGAAATGGTTTCAGATTCCCTCTTTGTCCTTAGAGCTAGTTACATATTTACATAGTTGGAATTATGTAAAATCTCCTACCAGCTAAGTGCTTCTCTCTCTGGAATGGTCTTAACAAACTTAAACCTTCAACTGGAGTCACATGGAAAGAGGGAATTCTTAATAAACCCAACATTAAAGAAAGTAGCATCTGTATTAAGTTTCAAAAACATTAAATGATATTTAGGTTTGCTGTGAATTACAGGACAGCTGGCTTAATCAAGAGTCATTAGATTAAGATTTTATACAGCAATCAAATTGATCAAAACATTTTTCTTTCAGTTAAGTTTGATATGAATTTGACTTTTAGTTTTATTAAAAAAAAAAACAAAACTAAAATAGGGACATTTAAATAGAAAAATACCCAAGATGTTCATTAGCTTATACTAAAAGAACTTTTATTATATCTTTGCTCTCAACAACATGTAGGATATTGTTATGGTTAGTTTTAATTGTCAACTTGGCAAAATCTAGAATTATCTTGGAAGAAGTTCTCAACAAGTGAGTTTCCAACTCAGGCTGTCTTGTGGGTATGTCTGTGGGGAATGGTCTTGATTATGTTAACTGATGTGGGAAGACTCAACCCACTGTGGGTGACACCATTCCTTAGGTTCGGTTCCTGAGTTGTGTAAGAGTAGAGAAAGTGAGAAGACCAGCAAGAAGGCATGTATTCTTTTTCTTTTTCTTTTTTTCTTTCTTTCTTTTTTTTTTTTTTTGTGTGTGTGTATTTGTTTTCTTTTTGCTGTTACTGTAGATGTAACCAGCTCCTTCAAGGTTCCATGTTGGCTTCATCAAAATGAAGGCTTGGAAACGTGGAATTGTGAGTTAAATTAAAACCCTTTCTCCCATAAACTGTCATTTGTCAGTGCATTTTTTAATTATGGCAACAGAAATGAAAGTAGGATAGATATCTATATCAAACCCTAGGGACAAATTAAGAGAAGGCTTTTTTTCCCCCTGTAACAGTGTCTAGAGACTATAAAATAATAGGTCCAGAAGGGTTTTGTCAAGATGCATGGTCTGAAACACAGAGAACTTAAAAGTAGAGGATTAATAGGATTCTATACTGGTGATTTACTGACTAGAAGCAGAATAGACCAAGTCGATGGTGCGGGTTTAGGAGACAGGAGGCACAGCATTTTCCCATGTATCTGAAAGTGATAAAGTGGATGTAAGAACTATGTTACTAGGACAGGAAAGAGTGGAGGCAACATCTCATCATTGTTCCATGTGTGTTCAAGGTCATTGGAGGCAGATGGCATGACTCCTTCCAATTTTTAGAGATGGGTGATAGTAATGAGTTGCTTAAACTTCCTATATGTTATTTTTCTTATCGCTAAAATTGGAAAATTTGAAGTGGTATAAGAAGCAAATAGTTTTCATTGGTATGTTACTTAGATGTGTAAGGATTTGTGGTGTTCCTAAGATAAACTAATGCTGAAATTATTTAATTTATAAGAGATTACAAAAAAACAAAACCCAAAACAAAACACATGCCCTTAATTATAACTAAAATATGTTTTGTAATGTTAATGCAAAGTTTATGTAGAATCAAGTGACAGGAAGCATAGTTTCCTTTGGATTCAAAATTCCCTAAATGTAAGTAACCATTGCCCCAGAACTTCTGCAAAGAGACAGTGCAAGATGGGTGTTGGTGGCATGTGCCTTTAATCCCAGCACTCAGGGAGGCAGAGGCAGGTGGATCTCTGTGAGTTCAAGGCCAGCCTGGTCTACAGAGTGGGTTCCAGAACAGCCAAGACTACACAGGAAACCATGTTTTATAATACCAAAACCCCCAAAAATCCCAACCAACCAGCCAAACAACAACAATAACAAGTCCAAAAGATAGTGCAATCTTGATTCATGCTTTATACAAAGGAGTATAAAATACATTTAATATACAGTTCTTAATACTTGAAACACATTGGGACACCAGAACAGGTCAGAGTGGAGATGTGTTCCCATGACAACCAGAGTTATCTAAAGTGGTTTAGAAACACACACCCATTGGAATGTCCATTGGGACCATGTGTGAGTTAAGCTTTAGGTATGTCCTAATTTGTCAGGCAGATTTGATCAGAGCTCTAGAATCCCCAACTATGCTGGTATTTAGAGATGGGATCAAAGAGAAAATGATTGGCTTTTATTTCTACTTTGATTTTGCTGTAAATTTAGGTTTCCATTCAAGATGTTTAATTATCAATGGCTAAGTGTCCTGAACATGTATTAACATCTTAGCTTTTTATATTACAGTGTCTTGTGGCTTCTTTAAAAACCAAAATAATTACTGATACTAGTCTATGGGAATTTGCTACTAGATTTTCATTTGTTCTTTGAGAAACTCAAAGTCAGTGAGGGACTTCCTTTAGGTAATGCTACCATTTTCTACTCGAATTGAAAACATCAGCCTAGATTTAGAGATTTCTAAGAAAATGGAAGAAAAGTACACTGGGCTCCTAGAACTTAAAAATTTGAGTTTAAGTAAATGTTTACTCATGGCAGCAGAGACTGTCCTTATGGTTAGATAGTTTCACTGCAGGTTTCTTAGCCATGAGTACTATTCTGTCCTAGGCATAGGCTGTAGTTGACCAGGTGGCTTCTTCACAGCCCATGTCCTGATTTCTACCTCTCTGTAACCCTGCTTTTTCTATGCTGTTTCACCTATGGAGATGACTCTTTATGTTCCTTATAATCTTTCTATTTTAAAAAATGTCTACACTGTCATCCATGACCAATTCAGTCCCCAGTGAACTCTCCCTTCTTGTTTCATAGATACTCCTTCATCTTGTCTTCCTCTTTGAGTCCTAAGCAATTCAAGTATGGGAGAGTGCCAGGGTTAACTCTTCAAAGGTCTTCCCATTATAGCTGCATCATGTTCTCTGCTTGCTTTACTGTTTTGTTAGATGTGACTATAAGACGAAAATCTGCCAATAGAAATGCAGGAAGAAGCGATGAATTCTGTTTCCAGGTTTGACTTGTATCCTACATACGGTCATTGCTGCTCATTTTTCATACACCAGCTGGGTTTAAACGAAGATGCCCCTCATAGGCGCATATGTTTAAATGCTTGGGTCCCAGTTGGTGGCACTGTTTGGTAAGGATTAGGGGGTGTGGTTTTGTTGGAGGAGGTGTGTCACTGGGGGTGGGATTTGAGGTTTCAAAAGCCTATACCATTCTTAGTTATCTGTTTTTCTCTGTCTTCCTTGTGCTTGAGGATCAGATGTAAGCTCTCAGCTACTGCTCCATCACCATGCCTATGGGTCTGTTGCCATGCTCTCCACCATGATGATCATGGACTTACCCCTCTGAAACACTAAGTCCCTATTAAATGTTTTCTTCTAAGATCTGCCTTAGTCATGATACTTTGTCATAGCAGTAGAAAAGTAAGCAAGACTCCAGCCAAGTGCATAGGATTGTCAAGTCTCTAAGAGAGTGTGGATCTATGTATCAGGAGATTACATCTCTGAAGTATTATACAGAAACACTCAACTAACCAGGAACAAACACATTATACTAGTGCATAAGAAACAATTTATTAGGTATTAAGGTACTTCTCTATTGCAGCAGCCAGATTCCCCCTGGAAACCAGAGGGTTGAATTATATTAATTTTTTTAAATATAATCCTAGATTATATTTGTTTACATTACCTAGAACAATGCAAAGAGACACTCCAGTGATGCTAACTGCCTCACCAACATGATAACTTACTAAGCATCCTTCCAGCTCAAGGAGGGAATGATGTTCTGTCCTGGTCTGGAGAGTGGAAATGGAAAAAGAAAGGACTTGTTAGTGGCGAATGGCCCAGCCTGTGTATACGCAGGGCAGAGAAAGCACATAGATTTCTTCTATCCTGGTCAATGGTATAAAAAAGCCAAACAGTATTGTTATTGATTATTATATTAAGTAAATACCAGGAAAGACATTGACATTGATTATTACGTTAAATAAATGTACAGAGTGGTGATGCTATTGATTTTTATAGTTAACCAATATGAGGATGGACAAGATTCGTACCCCAGCCTACCCATCTTAAAATGACTTCAGGTTTTGAGCACAATTCTGAGGCAGGAACTTATTTTATGATGAATATTTTTAGAAAATATGAGAACTTTCCTTATCAATTCCCATTAAAAATAAAAGCAGTTAGGAACATATGCATATCCTCTTTAGACAAGGTTTAGAAGCTATAGCATGATCATTAGCTGAAAGACCTATGGAGTCTATCAAATATCATCAGTGAACAGAGACCCTTTAAGATGTGGAGTCAATCAAAGAAATCAAGCCACGAGACGGAACTTTTGAAAAGTTAATTGTGCCTAAAATGCACATATAGTCATGAGACCATTATCTTGCATTTCTGAGCTTGAGAACGGTAATTAGATATGGTAGGTAGTACACGTTCTCATTGGTATAAGCTGAAGGTGAAGGGAAAAAAAATCCAAAGCTGTTTTTCAAGTTAGTAACTGTGGATCAGGGTTCAAAGGAGTGTAAAGTTCTTTTTTTTTTTTTTTTTTTTTTTTTTTTTGCTAGAATGTTTTTCCGTGTGAGGTTAAATGGATCTAGAGAAGGAGTGAGAACAAGACAGAGAAAGTAGTAGGAAGGATGAAGTTTAGTTAGAGGAGAGGCCATAAAAGGTAGGATTCCAATGCATATGTTAAAAGACTCTGAGGTATATTTTCTGTAGGGGAAGATGTGCTCAAAACAAAAAGAAACAACCAACCAAACATTATAGAAGCTTTGGCATCTACAGATACTAGGACATCCATCCATCAGTGGTCCTGTGATTATTTTTTTCCTTGGGGCTGTCAGTTCTTTGATTCAGAGATGAGCATCCTGTGTCAGTATTTGTGTTTGCTTGGTAAGCTCTCACTCACACTGTTCCTGGTCTTCTAATCTGCATTCTGGAGGATCACCCCTTTCCATTGGCTCAGCCCTTCTGGTTCAGATAGATTGACTGGATTCCTAATCTCTGGGCTGGGAAATGACTACATCATGTTCAGCCAGAACAGCAGTGACGGTTCTAGGACTCTGACTGTGACTCCATGCTATTAGGACATGTGTTGAAACCTTAGGAAAGAGATAATGTCTTTCTATGCTAGATTTAAAGTTGGGAGGACACAAGCCATGGGGAGTCTTCCCTCCATATAGTAAAGACAAGTGATCATAAATAGAGTTGGGACATAGAAGGAGAGAGGAAAGGGGCCGGAAGGTTTGATGCGTACTTCTTCCTGGCTTACAGATAGACTCACATCCTTACAGATAGGTCGGAAGAAGATAAAAGAGCTTTCTGGAGACCCTTTTGCCCTAATGCCATTTCATGAGGATTCTGTTCTCATGATCTGATAACCTTCAAGAGACTCCATTTAAAAAAGTTTTTATTTACTCTTTGAGAATTTCCTACATATATTTTGTTCACATTCCTTTCCTCTCTTAGGTCTTCCTAGATTCTTTCCTACTCCTCAACTTCAAATGGAACCTGTCCTGAAAGGTGGTTGATATGCACAGTGCCATGACATTGAAGAAAATTGATTTTTCATCTCCCAGTAGCTATTAGTTGTGACTAGCTTCTTGGCTACATGTGGGAGTTTATGTCCAATATTCCTCCTCCAGGCAGGGATTTCATCTGGCTTGAGCTTGTGCAGATCTTGTGCATACTGTCACATTCTCTGTGCATTCATATGTGCATCTACCTTGCTGTGTCTGGAAAATACTGTTCCTTGAATTAGTTCATCACCTCTGGCTTTCACATCCTTTTGCCTCCTCTTCCACACAAATCCCTGACTCTTGAGGGGAGGACTGTGATAAAGATATCCTAGTCAAGATTGAACAGTCAAAAGTTCCTCACTTTCTACACATTGTCCAGTTGTATACCTTTGTGTTGATTACCATAAATGGGAAGAAGATTCTTTGATGAGAGTTGAGTAATGTACTGTTTGATGGCTATAGCAATATGTCGTTAGAAATATGTTTTATTGCTATGATCATTCAGCTGAATAACAGTAGTAGGTTTCCCCTGGGCCTATGACCTATCTGGTCTCAGGTTCTTGACCTCATTAACAATGTCATGTATGCATTCCTTCTCATGGTATAGAATTAAAATACAAGTGATAAATGATTGATAACATTTGTGCCACTATTGTAAAAGTGGGCATATCTTGTATTGTAGTTTACTGGAGTCATAGATGAGTCAGATTGATCAATTTCCTCCTCTGGAAACATGTGTAGTACTTGCCAGTAGGGGTGGCGCTTCCAGCTGAGTACCAGCTAGAGTTCCCCACGATCTCTGACACATAAGTATATGTCTTCAGTCATTGGGGGTTACTGTTACGTTGTAGATTTGGCAATAGATTTGGCAATGGATTTGGTACTGTTTGGGGAAGCTTATTGAGTCACTTTGGACAATGTCATAAAATGATGTAGTCCATTCACTTATTTGTTAGCATATGACATGTAGTTGAGGCATTATCTCCTCAGACATTTATATATTTTGGGCAGCTTCTAGTATAAGAGGTTTCCAAATGGCTTTTTAAAAGGATTTATACTAATTTTCTTTCCCCGTATTCCTTCTTCTGCCCTGCCTTCCCACCCCAACAACATTTAATCCTCCAATTCCATGTTTCCCTTTCCCACTTTATAGAACTATATTTCCTCTTGAAAGATTTCACTCCCTCATGCCTGGTCCCTTGCTCACTACGTAACCTCTGTGGATAGTCTAAATTAAACACACATAGCTAAAGCATAAAAGCTAACATTCACATACTAAAGAAATACAAAAGAAATTCACATACAAAAAAAATAATTCTATGGTTGCGGGTCACCACCATATGAAGAACTGTATTAATGGATCACAATATTAGGAAGGTTGAGAACCACTGACCTAGACGTATCACATTTTCATTAGGCGTTCATCCGTTGATGGACATGTAGGCTGTTTCTAATTTTGGGCTATTATGAATAGAGCAGCAATGAATGCGGATGGCAGCTTCATTTCTTCTTTCTTTCTTTCTTTCTTTCTTTCTTTCTTATTCTTCAGCGGAGACAATGAGAAAGATGATTTATTGTAACTCATATTGTAACTCAAGTGTAACTCTTGTTACACTTGACCACAAGGGAACAGAACTAGTCTAGAATGCCAAAGGTCCAGGGCCGAGGGCCAGCAGGACTGTTTTGGTTGTAAGGAGGTCTCGGAGAGCAGAGGTTTTGGGTCCACTGAGACCATATTGCCTGCAGCAGCGCACAGTCCAACAACTCGCACCAGCATTCTGGCCTTTAGCATCACTTATTCTGCTCCTGCAGCCTTCGTGGTGCACAAGTCTGTTTACTTGGACCTCGGCCTCATCTTTCTTCTCTTGCGCTTCAGCCTGTGCATTCGCTTCTTCCACCACTTCGCTCTCATGGTGCAGGAGTTTCAAGGAAGATGACGCTAAGGCTGAGAGTGACAGCTTCATTTCTTTTTTTAAAATTTGGTTTTTTTTATTAATTACAGTTTATTCACATTATATCCCAGCTGTAGCCCCCTCTCCCATCATCTCCCAATCCCACCTTCCCTCCCTCTTCTCCTATATCCCTTCCCCAGTCTAATGATAGGGGAGGGCCTCCTCCCCTTCCATCTGATCCTAGTTTATCAGGTCTCATCAGGACTGGCTTCACTGTCTTTCTCTGTGGGCTGGTAAGGCTGCTTCCCGCTCGGGGGGAGGTGACCAAAGAACCAGCCCCTGAGTTCATGTCAGAGACAGTCCCTGTTCCCACTACTAGAGAATCCTCTTGGACACTGAGCCGCCATGGGCTACAACTGTGCAGGGGTTCTAGGTTATTTCCATGCATAGTCTTTGTTTGGAGTATCAGTCTCACAAAAGACCTCTGTGCCCAGATTCTTTGGTTCTGTTGCTCTCCTTGCGGAGCTCCTGTCCCCTCCAGGTCTTTCTATCTCCCCCTTCTTTCATAAGATTCCCTGTACTCTGCCCAAAGTTTGGCTATGAGTCTCAGCATCTGCTCTGATATCCTGCAGGGTAGAGTCTTTCAGAGGCAGGATCTGTGGTAGGATCCTGTCCTGTTCCCTGTTTTCTCCCTCTTCTGATGTCCATCCCATTTGTCTTTCTGAATGAAGATTGAGCATCTTACCCAGGGTCCTCCTTCTTGTTTAGCTTCTTTAGGTGTATAGATTTTAGTATGATTATCCTATATATTATGTCGAATATCCACTTATAAGTGAGTATATACCATGTGTGTCTTTCTGCTTCTGGGATACCTCACTTAGGATGATCTTTTCTAGATCCCACCATTTGCCTGCAATTTTCATAATTTCCTTGTTTTTAATTGCTGAGTAGTATTCCATTGTGTAAATGTACCACAATTTCTGTATCTATTCCTCAACTGAGGGACATTTGGGTTGTTTCCAGCTTCTGGCTATTACAAATAAAGCTGCTATGAACATAGTTGAGCAAATTTTGGTTATATGCCTAAGAGTGGTATAGCTGGATCTTGAGGTAGTATTTTTAATTGTCTGAGAAGACAGTGTCATTTCTTAATACTACTTTATCGGCACCTTAGGATTGGTTGGGATTCTGAAATACAAATTTTTGGAAGATAGACGTTCAGTTCATTGTAGCAAGTATTCGTAGGGTGGATGAGCCAGATAACCTTGCTTCTTTTGTACAGAAAACAGCTCTGAATTAAAATAATGTGGAAAAGCTTAAAAAGACACACAGGCATCTTATCTGACTAAAGCAAGGGCCCAGCGCTTATTAATTAGTTGTCTTTCCTCAAATGCAAGAACCTTGAAGAAAGGTGAACCAACAATGTGTAATTAATGACAGTTACGTTCCCTTGAAATTCCCAATTATTTTGTTGCCTAGTCCATTCACTGATGTTTTCAGTATTTGGAATCAGTGATATTTAGGACAAAAATAAGTTTTATCACTACTACGATGAAGCCCTTCTCTACCCAAGCAGGTATTCAGGCTGGCGGTGATCTAACTCAAGTGAGAAACAACAGCTCATGAATCAGGTAGCATTAGCCTGTTCCAGGATGTGTATATTCATGCATGCATGCATGCAGAGTTGTGCTTAAACCAGCCTAGAATGCTTTACACTGAAACTTGTTTATATTTAAAGAAATAAACCCTGAAATATTGGCCAGTTTTGTCTGGTTGTCATCTAATCCACCATGAAAAAAATCACAGTATAATTTCATCTCCCCTGGGTTCAGTGTTTCAGAAGCAGGCTCTAAGTGAGAGAAACAAATACCCTTTTAAGTATACCTGCATTCAAATGGGCTGCGGAGGTGGTTGGTCCTTTTACATAATAAATTAGAGAGTTCTTTTTTCAGTGGGATAGATGTGTAGATTAATAAACCCAGACTAGGCATATGGATATGCAGAATCAATGTTAGTCTGGTTAGAGATGACAAAGAGCTTCTTGCTTGAGTGCTTTGCAGCTTAATTCAATAAAACAAAATGAAAGGCAAATTCTTGAAGAACTGAAGTGAGGATCTTTATGAAAATATTAAAACCTCTATACAAAGAAATTCAAACATCTCCCTGTGAGTGTGCTCCCAGCTTCTCAGTGCAATGAGATGGGTCTTTTTTTGGGTGCATGTGTGTGGGGAAATGAGTTTTTTTAAACAAAGCAACCTAAAGGAACCATTTTGAGTATAAAACCTCCTCTTTGGTCTTTAACTGCAAAGTAAAATGATGAAATAGAAACTAATTTCAGCCCCCCTATCAATTTGCAAAACCAAAGTATGAATCCAAACTGAGCAGGCAGCAGCCTGAAAAGCTATTTACAGAAGCGGCTGTCTCTGATTCCATCAATTTGTTTTCCAGGCTTTGTTAGGATTTCATGTTTCTCTGGCATCTCCCGAGACAGTTTCCAGCTCGAGAAGAGAATATCAATAACTCACGCATCCTCTAGGAAGCGTCCCTGGGACAATCACAACATTTGTGCCCTTCTGATTCTTTTATTTCTTTTAATGACTGGGGTAAAACAACAAAAATTATTCATTTTGGGAGACATGAAAACCAACATAATAAAAGCAATAATGTTTGAGTAAGAGTATAATTTTGTTCCATTTTTGTGTGGTCAACTAGAAGTCAAAAAAGAAAGACTCAATCAGTCTCTTTTCTGGGATTTCGTCAATCTGTACTGATGTAACATGCGTTTAAGAATGGAGCAGAGAGGGAAAGACCAGGGACAGAACTTTGGAGGTGGAGGGAGCATGTTGTACTGAGTAAGTAGTGGCTGTTTCACTGGTGGCTGGACATCCCTGATTTTCATCTAAGCCCATCAGGGGACAAGTAGGTCATCCTTGTTGAAAGTTCCCGAACTCTGTGTCACATCTGTCAAGAGAGACTAAAGCTCCATGTTCCTCTGACCTTACAGGATGTATAAAATATAAAACAAAATGTGTGCACACTACAGAGTGTTAGAACAATGCACAAATACACAGATGGGGTGTTCTTTCCCCAAAGTCCTTGGGACTGATACCGAAAAACAAACATAAAATCCAGCTATTTTTACATTTGCTGTGCCCAAAAGTAAGAAGATAATCTTATACACTATTTTAAGCTGTCTCCCATCACCTGAGGTCAGGTATGGAATTTTCCACTTGCAGTGTCACATGGATGCTCAAAATGTTATTAGCTTTTAGAGCAGTTTGTGTAAGAGATACCTTAACCTGTAATATGTTGTCAAATTATTAGAGTAGATATGGTTTTCTTCCATGTGTAAAACACTCTGAAAATTCTGTCCAGAAAATTTTATAGTGTTTGCAAATAAGGAAATTCCGACATTCTTTTTGCGCATTTCCTGATGTAAAATATGTGTGCCTGCACAGCCCTGGATATTTGGGTGAATATTTATGTTTTGCCTCTTTTCCCTCTTAATCCCTGTATCTCTATCCCTGACTAATACTAATTCACGTATCCATAAGAACTGACTCAGAGATACTTTCTGTCTTAGTCAGTCTTCTACTACTGTGAAGAGACACAATGACCATGGCAAGGTCATTAAAGGAAAACATTTAATTGGGGCTTGCTTACAGTTCAGAGGTTTGGTCCATTATCGTCATGTCAGGAATCATGGCAGTGTGCACTCAGACATGGTGCTGGAGAAGGAGCTAAAAATCGTACATGTGGATTGGCATGCGGCAGGAAGAGACAGTGCCACCCTGGGCCTGGCTTGAGCATCTGAGATCCTGAAGCCCACCCCACAGTGATAACACTTCCTCCAAAAAGCCACACCTTCTGATAGTGCCACTCTCCTGAGCTTATGGGGGCTATTTTCTTTCAAACCTCCACACCTTCTTCAAAAGGCTGCCCTTCATATCCAGTGAGGGGTTGATGCCCCATTAGAACCCTTATAAAAATTTCTTGTGTTTATCCCACATTGTGCTTTTTTTTTGTGTGTGCGTGTGTGTCTTCTACTCAATCTTCTATTCAATTAGTAGATAATGCATCTTGAGAGTGAATTTATTTTAAGAATTTTTGGACTTAAAGTCTATCAAAGTGTTTTCACCCTAAAAGGGCCTCAATAAATTTTGTGGTATTAACAATGCCTACATATAAAAATGAAATGGTCTCTATTTTAAGACAAAAGGCTGGGCTTTCCTTGGATGCATTTACTGCTATATTAAGGGGAAATTTTCTGTAGACGTTGTGGTAGGCAGAATGGTTCCTCCAACATGTTCATGCTGTAATATTTCACCTCTATGTTGTATAACACAGTGAAAGACCTGTGAAAGCTGAATAAAGACCTGCATCATACAGGTTGGTCTGATGCAGTCACATAGACCCTCAAGAAACAGCTGTCTCTGCTGGACACAGAAGACATCAACACAATTTAGAGTAAGGGAGGGACTTGATTGCTCTGTAGGGCCTCAGGTACAGGGGGCTACATGTAAGGAATGAAGAGGGAGATAAGAGCAGTTCCCAGCTGACTGTCCTGAAGAAGGTGGAAACTTCAGTTCTACACCCGCCAAGAGATGAATCTGTCAACGGCGAGTGAGCCTAGAAGGTTCCTCACAGAACTGCCAGCTAAGAGCCTAGGTTGTGTGGTGTCTTTACTTCAGCCTTAGGAGACCCACAGAGGATGGGATTGATTTAGTCAACTTGGATGGTGAGATAATGAATTTGCATTGTCAGAGACACTACATTTGCAGCAGTTGCAGCTGCAATAGACGACAAGCATACATGTTAATTTTCTAATTCCAAGAGGTTATAATTTTTGGAAACCTGTCAGGAAGGTGTAAAGGAATAGGTCTGTAACAGGATGTGTGACTCCCCCGAGAGGAGACCCTGGAGGAGTCCTGCAGGCTGGATTCCCTGGGACAGTACCCCAACAGTGGAGAGAGCATAGAGCTGCTGAAGCTGTGGTCCTAAGAGGAGCCAGTCCACGCGTTCCCAGGAGTCTCCACGATTTGAAGCCAGGGTCAAGTTAGATTTGTTGAGGGTAGGCATAGTGGTCACCTTAGATAAGTAGCATGGGACAGTTAGGAATTTAGGTTTTGTTTTAATCTCAGAACTTTTACATTTCCCTGTAATTCCTGACTCCTCTGGAGATGTTCTGTGTCACCCCGATTCCTTGTTCTTTAAGTATGGTTTCTTTGCAGTTCTGGAGAGCTTTTCTTTGTCTCTGATATTCTGGACTTGTAGGATGGCATGCTTCAGAATAGTTTTTGTTTTCATTGTGCTGGCTTCCCAAAAGGGCCCTTTGGTTTTTCATTTTCTTCCGTTCGTAGCATTTTTCATACATTAATTCTTTGATAATTTCATCCTATCCCCTTTTTCTGTTCCTAATTTTTGTGATGTTCCTATTAACAAGATATTGTATTCTTACATTAATTACTTAATTTTATTACTTTCTTTTCTAGCTATTTTATTGTTTAATTTCTTCAACTCTAATTTCTGATCTTTCTATTTAACTTTTAAAATGTCTGGTGTCATTAAAAAGAAGACATGTTTCTTGCTGCCTGAGTGTCTTCCCTTAAGCAGTGCTGTGTTCTTGCTCTTCGGGTACAGAGTCTTCTGTTTCTCTAAGAATATTTCAGTTTGCTTTTTCTTCTTCACGTTCACTTCTTCTATTTTCTCAAATTTACCATTTCTCCCTTTTCTTTCAACCCTTTTAAGCATGATAAAGACTTTCTACCAATCTATTGTCATGTTGGCCCTCTGTTTCTATTTAATTATAAGGTTCTGAAAAAAATTATGTGACAGTTCTGGGTGCCTGGTGGTTTTGGCCAACTGGTGTTTCCGTCAGGCAGTGGCTGTTCTTGTTGCCTTCTTAATGTTTCTGAAAATGAATGCTTTGGAGCTATGTACCTGAAGCTCTGCTTTCTGGAAATCATTGCCAGGGTGATGGTGAGAGCCTGTACAGTAGTTAAAAGTCAGAATGGCTGGTTTTAAAGCCATGCTCTGTCTTTTATGAGATACTGTGTCCTCTCACATGTGAGCTTTCGACAGGACCTATCCTACAGAATTTAATAAACTATTGCATACAGAGTGCTTAAAGTATGAAACAGCATCCAACACATTACCAAATTTTAATCATCATCATCATCATCATCATCATCAATTCAGTAATTTCCTAGCAGTGCCTGAGTCCTCCTTCATTGCTCAGTCCTAGTACGGAGTTTCTCTGGTTTTGTGTGTATACTGTAGGAACTGCTAACCTTCTGCAAATTGGAGGATGAGCAACCTCCAGGCTGAGTAGAGCAGGGAAGGGCACCCAGGGATTTCCCAGCTCATTATCCTGATTTTTGTCAACCTTCTGTGATTTCATCTATACCTCTTACCTCTTCAGAGTAAAGCGGTCTCAGCGATTCCGCAGCCTTTCTGGATTCAGAAGCAAGGCAGGCTTTCTTCCCACTGGATTTCCTTCTGCAGATATTTTGTTTCCAGGCTTCTTTGTCTGGGAATGACTACTGTTCTTTTGGCCTCTGTGGTCTCTATCTCCTCTCCTGTTTTACTTTACTTTGAGGATTTGTAACTTTTCTATTCCTTTGCTGGGCTACTATTCCTAGTTACACTGAAAAAGGGAAGAAAATTAACTCATGTATAAAACCGGCCATGTTAACTACAAGGGCACTGGCCTCATTTCTTGTCTTTGAAATGAGGGGTTATAGCAAATAAACTCAGGCATTTTTCTCTTCGGAAAGTCTTTGCTTTGCTCCTATCTATGGTTTAGATTTAAGGTAATTCCCAACTGATCACAGCCAGATTTTCTATCACTTATCTCACTCTCAGAATAGTAGTGATTATTTTTGCTTTTGTTGTTTTGAATCTTTTTGAGCAAGAGACCTGCAGAGTAGCAAATTATATCTTGTGTACAAATTAGAGTAAACTCAGAAACACAGGTGACTTTTGTTCCCCTCTGCATCACAAAGACCTTTTCAATACACCTGATGGATTGTAAAAGGAACACCACAGCAGATGTGAGCTTCTGGGATTCTGCTGATGGTAATTTGGGCACCACAATACTTACCATGCTGTGTTCTTTGTCAGACAAAAAGAGGCCTTTCAACATTTTGCTCTTTCTGGAAAATTTTTTTTCAAAAGAAAGATGATAGCAATATTGAAATTAGAGGTTTTATTGTGTAGAATCACAGAGAATGGCCTCAGTCAATAAAAATCCTGTTGGTTAAGGTGGTTCTCGTGGTTTGACCTTAATGTTCCCTAAAGGCCCTTATACTAGACAGGTGGTGGCCACCCTGGGTACTCCTGGCATATATGGTAGATCTCTTAAGAGGTAGGACCTAAGGGTCATTGCAGGTGTGCCCTTGAGGGGATTTTTGAGGCTCTAGCCCCTTTACCTCTCTGTCTGTTTTTAATTTTGTCTTCTTTCTAGATGCTGTGAAAGTAAACAGCCCTCCATCATTAGGCACCTCTTCCTTGATTCTCTACCTCATCCCAGGTCCAAAGCATGGGACCTGGTGGCCTTGGATGGGAATCTCATGAAACCATGATCCCAACTGAAACTTTTTCCCTTGTAATTGTTTACTTCAGGTGTTTATCACAATGAAAGCAATCTGACTACCAGGAACGGAGGCTGGAGTCTGTTACTTGTTTCTAGAGGCCTTTGATCTATTCAGGTGGTGGACGCAGAACCACATGACCTTCTCTCTGGCGCACTATGACGTGGCTTAACATTTTGTATGTATAGTCTCAGTGTCTGACATGGTCATGGTCACCGCTGTAATGAATAACTCTTATGTGTTCTCTTTTGGTATTTTATGGAAGAGACTAGCTTACATAAAAGAACTTTATAAGATTGCAGGCTATACAATATTAAAATAAAAATATCTAACACTCTCTTAGCATTTGATGTTGTCCATTGGATGTGACATTTGTTGTCTCATGGCCATGTGTAAGGATTAGCAATAAATTCCTTTGAAAATTTTGTCCATTAAGGCAGGAATTCTAAAATAATAAATGGACCTTATTAAAGGTTTGTAAAGATAGCAACTAACTGAATTAATTATTTGACAACTTTAGGATAAGCAGTGGCTTACTCTTAAAAGAACTTCATTGAATTTGTTTTTTGACCATTTCATATGTATATACAGTGCATTTTTATTTTCTACCAATCACTGTCAATTACCCCTTCCCCAAAGTCTCTGTCCCACATTTATGGCTCTTTGGAAAACATCCTTTTCATTTGGAATTAGTTTCCCATTAAGGATATGTAACTTGTTTGGAATGGCTATTTTAAAAACATGTTTGCAATCATTGCTGGATATCTTTGGTTAACTAGCCCACAGGCTCTTTCCAGAATCCCAATTTTGCTCAGACAAGGAAAAACCATTATTTTGAGTGGCCCTGAACATTTCAAGGACCCAGGCTTCCAACTTGCAGAGCTGATTTCTGAGCAGCCATAAGCAACCAAGATCATTCCACTTCCCACACCAGCTATGGGCTTTGAGCAGAGCATGGAATGTGATTCAGGTTAGCAAAATGTGAGGGAAAGTCCTCAGCTTGCTTCTGTGGAGCTCCAATTTGTTCCAAAGGAAGCATCCAGGAAGTGGCTCTGACTGTAACTAGCACAGCTGCAGCCATTTTGTAGCCACAAGACAATGTTTTTGAGAGTCTTAATGAGGATCAGAGATGATGAAGTGAACCTGGGATTAATTGCTTAATCCCAGTCCCACCCCAGGATTAGTGTTCTAAAGGAGAGGAAATTTCCTCACTGTATCATCATTTTGACGCAGCTTTTCAGTTATTTATAGCTAGGATAATCCAGAGAGACATAAAAGTGGTATGTGTCCATAGTGTACTCTGTAATGTTCTGGTGCATGTGGGCAATATGTAACATTTTAAATCCAGTTTAACATATTTATGCCTTGAAATAGCTATCGCTTCTTTATGTTAAAAATGTGAAAAAGCACCACCCTGTCTTTAAACTTTTGAAGCATATGATTTATCTTTCCTATGTATGGTCATCCTTCTGTTTAGAACGCTAGAATGTTCACACATCTGTGCAACTGTAACTTAGTACTATGTAACTATCACTTAGTGGTTTGAATAGGAACAACCCCCATAGACTCATGTGTCTAAATGCTTGGTTCATAGGGAGTGGCACTACTAGGAAGTGTGGCCTTGTTGGAGGAAATGTTTCACTGTGGGGGTGGGCTTGGAAATCTCAGCTCCTCAAGCTATGTCCATTGTGGTACACAGTCTTCTGCTACCTGTGGATCCAGATGCAGAACTCTCAGCAAATTCTCCAGCACCATGTCTGCCTGCATGCTGCCATGCTTCCTGCCATGATGAAAATAGGACTAAACTTCTGAAACTATACTCCAGCCTTAATTGAATGTTTTCCTTTGTGAGAGCTGCCTTGGTCATGGTGTCTCTTCACAGCAATAAAACCCTGACTAAGACAGTACTTACTGATTAAACTTTTTCTATTTTCACATCCACTCTCCCAAGCAACCACCATTCAACTGTCAACCTCTCTAAGAAGAGCTTTTCTTAGAGTTTCTATATGTGTGTGATTAAGTAGTACTTGACTTTTTTAATTCCTTGACTTTTTATGAAAAGATTTTTCTCTTGAACTTCCTTTAAACATGAGAAAAGTTTGATATGAGAAATGAAACCAGATAAAAGAACTATAGAGTATTCTGAGAGCAGGAATGACCCAAGGTGATTGGGCACAGGAGTGGGGGCGCTGCAGAATATGAGCCAAATACTAGCTAATAGCCCACCTAGCCCACCAGGATCAAGTTGATATGTCTTGCTTCAGGGAGAGGTCTGTGAAATGGGAACCTTGTATGTCCTCAGTCTCAGACCCCTGGTGGTGGAAGGAGAGAATGCACTTTGTGACCTTCAATGACTCATTTATTTACGGTACTGATGTTTATGGAGAAGCTGGCATCTTGTCATGTGACTAGTGGGATGAAGACACAGTATGTTGAAATGAGTCCTTGCCATATGCTACATGCTGGCTGCCTGGATGTGGCCCACCAGTTCAAGGAGATGCGTATTCTTGCTCTACATGTTAGACTCTGAGTGACAGGGAGGAACTGGACCAAAACTCTTAGACTTGGGGTACATTCAAGCTCTTGCCTGCTGGGTATAAAGATCAGGCAGTTGAGGATATCATTCTGTCTCTTTTGAAAGCACCTGTAGAGAGTGGGGGTTGCTATGGTCACCATCATGAATAGTACTGTTTTATCTGTTAATAAATTGTCTTCGTTAAAACAAAATTGCAAATATTAAAGAATCATAGAATAGCAGTCCAAAAGGGATTTTAAATTATTCAAAAACCACTTATTTGTTGAGAAAGTAAGCATTGTACTCAAGAGTCCAGATATAGCAGAAAACAAAAGAGATTGTCTTTGCTCATTTTGAACTGGAGTCTAGTGGAGTGTGAAGAGTGTTTGGTCCCATCCTCCTATCATACAGTCAGGGACCACTTTTAGATCTCTCTGTGTTGGTGTAATTTTTTATACACTGCTTAAAGAGTGACTGCATTCGAGATTGTTTTTGCTGTTGAACTGCAACTTGTTTCTTTGCCTGTTGAGTACTTGAAGGTTTTGGCTATTCAGGGAGCTGAATTTCTGTGCATGACAGGGAGAGAAGAATTTGAAATTGCAGTGGGCTACTGACATGGGCAAAAAACAGAGTTAACCAACAGTGAATGGAAAATATTTGGAAAAAAGTTTCATCTGCAATTGAGCATGGCCACACTTCTTTTTTTTTTGGTCATTATTTCTTAATCAACACAGAAGAAAAACTATTTACAGAACATGAGTTTTGTACCATCCATATACAATATGCAATCTAGAGGTGTTTTGAATGATGTGGGATGTAACCTAGGCAAATCCTACACCATTTTACATAAGGAACTTGAACATGGTAGATTCTGCTGCCTGGGGGTGTGTGGGGCGTTGGTGTCTAGGAACCAGTTTCCTTTGGATACCGAGGAACATGTGTGTGAAGTTACAAATCATCCAAGTACTCGTGTTAGCTAGAGTAGGAGGAGCAGTGAGAGATCCCCTGTGTGACACCAGCCAAGGGACGTTCAAGACAAGATGTGATGAAGCTTTTGCTGTCTTATGCAGGAATATAACTTCTTGGCAGTGACCTAGAAAACTTCAGCAAAAGTTTTACAATACATCACAGGTTTTGTTCCCTTGATACCTGAGTGGGGAATCTGAGAAGATAAAGGGTTGACCTCAAGGCACAAACTGAGCAGGGAACAGGGGTTCGGCAGAAGCAGGAAGTAAGGGAGAACACAGCAGAGCTGGGAAGATGGACCTCATGCTACTATCCTCCTCTCATGAATTCTGCAGAGATCTTAGAGAGGACTCTGGACTTCCTGCTGGATGTGGAACAGGGTTTTGCCACCGTAACTGACATTTGTGGCTGCCGGGCTCAGCAGAATAAAACTTAGTTAATTGTTTGGCTACTGTTCCTTGAGAGTTGGGGCCACCTATGTTTTCTTGATAAAGTTCATATTGAGAGGTTCTTAGAAATAAGCATTCACTTAATATTTACTAAGCAAATCTTTCAGACAAGGGAAGACTAATGAACTATTCATATTGTTTCCTCTGTGCATGTCAAGGAGAAGCACCTTACCCTTCTGCCCTCCACTGCCTCTCCCAGGAGAATCTTTTTTTTTTTTTTTTTTTTACCAATCATGGACAGACTTTGGGATATGGAGACAAGAAGCTGGGAGAAGCCACCTTCTTTATGACTAGACTAAAAATATCAGAGAGCCATAGGCAACAGATTAAAAGATAGGTGCAGACACGGAAGAAAATCTTGCATGAGTTGAACTTGAAAGCTTTTGGGAACCTGAGAAGAGAGAATCTTTGGGGAAAAATGAGAGTCATATGAATGCTCTAAGACATACACAAATAAGATATTTATGTAGATAAGGAGTGTTAGGAAAAGCTGTTTTCCTAAGCCAGTGTTGCTGGGCTTTATGAATGAGATATCTCTGGACACCTTTAAGAAGATTTTAGTGGGAATAAGAGTTGCTTCTTGGTTATCTTTGGTTGAATCTCTTTGAATACGGTCCCAGGCACTGGCTGCCTTCCAGCTGAGAAAAGGTCATCCTGGCTTTACATATGTAGCAGTCTGAGTTTTATACATTGATATTCCACAGTGTCCTCAGGTGCTTACGAGGGATGGCAAATGCCTGCTGCACTGAACTGCCAGCCCAGTGGTCTAAGACTGCACGCCACCTGACCGGAGAACATCACACTGTGAAGCTTATATAATCAAGGAAATTACTGAAATAAAATATCTCCTTAGATTTGCTCATTTCTTTGGTAGGGTTAAAGGAAGGACTAGAGAATGCGACAGGAAAGAGGACGCTTGAGAATTATGAATCGGGTTTCTAAGGGAGCTGGGGCAGGGTTCCAGAGTTCTGCAAACGTTGAGTAGCTTGGCTGTGAGTTCAAAGGCATCGCTATGTTCTCTGAAGTTCCAAAAGCTTCATTCAGTGAGCTGCAAATGCTCGTGAATGGCTGTCCTAGGGCATGGGAACCCCATTCAGCTAACAAGAGTCCTCGGCTGGGAATATCGACTGTTTACATCCTCCATAGAGGGGCCGAGAAGCTCATGAGACCTTCACCTAGTGTCCAGCTCTTTTCTACCATTTGTTGTACATAACTCAGCATCTATAGGCCCAGGAGCTGAGATGTGGGTCCCATTTATTGCTCTATAGCTATGGGAAGTTCTCATCCCTGCTTGGTAAGCCTTTTCAGATGTGCTCTCTGTTCCCCACCCCGTGTGTGTGTGTGTGTGTGTGTGTGTGTGTGTGTGTGTATGTGTATGTGTGTGTGTGTGCGCTTGTGTAGCACCCACAGCCTTGTAAGTAACCCTTCACCTAAGGAAGCCCAATAAACTCATTGGTTCCCTAGAGTGAACTTTGGAGGCATTGTGCATTGATTTTTCATTGGGATCTTAGAAGAAGGGATGGACATTACTGACATCTTTCCCCAGGGAGGACTTTTGCTAACACCTGTCTATGGGCCACCCAGTACTACACCTACATTTTCCTTACTCCTGCATTTGGAGGAGGGGCTAGCCCAGAACTGTGTCTCAGGCTGGGCCAAGGTGGAAGGAGAGTACATCTCTCTGATTTTGATTTTGGAATCATTTATAAAATCCAAGGTGGGAAGCACACACGCTGACATAACTTATAAGTGCTACTAGAAGGAGGTGCAAATGTTTAACAGTGGCCTGACAGGAGATAAGTCCAGCTGGAAACCTCTAGATCCTACTGTGCTCACTGAGCTAGATGAGGCGTTGAGAGTCCTGCAGATGAGCTGTGGCTATTGATGAACGGCTGAGGTTATTCAGGAGGACAGAACTCCAGTAAACTGCCTGGAACCCTCGCTCTCTGAGAAGATGACCATGTGTGAAGTCAATGCCCTGCCATATTCTTGAACATCTAAAAGGGGGGCAGATGAGATGGCTCAGCAGGTGAATTCACGTGCCATCAGGCCCGATGACCCGAGTTTGATTCCAAGAACCCACATGGTGGGAGGAGAAGAGCTGAGTTCAGCAAAATGTCCCCTGACCACATCCACAGTGGCTCACATGCGCCCTCCCCCCCAATAAATAAATGTAATCAAAGAGAAAATAAGGGAGCACCTCAGATTCCAACTTAATGCCTAGTATTAAGGTGGCTCAGGACTGTGAGGTGTGGATTGAGAAGGTGAAGGGAAACCACAGCTTGCTTGGGGGGAAGGGCTTGGACAGTGTCAGCTGAAAGACGGATGGCAGTTTGTGTTTATGTTGCCAATGCATGTCTGAAGCAGGGACCAGGAGACCCACTCACCACCAAACATGGACTCTGCACCTCGGCGACGGTGAGTAACTGTACATACTGGGCCCTTGGGAGGAGTCAGGTCTTGAGATGGAGAGGAATGAAATGCCCCCCCAAGCACCTATGGTCAAAGGATCAGAAGAAGTCCTTTGATGAACTTGAAATTGTTTCGGAAGTTGCTTCCACTTACAAGCCTTTCCTTAAGCTCAAAAATATTGTGTGTGTTCATGTACACACACCTTTAGGAATGGTGTATTTTATCTATTTGTTTACTTACCATTGAAGACAAGGGTGCATGTCATGAGGGTGGGAGGGTAAAATGGGATTATTTTAAAATGGGCTTCCAGTCGGCATCCTACGAGGGATGGAGGGGGATTATGTATAGCTTTGGTGAAATGTCATGTGTACCTCTCTGGGAAAGGAACTGTAAATGTCAACTCGTCAGTCTCTGCAATCAGTTCACAGGGGCTCAGGAAAGTTCTCATGGCAGGAGGCTGGAGCTGGGCGGGCCATGCCTGAACCTCACCTTCGGTTACCTAGACCAACACCCTTTGGTTCAGAGAAGCAGACAGATGGAGAGAAAAGCCCATGGAGTTGAGGAAGGGTGTGTGTGTGTGTGTGTGTGTGTGTGTGTGTGAGCATGCAGGGACACCCCGGAGTAGAAACCTCCCCTGCAGAGAGTGCGCAAAGCAGGCTTCGCAGGTGCAGCCTGGCTTTGCCAGCCCGGACTCCAGGTGCCTCTATGCTCTGGAGGTTAAGGGAGCTTTGCGGAGGGATGCACTTGTGAGCCACCTGGAGATGCTGAAATGAAGTTTCAGATTCAATAGGTCTGGGGCTAGAGCTCTCCAGGGGATGTGAAGGCTTCCCTGATTAGAAAGGTGTTAGGAGAATCTTAGGTCACAGGGAGAATAATTATGTACCAAGATATACAAAGCCACCCAGCTCTCGTTTAACCTCACTAGTGTCAGGAGGAAATAGTCCAGGTAACTCCCAATCTTTTGGATCTGGGTTAGAACTGCCTTGTGTGTCTGATTTTTTTTCCTACCTCAGAGAGCTGATGTCAGGCCGTTCAGGTGTCTGTTCAGATGGCTTAATCGTTCCTGAGAACACATCAGCTGAAGAAAGGGGCATGCTGGATAGCAGGGAAAGGAATTTGGCACCTAATTGACCAAGGGTCACCTGTATTTTCCAGAGCCTTAGTCTGCATGGTCAGGAGCTGGTGTTTGCACTGAATGTCTCTTCTCTGGTTATACCTGAGAAGGGACTTAGTACAGGGCTCTTAGGGCCTCCTCTGCCCATAGCATTTCCCAACAGAGTTAGTAGGAAGAAATAGAAATGACAGCAAGGGAATGAAAGGCAGAAGATGGAGTTTCTATTTTTAATTCTTTGAGAGGAGAGAGACATAAACATTATAGGACAAAGCAAGAAAAAAGGAGAAAAGGGAAGGCAGAGAGGAGAGAGAGAAAAAAAAGAGAGAGAGGAGTGATGAAGAGAGGAAGGAAATCTCAGTAGATAAAACAGATTTGCCAAATATATTACATTCATTAAGATTTTTCCTTGCTTATCATGTGTGCTTTTCTGAGGCTTTTCTTAGCATTAACGGACGCTCTGGGAGAGGAGAAAGTTGGCAGAGAGAAGCCTAGCAAATATATAAATAAGCTTTGAAGGCTTCTGAAGTTTCATTTCCCACAATGGAATACTCTTCAGGCTGTGTAAACTTTCTCTTACTTAAACAAATGCTTTGAAAGACAAAGATTTCATATTGTCCGTGGAACATTCAGACTAATAATTGCCCCTGTTCTTCCTGCCTTGAAGTCTCCACAGCCAGCAGACTCATAAGTCGCTTTCAGCAATAAGCTCCATCAAATAAACATCACTTTCCCCAGCTGCAAATTGAGTTTTCTTGAACACATAGAGACTGGCTTGACTAACAGGAGCTGAGTTTTCTCTCTGTGTGTATATATGCGTAACTGACTGAGAAGCATGATCTTCTCTCTTACCCTATTGTTTGGAAAAATGGACTTGAAAACTTTATAAACAAAACAAAACAAACAAAAAAAACCCAATCCCTTTAAAAGCTGGATGTGATAGCAGAGGTCTCCCTACCATCCCAGCAACCCAAGTTACATAGCAAGACTCTGTCTCAAAACAACAATAATAACAAAACACCAAAAAGCACCCTAAAGACAAAATAAAAACCAAACCAAGCCAAACCAGAGTCATTTTGATAATTAATTGGTTACTAGAGAGTTTGCAGAACTTTTCGGTTGGGGGAGAGAAATGGAGATGGGACGAGGCTAGCAGTCATTTTGTTTTATTTTTTCCCTTCTATTTAGAGACCTCAGTAGTTTTTCATTGTGAAAGATTGATGACTTGAAACTATATGGGATCATTCCAAAATACCTTAAAGCCAAAGAAACAATTCAAATATAGCCTAAGAATTAAACCAACGGCAAAGACTCCAAGTCCTGAGATTGAGAGCTGTTTATCAGTGCTGTTCAACCATCAGAGCCAAATCGACAGACATTCTGGAGTTCCTTAAGTCTTCCATGTAGTTGGGATGCCCAAAAAATGAAGCGTAAAACTCTCATATAAAAATGCTTTGAAGAAAATGCAAATCAAAATGACCCTGAGATTTCACCTTACACCCATCAGAATGGCTAAGATCAAAAACTCAAGTGACAACACATGCTGGAGAGGATGTGGAGAAAGGGGAGCCCTACTCCACTGCTGATGGGAATGTAAACTTGTACAACCACTTTAGAAATCAATCTGGCGCTTTCTCAGACAATTAGGAATAGCGCTTCCTCAAGATCGAGCTATACCACTCCTAGGCATATATCCAAAAGACGCTCAAGTTTTCAACAAGGACATTTGTTCAGCTATGTTTGTAGCAGCTTTATTTGTAATAGCCAGAAGCTGGAAACAACCCAGATGCCCCTCAGTTGAGGAATAGATACAAAAATTGTGGTACATCTACACAATGGAGTATTACTCAGCAATAAAAAACAAGGAAATCATGAAATTTGCAGGCAAATGGGATCTGGAAAAGATCATCCTGAGTGATGTATCCCAGAAGCAGAAAGACACACAGGGTATATACTCAGTCAAGTGAATATTAGACATATAATATAGGATAAACATACTAAAATCTGTACACTTAAGGAAGCTAATCAAGAAGGAGGACTCTGGATAAGATGCTCAATCCCCATTCAGAAAGGCAAAGAGGATGGATGTCAGAAGAGGAGGAAAACAGGGAACAGGACAGGAGCCTACCACAGAGGGCCTCTGAAAGGCTCTATCCTGCAGGGTATAAGAGCAGATGCTGAGACTTATAGCCAAACTTTGGGCGGAGTGCAGGCAATCTAATGAAAGCAGGGGGAGACAGTAAGACCTGGGGAGGGCAGGAGCTCCACAAGGAGAGCAACAAAACCAAAAAGTTTGGCCCAACGGTCTTTTCTGAGACTGATACTCCAACCAAGGACCATACATGGAGATAACCTAGCAACCCTGCACAGATGTAGCCCATGGCAGTTCAGTGTCCAAGTGGGTTTCATAGTAATGGGAAGAGGGACTGTTTCTGACATGAGCTGATTGGCCTGCTCTTTGATCATCTCCCCCTGAGGGGGGAGCAGCCTTACCAGGACACAGAGGAAGACAATGCTGCCATTCCTTATGAGACCTGATAGACTAGGATCAGAAGGAAGGAGAGGAGAACCTCCCCTATCAGTGGGTTTGGGGAGGGACATGGGTGGAGAAAAGGGAAGGAGGGTGGTATTGAGAGGGGAGGAGGGAGGGAGCTACAGGAGGGATATAAAGTGAATAAACTGTAATTAATAAAAATAAAAATACATACATACATAAATGCTTTGAAGAGATTATGATAGGGAAAACAGGACGAACCGTGGGACTACAAAGGATACCCCATCTGGGTGAAGGGCAGTGCCAGCTCTCTCTGGTAGATGGCAGCTATCACTCATTCTTGTCCCCAATCCTTAGCAGGGTAAAGGAGATCAGGCCTCTTCTCAGTGAACCTGTGATATTGCTTCTCTCTGGATTCCATTCTCTGTCCCTTCCCTAGTTTGACTTTGGCTGTGAAGATTATCTTAATAGTAGCCCTTTATGAAGAACTTAAGGGTACAGAGAACTTAAGGTGTTAACCATTTTTTAAACATACTATTGTCCCAACACTGGTATTATTGCCACATTATTGATGAGGAAACCGAGACTTACAAAATGTAACCAGCTTCTCCAAGGGCATACAGACAAGTAAATGCAGAATGTGCAATTATGCTCAAACCTGTCTGACTCTAAACCTTGTAATTTATGTCATTACTAACAGAAATTACAACAGGTTACCTCTATTGAAGACTTAATTAACTACATGCGATTATTGCTTAACTAACTTAGTCCTATCATATATCCTATCAGTGTGGCAATGTTTTAATTTCATTACCCAAATGGGAAAGTTGGGGTTCAGAAATGTACCTGAGCAGTCTGAGATCACAGAACCCAAAAGAGGTGGAGCCTAGGTCTAAGCACAGATAGACTAGTTCCAGGCCCCCAATTTAAACCACCATTCCTCGTCTGAAAGCCAAGATGCTGCCTTTATCTATGCCCTCCTTTAGCATATGGATACAGACTTTGGCTTTTCCATTTAGTATTTACAAGTTTCCTGTGCCCTTGTCCATGCTACGTCCATGATTACGCCAGACCTCTTTAGCATAAGTGTCCCGTTGTTTCTTCACTGTTCCCCAAACATTTATCAAGCACCTTTGGGTCCCAGGTGCAGGACCGGGCCACTGGGATGTGCAGGTCGATACCCGCGAGTATTTGTTTGAAGAAATAACGAGCCTTGCTTGTAGCTGGTCACATCAAGGAGGGGGAAAGACAAATCCACAGAGTGTTCCAGCAGAGAGTAATGAGCTCATGGAGGAGTGAGTGAGAGTGTTCAGGCAACCACAGAGAGGGGAGGATCCGCTGTGGGGAAGTGGGACACTGCTTAGGGGAGGCTGATGTGAACAGACTTTTGAAAAATCAATACCCAAGGCAAGGGAAGGAGAGGAGGCATCACCTGGAGGGGGAAACAGATCTGAAGTCCAGTTTTGTTTGGTTTTGTTCTGTATTTCCTTCTCACACACATGATTGGAAGAAGTCAGTGACTTGTTTCTGCGTCAATGCTTGACCACGTATGAAAGGCCAAGATGACAATAATAGATACGACAAGCTGCCACAGTTTCCCAGTGTTTATATATGTTACATAGTCTAACTCTCATATTCATACTAGATGCTCTTTCCAGGTACACAGAAGAATTTTGGTAGAAGATGGGAGATAAGGGGGTTACCTATTTTTTCCAATTAGACCCTATCTCCTATTTTCAATTATATTACAAACCTATCTAGGGATAACTCCACTCAGAAGCACACAATATCTGCCAGCCATCTAGATGTTTCTTAATCTAGTCTAGAGTACAATACCTTAGAAGCAAAAGTATATCAAATGAGTGTGGCTTGTGTTGGTTCCATCAAGAGGGAGGCTGGAATATTCTATCACAAATACTGCTTCGCACTGCCCTGTCCTATGGGAGGCAGGACATAGAGGAGAGATTGTGGCAGAAGAAACAAACAAACAAACATGCAGCTGGTCCACTGGTTGGGCTCAGCGATGTTTCTTAAGCATAATCAGGTTTCCCATGTCTTAAAAAAATAGCATGGAGGAATGACTGGCAACGACAGCATGGCAAAGCCAGGCTCAGTGAGTGTGTGACCAAATAGCCCTGCACATATTCACAGTGTTTCAATAGTAATGATGCTGCTGCTGAAAAGATGGGCTAACTGGATCACACATCTATTTTTCTCCTGGCTAATGGTATCAGAGCCCTCGACAATGCCAGACTCTTATAATTAGGCATTGTCAGTGCAAACAAGTAGTTGGAATGCACTATAAGGCACAAGGGCTTAGCAAGGATTGTAACTTCTCCACATCTCCCTCTCTTCCAAAGCACCATGTGGAAACAGGTGCATTATATGGGGTTTTTGATGACTATTTAAGGGCACAGTGCCCCAGTGTACTCAGGTTTCCAACAGCCATTTTTAGCAGAGCAGGTTTTTAATTCCTAACAGGTTTGCATGTATGCAAACACTGGCTTTTGATTTAATTTATACAGGTTGGAGAGATTTGGAGAGCAGAAAAGACGGTGCCAAACATAAGAATAAGCTTTATTTGTAAATGCTCACCCATCTGTTTAGTGCTGACGACGAAACCACAAAGAGATCCACAATGAAAGACGCTGGAAACTGGGCCTTGTTTTACACTCATTCTGTCTAGCATGTGATCAGATAAGCACAATCTACTTTGTGGGATAGTTGTCAGGTTAGAGTGCTATACTTACACAAGAGGCTTTCAAAAGAGTGGGTGGGCAGTTTGCTGTCAGGGCGAGAGAGAGAGAGAGAGAGAGAGAGAGAGAGAGAGAGAGAGAGAGAGAGAGAGAGAGATATGCAGAAAAAATAGGCTTCAGTGGTGAGGTGATCAGGCACAATTCACCTATTTAGTACGCATCTCCTGAGCGCTATGGATTGTGTTCAAACTTAAATGATACCGTGAATAAGAGAGGGGTTATATCAGCACACAGAAACCTCAAGAGAGAGGTAGTTAAGCCGAGGATTTTTAATAATGGTTGGAAACTTCTACTATGGGAAAAGTGCTGTTGTTGCATAGCCAACCATCCTACATTCAGTGACTTGAAACAGCAACCATTTGCAATTTCTCAGGTGCCCGTGGGTTGGATGACCCAGGCTGTGGAACTCTTCAGATCTTTTCTGGCCTTATTCTGGGTTACAAAGGGAAATAGCTGGACTGTCACAAAGCTAATTTGGGTTGCTCTGCTCCCTCATCTTCCACCTAGGGCCATCAGGCCTTCTCAGACATGTCTCACAACCATGGCAGAGGCAAAGAAGGCAAACAGAAAGACTTAAAGACCTGTTACTGCCTAGGCTGAAACATTGTTCCTACTCCCACAAGGTTACATATTGAAAAGCACATAAACAAAGTTCATCAACATATGGCAACATATGTCCTGCAGTGAGGAGTCCCTCAAGCTGTACAGGCCTCACAGGAACAATGGTAACCTGAGCTTCTTTGAAGTTGGTGAACAGATCAGCTTTGGAAATCCTGCTTAGTCACACAAATTTAGGGTTATCACTACCTTTTTGTAAAGAGGACAGAGAGAGTCCTGTGAGCTGACAAGAATCACAGGAATGAACTCCGATTTAAGGGTGGGGGAATTATCTTGTCACCCATCAGTGGGAGAAACTGCCTTGTCTCAGGAGTGGGCAGATACAATGACGGGAGGAAGGGTTGAGATGAGAAACACAGCTTCCCACCATGGAGCATGGCTACCCAGTGAAACCTAGAAGAGAGATGTAAAGATGTGATGGTGAGGGGAGGCAGTTCCAGGAGGGACAGTAGGGATGCCATGTACCACGCTATAGTTGTGGAGGTTCTTGGAAGGGCCTTCAGAGCCACAATGTTTTAAGATCATGCTATTTGTCTGCCAGTGACAGGCGGCACACGGTCTAGATTTGTAACTGCATAAGAAACAGAGTGAATCTCCCTAGACATTTTGATTAGCATTTCACACAATTTGTCCAATGTCTACCCATTCCCTTGGGCCCCCTGATAAATGTCTCTGCACAATCCCACTTTGACCTGTAGTAATTAGCACAAATATTTTAAGTTCAGAGTATTAATTTCTCTTGCAGGAAGAGCATTTTTTTTGAGAATCTCCATAAATCATTAAAAAAATTAATTGGCTAGTGCAAGAAGAGGCCATTTTAGAGCAAATACCGGCAGTCTATCTTGTTATAGGCGAATACCCTAGCTGTTAGGAGCAGTTTTTGACCTGTGTGGACCTTTGGCGCCTTCAAAGCGAAGAAATGTCTTTCTTCTTGTCTCATTCCTCAGGGACTTTAATCTTTTATTTTAAGGAAGTGTCATGGGATATCTGGAAGAACCCTGTTTTACTCTTAATTCTGCTAGCAACTGTCTGGGTGACCTTGAACAGCTCATTTTTTCCTTCTTCTTCTTCAACAGGGTTCAGTGTTGTCAAAGAATGGGCTGTCAATGCTTCCTGAGAATCTTTTTAGTTTCAGACTTCTCTGAGTTTTGAATGAGGCTGTGAATGCAAGGGCAGCCCCATAAATGGCCATGGGTGGTTTTCAGTTCCAGGGGCCGTGTGAGCTTTCCTTCACTCCTGTCCAAAACCAAGAGCTGGGAAGCTCATGAGAGAAGTCAGAAGGGGACATTGGGGTGCATATAATCAACAGACTTATTTCGAGTTAAGACCTCTGCCAAAGGCCCCCAGCAAGGACAGCAGTGACTGCTTACTTACCTGTGTGTGGGAAGCAGGGCCAGTATTCTAGACTTCGCAGCCAGCTAAAATTATACTAAGGATCCCGTGGTTTATCTTTACTTAGTTGTTTTACTTTACAACATTCAGGTTTTTTTTTTTTTTTTTTTTTTTTTTTTTTTTTTTTTTTTTTTTTTTTTTTTTTTTTTTACTTTAACCATTGAGATGTGTGGTTCTAAAATTATATCAGAATATTTCCCGGGCCTCATTGGTCCTCGGGACAGCAAGAGAAGTTCCCTACCTCCAGTGCATGGAGATACGGTCTTGTGTGTGATGCTCTCTGTCTATCTTGAGGGACATTTTATTTCAAAATTGAAATTGACATTGATGGTGAACCTCCCCAGGCTCCTGCCCTGCACCTAGATGTCTGTTTCGGGGCTCAGTGTTTGATGTTTTTGTAACTGCTGTTTACTTACCTTCTCTTAGGTGCAAGAATTTTCTAAGAAGCCAGTGTAAAATGGGAGGCAGGGTTTAGCGTTCCTGTTGTCTTTCCAACACTCCCCAGTGGGAGTGGGGTGGGGTAGGGTGGGGTGGGGTGGAGGGAATCCACAATTCAAATAGTTAGCATCTCCTGGAGCGACAGGAGCGCTCAATCCCAAAGATAAATCTCCAGCCTTCTAAAGGTATCTCGGCACTTTAAAAGCCAAGTTAGTTATTTCCCAGGGAAGGGCTTGGCTGGTGGTGATTACAGAAATAAATCTGCACTTCATTTTTAGCCCAGTGGCCCATTACAGCGTGCTTTAGATCTAAGCTCCCAAGAATAACGAGAGTCATTTTATGGGAATGAGAGATTATAAATCACTGACTTTGTCAGCTTGCTGTTTTCCTCCAGCGTTCTGTCTCTGAAAGTTGTGCAGACAGAGACCCCAGAGACCGCCCCCTTGAGGAGCCTCACCTGTTCTTTGTTTGGTTTTGACTAAAGCCTGAAGTCAGCCCTGGCAGCTTCCCAGGGCCACCTGTTAGTCCTGCACAGAGAGGTGATTGAGAACGCATTCATTTTTAATGTGTGTCTAGTGTCGGAAGGTTCAACTCTGAATAAGTTTCACTCCAATATCCACAGAAAACAGAACACTGCTGTGGAGTCAGAAGCCAGGGTAAACAAAGGATTAAACCTCATGCATTGTGGGGGCTGCAGAGCTCGGCTGAGGAGTGTGTCCAAAGGTCTTTCTCACAAGACACCTGGGAAATGCTCATGAAAGGGAGTGGCTAACAGAGGCTTGCAGTCTCTAACCTGTGTGTTTACAAAAGAAGAAAAAAAAAGAATTTATCATTTTTCATTCTTCATTTTTGGTATTTGCTTAAACAGATAGAAGATTGGGACAGTATACAGAGTTTATAAGTATATTTGGCATATACTTTGCATTTTTATGTTGTGAAATGCATGGCTTGCAAATCAATAGCAGAATAGAAGAGTGAAAAAAGTAATCATAATTACAACTCATTATGCCTCTTTGATATGCTAAGACAAATGGAGATCTAAAATACATACCTGATTTATGTTTCAGGAAATCCAGAAGGAGGCAGCCCGGGCAAGTGACCAGCCCTGATAGATGGACCAATAGAAAAAAAGTGCTGATGCATCTTTCCTAGTGAGAACTAGTTGATAAGTCACTTTTAATGCAGCTCTTCATCCCAGCCATTTGTCATACTGTTTTATTCCTAAAGTTCATTTTACCAGTCAAACAGATGAAAAGTTTGGAGGGATAGAGAGAAGGGGAAGTAGAGCATGAGGAAGGGACAGAGAGAAATGGAAGCAACAACCAGCTGCGTGGGCATGAAGTGACCTCCCTAGTCCCTGGGCCCCTTGATATGTGGCTATAGATTTTTCTCTCTCATTTGTGCTCACTGAGCACGGATGCTGAAGGGTCAGAAAATGGCCAAAAGGTAATATATACTCTTGAAAAAGCCATAGACAGGGTTATATTACAAGCTACCATTACCTCCCCCCAACCCTAAGACTTGATTGTAAAAAGCAAGGCAGGGGTGACGACTATTAATGACTTATCACTTAATTCAAGGCAGATGCTAAAGCAATAAGCACATCAATTAACCTCCTTTACAAACAGCTCACAGGCATGTTCTTCAGTCCCAACTGTTCTTTGGAAGTTGCCCACCCTGTTCTTGTGTTGGTCCATGCATTAGAGTGTGGCCAGGTACTCAGGGCTGTCTCCTTTGGGATTTTTTAAAATATAAGTCAAGTAGGCATTTTCTCGCCTCCACGTGTCTTCGCATATCAAAGAGGTGTAATGAGTTGAAATTATTATTATTGTTTTTTTCGTTCTTCTCTTCTCCTGTTGATTTACTTACGAAATAAATTATGCTGGGTGTTGAGAGGTGGAATTAGCATTCTTCTGTGGTTACCAACGAGAAGCAAAATGTTGTCCCAGTCATTTAAAGATTTTTCTGGTGCTGAAATGAACTCCCATTAATATGGCAAGAATAAGGGATAAGTGTATTATTCCATTGGGATGGGATGGCAATTCATTTGTCACCATTTATGAACTATGGATGCATACAGTGTCACAAATGAAGATGGATGTGTTATCTCTTGAGGTCCCCTGACACATAGAAGTAATGTGTGGGCATATGTGATTTTAATATATATTAACTTGCAAATAACTCCATGAGGCACACAGCCATTGCATGTGACAGGGTCGCTTATAAGTCAACTCACGGCTTGGCCTTAGGAGACCCAGCTGGAATTACATGCTGATTGATCAAGGCTATGCTCCTCAACCCATTACCTTAATTTTTTAAAAGTTGTTTTGGCAGGCATTTCTTCTCATATAAAGAGGCTGAAAACAAAACACATTGTATACTAAAGCAGGACAGAGCCTAGTGGCTCAGGCAGGGATCCTGAGGAGTGATCTGTCCACAGAATAGGACACATTAACTCACATCGCAACCCCGTTTGATGAGTGAGAGCCTAAGGGGAATAGCCAGAGAGATGGTCTCTGTTCTGTTTGCAGGCTCAGTCACCTGGACCAGTACTCACAAATTATCCAGAATTCCCTCTTAGCGCTGTCTTATCCATCCTGGTTTCTATAGGCTCCTGGCTACCCCTGTGCTTCTCCTCCCCTGGTTCCACTGTGACAACATTCCAATTCATTTATTCTTTCTCATTTGAGTCAGGAACTCTCTATGTAGCACATGGTGCTCTCAAACCCATGGTCTTCCTGCCTCAACCTCCCTCCTGCTGGGATGACAGATGCGGGCTACCAGGCCAGGCTCCCAACTGAGCCATTTGTACAGAGGCCCACTTACTTTAGTTTCTCTATCGATCCTGGATATATTCATGAGCAGGGAACTTTACGGAGATGTCAGGGAGACTTACTGAGAATGACCATGCTCACGCTCTATGCAGTGATAAGAATGTCTAGTCTGATGAGTGTTACAATGAATATATAATTGGACATTTATCAAAACAATATCATTCAGGTAAGCTCCTGAACATTCACTCTGTTTTAGTTCTTCTGGTAATCACCAGGATCTTTTTATCTCACGTAAACGGAAAAAAAAAAATCCTGTGAAGAATGTAAAAAACTATTTTTTTTCCAATATAATATTTTTATTGATCATTTGGGAATTTCATCAATGCACTCTGCTCTCACACTCACTTCCCATTTCTCCTAGCTCCACCCTCCCACCCTTGTGCAGTGTCCCAGCCCTAATTATCAATGACATGCTTCTTTGTCCTCTGTGGCTGTATTTCTCTACCTGTTGCCTCCACTGTGTCTCTGGTTTTGCTTCTCTCTGATGAGAGGCTCTGCTCTGCCATCTTTTTTTTTTCCTAGTTTGATGAGACCACCTTTTAAAAGCATCTTCCCATAAGACATACCTCAAAAAAAAAGTTGTTCCAGAGATACAGACTGCAGACTCTCCTCAAAGTCTCTGTGGGTCTCAGGCTCCTTGGAGCTGCTCTTTGGTCTCTTGGGTGCTGGAAGTTGCTACCATCTTCAAATCAGTTTCAAAGAATTCCATTTATCTATTTACTTATTTAAGACGGGTTTCTTTGTGTACTCCTGGCTGCCCTAGAACTAGCTCTTTAGAGCAGGCTGGCCTCAAACTCACAGAGATCCACCTGCCTCTGCTACCACCCAGACTAGTACTCCTGTTCTTATGCTCACGTGACCATACAGCCCAGGTGCCCAGCCAAAGTTAATTTCAGATATTCTGTTCCATTTCAGTCCAGGCAAGTTAAGGTCTTGGCCTGTACTGCTGGGATTCAGAATTTGGGTTATTTTGTGTGTGAAAATCATCCCCAGAGTTTCAATTTCTGTATCTCTCTCTCTTTTAACCAGTAAGAGGATATAAGTTTCTGCTAATGAGTCTAGAACCATGAATGACAACCATAAGTGAATTCTCCATGATATCAAGTATAAGTAATTAATAATGCATGTGGCTACAATGTGGTTATTGTGAGAGGGGTACTCTAGATGTTGGAAAGGTCTGTTTCAGTGAAGATTCCAGGCAGGAAGAAGCACGGGCTGTCGAGAATGCTGGAGGTTTCCTCCTACATAGACAATTCAATTCCCAGAATGTAAAGAAGCCCATGAGAGCTGGTTGCAATCCCGTAGGGACACCACGGACATACCATGCCTCAGCCCATGGTGCCCCAAGACTGCAAGTCAGGAAAGCAAATAGTGACAAAAATGAAGCAGATTGATGAATGTCCTGAATCAGGAAGTCCCCTAAGAGGCGCAGACGTCACAGAAGAACAGCAGAGTCATCCTAAAGGACACTCCACTCACTAGCATTGAAGACTGTTTACTTAGCTTATAGCTTATTAGCTCAAGCTATCAGCTTACAGCTTATAAGCTTACAGCTATCACTGGTTCCTGAGCAGGACAGAGGTGGCCATCAGAATGTCCTCAGCTCAGAAGTCAGACACCCAAACTGGATCCCTGCCTCTGCTATAAGCTCATGAATCTTCATGTACAAAATGAGATTAAGAGTTTCTTAGAGCCAGGCAGTGGTGGTCCATGCCTTTAATCCCAGCACTTGGGAGGCAGAGGCAGGAGGATCTCTGAGTTTAAGGCCAGTCTTGGTCTACAGAGAGAGAGAGAGTTCCGGGACAACCAGGGCTACACAGAGAAAACCTGTCCCCAAAAACAAAACAAACAAAAAACTGGGAATGCTAAACTTGAAGTGTGTTTCCTAGTTCGAGTTGTGTTACTAGCCACTCTGGTCATGGCTGACTCACTTAATGTGACTGGTCTGTGTTTTTTCTCCTGTGATATGAGGACAGTATGTGCTTGAGCCATGTCATGGAAGTACACATGAACACATGCCCTGGATCATGGCTTTACCACCTGTTTACTGAATATATTGTGTGGTGAATATCACATTCAACTATAAGAAGAATGAATAGGTTACTTTCCTATTCCTTAGTCTCTTAGTTATCTATGGGTCCTCCTAAGAGGTTCACAGTCTTGGATGCATAAAATTAAATGAGAAAGCTTAGTCTCTGAATGTTTCGGATTGGACCCAGGGCCCCATGCGTGCTTGGCAAGTGTTCTACCTGAGCTCTACTCCCAGCCTCTAAAACTCTTCATCAAGGTGATCCGTGAAGTAAAAGTTTTGCACTTTAACCAGCTTGAGAAAAACGTATAAACTATCTTTGGAAATTTCTCCATGGAAACTCATTGTGAACTCTAGTTAGAGAAGCTCTGATAAGTCACAAAGCAGGGAAAGATGCTGACCCGGGGGCCTGGGAGATAAACTAGCTGTGTTCTATGTCATGTACTGAGCTGAGTTCAGTGCTCAGAAACTATGTAGGAAAAGATGAACGACCCATGTGAAAAAGCCAGGCATGGTGGCTCGCTCTTGTAATCCTAACCCTGGCTGTGGCAGGTGGGTCCCTAGGACTTGCTGGTCTGCTGTTATTGTTAAGCCCCAGGCCAAAGAGAGACCTTAATTATGTGTGGGTCTCTCCTCCCCTGGGTTTCATCGGCCACAGGGATGGAGGCAGGGTTCGGATGGCCGTAGGAATGACAGAATCGTTTTCTGGGACCAGCTTCAGCAGGGCAGTTCAGCTTTATTTGTGGTGCACAGAGGCCATGCAGTTCTCGGGGAGCAGGTGGAGAGTTCTCAGGGCAGGTGGACACTGTTGGCTGGGGCAGACGGTGGGAATGCTTTATGTACATACCAGGAGTTCCAGATGCTTGTTGGGCAGGTTCTTTTAGGTGAGAAAGGGAGTTGAACTTGCATTTTGGCCATGGGCCACTTGACCTCCCTCCAGGGCGGGGGTCATGCTTAGAGACCCTCTCCAGATAAGTCCAGGCAAAGAGAAAGAAGCCCCTGCTGAGAAAGGAAGTCCTCCCTTGTGTACCGAGCTCCAGAGAGCTGTTCTGACAAGTGACAGGACTGCAACCGTCACTAGCAGGGTCTTCCCAAAATTAAGAGACAAGGTTGATGGCTCCTGAAGAATGGCAGGTTGTCCTCATGTTTTGACATACACATGTGCACCCTCACCTACATGTGCCTCTGCACACATGTACAAATCAATAAGAAATAATAAAAGAAACATGTTGAATTATGCTAGTATCTCCCAGGCTTATAGGAAACTCTTAAGAATCATGGAACACCAGCTAACACCTAGAGGGACATTACTTTGGGAAACTCACCTTTTGCGACTATGCATGACTATCCTCATTTTGCCCTCCACATACTTTCATGATTGCCCTCATTCACCTCACCCACTGGAGTATATCACTTGCCTGTGTGTTCATGTGCCTGATTCAATCATGAGATCTTCAGAGAGTGTCCCTACTTGTTCATCATTTGCACCTTCAGGATGTGGGTGGGGAGGAATATCCCTGTTTTTGAGTTGGCATTCAACAGATGATCACAGGGGTATGTGGGGTTTTATGTTCATACTTCACAAATGTGATGTGTCTGAAGTGCTCCCATCTTAGAATACGGTAACTGAGCTTCCTTCACCTGCTTTGCATAAGGTACAACTTTACTAATTTTCATGACTTTAGTCATATTAAAAAAATAATTTAGTGTTCAGGTGTATTTGTGCGGGCATGTCTATGCCACGGTGCATCTGTGAGATCAGAGGACAGTTTTTGGGAGTCAGTTCTCTCCTTCCATCATGTGGGTTCCAGGGATTGAACTCAACTTCTCAGGCTTGGCAGAAAGCATCTTTACCTGCTGTACCATCTCATCATCACTTATACCATATCTATATAAGTATCCAAGTTTAAACCATGCCTGAAAGAGGAAATGGGGTAGTTTTGGATGAGGAGGTAACTATTACTATCTTAGTTTAAAAGCTGATCATATAACTCTACAAGGTTTGAACAAATTTACTGAATGAGGAAAAAAAAAAAGAGATTATGCCACAAAACCCCAAGTGGATATATCTAAGAAATTATATAGATTTGCTCTGGATGTAGGAGCACGAAGGTTATGGAAACGTTGTAAGCAGTAGATTAAACATTTATTGGAATGAAAGTCAGGTTAGATGGACGAGTCTTTCTGTGGCAAGATGTTTCTGATAGGGGACTACTGGCAGGGAATTAAAGGGCACCGGGGCTGCATGTTGGCTGTTTTAGTTTGAGCCAGGAACTAAAACTAGAGTGGCTGATACAGCTGGAATAGTCTTGAGGTAAAATGAAACACTAAGTATAGCAACCTGAGTGATAAAGTCTTTTCATGCTTGGTCTTCGGCTCTCGGCGAGCCTCCTCCTTAGGGCTCTTGGTGGTGACAGCAGGTAGAAGTTGTAGGGCGGAGGCTGCCCGCTTATGCTCCATCAGCGAAGAAACAGGGTACAATAAACCCAGATTCAGTGAAAGAACAGTTGGGCACAGCTGGAGTAGTAGAAGTTAGTGCTTAGAAAGTTGTTCTTGATCTTAAAAGCATAGTTCTTATCCTTACGTGTTTGCTGTAAAAAGCTGTGAAGAATATTGGCAAACATGAAGGAAAATAAAATAATCACACATGTTAATTAAGGAAGATGTAAGTTTTCATTTTGTAGTAAATGACTTTTGATAAAGATTTGACATATATTTACAGAAACAAAGCTGATGCTATTACTTAATTACCTTGTTTTAAACATAAGCAGTATAATACAAACATTTTTTGAATAATTACTTATTTGTATGTATATCTTCAATGACAACATAGTATTCTATTTATTTAACATCTATTGAACTAATTTCAGTTATTGGATATCTAGCTTATTTATAATATATATTTTATAGTTTTACTATTATATATAATATATTACAATATTGTATATATGTATATACAATAACATACACATGTACATATATACACATATACATACATATAACTATATATATAGTTTTACTATTATAAGCAATGTTAGGATGGACTATGTTCTATCTTATAGTCTTTCATATCTCTCATTATTCCTTTAGATCAATTTCAAGAAGTCAGATGATCAGTATCAAGATAATAATTTTGATACATCAAAAGGTCGAGTTGATTTTTGGAAGTATTGAACCAATTTTAAAACTTCATCCTAGAAAAAAAAAACTCTGTTTAATATTATAGAAAAATACTGTTTATTATTAAAAATATTTGTCAGTTAAATAGAAAGAATGAGATTTGCTCATCTTAGTTTTCATTGATTATTATCAAGGTTGATATTTCAAATATTCAAAAGTAATTTAGTAGGCTGAACTTTAGCTCAATGGCCGAGCACTTGCCTAACTTAGTAGAACCCCGGGTTTGATCCCCAGCACCAGAAAGAAAAGTCTACTGGTCATTTATGATTTTTTAAAACAAAATTTAGTTTTTGTTAGTTTTGGGTATATTATGCAATCTGATCACACATCCTCACAGGCTTATTTTCTTTCCCTGACAAGATTCCCTCTTTCCAACAATTCCATCCCCACTTTCACATCTCTTTGTTTTTGACCCACTGAGAAGGCCAACTTCATGGGCCTGGGAGTGGGGGCAACTCTTCCTTGATTTCTTACTCTTTCGCCCCAGAAGTCCCCAGCAGCTAATTATTCTTGCATATTCTACGAGTCCTCTTCCCTCTCGTGACTGGATGTTGACAGCCTCAGTCTTAGGCAGACCTAATGTAGGCTATTTCAGCTCCTGGTTGACAACAGTCTTCTGCTTCCTCTTCTGTGATATTCCTTGCACCTTGGAGGTGATATAGATGTCTCCTTTAGGGATGAGCACTCTACAGACTTATTTTTAGTACCTTGAGCAGCCACAAGTTTTTACATCAACTATCATTTGCTGTTCAAGGTGGCAAGCAGTACATGCCTGTAGGTAGACACATAAATATTTAAGAAGGCAGTTTTCCCTTAAATGCTCACTTAGCAAAACGAAAGCAGTAGGTTATACCCTCCTAGGTCCTAAGATCATCTCAGACATGGTCTTTAGGCTCTCAGCACTGGGCATGAATTCCAGGCTGCAGAGAGTGTGGTCTCAGATCCAACCAGAAAGCAGTCGGTTGCTCCCGTAATAGTCATGACACTATTGTACCAGTGGGCACATCTCACCTGGCAGGTAAGTGCTGTAGCATGCAGGGTCCACAGCTGAGTAAGACTGCTGATAACTTACCGTCCTGAGCTACTTGTGTATTTCCTCCTCTTGTGCTCTGAAAGCTGGCCTCCAGGGCAGACACCCTCAGTTTATTCGGCTCCAGCTTGATTTCTTTAAGTCAGCTGCTGGTATCTTCAGCAGCAGGGTTAGTCCTGGCATACAACCAAGATCAGTGCAAACATTCTGTGTTGTTCTGGGTAGTTATTTTTATTTTTCTGAATTTATTTTGTGCGCTTCGGCTACTTTGATAACAGGGTGTTCATCTTTTTATTGATTTATTATAACCTTATATATTAATACAGTCATTGCACACATAAGTTAATTTTTTAAAAACCATTTTGTTCTTATATAACAACTCATGAAAGTATATTTTATAATTTCATTTACCTTGGTAAGAAGTGTGATTTTGGTCTTGTAGTCGAACTCTTTCTCTATTCACATTTCTAGCTAAACCCAAGTTTTAGAGTTCAGACAGTCCTTAGGAACTGAGTAAGGATAGTGTGAACATAAACTTTTAAAATTGTCATTTTGACTGTTTCATTTACACATTCTTGTTAGACACAAACATGTTTAACATAAACAATGGTTAGGACCTACTGGTTCTCTCAGTGTTGAAGGGCACAACACTGTAATTCAAGTCACACAGTTGTAATTCAGGCTGTTTCGACACTGTAATTCAAAACACAGTTTTGATAGGTGTCTTGTTTCCAGAATTTCCACTGTTATATTTAGCCAAACTTGTTTGAGTTAACTTCTGTGCTTTCCCCCTGATGTTTTAAAGCAAACCCAGGTACCATTTAATTTCATGTGTAAATACTTTAGTACGTATTAAACATAACCAATACATTTTATCATAGAAAACACAAATAACAAATGATTTTATATCATATATGTCTGATATATTATTTTTCTTTCTTTCAAATATTTTGTTTTTAATTTGCTTGATTCAACTCAGAATCCAACCAAGTACCTGACTATTGTGTCCCTTAAAACTTTGATTTTAAAGCAGTTTCTTTCTTAGTAATTTTTAAAAAATATTATTGATCCATTGGCGAAATTGAGTCATTTGTCTTTAAAATGTCCCAATTTCTGGATTGTGTTGTTATCTAACTTCTTTTTTATCCTTTGTAGGGACCATCCCACGAGAGAGAAGCAGTCCCTGACACTGTTAATGTTACTCTGCTATGCTTGCAGACAGGAGCCTAGCATAACTCCTGTGAGAGGCTTCACTCAGCAGCTGATGGAAGCAGATGCAGAGACCCACACCCAAACATTAGACAGAGCTCGGGGGTGCTATGGAAAAGTTGGGGGAATGACTGAGGGAGCTGGGGGTGGGGCAAAGAGTCAATAAGAAAACCTACAGAATCAACTAACCTAGGCCCATGGGGGCTCACAGAGACTGAACTACCAATCAGAGAGGATGCATGGGCTGGTCCCAGGCCCCTGCATATATGTAGCAGATATGCAGTGTGGTCTTCTTCATGTGGATTCCCCAACAAGTGGAGCAGGGTCCTCTCTGACTCTGATGCCTCCCTTTGGATCTATTTCCCCTAACTGGGCTTCCTCGTCCAGCCTCAGTAGGTTGCACCTACTTATGCAGTGACTTAATGTTCCAGGATGGGTTGGTACTCATGAGGGACATCCCTGTTCTCTGAGGAGAAGGAGAGGGAAGAATGAGGATGGGGAGGGATGCGTGAGGGCAGACTGGGAGGAGAGAAGGAGGCCTTGTTACCAGGATGTAAAGTGAATAAATAAACACATAAATTAAAAAAAGGAATTGGCTAAAGTCAGGTTCAATATTTTCAGTCAAAGCTGTTTTTTAGATGATGTGTGGACTTCTACCAATTATTACACCAATTATTACTCTGTGTCTGATGGTTTCATCTCAAATGATGCTGTGATTTGTTAAAAAGTTCAGGAGTTGCCTACATCTTTCTACTACCCCAAATTCCCCACAGACTCTTCTTTCAGTAGTTTTGACATTCACTGGTGCATTTTTGTCAAGACTCATTTCTTTAAGTGTTGCAAAATGGTGAAGGTCTGTGTGTGTGCCCATGCCTCTGCATGTGCACAAGTGTTGGGTGTTTGTTTTCCTCAAGCTTTCTCTAGCTTTTATTTTGAAACAGGTCTCTCAGAGGACACTGGAGCTCACTTTGTTGGTCGACCAGCAAACCCCAGGGATTATCCTGTCTTTGTCTCTTCAGCGCTGTGATTACAGGCATGCGCTGTGATGCCCATCGTTTTACTCAGATGTCAGGAATGCAGATCAGATCCTTCCATTTGTATATTAAAAATTTTACAGAGTGAGGCATCTTCCTAGTCACTAAAATAGTTGAGTTTTAACCACATCATTTCTTTTGTAAATATCATCTGAAAAAAGTTTTGAAGAGCCTATTCTCACAAGCTGTATTTTATTTTATTATATAGATTTGCAAATCATAAAGAAAAGAAAGATATTTGTGTCATTCTTTTCCACTGTTTGTAAATTTCAGTAATGGTCTTAGTAATCTCTGAGTAGTTAGTAAATCTCTTAAGTATAGTTACGAATTTATGGACTTTTATATATTTGATATGCATTAATACATCACTGTCAGTTTTTTTTTTAATGTCCAAATTATCCCTTTCCACGCCAGAGGGAAATGTTCAATGTTGTTGAATCTTTTTGACATAACCTCATCAGCCTTGTGTATTTTAAGGTGCATACCACCTTGTTTCCACTCCCAACACAAAAACGAAAGTTATTTTACCTCATTGAATCTACACTCTCTGGAAGGCAGGCTAAGCTTCATTTCCTTTAGAATTTAATTCTTCTCAGACTCTATGTTACAGTGAAAAATGAATTCAGGTACCAAGCAGGCACTCAATCAATGTGTACTGTTGAATTAAATCCTTCTTTGTAGCACTACGTATTTTACATGCTAATGTAAACAGTAGATGGACCCAGGATAATTTAACTCATTTCCATGAACATCACTAAACCCACATAATACTGTTGTAGCTTTAGGAAAGAGCTGAAACACATACCTATCAAGCTTGGAAATGTCCCCACACAATCGTCCCTGTCATCCGGGAGATTAGCATTCTTCTCACAGCGCTTTGCTTATATAAATTTAACAAGAAGAAAGGGTGATGCCGAGAGAAGCCTTTGGACAGATTCGTTACCTTAGCAACCTTGCCCCAGACTTCCAGAGCCCTGACCCAGCTACGAAGTCCTCCACTGGCTGACAAGACTCTCCTAACGACAGCCGGCTGAAGCTCGGGCCTGCTGATAAAATGACCTCTTATCTGGACAGTAACCTTTCGGAAGAATATTATCTTTATCAGATTTCCAAAAGAATCCAAACACTGAATGAGGTTCTACTAATAACTATATTCATAAGGCCATCATGCTTAAGTGCTTCTGGGAAAGCATTAGTAACAGGAAATTAAGTGTTACAGAATAATTGCCAACCTCACCACATAAAATAGAAGCTGGCCACCCATCGATTTCGTGTTGGTAGCACTCATTAGATGCCATTGTCCTGTATAATTGAAAAATTGTTTGTATAAGGAAATATTGTCACTGCCTCATTAGTCCCAATGTTTAATTGTGTTGGGGAAATCTGAATGACATTGTATATCTACGTTATTTATCTAGGTGGTTTAAATAGTTAAAAAATTAATTACTACCTGAGCAAAGACATTATTCCTAGAAAGCTCTTTGTGAATAAAATCAGATTTATTTGTTTATTGGTTCATTGGTTGTTGTTTACCATTACTAAAATTTGACAAATAATGAGAATAACTCAAGTGCCTTTCTTTTCTTCAAGAACTGAAGCTCTTTATAATCAAATAGTTTATGAGAATGTTATTTAAATTTTTCAGATGATGTTTGTAAAAATATCATAATTTAAAAAAAAATCACAATTTTAGGATCTAGGAAGATGATTTAGTTATAAAGTTCTTACTAGGTGCTATGCTAGGCATTAAGAGACCAAAACAACAACAACAACAAAAAAAAACAACAACAATAATAATAGTGAGACCAAATAAACAAATTCAGTTCCTGCCCTTACGTATATTATAGGATGATAGCCTAGTGTTTAGTTGAGTGTCACCCAACAATTAGCTCTTGAAAATTTAGATTTTCTCCAAAATGTGGCTACAAATATTTCCTTGGCACACACAGCTGACCAATCCCAAGATTCATATCAGGAAGAAATCAAAAAATGCAGGGAAATAGTCATGGTTTATAGTCTAGTGAAAAATAATAAATAATTCCTACACCTATTGAGGAAAAATTGTAGGTATAATACACCCCTTTTTAGTGCGTTCTAAAAGGGCCATTGTTGTGTGATTTTTATTGAGACAACATGGACAAATATCTATTCACCACAGATAAGGCACCCACAGCAGACCAAAGAAGTTCATTCAGTTTAGCCTAAGGAACAAATAGGTCAAACTGGGGTTACTTATAGGAGTATGGCTGAAGGATTACTTATACAACATGAATAACTATAAGGCAGCTGTACCACTGAAACGCACATCCAGCATGGAGTGCTCAGGAAAGGGAACTCCTTAAGTCAATCACACTCAGTTCCTTCAGTCAAGAGTGTCATCTCTCCAGTAATTGTTACTGATTATATAACCTTGGGGTAGGGGAGCTAGTGAATCCTGTAAAATTCAGGAGTTTCTTGACACTTGCTTTATTTACTTATGGAGTTTTTTTATTGTTGGCATTTTATTAATTACAGTTTATTCACTTTGTATCCCAGCTGTATCCCCTTCCTTTGTCCCCTCCCAACCCCAACCTCTCTCCCTCTTCTTCTCTTATGTTTCTCCTCCAGTCCACTGATAGGGCAGAGTGCAGGGAATCTTATGAAAGAAGGGGGAGATACCTATGGCGTTTTAAAAGCTCCCCTCTACCAGAGAACATTTCAAAAAGGAAGAAATAGCTTCACAACAGCCATATACTTAGGAAGCTCTTTCTATGTTTTATTTGCTAGCCTAAGTTAGATCCTGTTATAGACTATATCTTTCTATGGCTCATGCAAGTTTACATGTTGAAATCCAGTAATGGTGGCACATATGTGTACTCCTAGCGCTCGGAGAGAGACAGTAGCATCAGGGATTTCAAGGCTGCCCTTGACTATATAGTGAATTTAAGGCCGACTTGGGCTGCATAAGAGCATGTCTCAAAAAGAGAACAGAACAAAACTTACCCAAACCAAAACAGATCCACATGTCAAAGTCCCAAGCCCTAACAAGATACTATTTATTAGGTGAGAACTTTGAAAGGGAATTAGTTAATGAGTAGGTCACCTGGGTGGAACTCCTATGATAGGATTAGTTAGTGCTCATAGGAGAAGAGGAAGAGACACGAGAACTCCCTTTTCACCTTGAGGGTCCAGCAGTAAGACAGCCATCTACCAGCCAGAGAGAGCGCGCCCTTACAAAGAACATCTTCACACAGCCCATTGAGACTGGACTTCAAAACTTTGAGAAATAAATGCCACTGGGTTTAAGCTACATAATCTGTGGCAGTTTTTGCTATAGCAGTCAGAACTGAATAAGACGGATGACTCAAATTTATGTATCTTGAGCTTATTATTTTAAGCCGGCATGTTCAATCCATCACAAGTAATTTCACAGTATCACTTTCTGTTGAATACACATCCCAGAAGCCTTCACATGTACAGGAATAGGAACTTGGATTCTAAGGAAAGTCATGAGATGTATTCTTCAGAAAACATAGTCAAACAAAGGATGAGTTCCTAACCGCAGCAGAGACAGATGGCAGCAGTGAAATCTAAGGTTTTATTGGGGGGTTTTTAACAAAAGGAACTTATGGAACTCTTCTCTTATTTTCTTAAAATCAAACAAACAGACAAAACCAACCAACAAACAAACAACAGAAAAGCATCTCTGCTACAGAAAGCTTTGTATCTTTTGAGCAGTATCTATGTAATAAGGACAAAATAATGTTTCTTTAATTCTTGGTGTTTGCAAGAACTAGTGTGTTGTGTTGCCTTTTTTTTTTTCTTTTCTTTTTTTCTTTTTTTTGAGCTTTGAATCTAGCTGGGGATATAGTTCAGTAGAAGAATATTTGCCTAGCATGTATAAAACCCTGTGTTTGAACTCTACACTCAAAGAATAAAGTAAAAAAAAAAATCATGAGCCATGCATTTATATGCCTCATCTTCTCTGGGTACCAGGAAGCTCCTAGATAAAATCCAGAACTCAATCTCTGGGTGGTAGCTGGGACCCTCAGTCTAAGAATTTACCTGGCCTCATTTACAAGTCTGGAACCATAATTCACTTTATTTAATGTTTTTCTACTTCAGTCAACCCCATTTCCTTCAACTCTAGTTTATAACTGAATATGGTAAACAGAGTGGCTTTTAAGAGCAAGCCTTAATATCTCATTTCTCTGGAGACTGAAATGCTGAGATCAGGGTCTCAGTGTGGTCAGACTGTCCAGGAGAACTCCTTCTTCAGCTATGGATGCTTTCTTGTTGTGCCTTTACATGTCAAAGGGACCTACTCTCTTCAAGATTCTTCATCCTTATGACCTCACACAGTCCTAATTACCTTCCCAAGACCCAACATCATAATGCCATCTCATTTGGAGATTTTTTTATATTTAAATTTTGTGAGGCGTATGAACATGGTATTCATAAAACCCCTCCTCATACAGAAAAAAAGTTTAGAAACCCGAGGTCACAGATAACACCTTAAAAAAATCTCTTGATGAGGAGTGAGGACCTGTGAGTATGAGAAAAAAGGTTAAATTGTTGTTAGAGAGATCATTATAGTAAACCACAACCAATCAAAATGCAGAGTTGAGGAGTCAGTCCCAAAGGAGAAATTTAGAAAAACTCCTGTAAATGTGGCCCAGGGACTATCATTGAAGAAGTAATGGGAGTATTGTAAGAACCAGAGAATGGGCAGGGAGAAAAAAATCACTCTCCTGGCTGCTACCCTTTCTCAGCACCATCTCAGGTCTCAAGAAATCTCCTTGATCTGTGACTTAGCCACAATTACCTTCTCTTCTTGCCTTCTAGCCTGACCATCCAGATCCTTGAAAGCCTTCTGTGGTGTTCCTTCTAAGAACCTCCAGATTGCTCTAAAATCAGCCGTGGCTTCTGAGACACTACACAGCTGTCTGCATGCTACAAAATCATTTTGTCACACTTTCCTATGTACTGGGTGTGGTTCCCAGTCAACTGTTTAGGAGAGCAAGAATTAAGTGGTCTTTGCTTTCTTGCATCTCTGTTTTAGTGTCAAGTCTTCACTGGATCAGAGTAGTAGAAGCTCTGTCACTGTAGCCCCACTTCCTGGATTTTGGGGGAACTTCTCATAATATCAAGATATTTAGTGAATATTTGTCTCCAATTCTATCTGTGCACAGAGAAACCCATCGAGATGCCTGTTGTTCAAGGGCATGGTTACATCCCTTTAAAGCTGCTCAAGTGTCTCTTGAACTGTCCATCTGGCTCTGGCTCTTTCAAGCTGGATGCTCCATGATCCTTGCTTTGGACACAGTCATCATTCTACTGCTTCTGGGTTGTGTTAGATACAGGGATTCCTGAGGCCTTTACTCATTCCCTTTACTGAGATTTGGAAAAATGGAAGGTGCTAGAAACATGATTGTCTCAAAACTTTCTTCAAATAAGGACTTTTTTTTCTGCCTTCAGGTCATTATTTTTTTCAACTCAACTAACACTACTTTCTCTCTTAAGCCTGAATTTGTTCACTTGCTTTTCATTTCCCATAAAACGGGACTACACCGTGCCACCCATTTTTACTGTTTCTGCCTTTATATTGTGCCAGGAAAAGTTACTTTCTTTTCAAAAGTTTGCTAACACGCTAAATAGTCCAATAAATGAATTCATGAACAGCATGAATCATGACTCCAACAGTTACGCCCAGGCGCAAATGGGTTCTGAGTCCCAAAACCTCTTATAAGATTTGGAAATATTAATATGATTTTTGTGGGAATTAAACAAATAAAAATGGCTTGCTTCTGCTCTTCTGGAGTTTTATTATAATTCTGTTTACTGGAACTGCTTAATCTTATTTGTTTTATTGGATCATTTGTTATTGCTCTATGAGATTCCAATAAACTCTTTAATAAACATCAAAACTCGAGAACTCATCACACCCTGCTACATCTCCATGAAGCTTCACTGCAGCTTGCTGTCAGGAGTTTTCTTTTTTGTAAAGCAGATTACCTAAACATTACTTTATGATTTCTTTTTTCTTTTAAAAAAATGTAGGTAACAGACATTATTTGAAAAAACCAATTGTAATGCAATTCAACATAGTACCGTTGATCAAATTACCTCTTCCAAAGATGGCAGTTGGGAATATTTACTATGGAAATATTTGTCTTTCAAATGATTTCAAAAATCAAATTGCAGTAAAAATAAGCAAGTCCTACAAAAATAGCCTCTGTTAGGAATACCTCTTGAGGTAGGAAAAGAGAGAAGAAAATCAGAGTTAGAATTCTTGCCATTTCTTAGAGCTACATTATACCTTAATTGTGTGGGATGCAATATTTTTCCAATCAAAAAATCATATTTACCAAATGTATTACCAGTCAAGTTAGGCATAATTTTGCCAGCTCCACACATTTATAAATTTAGCATGGGAATCTGCTCTAGGCATTTCAGTTTAATATAATAGTTTGCTTTGAATAACAAAAAAGTGTATGGGACATAATGGCATAAATGAAAAATGCACGTACTTAATCTTTCTCTCCTCTCCTCTTCAAATCTAAATGGCCACTAAGTTTTACCAACATTGTCTTCTGAATGTAGTTTTCTACCACTGGCTCTTATCCAGGTGACAGTGTGACTTCCTAATTGGTCACCCTAATTCAAGGCTCTCTCTCTCAAAGCCACCATCTCATTCTAGAACAATGGGCTCAGAATATCTTTTATGGCAGGTATGAGATTCAGAGTATGACCTACCAAGCCTTCAAGAAAGTGTCCCAGCTGAGTGTTTTGGTCCTATCCTTGAGCAGTTTTTATGTTCTGTCAGCATCTCCTCATCCACTTTAAGTTGTTTCTCAACTCCATTCCTTTGTCTTGACAGCATACTATATATGTTGGATGCTTGGAAACACCCAGGAAAGGAAAATTTACTTCTCTCGATCTGTTCCCAAGCAGTGGTGTGTCATAGTGGACAGAGATCATTGAGGTTATCCTGGAGTAGTCCATATGGCTTTGGTTTTTATCCTATGTAGGTATCTTAGATTTTCATTGCTTAAAAAGAAGGCAATATTAAACTTGTATCTGGTACATAGAAAAACCTTGGGAAAATGTTGGTTTCCTTTTTTTTTTTTAAATGCTGTCAAATCTCATCAAAGCTAGCATTTAAGAGAGCAGGTACCACTGCTTATGAGTGCCTCAGATCAGTTACAGCCAAGTCCTTTTCTGGTGCTGCCTCACATGCTTGTATTAGCAACAGAACACAGAAACATAAATCTCTAAGCTCATTCCATAGGGGATGAATTATTAAATTTTTATCATCTATGAGTAAAATTTTGATGATTTTTTTTCAGATTTCTTTTAGAAATGACATATTGGGGGAAAAAACAGTGGATACAGAGCTTTTGAGGGATAGGTGTTAAAGGGAAACAGTTGGAAAATCCAGAGCATGGTGAAGTCTTGAGAGAGGGGACAGAAAATCCAGAGTGTGGGGAATGCCTGCAGCATGGGACAGGATGAAGGAGAAGCATGTGTGTGCAGGGTTCATTTATCTGACCTACTTTACAGGTTTGCAGAGAGCTAGCATTTTCAGTGAAATTCAGGTAGGATAACTTTGCATCAGTGGCTCAAAAATGGAAAGTGAGTGAAGTCTAGAATGATAGGAAACTGATGTAGCCAGAGGTTGGTCCCTGTCTCTAACATAGAGCGAGGCCTGAGGATGAGGAGGTAGAAAAGGGGAGAGAAGCAGGTGGTAGAAACAAGAATGGGTGCAGATTAGTAACACAACAATCCAGCAGGTGTGAGTGGTGACACATAAGGAACTGGATAAATTAAACTGAGCAGGTTGGAACACACACATACCAGGAAGTAAAAGGAAATGAGGGTGACAGCTGGAAGATGAGGGAGGGAAAAGAAAAACATGAGGAACAGAGTTCAGTGCAAAGAGAGGGTCAATTCACTACACCTCCTGTGAATCCCTAGTATCCAGACTTCCATTTTCTGAATGAAAGGACAATCCTAATTATTTGCCCTAGACATTGAGTGCCAGGTGGATTAAAGCTGATTTACTGTTTTCCCTCCTTTTTATTTTCTCATGGCACAATACAAATACAGACATGCATGCATACTCATGGCACAATACAAATACAGACATGCATGCGACACACAGCCACACAGAAACACTCACGCATATTCCCACCATGGCTTTACATCTTCTCTTCCTGTCTTTGTGAGATAAATTTTTAGATTTAGTTTTGTTCACTGAAAAGATACAAAAACATTATAAAATATGCATGTCCCCACCCAGGAAGACCCATTTCTTATTTTAATTGTTCCCCTTTTTTATGTGTATCTGCTCTCAGGGTTGGACTTATTATAGATGGACTAAAGAGTCAGACAGTGCCTGTGGGAAGGCAAGCAGGTGCAAAATAAATCAAACTGGGAAAGAGGGCAGGTAAACAGATCTGAAACACAAGAGTGCCTATTAAATAGAGATGGGCAAAATCATTTGTCAAAATTTCTAATATTGACCGTTGATCTTCCTGTAGAAAGTTACTTCGTGTCCATTCTACTGACTTATTGAATAGATATCTTCAAAGCGTTCGTGTCTGCTTCATCTAAATCAACATTAACAAACTTCAAGCAGAATTCTGAATCTCAATTACAAGGGAGTTGGTTTCAAGACAGACAGAGTTAATTTGTCAAGTTTGGCTTCCTACAGGGCAATGCTCTGACTCATGCCTTCAAAGTAAATTTGACTCAGTCTATTGGACATTGAACCAGGATTCTAATTAAAGGAGTCTGTCTTCTTGGCGTTTCTGTTTGGCAAGTCACATTTATATATAGGTGCTTGTGTAAATGTCATTATTTTTCATATTCCAAGGTGTTATACCTTAGAGACAGAAAAAAAAATCAAGAGAGTCAGGCTCTAGTCTTATCTTTTTCTTTAAAAATGTTTCCTTCCTTTGCACCTGGCAGCCGCTTCTACTGCTGCGTGACTGAGCTGCTTTCCCCCTTTTCATTTCCTTGCTGGTAGGTCAGGCCTCAGAACAAAGAGTAGGATGACAGGAGATGCTCTCACGGAAATAAGACAAGAGGGACAAAACATGAAGAGGACTTGGAAAGGATGTAAAAGTGTGGCATACAAAAGATCAGAGAGCTGAAGAGATTATGAAATTAAGAAAGATGTGATAATGTGATCCCATGAAAAGAACATTTTGAAATAAAAGATACAGGAGAGTGCATTGAAAGGGATAAAAATAAAAACAAAGAAATGAGCTTTTCTTATGTGTGAGAGTTTTTTCAACTAAGAAAAATGATTTCCAGGCAAATCTATTGCATTTTACTATGATTACATCACACAGTTCATTACAAAGCACAGGAGACTATACAATAAGCAAGAAAGAAGGCGAAATATACTTCCTGTTTTTCTTTATATATAAAGTGGTGAATTTCAAACGCTCTTCAAACTCACCTCCAGTAAATGTTGGGTCCTTAATGGATGCCATTGCTCATATAGAGAAGGGGCTCTGTTTGTTGGTTCCATAGAGCGATGGAAAAGGTTGACGGTGAATACGGCTTTGTAACAGCTGTGCGGGGTGTGGAAGATGTGAGGAAATCCCAGTGCCAGTTGTGTAAATTCTCACAATCTGTAAAATTACAGAGAAGGACTTTTTCTCTACTTACCTTGAAGGAGCCGTGCTGTATGTATGATAAAATGTGATTGTGATTAAAATGCTCTCTCTCTCTCTCTCTCTCTCTCTCTCTCTCTATATATATATATATATATATACATATATATATGCATACACACATACATACATATATATGTACATAGATCTACAAAGAAGTGGTCTACTGATACTTTCAATTTCAATACACTGAATAGAAGAATTAATAGTCAGAAAGTTCTAATGATATTTGATTCCAAGTTGATAATATGAAATCTAGAATATTAAAATGTACCACTCATTGGATCCTCTCACAAATTAGAGAAATACTATGTTTCAAAACTTAACACATGGGGTATGGAGCTAAACAGAGAATTCTCTGTGGAGGAATATAGAATGGCAGAGAAACACTTAAAGAAATGTTCAGCGTCCTTAGCCATGAGGGAGATGCAAGTCAAAACAACCCTGAGATTTCACCTTATACCCATCAGAATGACTAAGATCAAAAACTCAAGTGACAACACATGCTGGAGAGGTTGTGGAGAAAGGGGAACCCTCCTCCACTGCTGGTGGGAATGTAAACTGGTACAACCACTCTGGAAATCAATCTGGTGCTTTCTCAGATAATTACGAATAGTGCTACCTCAAGATCCAGATATACCACTCCTAGGCATATATCCAAAATATGCTCAAGTATACAACAAGGACGTTTGATCAACCATGTTTGTAGCAGAAAGACACATATGGCACATACTCACTTATAAGTGGATACTAGACCTATAAGATAGGGTAAACATACTAAAATCTGTACATCTAAAGAAGCTAAACAAGAAGGAGGACCCTGGGTAAGATGACCAATCCCACATAGAAAGACAAAAGGGATGGACATTGGAAGAAGGAGAAAACAAGTAACAGGACAGGAGCCTACCACAGAGGGCCTATGAAAGTCTACCTAGCAGTGTATCAAAGCAAATGCTAAGACTCATAACCAAACTTTGGGCAGAGTGCAGGGAATCGTATGAAAGAAGGGGGAGTTAGTAGACCTGGAGAAGACAGGAGCTCTCCAGGAGAGCAACAGAACCAAATTATCTGGGCACAGGGGTCATTTCTGAGACTGATACTCCAACCAAGGTCCATACATGGATGTAACCTAGAATCCCTGCTCAGATGTAGCCCATAGCAGCTCAGTATCCAAGTGGGTTTCATAATAATGAGAACAGCGACTCTCTGACATGAACTCAGTGGCTGGCTCTTTGATCATCCCCTCTGAGGGAGGAATAGCCTTGCTAGGCCACAGAGAAGGACATTGCAGCCAGTCCTGATGAGACCTGATAAACTAGGGTCAGATGGAAGGGGAGGAGGACCTCCCCATCAGTGGACTTGGAGACGGGCACGGGTGGAGATGAGGGAGGGAGGGTGGAATTGGGAGAGAATGAGGGAGATTACCGCTGGGATACAAAGTGAATAAAATATAATTAATGTAAAAAAAAGTTAATTAGAAAAAAGAAAAAAATTAACACATTCAAAAGGCTAATTAGTAAAATGTACCTCGTCTAATTTCTCATCTTGTTTGTCTCAGTCAATACATTTATTCATTTTTTTTCTAGTGTTTAGGGCCACTCTCCTGGTGCTAAGAACTGTGCACTTTTTGTCCTTAAGACCCTTTCATTTCACTGGGGCAACTGTTGTTACAAGTTTTATATGCATCTTTTTAGGGACTTCTTATTCACATCTTCATATAAAGCTCATGGTTCTTTGAAAGAATATTATATCCTGAATGTTTTTGTCCCACTAAAATCCTACACTGCAACCCTAACTCCCGATGTCATGGTAATGGAAGGTGGGCCTCGGGGAGGTGTTCAGGGAATGGAGACCTTATGAACGGAATTGTCGCCCTTACAAAAAGACACATGAAAACTTGCACTTTTCTCTGTGCCATGTGAGAATGTGGGGAGAAGATGGCAGCCTGTGGCTCAGGAGGGGAGCACCTCTGAGCGTCAGACTCCCGTGAGGAGTGCTTGTTGTTTAAGCCCACCGAGGTTAGAGCATTGTCGAAGAGGGAAGGAAGACAGCAGTTGATACATAATGCATCGAGTGATTGGCACGTTAATGGACAGAGGGGATCTGGTAGACTTTTTTTCTGTTCTGTGCAGTGCTGACAGGAGCGTCTTCAGTAAAGAGTCTAAGTGGTGGTTACACACGTCACATGGCCAATCATTTAGACATTTAAATCAAGGTCACGCAACTGCTCACCAAAGTAGGGTCTATCTCTATCCCTTCCTTTTTTCACATTGACAAATCTATTTCTATAACATGAAACAGAAAAAAAAATGAACACAAAGCTATGCTTTTCATATCACTTAAAGTCAGGAAGTCTGAAAGACTGGATTTAGCCCGGTATAGTGGTGCACGCCTTTAATCTCAGTACTCAGGACTTAGAGGCATGTAGATCTCTGTGAGTCTGAGGCAGGCCAAATGTACAGAGTAAGATCCTGTCTCAGTCTCCCCCTAAAATTATATTCTGGGGTACTCCGGCAAAAAAAAAAAAGCAACACTACCAGTATTTAGATTATTATCAAAACAAAGTGCATAATCACTATTTCTTCTTCATATATTCTATAAATATATTTGTTATTTTCAGTCTTAGAAAATTGCTAATTATGCTATCATAGTCAAAATTTTTATATAATATAGATATTAATTATTTTAGAATTAAAAATGCAACTTTATTTAAAGGACCAAAAGTTTGCATGTGTTTTAATTAAAATGTAATATAATACATAGACTAATGGTTACTTAAAATTGATTTATATATTTTAAATTTTATTTTTCTTTTATGCCAATCTAAATGTGAAAGCAAAAAGAGCAATTTTTGATAATTCTTAAAATCAAAAGTTAGGACTGGGGAGACATCTCATCTGGCAAAGCTCTTGCTTTGTAAGCATGGAGACCCAAATTTGATCCAGAAACACACAAAGCCAGGCACGGCGGCATGTTTGTGGTGTACATAGCTTTGTACAGGGATTACATGCTCTGTAATCCCAGTCCTGGAGACAGTACAGAGAGGCGAATCTTCTGGTCTCACTGTCCAGACAGCCTAACCTACTTGGCTACGGAGAGACCCTCTCTTAAACAAACAAACAAAACAAAAACATGAGAAACAATAAGAGAAACTGAGAGACAGCGCTTGATGCCGTTTATACCCACAGGCACTTGCAGAACGATATAACCTCTGTGATTTGGTGGTCACAGTACTGGGTTGGATGTCAGATCTCGTATGATAAAGGTCCGCTCTTGCTCTTCAATAAATCCACTTGGTATGTGGCACGTAGGGCCCTCAGCCAACAGGGGCTTCTTTCGCACGTGTCAAAGGGCTCACACTCGTTGGATAACTAAGCACGGCCATCTTCCGACAGGGTCAATGAGGAGTTCAGCAGATATTTACACTTTTTGTAGATATTACCCAATTGCTTTTCTTGGAGTGATATATATTTGTGTTTATTTTATTTTTTCATAGATTTTTTGTTGAGTATGTGTTTATATGTGTGTACCATGTGCATGCCTGATGTGTGTAGGTCAGAGGATGACTTTTAGATGTTGGTTCTCTCCTTCCACTATGTGGGTTCTGGAGCTCAAAAACTCAGGTTGTCAGGCTTGTGGGAGGCACCTTTCCTCGCTGAGCACCTCTCCAGCCCCCTCCTATTATTTCTTGTAATTGTTCTGTGACTATATGAGGTTACTGATTTTATATATATATATATATATATATATAAGCGTTTCCTTTTCAAATTCTTTTAGCATTTATAATAATTTCTCAATTATTAATTTTCTTGGAAAACTTGCAAATCATGATAGTTTTATAAATTTTGATCTATTTATTTCATTTCCCCAATTGTACCGATTAGCCAGGTGATCTGGCTGATATGAAATATTATGGCACAAATAAACTTATTCCTGGAATTCTTCTAGAAATTTTTTTTTTCACTAATTGTGACATTAAACTTTGGACTGATATATGTTTATATATTTATCAGACTAATGAAATATATATTAATATTTTATCATTTTTCCTTTGAAATTAGGACTAGAGATTACATTTCCTGCAGTGAGCTTTCCTCATCTGTAGAGATGGCAATGCTTCTCTTTTCATCTCTTGAATGAAGTGAATCTCAGCAGTAGGCTTCATAATCCTTAACCCTGCTCCTCCCTGCGATCCCAGAGGAAAGCCCACTTTCTTTCCGGTGCTTTCTGAATTCCATTGCTTGGTGGTTTAGATACGGATCGTCTTTGGATTTTTAAAAACATAAATGTTACCCCACTATCTTAGGCTCTCTTTTCTCTCTTCTACGAAAGCTGCCCCCCTTTCTTCTCTTGTCCAGTGTTATTGGCTCTGGGTAGAACGAGTTGTTTGCTAGATGATTTGGTCTTGGGGCCTCCACATGTGTTAAATTTATCATTTGCCTAGAGTGAATCAGAATGACAAATATTTTCACACATGAAAGTTTTAGCCTTCTAAAAACCCAATGTCCCATTACACCATAACCTTGCTTATCCCATCTGACTAAGCGAAGGCACACTGCACACAGCAAACCCTGAGCTAGCCTCAGCTCGTGTCAAATCTCCCCAGTCCCACTAACCTCAACCCAATCTGTTTCCTGCAGGATAACTGCTTTTCTTTAGAGTTTTCATAGGATCCCTGTTGTGACTTATTCAACAGATTCATTAGGCTAAATGTTTCCATGATGTTATATCATCAAGTCGTTGCCAAAAACCCACAGTTAGAACACCTTACAGGTAAACTATAACCTAGACGGGGCTAGAGTACTTGCCTAGCAAGAGACTGTACGTTTGCTTTCTATCACTGCAAAACCAAACCAAACCAACCAACCAACTGACAACAAAGAACTGAAAACCCAAACCCAAAACAAAACCCAAACACCCCCCCAAACAAAAAAATCGCACTCCCCACCAGATTAACCAAAAGTCTGCCAAGATCCCCCTCCCCTGCTACCTTCTTTTGGTTTGGAAGTAGGCTGAAAACTAGGAATGTAGCTCAGTGCTACCTGATTGCAAAGCAAACACAGTCTAAAACTTAAAAAATAATTAGTTTTTTTCTCTCTGTGTGTGTAGGGTTCAGAGAATGGCTCTGTGGTCTTGTTTTCTCTGCCACCTTCTGTGAGGCCTCAGACCTGGGACAAGCAGCTGAAGTGCCTAACTTACATACTAAAGCAGGCCTGGCCTCCAGAATCTCCCAGCATTCCTTAGTCACTACCTGTTATAGGGCACAGGCCGGCATACCCCATCCTCTACCCTGGACTTTCTAGCTGGGGGGCAGGGTTGAGCTTCCTTCTATTATCCAGATATTTTGCTTCCCCCTCTCTCCTCTTTCTGCATTCTCTCTCTCTGTGTCTTTGTCTGCCTTTGTCTCCCCCTGAATGGCGAGCTCCCTGGCTCCGTTTCTTGGGACCAATGAACCAGCTTAGAGTTTCCCCCAATAAACCTGCATTATAAACTCTAACTGCGTTTATAAACCTGCATGAATTAGTTCATTTCATTGCTTATCACCTTCATGTTGGTTCTGGGAGGCAAACTCAGTTGGGCAAGATTGCATCGGGAGTGCCTTATACACTAAGCTGTCACACCACATCTGGACCAAGCACTCCTCTTTTCTTCAGACCATGCAAATACAATAGCAGATATCTTTACCATTTGAACATGTCTCTCAAAAAGTTTTGAGATTCTAAGCTTTTGCAGGGTCTGGCTTGCACTTGCTTTATTTCTTTTGCAATTATATCCTTAGCACATCAGAGGAACAGAAAGAAAGTTGATCAAGTTGGTAGAAGTGAAAGCACCATCATTCTAAATCTGGGTCCAATAAAACCTCAAAATGAATTATGGAGTTTTGTTCATGCATTTAATCTCTGCTTATAGTCCATTAACCCGCTCATTTACAGGCTCTTAGCCCACGGCATTCAGAAGGGTCTCTGGAGTTCAGGGATATGAGATTTGCTCTTTGTCCTTTGGCTATGGACATTGGTGGAGGGTTATTCCCCAGGGCTAGTAGGCAAAATTTCTGGTGTTGACTGTGCTCATCTCGATGTTGGAAAACCATGGACTTTCAGCATCCTGACTGTGGTCTAGGAAGCCAGACTCGTATCATCATTTCATCTCACAGTGCTAGCCCCATCCTTTAACCCATGCAGAACTGTGTCCCTCCCCTGGTCACCTCTCACTATCTACTTGGCAGTACAGTGGTTTATGTGCATTTCTTGTTTCCATTATTACACAGTGAGTACCTTAGTTTGGGGGTTCCATTAATCTCCCACTGTGCACACATGGTGCCTGGCACATAGTAGGGGTTCAATACATCTTTGAAAAGTGATTAAACTAGGTTTAAATTCAGCAAATATCATTCTCCCTATTTTACTAACACCATTTCAGCATTTTTTTTCTGGCTGCCCACTATTCATGTGGGTGGTATGAGCTGAAAGTGCTGAAGAGGGATGTAATTTCCCTTGTTAATATAATTACTGCCATATATTATCACGGCACTAAAGTCATAACACCCTCATTTTCAGTGGCCTATACACATCACCAAAATTATCTCGGGAGGAGAAATTTATCATGTTTGTTTTCTGTCTGAGAGTGAAGTGCTGCCAAGTTTGGCGGGTACGTGCTCAGTCCCCTTGAGTGACAAGTGTGAAATGTCACTTCTCAGGGAAAAAGAGGCAGGGCGCTTACTGCATCCACATAATTTATTAACTGCTTGGATTCCCCACTCAGGGTTGGGGGTGGTAGTTAGGTAGTTTTTCTCTGTGGGCATTTTATACTTTTGGAAAATAATGAACGAGGAACTAAACACCTAGAGAGGGAGCCGGGGAGGAAATACCTGGATCCGATTGCCACAGGGGTAGCAGGCCCGTCTGCGGCTAATGGCCCTGTCAGCTGAACTCAGGGGGCAGAGACAGGATGTTTAATTGTGAGTTGGCAATCAGTAATCATAAACAGAGTCTAATAAGTGTGTGTGTGTTCCTAAGAATCTCTGACCCTCCTGCTAAGAAATTTGCTTCAGCTCAGAATTCAAAGACGACTTTACTTGGGTTGGCATAAGTCCGGGTTCCTAGTGCTGTGATGAAGCACCATTACCCATAGTAAGTTGAGGGAAAGAAGGTATATTTGGTTTACTCATCCACATTACTGTTCCTCATAGAGGAAGTCAGGACAGGAACTCAACAGGTCAGGTACCTGCAGGCAGGAATGATGCAGAGGCCATGAAAGTGTGCTTTTTTACTGGCTTGCTCATATGGCTTGCTCATCCTGTTATCTTATAGAACCCAGAACACTAGCCCAGGGGCGACCTCATCCACAATGGACTTGGCCCACCCCATCAATCGTCAACTAAAAAAATGCCCTATAGTCTTGCCCACAGCCTATTATTATAGAGGCAGCACTTTTTTTTTTCTTTTGATTGAGTGTCCTTCCTCAGATGATCTTAGCTTCTGTCAAGTAGACACAAACCCAGCCAGAACAAGCAAAATCAAGCCTGTATGTGTTTGCTGTTAGGGGGCTGGAAGTGGGCATCAGCTCTTCTTGCCAGGGTTCATGCTGGAAGGTTAACTGTGAGGAAGAGTCATAACGCTGGAGGACTGCCACAGTTTTGAACACCAGTTTTGAAGAGAACACCAGAGACAAGAGAGCACCAGTAGGTTGCTGATATTATATGATGTAAACTAGGCATTGGCCGTTAAGGGGTCAAGTGCAGAAGCCAGAGGTCAGAAATTTTAGGAATAAGACAAAAAGAAGATTTCTTAAAAAAAAAAAAAAAAAAAAAGGAGGGTCTACAATAAATAACTCAAATAGCAGAACTGAATGAAACCTGGAAACACACGATTTGGGATTTAGACCTAACAACGTCTCTATTTAAACATCCATTTCATGCATTTCTTACTTGAAGACTTTTAAGAAGCCCTTGGCCTTGGTCCTTTCTAGAAGCTCTTCATTTGCAGCAGCTTTCAACCCTGATGTACATTAGAGTCACTTGAGAAGTTTTAAAATCTCATTACCCTCACACCATGTGTGCATTCGTCCCTAGTAGATTTGAACACAGATGGAGAGCCTTTTCCAAGAGAGGTTGCCCTGGGCAGGAAGTAGAGATTTCAGTGACCCCTAGGGGCCAGAAGGAACATTACCGTCACAGAAGCAACCCTTGGCAAGAAATTTAGAGCTGACAGTTACTATTTATAGCATGCTTCTCTGTGCCAAGAACTTTCTTCAAGAACTCATCTGACCCTCAGACAAAGTCTGTAAAGAAGATTTTATTAACTCTGTTTCAGAGATGAGAATGCTAAGGACAGAAATGAACCAGACTCAAGAATCTTTTATTCTTGGGTCAACCTAATTGGGCTATTGCATTGATTTCAATGGAGTTAGAAGCTATTGCAGTATTTACTCCAGAGTTAGACTTACATTCAAATTCTTGCACTGAATTTTAAAGTTGGATGATTGGGACAAATTCCTTAATTTCTATGACATTTAATTTTTCTTGTCAGTCAATGGAGATGGAGTGGTTGTGAGGCTCAAAGGAGATGATTCTCGTAGGATAGCTGGCTGACCTAAACTAAATCCTAAGGAAGTGTTGCCCACTATTGTGAAAACTGTTTCAGAAAGCAGAGACAGGATAGGAAATGTAGTTGTTAAGCTTAGCAACCCAGTTAGGAAGAGCCGACAAGGTATTTCAGAGGTAAGTAGGGGCAAATACCTTACCTCATAGGCACTTTCTGTACCATTCTGTGAGACATTGGAAAGCTGAGATGGCAAAGAAAGTGAATCACTGATGAGATCCTCCTTTCTCTCTTCTTTGATCTCAAAAGTTCTCCTAGCACTGTTCCTTCTTCTTCCAGGTAGTGTGTGCTTTGATGGTTGGGATCAAACGTTCGGGTCTAATTTCAGGTGATAATGGCTTAAGAAGGCCCTCCTCATAGAAGCATTTGACCTTTGCTAAGAGATACAATTAACCCTTAGGACCTGAAGAAATTAATCTGTCACAGTGTAATTTAAGGCCCCGCAAGGGGTCCTGCAGATATGGTGTTGACCAGGGCCTGTTCCATTGGTCAGCCAAGATAGATTGCTTCTTTGCCTGCTTAAAGGATTGTCATCAGGGTGGCTGGGGTCGGGGACCATCTTCAGCTTACTTTAGTATTGTCTAAAGTCTATGGCTGTCCACAGGGACATAATAAATTCTTGACATTATGTTGTTAAATGAAACTTAAAGAACGTATTTAAGTGGCGCCTTAATACTTCTATGTTTCCAATCATGAATGCTGAATAACTTCGAGCATGATGTCTTTTCAAAAAGTGAAACATATTACTGAAGTGCCATACAACATTTTGTAAAACCTTTGAAATTTATTTTGGTTTCAAAATTAGTTTACTCATTTAGCAAATGAGTATTATCTACTCTAGTAAACTCCTGGAGGAAGCTGGATGCATGGAGGACATTCCAGAATGCCCAGGACTATTTCCTTCATAATCCTTTTGACGTCAGTCTACCTCTACTGTAGGCGCGCTCTGAGCCGACCAAATGCTTGATCCTTCGGATGTAGCTGTCCAGGAGCCTCCAGGCTCTAGCTCTGGACTCAGTTCCACTTCAAGTCTAACAGCTCTTGGTATGGGTATTTAAATTCTGTGTATTAAATGTGATAGTTAGAAAAGAAAAAATCTGCCACTGTTAGGTAACAGCCAATCCTTGTGGAGATTTCAGCAAATGATTATGAGACATCTCTTTTACTTTCATGATGTAGGTAATCGTCTTATGACTCCTGATAACCTGGAAGCTCTGATGCTAATGGTAACTTGTTATCAGTTCCTCAGTTGGCTTCTAAGCAATAGTGTGTACAGAATGTCCCTGGTAGTTATATCGGTGTACATTGAGGCTAGCACCACACTTAGAATGAAGAAGGCAAAAAGAATCTTCTCTGGTAGTAGACCAAAGAACAGTAATTTTGCATTTCTGACAGTTTGCATGTAGAATTTTCAATTTGGGGTTCAATTCATTTCTGCTTATCACTTCAATTTTTTTTTTTATCTTGGGCAATTTTGACAGTTTGAGAAGGCAGAGACCCTGGAGACTGGCTGTGAGAGCTTTAAAATATGAAAAGGGAAAGGGAAGATGGCATAATGACAGCCAGAGTAGCTGGCCATAGTATGAAGACAGAAAAAGAGTTGGAAAGGCAGGGGAGAGGAGAGGAGAGGAAATGATGTCATGCGTGAAAGCAAATGCCACTTTCCCTGGGCTCCTGCTGAGCCTTGTGGGGAAACTCTGTTATGTCCTTTCTGCATATTGATGCTTGCTCACTTGAGATTTATTTATGGTGGCTGAGCTTAAGTAGCTCTGCCCATACACTCCAAAAGAAAAGAACAGATGAGAGGCGCACTGCAGAGAAGAATGTACAGGAGATCAGCACATGTATTAGCTCATGTCTCAGGTCTTTCTTTGAATGACTTTGTGAAATGAGGATAGTAGAGGTGGCCTTGCTGTGCTAAGCATTAGTGGATAGGATGAGAGAGATGCACAGACCTTAGACCCATTCAGGTACAGGTCTGTACCCACTAGCTATTTTTTTAAAAAATAGTTTAAGGCAAATGGCTTCAACTCACTCATTCTTTAAATCATAACTTATAAAATGGAGATGATGACAATATACAATTTGTAGGACTGCTGGTATGGAATAGTGTTTACCTACTTAAAATACTTGTGCTGATTAATTATGCATGTCAACTTGTTTCAATGAAGGGGTTTTCGAGTATTTGGTTTTTCATTATTTCTTCATGTTTAACTGCGAGGCTATTTCCAGATGAGAGAGATATTAGAATCAGTACACAGAGTCAGGCAGATTGCTCTCCTAATATGGGTGGCATCATCCTGCTGTTGCCGGTCTGTGTGGAATATGCAGGTAGAGGTAGAGAGGTTTCGTTCTTCATGTGCTTCTGTGGGAGAGTCAGGGCATCAGGCCCCTGCTCTTGGACAGGAAGTGTCAACCATTGATGTTTCTGGTTCTCAAACACTTGGGCTCAAACTGGAATTTACATGATTAGTGTGGTGGTTTGAATGTAAATGGCCCCCTTAGGTCCATAGAGAGTGGCACAATTGGAGTAGGTTTGGCCTTGTTGGAGGAAATGTGTCATTGTGGGTTGGCTCTGAGGTCTCAGATGCTCAAGCCACACCTAGTGTAGCGTTCTCTTCCTGCTGCCTGTAGATCCAGATGAACTCTCAGCTCCTCTCAGCACCATGTCTGCCTGCATGCTGACGTGCTTCTGGCCATGATGATTATAGACTAAACCTCTGAAATGAAAGCCAGCCCCTATTAAATGTTTTCCATTGTAAGAGTTGCAGTGGTCACGGCGTCTCTTCATAGCAATAAAACCCCTAAGACAATGAGTTTTTCTCATTCTGAAACATTTACACTTAGACTGAAAGATGCTATTGGCTTCAGACACTACTGTCTTTTATGGGTCTCTGGGATACAGAGGGCATTTTGTAGGACTTCCTAAACACAATAAGTATGCCATTGAACTCATTATAATAAGTCTGTTTCTAGATTTAAATATTACATATATCTGGTTGATTCTATTATTCTGGAGAATCCTGACCAATATACTTGATAATCTGTGTAAATGCTAAGTGATCATTGTAGATTAGCTGTTGTTTGGAGGTAGATTTAAAGAACATAGGCATACATAAGTAACTTAGTTTTACTTGAGCTGACTCTAATTCTGAGTGCATTTGCATTGATAAAATTTATGATCCCTAATATTTACATATTCCTGTGGAGGTGTCATTTTGAGAAACAATTCCTTCTGATAAGCATTTATTGGAGGGCCATAAAGTTATAAGTACAGTGTACACTGTACTTATAAGTTATAAGTACAAGCCTGCATATTTTAATCATAACAGATAAGCAAGAAAAACAGATCTATGTAAAACTAACTCAACAACTGACAAGCTAATAGTAAGACAAATATCAAAATGATGCATATGGAAAATGGCTCATAGCAAAATTAATTAATAACATAATTAATTTTAATTATGTTCATGAGATTAGAGTGGCATGGAGAACAAAGTAGAGTAGATTCAAGAGTAGATTATTTATACTAGAAAAGACTGTTTCCGCCAAGGCCTGGAGGATTGAGTAGAGCTGGTATACACGGGGGATGGGGATAGCAGACAGGGATGGTGAGATGGCTTGGGAAGGAGAACTGTTAAGGTTGTTGAGATAAGTTCAGACAAAGTAAGAGGAGACTGGAAAGGTGACTGAGGGCGAAACCAAAGGATAGGGTAGCTGAAGAGAGTTAAAGGGCGATTTAATAGCATTCCAGTTCATGACACTAGCTGCTTTTTAGTTTTGCAGAGGATACAAGGAGAAGTCCAGCCTGAGTAGGAACAAATTGCCTTCTGACACTGGGCCTGGGCATCTCACTGTTCTCTTGTCCCTGAAACACAAGGAGTGACAGTTTCCCAGGTCTACTGCCCTTCCTTCCATACCCTGGGCAGACTTAGAAGCACCTGTTTGGTTGGAACTTCAGTGGCATGGGCCAGGAAGGGAGGGGAAGCAGCTGTATTGTGTTACTAGGGATGCATAAATGCCATAATCATTAGTTAGCCCAGGAACCATGCACTGAGCCATTATGAAAGCATTAGAGGAAGGTTGTTACCCAGTGAATGAGCCCAGAGCTCATTCTAGGAACAGCAGTTCTGGGGTCGAAGGCAGCTCATTGAACTCTAGACATGCCTTGCCCAGGGAGTCAGAATCCTGTGTCCCATCCTTTGGTCCTATGGTCTGCAGTGATTCAGAACTGGGTTAGGACGAGTCATTCTTTTTGGCAGACAGTCAGCAGGCTTCTCCTTTCCCCTTTTAAAAATGCCTGTAGAATAAGAACACTGTTATGGAAATTAGTTAGCAGCTGCTGTACATGAATGTTTAGAAAATTAATATTACTCACATTATGCAGTACGGAAGCAGAATTTTAATGAAGCCTAGAAACTACAGGCACATTGACCCTTTCCCCTTATCAGAGAAATCTCAGAATGCCTAACTTTTGCTTGAGAAAACTTCTCATTTCGACTCTGCTTCTATTGAGCCATTAGTGACAAAAATAGCACATTCACAACCCAAAGGAGCAAATATTTCAGAACATATTGTACTAAAATATGACAGTGTCAGCTAAACCATTATCTACATTTACTTCTCATTATTAATTCTTAACAATTAGCTATTCTTTGTTGCATGGTAATGGGCTTTGCTATATTATAAAAAATTCTTTAAAGTCATAAATGTCAGATTTCGTCTGTGCTGATTCTGAAAGAGATAGTTGCTATTTGTCCTTTCCACCATTGACAATGTGTCCAGACCTGGAGTCACCTACCAAAGTCAAAATGATGGCCTGAGATGACTGTGGGGAGCAATAGAAATTTATACAACGGGATCAGAAGTGTCATCTTAGATGCACGCGGGAGATAGGCATAGAAGGAATCTCCAGGGAAAGGACACAGAGGGAATTCGATTGAGCAAGGCAGAGAACAGCATAGGGGAGAACAGAATAGCGCTGTTGGGAAGTCCTCAGATGCCATGGAGGAAAGGTGTGGGGTAGCACTTTGCCAAAAGTCGTGTGGGAGATGCACAAAGGCAGGAGGACGTGCCAGTTAAGACAGTTCAAGAGAAGGAAGAGAAAGACATGCTTTTCAAATAGGGCATCCATCTTTTATATGATTTATAACCTCAATCCTTGCAAAATATGGTGTCTTCCACAATTAGAGCACACTATGTCTTGCCAAAGAAATTCAGAGTGACAGTGGAGAGAGGTGGAAGAGGGGTGAGAGGAGGAGGAGGAAAATCAAGAACAATGGACCAAGACTTAAAAATTACACAGGGAGAGATTGTTTAGCATCTGTAGAGACATTTGCCAAGCACCAAAGTGTTATAGTCTACCATATCCATTACTTAAATGACTACCATCCACCTGTTGAGAAAGCACGAGTGTGCACAGCCACATTCAGATGCTTGATGATGCACATTATAGGCAGGAACAGTTCTTTGTCTTTGCTATGGCTGCCATGTGTCATCACTAAGTAATCACTGGGTGGGAGAACTGGGTGATTTCAATTCTGAAGCTGGTGGGATACGATGATGGCTGTTATCCACAGTATAACAAGGACATCCTGAAGAGCCCTCTGACCATGGCTCACAAAGGATGACAGTTTGATTTCAGGCTAGGAGCTTGAAATCAGCCCCAGTGATTGCATTTATACATCTAGAAACTGGCAAGTGTTGCAAACCAGGGGCTCCCTCCCTCTGCATTGCCATCCAAAGACCCAGTCAGTGAACATTTACATCACTGGATCCTCTTTTCTCAGATGATGCAGAATCCTGGTAGAGAAAACCCACTCCCTTTAGAGAACAACAGATCTGCTTGTCAATTCTTTGTCTGCAATTCCACATGAACGTGCTGGTAAAGGCGTCCGTGGTATTAGTAGAGAAGATAGCATAAGCGTGGTGGGGGAAATTGTGTACACACCTGTAATACTTCAGCTGCAGGGAGAGACATCCGAAAAGAAGATGAAGATGAAGACAATAATGAAAACGAAGACAAAGAAGAAGAGAAAAGATAGGAATGCTGTCATGGGACAAACCTAGGTTAGAATCACCACTACGTCACAGGCTTAGATTCCTGTCTTAACTGAGTTAACTGACTTCTCTCAATTGGTTTCTTCAGCTCTCCCATGGGAATACAGCATCTACCTCACAACACTGTCAGGTTTAACAACGGCACCTTTGTAATGCCTGCATGTCTGAGAAGTTTGCAATCTATTTTGAAGCAAATTAAAAACATGACTTGATAGATGAATACTGACTAGGATGGATATAAAGATAGACATATGAAAATACAACTATATGGAGAGAAATGAGGGTGGAGATTAGACCTGGGGAAATTTGGGGTGGGAGGACAGAGGGCCTGCAGAGAGAAGGGAAATCATGAGCAGGGGCATCTCTGCGATCAGCTGGAAACCTAAGACAGGGTTGGCTTCTGGGAGGATATGCTGGTGATTCTGAGACTCCTAGTAGCAGGTGTCATGGAGACTGAAGAGGACACCCTCTAACTAGACAGGACTCCTAGTGGAGGGAGGGGAACACCAACTCACCCACAAAAACTTTTGACTCTAAATTTACCCTGCCTTCAAGATGTGCAGGGATAAAGATAGAGCAGAGACTGAGGGAATGTCCAACCAATGCCTGGCCCAATCTGAGACTCACTCTATGGGAGAGAGCTAACCCCTGACATCATTAATGATACTCTGCTATGCTTGCAGCTAGGAGCCTAGCATAGCTGTCCTGAAAGAGGCTTCTCACAGCAATGGTTTGAAACAGATGCTGAGACTCACAGCCAAATATAGGGTGAAGCATAAGGAGCCTTATGGAAAAGAGGGGGAAGGACAGAATGACCTGGAGGTGACAGGAGCTCTATAAGACCAACAGAACCAACTAACTAAGGCCCAGAGGAGCTTGTAGAGACTGAAGCACCAATCAAGAACCATGTAAGGACTCACCTAGGCCCCCTACACAGATGTAGCTAATGGGCAGCTCAATCTTCTTCATGTGGATTCCCTAGTAAGGGGACTAAGGGATCTTTCTGACATGGACTCTGTTGCCTGCTTTTTCATCACTTCCTACTTGCAGGGTCACCTTGCCAAGCTATAGGGGAAGATGATGCACCCAGTCTTCATGTGGCTTGATGTGCTGGGGTGGGGTGGTGGTGGTGGTGGCTCTTCTTTTCTGAGAAGTAGGGGAAGAGGTATGGGGAAGAGGGAGGGAATGTAGGATCGGGAGGAGAAGAGGAAGGGGCCTATGATCAGGATGCAAAGTGAACAAATAAATAAATTAATTAAAAAAAGAAAATACAATTATAGCAAAAGCATAGAATCCAGGTGGCAATTATACATTTGCTCATTGCAAGTCATTCGGCTTTTCTGTAAGTTTCACAATAAAATGTTGAAACAAGCGAAATAATTAAGTAGTAATGCTGCCAATATAACACATAATAATGATGATAAAAACCAGAAATGACTCATTGTCTGTCATTTTCCTTCCCTCACTTTACTGTAGTTAATCCCAGTGATCTCGATGTTTCTGAAATGCTTCCCAGTACGTCTTTCCTGCACTTGTTCCTCCTGTTTGGCCTACCACTCTCAGCTGGTTTGATGGCATCTCTCAGGTTTTTGTTTACTTTTTTACTGTCTTGCTCCAGCACCACTGAACACACACCCATTGGCAATTGTAGGCCTCAGGCACTGGCATGCTCTGTCCTGTCACTGAGCTCTATTTCCCTCTGTTTACCAGAACCCACCTGACAATGTAGTTTTATGTATTTTGTCATCTCCCCCTACAAGATTGTAAAATCTACAAAGACAGAGAATTTAATTTGGTCACTGTGTTTCCAATGACAGTTTCAATATCTGTAACCTAATTAACTTCTCAATATCAATTTTCTGAAACAGAGATGGAAAATAACTGTCTTGGTTGACCTGTAGCTGCAGCTGGAATGGAGGCAACTGTCCTAGTTGGGTTCCTGCAGAAGCAGATCTTGATAGAAGCATTCAAAGTATAGAGGAAAGAAAAACAGTTCTTTATTTTTCAGTGCTTATAGGTTCCTCGTTTGGTCAGATGCCTAGAACAAAAGACAGACTGACAATGGGAAACAAACCCAAGCTTATTGAGTGTGCCTATGAGGTGCCTAGGGAACAGGTTCTTAAAAGGTGGCTTCAGTATCTAGTTCATGTGACATCTTTAAGAAAGAACTTTGCATTTTTAGAGGAGACATAAGACAAAGGAAAAAAAAATTAAAATGTGTCCCTACGGGTGATAGTTTCAGGGAAGGAAAATAACTGATGCAAAAAGCTAGTGAGTAAATCTTCTTAATGTACATTTTTCCAGAACCATATCTAGGCTGAGGATATGCAGAGCTCTTCAAGGGAGTGCAGGGTTCTCTCCATATCTGTTTCAGCTGAACTGTCTTCAATAATATTCCAAGAGATGTGTGTTTTGGGGTGCCATATACAGCTCTCTCAGAAGATCACTTGAGTAAACCCAGGAAACACTGTCTAGGGATAGAGAATGAATCTGGGAATGAAAGGCAGTTACCAAAGGGCATGTGGTTAGGCTGGTTCCCAAGGAGAGATGCTGGAGCTTCCTTGAACACCACTGGGAGCCATGCATCGAGCTATCTGACCAGGGTAGGGAGCTGGGTTATGAATGTACCAGTTCCCACCATTCCTTCCTTGAGGGCTCCTTGGGGTGGGTACAGTTTTGAGATGTCTGGCTTGTATTTTTGGCATGGAGAAGCTCAGGAGGCCGAAATAAACTTCTCTGTCAAGAGATGTAGATGACGGCCATTAGAAGTTTAAATGCTTGCCCAGTGGTGGTGGCGCAAGCCTCTTCTAATCCCAGCACTTGGGAGGCAGAGGCAGCCGGATCTCTGAATTCGAGGCCAGCCTGGTATACAAACAGAGTGAGTTCCGGGACAGCCAAGGTGACACAGAGAAACCCCATCTCTAAAAATCAAAATCAAAACAAAACAAAAAGTTCAAGTAATGTTGAGGTAGTAGTGTGGCTCAGGATGAGGATGGAGCACCCAGGGAATCTACTGTGAAGAGGGGACTTCTATGAACTCTCAGGATTGCTAGTTGAGGGCTTAGCCTGAGAGTCACTGGATCCTAGAAAAGGGTCTTAAAATGTCTGTGAGGGCTTTTTTTTTTTTTTTTTAAAGCTTATGTCTTGCTTAATCTTATTTCCTAGACCCCAGATACTCTACTGGTTACACAATTCAGAGCTTGTTTAGTTCACAGAAGAAAAATTATTATTTTTTTACCTATTATGCTAAATTTAAGATAGCATATTCTTTTTAGCAATGACCCAATGGATATTAATCTCACACATAAAGTAGGAGCCATTGGAACAAAATTGTGTTCATAGATCTCAAAATGAATGTGCTGACAGGAAAAAAAGTTCTAGCATGCTAGAGAGGTTGAAACCAGAATTAACTATCTCATAAACCATGTTTCACTGATTGCTGTTTATGACTAAAGTTAATAAGTTGGGCCAAAGGGAGAGATACAGTCCCTTACAGCAAAAGCAAACAAGCAAAATACCACTCCCGAAGCAAAAGGTTATTTGAAACTTAGTAATAAAGTCACCAAGCTTGAAGAAAACCCTAAAGACTTATGGCTGCACTGTTGTCTTTTCCAGAACCACATTTAATTTTCATGTATATAAAGTTAAACTGCTCAGTTTAGTGACCTTCATCTAGGTACTTGGTACTGTGGGAGTCCAGGAAATGGTATGGGGTACTGAGTGCATTTGTGAGTTTTGATTGGTGTGATTCATTAAGAGGACAGCTAAGATCTCACCTTGGGCAGGTAGACAGACTAGCTTTTACCATCCTTCCCCTCTTCTTATTCATTTTGCTGCAAGGTAGATGGTGGGTTTGGAGAGTTACTCTTTGGCAATAGAAAGGGAATTACAATATCTCATCCTGCATCCCTGGCACTCACCCTTTTGACTTTTCCTGATGTAAGAATTTAATTGAATAATATATGAAAAATGTTGTTTAGTACTTATTATTAGTGCCTAATAAATCACATCCAGTCATTCATTTGTTCAGCAAATGTTTATTGAGCATCTACCATGGCTAGGAACTGGTCCGTGTTCTTGGGATTCATCACTCAGCAAGACAGGCAGAAGTTCATACCCTTAAGGTGCTTATAGTCTAGAGGGAGAGGTGCAGTAGAAAACAAACATTTGCTACAGCAGACACGTAAGTTGCAATACTGATTAAAACCAATACATGATGCAGAAGAAGGAAAATGGGATGAGGCATAATGGGATGAGGAGGGTAATACGTGTGGTTTGACTTAAGGCAAAAAGGTGTGCTTAGTAATGAAGACATGGGCGGTGGAATCCTTAGACAGAAGTCAGAGCATAGGACCTAATGAGCCTGCCTGAAACAGGGACAATAGTAAGAAAGCCAGTTGGGCTTAGTGGAGTAAGCAAATGTTGGCAGGCAAGCAGAGGAACAGGGAGTAAGAAAGGTAACTGTTGGGCTGAGAAAAATGATTTGGTTTTGTTGGCTCCAGTGTATTACCATGAGGATTTTGGCTCTTTGTTGACAAAATGAGAAGTCCCTTCAAGGTTTTGATGCCAAGAAGAAACCTGACCCATACCACATTTGAGAAGATCTCTTCAGCTGCTCTATTGACAATGGACTCTGGGGAGATCAGTAAGAAGATGCTTAGGGTTAGAGGGTTAGAGATGCTGAATGACCTGGCTTGACTCACAGAACAAGAGCGTAGGTGGAGGTTGTTCCATGATAAGCCCTGGGAAGTGGCTGGATTCTGATCACATTTCAAAAGGAGCCTGTGAAGTTCCTCCAAGGCAGATGGGGAATTTCTTGGACAATTATAAGCTAATGTTCTGTCTTGGCAATCTGATGTCCGGAATTGCCACCAAGTGAGGAAAGATGAGCTGAAGTAGACAAGCGGAATTTGAGTGACAATGGACACGTTCACATAGAGATGTCTGCTAGACAACTAGGCAAATTTGAGACTTCATCAGGAGCTCATCAGAGAAGCCTGGGATGGAGGTATATGTTTGAAAGTAGTGGGTTCACAGAGGCTATTTCAAGACTCACTAGGGCCGACTCACTGAAGGGGTGAGTGAAGTAAGATGGAGGGCTGAGGACTGAGATTCAGGGCATCCATCACCCCAAAAGAATAAAGAGGACGTGACAAAGAAAGAAGAGCAAGAAAGCAAGTAGAGAGTCGGTGGTAGAATCCTGGAGTAGAGAGAAGAATGCACATAGAGTAGAAATCTGTGGTTACAGGCTTAGTGGCATGAGGGTAGGGATGTGACCTACTGGTCAACAAAAGTGCTGAGCAGAGCAAAATATGAGCTGAAATCTGTTTGGCATGGGCCTTGGGGAGGAACCAAAGTCAGTGAGCCCAGACAAAAGACTCACAGAATTTGACTTTCAAGAGGAGAAAAAAAAAAAAGGATAGAGAAATAGCTTAGTTGGTAAGGTTCTTGGTTTACAAACATGAGGACCTGAGTTTAGTCCCCAATAACATGTGAAAAAAAACAATATATACCGTCACTACTCGGACTCGGTGAGCTATGTAAAAAATAAAAGCATGAAGTTGGAAGGGAGAGATTGGAGGGATGGCACCCAGGAGGATTTGGGATGGGGTATGCGAGGATGAATATGACTGAAACAGATTTGATTTTATGCATTTATAAAAATTTCAAAGTGTAAATAAAATGTTATATTAAAAAAATCTAGGTGTGGTGAGGCATGGCTGCAACCCTAGCACTGGGGAGGCAGAGTCGGGTGGTTCCTTGAGGCTCACTGGCAAAGCAGCCTAGATGAGTGGGTGAGCGTCTGGCCACTGAGGGCTCCTGTTTCAAAAATAAAAAGTGGTCGGAGCCAAGGAGCAATAGCTTAAGGTTGTTCTCAGGCTTGAACATGGCACCTAATGCATATGAACGCCTACCTACACACAAACATACAAACATTCTCCCCACCCCACTCATCTCTCTCACACACAGGCACATAGACACACAAACACACACACACACACACATGCACACATTGTGGGGTGAGGGAAGGGGAAAATGGGTGTGGGTGGTGGGAAAGGTGAGATTTCTTCTCTCAAAAAAGAGCACCCTTCCCATATCCTTCCCATATAATAGGAACAGCCCAGTGGGAGCATAAACTCAGATGATGAGAGAGGCATGCCACAGCAGACCTGCTTCTGAATGCTCCATGAACCCATTCTACCCTTGTGGTGGCTATTCTTGGTTGTCAACTTGACAACTTGACTACATCTGGAATTAACTAAAATCTCCCCCGCCCCCCCCCCCACAAATAGGGGGTTCACCTGTGAGAGAGTTTAGCTTAATTTAAAGTAGGTAGGTCTCCTCCTCGTCTGGATCTTTGAGATAGGAAGACCCTTGCCTTTGATCTGGATTTTGAGGCAAGAAGACACACCTTTAATCCAGGCCACACCTTCAGCTGGAAGCCTACTTATGGACATGGAGGAAGGAAGCTTTTGCTCTTTGCTTGCTTGCCCCCCCCACCCCCTTCTAGCAAGTCCATTCCTTCACTGGCACTTGTACTTAATTCCTCGGGATTACAATGTCTATTGAAGAGCAGCCGAGACATCCAGGCTCAGCCTTGTGGACTGAGCAACTGCTGGATTCTTGGACTTCTGTTCACAGACAGCCATTGTTGGATTAGCCTAAGCCATTCTAATAAATTTTACACACACTTATTCTATAATATACCATATAACATAATATATTATAATACATGTAATGTGTAATACAAATTCTATAAGTTCTATTACTCTAGAGAACCGTGACTGATGCAACCCTCCAATCCCCCTAGGAGGTTTGTGGTATTCCGACTATCTCCACTGAAACATTACAACTGAAGTGTGGTTTTGTGACATACTTACTTCTTGTAAAGTGTAGCATCAGTCAGCATGTCAGCATAGTAAGCAGTTTCCTTTTCAGTGACTACACGATGCATCGATGTATTTATTTAATGATTCTTCTTTTGAGGAAAATTAAGGTTAGCTGCACTGTATTTTGATATGTTTGACATTACAAACAATGCTACAATGAGCACTCTTTTGCACCTATGTAGAAATATTTCTATACATAGGAATGTAGAGTAGGTTTATTTATATCTGCATAAATATTTCTATACATAGGAGCCTAGAGAAGACTTATTTATGTCTGTTTAATTACTTCTTTACATGGGAGTCTAGATACAGTAAAGCTGAGTAGAAAGAAAGGTACGGGATCTCCATTGCTGGCGCCATAGCTGCTCACTGAGAGGCGTGCCACAGGGAGCATATATCCTCAGTGGACATGACGATGTGATGGTTCTGAGATTTTTAAAAATTAATCTTTTTATTTGTGAGATTATAGTATATCTTTTACCCGTTTTCTTCCTTCCAAAACCTACCAATATCTCTCACCTTGCTCTCTTTAAAATTTGTGACCTCTTTTTTTTCAATGTTGTTACATACATATGTGTGTATCTATGTGCATATATTCTTAAATATATGAATATAACCTGATCAGCCTGTATGATGTTACTTGTATGTATGTTTTCAGGGTTGACCATTTGGTATCGAATAAGTAATTTGTGTACCCTTCCCGGGGCAGACCATTTCTCCTGCTCAGGTATCTGAGCTTCTGCCTGTACCTAGTACCTTTTCTTGCATGACAGATCATGATAGAATTACTTTAAAAAATGCTGCTGGCAAAGTTTCCTGGTGCATCTGGCCTTTCTAACCATTAGCAAACTTTGGAGACAGCACTGAAATGAAGTAGTGAGGTGTTGTTTCTCCTAGAAGGGCTGATGGCATTCTAGTGACAAAGCTGCAAAGTGTTAACAGCATTACTTAAAGGTCACCAGATGCGGGATTAAATTGTCACTAATCTATTTTTTATGCCAATGTGAAATTGATAATTCAAGGGAAGCAGGTTTTCTTATCAGTGAATGTCACAGTATTCAATAATTATTGTATTTATTATTTCCTCATTCAAAATTAAAATTCTGATTGGTGAGGAAGCCATTTATGAGTCTGGGGAGAGCTTCTGACATTTGATATAATCCCCCAGTAAGTCAGATGGGTGGTTGTTTTGATGAAGGCTGTGGACAAAGTGCTATTAAACTAAATGCGAGGAAGACATTATTTTGTAAATAACTGTGGTGATTAAAGCTTTGTTTCACATCATTAAAAATGTGTTACTCCATATCTATTACTTCTAGCTAACATGGTTCAGCAAGAGAGGCCTCAGTTCTCAGAAACACAGAGAAAGGAACTAGTATACATTTAGAGGAAAAATTAAATCATTCTAGAAATCTGGGAAATACATCATAGAAGGCTGAGGTAGGTCGTCTGCTGGGCCTTTAAGTGTGTCTCATCATGTCCTTAGCAGTTACAGGCATCTGGAACTTTCTAATAGAATTTGCTCTATGATTTATGTAAATCCCCTTCAGCATTGTCCTGTCCTTGTACCAGCTAGGTCTTATTGACCAAGCGAGAAGTTTAAAAAGTCAGTGCGGTCTCATTCAGGCAACACGACTTCTGCCAAGCATCCAGACCCCCGACCGGGTCAGCATTATTGCTCATACAATTAGTGATGGCTGCCTGGGAGAGGCTCCCTGCAGCAGCCACTCTCCCAAGTCCATCCATTTCCCCTTGCCCAGCATGCCAGCGCCTGGCTCATTTCTGCTTTCATTAGCCTCTGTAGCCTCTGGCCATGAAGGTGTGTCTCACCTAATCCTAGGCATTCTGTGGCTCAAAATAAAACACCCCCGGCAACTGCAGTCCCCACTCTTGCCACTGAAGAATTTAACCCGGGGCTGGAAAACTTGGTTTCTATAGCAGGAGGAATCATCACAAAACTGATGTTTTTCATAATAAAGTTTCTTTTTGTGAAAAGGGCCAGAATCTACTGTAGCCTCTGTGCACATGTTTAGGTCTAGCCCATGAAGACATATGCAGCAGTCTCAGTAGCATTCAGTTGGGACTGATAGCATAGTTTAGGCCTGGATCACTGTGGGACGGTGAGAGGGACTGGTTTAGGCTAGCAGGCTTTACACTTCCCTAGAGTTCAATCATACCTTTGGTGTTTACGGTAGATGAATGTCCCACATGCTACACAGTATCTTAAGTGAAAACGGTCTGCACCCAAGGTGTTTAGCATTCTTTTTCTCATGACCCCTGTCCAGCCTCTTGCAGTTAAGGTTGTCACGCAGGAAGGGCAAAGGGGCTGCTTAGCCACCTCCCAATTCCTAGCCACTCTGAGTGGAACAAGAATTTGTTTACCTATAATTCCAGCTGATGGACTGGCATTACAAATCTTCATTCTGGCCTCCGGATGCCCAGCCCTTGGATAATCATAGGGTGTAGGAAGGCATGGTAGTGTTCTGATCAACCTGACCTAGGAGCCCTCATAACCATATCCAGGGCACATGAAAACTGGTGTGTTAGATGTAGAAATGAGGGAAAGGGCTCGGAATTCTTCAAGTGAACCGATACTCACTCCAGTGTGTAACTAAGCCATGACTGGGCTCCTCCAAGCAAAAGTAAACACAGTGGTATTGTGACCCGTGCTTTCCAGTGTAAAGAAGACAATGAGATGTAGAATGTATCTGATTTTTTTTGTTATTCTTTTTTTATTAAATTTTTATTTTTTATATTAACTACAGTTTATTTACTTTGTATCCTAGCTGTAGCCCCCTCCTTCCTTCCCTCCCAAGCCCACCCTCCCTCTCTCATTTCCTCCCTGTCCCTCTCTAAGTCCACTGATGGGGAGGTCCTCCTCCCCTTCCATCTGACCCTAGCTTATCAGGTCTCATCAGGACTGGCTGCATTGTCCTCCTCTGTGGCCTCACAAGGCTGCTCCTCCCTCTAGGGGAGGAGGTCAAAGAGCCCACCACTGAGTTCATGTCAGAGACAGTCCCTGTTCCCCTTACTAAAAAACCCACTTGGATGCTAAGGTGCCATGGGCTAACTCTGAGCAGGGGTTCTAGGTTATATCCATGCATGGTTGGAGAATCAGTCTCAGAAAAAACACCTGTGCCCAGCTATATTTGGTTCTTGTGGAGCTCTTGTCCTTTCCAGGTCATACTAACTAGCCCTTCTTTCATATGATTCCCTGCACTTTGCCTAACGTTTGGTTATGAGTCTCAGCATCTGCTTTGATACACTGCTAGGCAGAGTCTTTCAGAGGCCCTCTGTGGTAGGCTCCTGTCCTGTTACTTGTTCTCTCCTACTTCCAATGTCCATCCCATTTGTCTCTAAGTGAGGATTGATCTTACCCTGGGTCCTCCTTCTTGTTTAACTTCTTTGTATGTACAGATTTTAGTATGTTTATCCTCTTTTAGGTCTAGTATCCACTTATAAGTGAGTATATACCGTGTGATTTGTATTACCTACCGCTACATAACTATGCCTACGTATCTGACAGAAGCAACAATGCAGGAAAGATTTATTTTGGCCCAAGTTTTAGCAATTTTCAGATGTTCTGTGTGTGGAAGGCACTGGGAAAGTTCAGTTTATCACTGGAGTAAATGAGAGGGACTGTTCATGATGCTGAGGGTGGAAGTGGGGTAGGAACTGGGGCCCAGACTATAACCCTAAAGCTTCATCCATGGTGAGCCACTTTAAGTAGTAAGGCACTACCTTCTAAAAGTTCCAGGGCCTTCCAACACAGCACCACCACTGGAGAACAAGAGCTTAAAACATGAACCTGTAGATGACATTTGAGAACAAACCGTGACCCAGTTTACACAGCCCATCTTAGAGAGCTAATTAGTAGCAGGATAAAGCAAAATAAAGTATCGTATGTTTAATGTACAATAAACAGTTGAAATCCTCATTAGACTGTGCATCAATCACTACGGCAAAATATCTTACAAATAAATTGAGTGGGAGATGAGTTAATTCATCTATGGTTTTAGAAATTTTAGGCCACCGGACTTGAAAGAAAAGGCTGGTAATAAATGAAGAGTTATGGTCAAAAGGAATTATTATTATTTTTTTCTTGATTACAGCTGCCTGTTGTACAGGAAACAGTCCTTGGAGACAGAGTAGAATCTCATAAGAATGTGTATGGTTGAACATGGGTCTCTTCCTGGAAATCATTACAGGGAGCAAGAAAAGATAGGATTTACAAACCAATGAATTAATAAATTAATAAACACAGACTTGGAACTTGTGGTCTCCTGGCTTTCCTTTCTCTCCCTCCAAACCCCTAGCTAGCCCTTTATTTTAAGGGCATAAGATGCTTCTGACCAGAGTTAAGTTTTATAATTAATTCTGAGGACCAGTCACTCCATGAAGTTTAGAGGAAGAAGTCTTTGTATGTGACAGGAGCTTGGGGATGTTGCTTAGATTTTTTTTTAAGTGGCAAAATTTAGTCATTGAATGATTAGTAAAATAGATGCCTACGCTCTTTCTGACCTTAGAGTTCAAGGCCCCAGACTGTCAGACTGTGAGGAAAGCCAACAGAGTCTGTTAGTATTGCTCACTGCTAGAGAGCCTGCTCCTCCAGCACAAAGCCCCAGGTTCATGCTTAGTGTCAATGAATAAACGAATAATTAAACAAATGACATAAAATTAGGTATCTTGCTCTTATTCTTAGGAGGTCTTAATATTTTTTCTAGTAGGAAAAACCACATTTTAAGAATGACAACACTGATAGACAGATGTGGTGGTGGTTCATTCCCAGGCAGGAGGTTTGCCATGAGTTTCAGGATAGTTTGAGCTATACAGTAAGTCACAAGCTAGCCTAGGATACCATGTGAATCTTCTTTCTTAAAAATTTACTTATTTATTCACTTTACATCCTGATTGCATCCCCGCCTCTCCTCCCAGTCCCTTCCCTTTGCACACCCTCCTTCCATTCTCCCCTTTCCTTCTCTTCAGAGAAGGGGGAGGTCCCCCATGGTACCAACCCACCCTGGCACTTTAAGTCACTGCAGGACTAGGTGCATCCTCTCCTACTGAGGCCAGACAAGCCTAGTTAGGGGAAATGGATCCAAAAGGAGGCACCAGAGTAAGAGAGGGCACCTCTCCAGTTGTTGGAGGATCCACATGAAGACCAAGAGGTGCTTCTGCATCTTGCTCTTATTCTTATATGCAGGGAACCTAGGACCAGTCCATGTATGATCTTTGGTTGGTGGTTCAGACTCTGAGAGTTCCCATAGGCCCAGGTTCATTGAATCTGCAGGTCTTCTTGCAGAGTCCTTTACCCCTCTGTTTCCCTCAATCATTCCCCCAACTCTTCCATGTGATCCCCTCAGCTCTGTCCAATGTTTGGGTGTGGGTCTCTGCATCTGTTTCCATCAGCTGCTGGGTGAAGCCTCTCACAGGAGTTATGCTAGGCTCCTGTCTACAAGCATAGCAGAGAAACATTAATAGTGTCAGGGACTGCTTCTCTCTCAAGTAGGGCCAGCCAGTTTTTGGCTGGCCAGTCCCTCAATCTTTGTCCTATCTTTGTCCCTGCACATCTTGTAGGCAGGACAAATTTTGTGTTGAAGGTTTTGTGGGTAGGCTAGTGTCCTTATCTCTCCACTGGAAGTCTTGCCTGGCTACAGGAGGTGTTCACTTCAGGCTCCATATTCTCCGCTGCTAGGAGGCTCAGCTAGGGTGACCCCCATAGACTTCCTGGGGCTTCTCCTATCCCAGGTCTCTGGCAAGTTCTAGAGATGCTCTCCACCTCCGATTTCCATTTTCTCACCTGGCCCCCCCTCCCCCCATGAAATCTTAAAAAGGAATGAAAACACTAATAAATATAACTGCAATTTGCTGAACATGTAATAGCTATATTATCTAACTTAGTTACAATTGCACCACTTTGTTGTAGGTAAAGCTGTCTTGTCCTTTTTACAGAAGTGAATATCAAAGTCTGGAAATGCTAAGTCTAAGGGATAGACAGCACCAAGTCATGATTTGAACCCATATTCATCCTCTATACCAAAGACCACTCCACATCAGCAGTCCTGAGAGTTTTCCTACTAATATGTTTGAAGGCTTAACCTGGACAAAACTCTAAAGACAATTGCTTGTTTTCAGAAGCAACCCTCCTTAGGAAGTTTCTCAGCTTTCAGAAGTGATACTGGGGTGAGAGAGGCAAAACCAGATGCACTCAGTTGTCCATTCCCCTCACCACAACCCACCTCTCACCTTTTCTCTGTCCTCTGCTGGGCACAGAAGAACCAACCTGAGAGAGAAAATAGGAAGACAGTGGGAACCCTTATCACCTCCTCACCACCCTCAAGGACCAGGAAAGTAGTTATGCCCTGCTGGGTCAGCCTGACAGGCCCTGGCTTTCTGCTTTTCTATGTTAATTAGAAAGTAGAATCTTAAGAGCCAATTTTGACTAAGAACTCCGTGTCCAATTTTCTCTTGGCCCTGATTGTGAGCAGCCTGATCAATATTAAATCTAATTTACAACGATGGCCCCTGTGAAGCTGGCAAATGTTATGTCAACATCCCATAATGACTTGGGCTTCCTGAGCACACTTGTTATCTGTGGCCACATCTGCCACTAGTGCTGTCTCAACTGTCCCTGCTTTTCACACCACATCTGTGACAACGCCCCCACAGGTTCTCCTGTCTGTCTTCCATCCACAGAAGCCCCATCATGTCAGTCCTGCTTGCCTCATTGCTGTCTGATGAACTAAAAAAAAAAAAAAACCACACAATTAATTTTTTCCCTTCCACAACTGACGAACCAAAGAAAGAAATAATTGCTACTCAGTTTTAATAATGGCAGATTTTATGAAATTTCCATAAAGACAATTCAGAAAGGAGTTTGGGGAGTCTTTCTCCACAGGGGGCCCAACTGGTTTGCATTATTTCATAATGTTTATGTTATTATATTTCCATGCCATTTGCATTTGCATCCCATTGTCTCTAGGGCAAGTTCTTGCGACTCATTTGCGAGGCAATGAATAAAAGAGATGTAAGGGAACCAGGCTCCAATCTTGGAGTCTTACCTCATCAGGGGGATGCAGCTCACTGAAGAGAGAGGGGATCCAAGGTTCTGGAGAGTTTGCTGAAAGCTGGGAGGCAGCTATTACTCATTTGATCCTCTTGCTGCAAATCTCTTTGGCCTCTGTTGTTTATGAGAAAAAGTCAAAATTCCTTAGTTGTTGCTTTCCCGCTTTGTGCACACGTTCCACTGTTTGCAGCAGCTCCCTTTCCCAGTCCTCTGTTTGTCACAGTGCCACATCACAGGAACTTGACATTTGTTCCCTCAACCTGAAGACCTTCTCTTTCTTCCCCAGCAAGGCTTCTTCTCCTTCTATGGGCCTTTCCTGAAGGCTCCCTCACCAGGTCAGATTTTCCCCTTGTCAGCTCCTTTGCATATTAGCCAAACTTTCTATCAAATTCTGAGATAGTTTAAGCAAGGAGACCTTTCTTTGAGTTTCAGAGTTTTCTGTTTATGGTCAACTGGATTCATTAGTTTGTGTCTAATATGAGGGAGAATATGGTGGTGGGAAAATGTCCTGGGGCCTCAAAACTCATTTCATGGCAGGTTGGAAGCTAAGAAAGGGAACACAAGGGACTAGGGTAAAGGGACACCTTTAAAGATGCTCCTATTGACCCACTGCCCCACAAGACCCTGTGCCTTCCATAATTCTACCAACCCCAAATAGGCCATTCAAATTTGAGTCTATTCAGTGTCTGAAACTGTGAGTTAGGTTGGATCTGTTGAGGTCTGATTGTTTATGGAAACACCTTCACAGACACACCAGAGACATACGTTTCAAACCTTGCAAGTGTCTTTCAGTCCAATCAGATGGATGCTCAGCCATTGCCACCTCCCTGACTGACTTGCTCCTTGATATTTGTTGGTGCAATTATGTGATGAATGCCTTCATCATTGGTAAAATATAAATGCTACCAGAACAGGAGCCTTGTCTGTTTTAGCTCACCCATTTACCTCCTTGCTGAAGAGAAGAACCTTAGGGGTTCTTAGGGGTTCCATTGCTGGTAAGAGACACCATGACCACGGCAACTCTTATAAAGGAAAATATTCAACTGGGGTTGGCTTACAGTTCAGAGGTTCAGTCATTATTGTCATGGCAGAAAGCACGGCAGCACACAGGAAGACATGGTGCTGGAGAGTAGCTGAGAGCTCTCCATCTGTATGGAGCAGGAAGAGACTGTGAGCCATTAGGTGCATTTTGAGCTTCTGAAAAAGCCACACTCACTCCAAAAAGTCCACATCTCCCAATAGTGCCAGTCTCTGTGGGCTTATAGGGCCATTTTCATTCAAACTACCATACCAAGCATGAAGCCATGGTGTGACCTTGGCATGTCACGCACACATACAACGGCGCAGAATACACATTACTGTTCTATAAGAGAGGAATCAGTGTATAGTGAGGCTATGATGAACCAAAGCAAACCCAAAAACCAGCAGGGCAAACTTTAATTATTGTAGTTCCGTGTCCAATGTCAAAGGGCTGAGATGGTTGTTCCTATCCATCTTTGCTGCCTGCAGCACATTTCTTTCTTTTGGGTTGGCTCCACTCCTCATTTGTGACCTCCTTGGTACATATTCTACAGTTCTGGTACTTCTGACATCTTGGAGTCTTCAACACAATCCAGGCTTTACTTTCACAGCTACAGGGTGGCGCCTCGCTCTCTCAAGTCTTTCATGCAGGGATTGTCCTGCCACCCATTGCCTGGCCACAGCAGCTTTACTTAACAACTGAGGAAGATTCCACAGCTCCTTTACTGGTGTATCCTTCATGAATCTAAAGCCGCAATCTTTCGGATAAAGCCAACAAGTCTGGCTGCCTGCTTGGGATGAAGCCTGGACTCTTGAATCCCTTTCGCATCACTTTCATTTGTTGTTTTGCAGGAGCATAAAATTCCTTAGGCCTTTTTTTTTTTTTCATAATTGGAAGCTAATCTGGGTGGAGCCTTTCCCTGAGGGCAACATCCCCTTTATTCCACTTTGGATCTCTCTCTCTCCTTATCTCTTTCAGCACAGACCTTAGCTTCAACATTAAGTTTCTCGGTAGTCTTTTTTCTTCAAACTGTGCATTTTGACATTTTGCTCCTCTTGCTCTTTATTTTTTATTACTGAAAACCTGCATAAGGACAATCACTAACAATGACAGAGCAGAGTCAATATTAGGGTATCTTGGAGTATTTTCTACCAAAGAAATTATTCCAATACTTTTAATTTAGCCTCAGGCAAGTTCTTAGGACAAATTCAGGAAGTAGCCACATTCTTTGCCAAACTATCACAAGAATGGTCTCTAGCCTAGTTACTGGTGAAGCCCTTGCTCCTCTTTTGACACCTTCTGAGCTGGATCTCCACAGTCCATTTTGCTCTCAGCATTACTGTCTTCTAATGACCTACTAGGATAGCCTGTGTGAAGAATGGCCCCATAGGCTCATAGATTTAAATGCCTGGTCACCAGAGAGTGGAACTATTTGAAAGGACTAGAAGAAGTGGCTTTGTTGGAGGAAGCCAGGCTCAGCATCTTTTTCTTCTGGCTGCCTGTAGATCTGGATGTAGAATTCTTAGCTACTTCTCCAGCACTATGTCTGCCTTCATGCTGCTGTGCTTCCCACCATGATGGCAATGGACTAAGTGTCTGAAGCTCTAAGCCAGCCCTAACTAAATGCTTTCCTTTATAAAAATTGCTGTGGTCATGGCATTGCTTCACAGTAATAGAACACTGACTAAGATAGGCTGTTAAGCACTGCTTGCAGTGTTCAACTGCTTTCCTATTCCAAAGTCACAAAGTCTTTTACATTCCTTCAAAAAAATTTTTTTTTCACTTGGTCAGGTCTGTTACAATAGCCCACAGTTTCTATCATAATTACTTTTCCATTGCTGTGACAGGATACCATGACCAAGGCAACTTATAAAATAAAGCATTAAATTGGGTTGAGGGTTTGAAAAGGTTAGAGTTTCTGATGGAAAGGCATAGGTGTGGCAGCAACAATTGAAAGCTCACATTTCGATTCAAAAGCAAGAGGGCTGAGAGAGAGAGTACCGTGGAGTAGAGCCAGGGTTTTGAAACCTCAAAACCCACCCCTCTGGTGATACATCCTCTAAAAGGCTACACCCAATCCTTCCCAAAAGGGTCAATAACTGGGGGCCATGTATTAATCATATGAGCCTGTGGGGTGATTCTCACTTAAACCACCACAGTGTCAAAATAAATGACAAGGAGAGTCCTCATTTCTCGTGGTTGGTATGTGAGCAGGGCCTGTGTCTGCACAGTTCTTAGAAGCTGATAAGCTTGGGTTGGCCACAGAGTCCAAAAGTGAGGTTGAATGTCCAGTGTGTATGGTTTAATGATTTCCTTAGTTGAGCTGGGGAAGCCATAAGCATCCCAGAGACAAGTTTTTTGGGTGTTGATTCAGATGATTCTAAAATTAGCTAGAGATCTGATTTCAGTGTCTTTAAATTGCCACAGCATATAAGGCATTCTTCAAATGAACAACTGTATTTTAGACAAGGAACTCAACAGTTAATATGTGCTTTAATTCTTAGGTACTTCAAGAATTCAGAAATGTCAAAATGTGAAAAGAATGGGAAACCCCACAGCGAGTATAGAGTGTGTATAGAGTGTGTCTCGGGTATACTGTGATGATTAAGAGTAGAACTAAGTTCAAAGTCGAGGTGTAGAGAGAACTTCTATTGAATAGAAACAAGATAGAAAGAAGCAGATGGCATCAAATCATCCTCTAAAGTTGCGTTTCTGTTTCTATTGAAACATTCTTCTGGGGTAGATGACAGGTTTCCCTCTTATCAATGAGGTCAACAGCTGAGGATTTGGGGTCAGACCTTCGGATATCACGAACCTCATATATGTGTCAAGTTCAGAGTTCTTACAGAGAAGGCTGGGCTCCTTGCTTTATTTAGTGGGGTTGTCTTATTGGCACTGCTCAGGAAACTGGGGGAGCTAATCAGTGTAGGCTCAGTCACTCAAGGCTCCCTGTGATGACAGAACCAGGGTTGCATGGAGAGAAGCTAGCTGCCCAGTCCACTAGAATATGGCTAAGCTGCTCAGTCCACTATAATACGCGTAAGGCACTCTTAAAGCTTGCAGCTTCCAGACTCTCCATTTCTGAGGACTCTGAAAGGGAGAGGGAAACAAAGGAATATTAGTTGGGGGAACTAACATGGCAAAGTCAAACTACCCCAAGGGGGAGCATCTGTTACCACAACTTCTGTTTTTTTTTTTTTGAGCTAAAGTTAAACATTCCAGTAAAACGGAAAGTATGTCAGTGGAAATACCACACGTTGACACCATCTTGTTGCCAAGGTAACTTTAGAAAGAAACATTTAAAGCAAATTACTGTTATGTGCCCCCAAGGACTGAAAACTACCAACAGAAAACTTAGCCATTAGGATAATGCTGTATTATGTTTTCATTCCACATGGCTCAATTTTCTTAATAATCAATAGCATAAATTTCAATTATCACAAAATTAGTGTTTGAGTGGGCAGGGAACAGATTTCTTTGCAAAAGAAAAGTTGCAAAAACTTAGTAACATAATAGAGGTGATTCATATGTTGGAGTTCTGTCTAGTTCAAAGTGCCTGCATTTCAGTGACATAAATGCTGTTTTGCTTTCTTGACCTTATGAAGACAAAGACAGGGAAATTAAACACGGACCCATGCTATATCGAAACTCTGGGCATGTGTGGCAGAGCTCTGGCTGCTTGAGGAAGCCAGGGGATTGCTTAATGGCAGTGAGTGAGTGTTCTAGGGCACTCTTCCTGTTTTGATAAATAGTCTCCAAGGGTTTACTGTGGCTTACCTCAAATCTAGGATATTTTAGGTGAAACATTGGATCATGAAGCATTCATCAATGTTCTGGCACTATAGATCCACAATAGGAGCATAAGACCTTCCATGACAGACTAATAATCTTCTGAATCCTTGACCTTTTTAACTAAAAGAAAGAAAAGAGAGAGAGAGAGAGAAGGAATAAAGGATGGTAAGGATAGAAAATACATGGAAAAGCTGAGCTTCAAGTTAGAAATAAAATCTATGAGACCACAATGTCTTTTCTTTCTTAGTCTTTTTGAAAGTACAATCAGATGTCTGTTTTCCCTGATTAGCATCTCAAGCATCTTACATTTCACAAAGTCCCTAAAAGTCTTCCTTAATTCAAGCTAAGACACGAGAGACACAGAGGGCATTTCTTGATAGGGATTCAAAGAACCAGTGCACTTGTTCAAAACACAATGAGCTTAGGCAGAACGCGGCTCTACAGTATCAATTTTCCTCACTGAATGGCATTTCTGCCTCCCTTTTGTGTGTCTTTTTGGAATAAGAATGTACATTGCCCTTATTAATCCTGTGGAATTACTTTTCCCCTAGTCCTTAGGAAATCTAGCAAATGCAGACAGTTTCAGTTAACAAAAAAAAAAAAAAAAAAAAAAAAATCTAATTTCCACTTGAGCAGTTCTAAGGTTAGGTCAGCAGAAAAAAAAAACATAGTAGCTTGTGTTGATGAATATTTTATAAGCCCTACTATCTAATAAAAGATGTATTTAAAAATGGGCAGGATGCTGGTTAAGAAAATATCCTATTATTTAATTATGATGTAGATGAAAGTTGGATTTCAGGTGTAATAAAAGAATCAAGCGAGTAGACAAGCTTGATTTTGGGTCTTTGGACTCCTTTCACCTTGTTCACTATAGATCTTCCATCATGGTTCCAGCTGCTGACTTGTACAGTCAATGAAGCGAAGGAGTGACTGCACAGCTTGACCCATGTGGAGATTATTTAGTGGCCTCAATGGATGAGAGAAATCTTTAGAAAGCTTCTAATTAGCACACCCAGTCAATGAAATTGCAAACCTCATTATTTGAGTCAGGGCCAGAAAAGTATAGGCCGATAGAACCCCCAAATGACATGTCGGCAGTATGTGGAGTCCATTACCCACCGAGTTCAGAATTATGCCCACCATGTTCTAAACTAACGATGACGACCACGACAACACTACCCATGGCAGCAATCGTCTATTAAGCACTTACTTTGTGAGAGGCATGGTGCTGACTGTTCTACGGGCATCACTCCAGGAGGCAGGCTGCAGTAGCATCATTGTTAATGGCTAAGGTAAATGAAACCCCAGGTCTTTTAGAGAGGAAGTAACTGAGTGGGATTCTAGTCTAACTCCAAAACCAATAGCCTTTTCTGGAATGGAGGTCCCAAACCCCACCTTTCCAACAAAAATCATGTTTTCTCCCCTCCCTCTGTGTATGTGTGTGTGTGTGTGTGTGTGCACTGATTTCAGGTGTGTCCTTACCACAGCATGTGTGTGGAGGACAGACACTCAGGTGTCAGTCCTTACCCTACACCTTGTTTGAAAGAGTTTCTTCTTGTTCCCCACTGTATACACTGGGCTAGCCGGCCCTCAAGCTTCTGGGAATTCTCAGATTTCCGCCTTCCATCTCCTTCTGAGGCACTGGGATTGTAAATATGTGTTACGGCACCATTTCCGCCTTCCATCTCCTTCTGAGGCACTGGGATTGTAAATATGTGTACGGCACCTGGCTCTGCACGGGCACTGAGGATTTGCCCCCAGACGTTCAGGCTTGCATGGCAAGCGTTTACCTGCTGAGCCAAATCTGTAACTTCAAACTATAGTTCCTCTTAAATACGCCTATGCACACATATGTATATCATGGCGAATACGCAGAAGGAATTATAATACTAATTTGGCCACCAGTTCGTACACCTTAAACGCCTAAGGGAAGCCCAGATTGTTTGCTGCCTCCTTGGGAGTGCAGTAGAAAGAGTATATGGTCAGAAGTGAGGCATCCTACACTAGCCTCGGCCCGTCTTGTCAAGTCACTTCCCCTCTCTTGGTCCTGGTGGCTTCTTCTGGAAAGGGATGATTGTAATACTTGCTCCCTCTCCTCGCAGGGTTGTGCTGCACAACAGATGTGATAATGTACCTGAAAGCTTTTGGAAGAGCTTCAAGTGTTATGTAAATGAAAGGTGGTAATTAAAAACCTCCAGAGAAGGGCAGCCCATCTCAGTCATCAATTATCATGTTTTCTTCCTTGTCAGGAAACCTGTATTTTTCATGCTTCTTGGGGGTATAGATAGCTGGGTGCAAAGTTTTTGTCTGGGAAATGTGTGAAGAAAAGGATCATCCTGACAGCTCAAAACCTATTTATGATAAGAAATAACCACACATAAATTGATGAGAACAAAGGCAGGTGCGTTCTCACTAGAAATTGTGAAAATTCATACCTTTGGGTTTATTATTTATTTATTTTTGGCTTTTATATTTAGTCATAAGGAGATGTAATATTTAACTGGTATAACATACAAAGCCAGTTCTCTGAGTAAGAAAGTAATATAAAATTGACTAAACAACAACAGCAATAACAAAAAACAACAACAACAAAAATAACAAAACCTCAAAACTTCCCCCAAACCCCAAAGAATTCTCAGGAAAAGGCACCAAAATATGAACACTGAGAGACTTTGTGTCTTGCCAAAGTTTGAGAACTTGGGCAGTGCAGACGTATTTGAACCCATTCTTTCTTTTTTCACATGTGAAGGGAAACTTGTCTTTGTGTTTTTCACAGAGTGATGGTTTCATAATTCACATGTGATTTAGGGTGAAGCTGCTGAGTGGCATGTAATGTCCACTGGAGTTTCTCCAACTGTCTACCCAGGGAAGTGGAATAAGGGAAATGGAGGAAAGAAGGACAGAAGGGACTAAGACTGGTCCCTTCTAAAGGGAGGAGGAAGTGCTCCACCGTAATGGAGACATGCCTGTTTGAAATACACATGTCACAAGGACAGAAGATAAAGAAGGAAATAGGCAGATAAAGAATCTCTATATATGAGTGGTTTTATCATTGCTGTAACCAAGTACTCAGCAGAAACAGATCAGGACAGAGAAATTTTTGGCTCATGATTTCAGAGGGTCCATTTCCTTACAGCAGATGGAATATAGCAGAGAAAAACCAGGCTATATTTTTGATGAATTTCAGTAGTATTCCTGAATGAAAGGCTAGGCTACATTAGGAATGAACTTTTCTTCTAACATGGCAGAGCAGCTTGGTGAAACGCCTCAGGCTACTGTGTCAGGAAGCCCTGAGCTGGAATTTCAACACTGCAGCTCATGACCTGCTTCTGTTTCTGCATAGCCACATATAGAAACTACCCAGTGTTGTAGACATTCTGCTAGAGACAGTAATAAGGAGTGGCTGGGCCCCCAGCTTAGTGGTGCAACGTGTGCCTAGCGTATGCAATGCTTACGGGTTGATCTTCAGCACTGAAATGAAACAAAAGGATTACTCCCAATAACATTCATGCCATATGTATGCAGATTTCTGTTGTTTTCCTCCTGTAATATGTCAGCATAGATACATATGGCAGGAAAATTTTGAGCTGTACCTCCTCATGTTCTTCTTGTCAAAGGGGTTAAGGCAAAGCAAAGCAGACTGGACTGATCGGGTTGCTGGAAAGGTGAGTTTGGTTAGAGGCAAGACAGCACCTTGGTTATCATATTTATTTAAGGGAGGAAGTCCACAGAATTCATACTACTAAACACACTGAGGAGTACTGAGTTATGGACAAAAGCACCCGGAAGGGCAGCTTTCCTTGAGACAGTGTGACTGAAGATGGGCACGTGTGTAGTCTTAATTAGCTATAGAAGTCTGTGTGCTGGCAAGGTGTCAGGGACCATAACCTTTGGCTCACAACTGTCTAAAACTTTCCAAAAGCTTGAATTAAGGAATAAGTCTTTAGACCCTGCATCTAACTTGCACAGTTTATTTTCAGATCCACACTGCATTGTCAGAGAAGCCTTAACTTAGAGCAATTGGCCCCTCATTGGCTTTGTTTTTAGTAATATAGGTTAAGTGCCTTGCTAACAGCTTCTGTTGAAGAAAGCTTAAAAAAAAAAAACAAACCAAAAACACTACTCTGGGAAATTCATGGTTATATTTGAGGTAGGAAACATTTCCCAGCATGCACTCTCCACATTCCTGCTCTTACATCTCTTCTTCCTATTCCTATTCTTCCTAAAGATTTTTTGAACATAGTCCAGTGACATTTAGTGATAAGGATACTTTGAGGCAGGCCAGGTTAGCTGAGTACAACATTGTATAAATACTATAGAACATGTGTACTCAAATCTAGATCAGATAACTTAATATATTCCTGAGCCCTGTGAGAGTGTATGCTCTTGGATTCATGGTTAACAAAAGATTGGATAAAATCTAGCAGGAGAGACAATGATGCAGTAAGATGTTCAAGACCATTGCCAGTATAATGCAACAGACTTTTAGAGGAAGTGTTTGATTTTTTTTTTTTTAAATTGGTAGGAATACACTCTAAAGATACATATATAAAACAGTCATATAATCATGTTGTTTTTGGCCAGGTGCCCTGGTATGTACTTATAACCTCAGCTACTTGTAAGGCAGAGACAAAAATATCACTCTAGATTCAGAGCCTTCTCTTTGCAACACAGTGGTTTTTTTGTTTTTGTTTTTTTATCTAGAAAGAAATGAAGTAAAAGGTAGCTCAGCTGTTATGAGCACATCCTGCTCTTGCAGAAGAATCAGTTTTGGTTTCCAGTACCACAATGGGCAGATCACAACCACCAGAAACTCCAGCTCCAGGGACTGTAACTCCCTCCTATGGACTCCACAGGCGCTATGCTCTATGACTGTAAGGAGGTCTATAAGCTTGCTATTTCCCTCCACAATAGACTTAACTAGTTCTAGGTTAATTAGGGAACCAAATCCACATTTTTGTTCAAGGGATTTCAGGTCCTTCTGAGGTGTCTCTAGAGCGCATGCCTTCGCCTCTAGCAGCCTTTTTTTTTAATTTTTTTAATTTATTTTTATCAGTTACATTTTATTAACTCTGTATCCCAGCCATGTCCCCATCCCTCATTCCCTCCCAGTCCCTCCCTCCCTCCCTCATCTCCACCGTGCCCCTTTCCAAGTCCACTGATAGGGGGGACCTCCTCCCCATTCATCTGATCCTGTTTTATCAGGTATCTTCAGGACTGGCTGCAAAGCCCTCCTCTGTGGCCTAACAGGACTGCTCCTCCCTTCGGGGGTGGGGAGACCAAAGAGCCAGTCATTGAGTTCCTGTTAGAAATAGTCCCTGTTCCCCTCACTTTGGGAAACCAATTGGTTACTGAGCTACCACAGGCTACATCTGAGCGGAGGTTCTAGGTTATATCCATACATGGTCCTTGGTTGAATGTCAGTCTCAGAAAAGACCCTGTGCCCAGATATATTTGGTCCTTGTGGAGCTCCTATCCTTTCCCCATCAGACTAACTCCCCTTCTTTCTTATGATTCCCTGTACTCTGCCAAAGGTTTGGTCATGAGTCTTTGCTTTGAAGACACTGCTAGTTAGAGTCTTTCAGATGCGCTCAGTAGACTCCTGTCATATGTTCAATGCACATCCCATCTGTCTTTCTAAATGAGGATTGATCATCTTACCCCATGTCCACTCAATTGATTATCTTTTTTAGGTGTATAGATTTCATTATGTTTATCATATCTTATAGGTCTATATAAGTGAGTATATCCCATGTTTGTCTTTCTCCTTCTGGGATATTTCACTCAGAATGATCTTTTCTAGATCCCACCATTTGCCTGCAAATTTCATGATTTCCTCCTTTTTGATTGCTGAGTAGTATTCCATTGTATAAAACTACCACAATTTCTGTACCCATTCCACCGTTGATGGACATCTGGGTTGTTTCCAGGTTCTGGCTATTACAAATAGAGCTGCTATAAACATGGTTGAGCAAGTGTCCTTTTTGTGTACTTGAACAAACTTTGGGTATATACTAGCAGTGGTATAGCTGGGTCTGGAGGAAGCACTATTCCTAGTTGTCTTAGAAAGCGCCAGATAGCTTTCCAGAGTGGTTGTACCAGTTTACATTCCCACCAGCAGTGGAGGAGGGTTCCCCTTTCTCCACAACCTCTCCAGCATGTGTTATCGCTTGAGTTTTTCATCTTGGCCATTCTGATGGGTGTAAGGTGATATCTCAGGGTCGTTTTGATTTGCATTTCCCTGATGGCTAATGAGGATGAGCATTTCTTTAAGTGTTTTTCTGCCATTCGATATTCCTCTGTCGAGAATTCTCTGTTTAGCTCTGTTCCCCATTTTTTAATTGGATTACTTGGATTGCTGCTTTTCAGCTTCTTTAGTTCTTTGTATATACTGGATATTAGTCCTCTGTCAGATAAAGGGTTAGTGAAGATTCTTTCCCAATCTGTAGGCAGTCGTTTTGTTTTGATGACGGTATCCTTTGCTTTACAGAAACTTTTCAGTTTCATGAGGTCCCATTTATTGATTGTTGCTCTTAGAGCCTGTGCTGTTGGTGTTCTGTTCAGGAAGTTGTCTCCTGTGCCAATGAGTTCTAGGCTGTTCCCCACTTTTTTTTCCAATTGATTTAGGGTATCTGGTTTTATGTTGAGGTCCTTGATCCACTTTGACTTTAGTTTTGTGCAGGGTGATAAATATGGATCTATTTTCATTTTTCTGCATGTAGACATCCAGTTGGTCCAGCACCATTTGTTGAAGATGCTCTAGCAGCCTTTAATTCTGCTCTTGTTTATTCAATGTACTCCTGCTGTTCCCTCAGCCTGCAAGATTTACCTTCCTTGACATTTACCTTCTTGAATTGCTCCTTCTGGAAGCTTCATCTTGAATGCTTAACCTCCATAAGAGTTCCACTCCGCAAAGCTGATTTTATATCTTCCTTCCTTGCTTACTTCCAAGTGAACACTTTACTGGTTTACAACTGCTTTAAAAATGTAGGTTCATCCTGTTGATATGTCTCCACCTCCAAAGAGTACATGAGGCAAACCTTTCACCTACAATTTGTCCTGTGTGCAAGATGTACTGAGGTAATGGTGGCACAGAACTTATGGGAGTGACCAACCAATAATTGGTCCAACTTGAGGCCCACACCACAGGAGGGAGCCCATGCCCAACACTACCTGGATGGCCAGGAACCAAAGGCTGTGGATAGCTCAGAGACCCAGGATAGAACCAAACATGGCTGACCACAAAAAGTCAATGAAAAGATTCGTAACGATATTCTGCTATACTCATAGACCAGTGCCTGGCCCATTGTCAGCAGAAGGGCATTATCTAGTAACTGATGGGAGCAGACACAGAGACCAGAGATGGGAACCCCACAGAAGAGGAGGAGGAAGGATTCTAGGAACCAGAGGGGGCTGATGATAGCACAAGAGCACAGCCCACAGAATCAACTTAGCAGGGCTCAAAGGGGTTCAGAGAGACGGAAGTGACAATCATGGAGCCTGCATGGGCCCGAGCTAGATCCTCTGCATATACATTGTGGCCTGGCATACATATTTGTGGTTGTTTAGCTTGGGGTTTTTGTGGAACTTCTAACAATGGGAGTAGGGATATCCTTGACTCCTTTGTCTGTTCTTGGGACTCTTTTTCTTCTACTGGGATGCCTTATCCAGCTTCGATTTTAAGAGTTTGTGCCTACTCTTATTGTAACTGTTATACTGTGTTCTATTGATATTTCTGGGAGGCCTGATTTGTTTTCTCAAGGGAAATGAAGGAAGGAAGAGTGAATCTGGGGGAGAGAAAAAGGAGGAGGGGGACTGGGAGGAGTGGAGGGAGGGGAAAACTGCAGTCGGAGTATAATGTATATGATAGAATAATAATTAAGAAAAAAGAAGTACCTGTGGCCTAATGGTAGGTTTTTTCCACCCATATCCACAATTCCCTGGGCAGTACTGGGACTATTGTTACTGTGCTTCTCTTTTTATGTGTATGCTGCTACCTTCTCCCCTTTATTTTCATCTTTGCCTTAAGAATGGCTTGTTAAATACCAGAGTCAAACGCTGGGAAGAGTTGGACTACCAGCTTTGACATAATTTGAACTTTTTTTTTTTTTTTGAAGAAGGTGCCATCCTATGATGAAGGGCTTGCTCAGAAGTTCAGTTCTCTTCTGCTTTTGTGTGACATTTCCCGTCATGTAGAACATGATTAGCTGTCTTTTCAAGTGCTTCTTTAGGCCAAGTCTATTAATGAGATTTTGTTTGGTCCAGCGCGAGTCAGAGCCAAGTGTGTGTCTTCACAGATGTGCGTTAGAGGAGCGAGGCTTGTGGCTAAGTGGCAGCAGCATCCTCAGGGCCGAGGTAATTTTCCAAAGCCGATTTTCTTAGTGTTCAGCAAAGTGGAATGTAATTTTAATTTGCAAGAAGAACTTTGGCTTCTGTGAAACGTAACTATCAGCTTTTTTTTCTCTCCTCAAAGTATTTCTTCACAATGATGCCAGGGAGGTCAGAATGAAACAGTTAAGAGATACAAACAAATGTAATAAAAGGGAGACTCAACAGAAATTAAAAAGTTAGTCTTGGAACTTTAGTTTAGAAAGTGAGGGTGTGGTGGGTCAGAGAAGTTCAGTCAATCATTTCCGTTTAATGATATCCACACACTTAGGATAAATGAGAGCTCACAACATCCCAGGAATGTATATTTAAAGATATTACAAAGCCAATTTGAATAAAGTTTTAGCTCACCAAGCATTCAAAGACATCAAAGACATTTATCTCTTTGCAGAAGATACTTTATGCAGAGGGCTCAAATTGGCAAAACTTTTTAATTGGTTCCCTTCTGCACTGCAACACATAAAAAGTTTATGGAAGCAACAATTCATTAGGCGCTGCAGCATCAGAGCAGAGCATCAACTATTTATAACTCAGCCTGCCATTCAGACGTGCAGCCGCATCAGGACCAGATAGGGAAATTCACCAAGCGTGTAGATTTTTGTTAACTATTCATTTCCTTTTGTAAAGTTGACGGCCTTACAAATAATTGTTTCACCTCGGTCCCCCTAGGTAAGGTAATAACTGTGCGAGAGTGTGCTGTGTGGATACCTGATATAATGGAAAGGTGATGGACTCCAAATGTACAATAAACTCGGGTCATCTGAGCCTCCTCCTAGATCCTCTTCCCCCTCCTTACTCCAACCAAGATCCCAGCGCAGTTTCTAGGAGGCCTGGGGAGGGGGCAGCATGCCCCTCTTCTGCATGGCTGCTCTCTGAAACATTTATCTGGAAGTACAGAGTTAGGAGGAGTTTGAGGCTGTTTAGCTTTCTGTATGAATAGGAGTCGGAACCATATTTCTTGGTGGCCTATGGAAGCTAGGGAGATTTCTTGACATTTTGCATTTTCAAACAGAAGAGACACAGGGAGCCATTGTTTGGCTAAAGAGCAGCCAGGAGAGGAATAGGTTAGCCCGTGCTACCAGCCTTGCAAGCTCCAGGGCAGGAGTTTCCATGTCCATTCCCCGCGTAATCCCTGCACAGACCTACTGCCGTACAAGTCTATGTAGTGGCTTGTATTCATAGCACTGAGGAGGTGGAGACCAGCAGATACCATGGCTCAATGACCAGTAGCCAAGCCTATGTACCAAGTTTTAGGCCGGTGACAGACCTTTGCATGCATACATAAATGCATGCGTGCACATATGCACACACCAGCAAGTAACCCTGGGAGCATGGGTTTACTATTTTTCTTTTCTACTATTTTCTTTTAAGATTTTATAACATCCTCTCCACCAGAACCCATTCTCTGCTGATCTCTCAGGGAGGGATGGGGCTGTGCCAACTCAATCTTGTGCAGGTAACTATTTGATTAAAAATTTCAATTTGTTTGATATTATCTATTTGTCTACTATTCTACTACATTTTATTTGATTTGCTGTTATTTTTGACAGAGAGGATAAACAAAATGAGATTAGTGTATGAAAAAGCCAAGCATTATTAAAAAGTAACAGTCATTTACCGGAACTTCAAGGCAGTATTCCTTTTATTTTTATTTAACTGGTAAGACTGTTTAATGACAGGTGTTATGTCTTTTCGCCACATATAAACGATAGTATGGAGATTGGGACCAAGGTCATTAGTGTAGTTAGGGCTTGTAGCATCCTTAGCTGAGAAGATTGGAGCTTTGTTGGAGGAGTACAGGTGAGAGAATCTTTTGCTTTTAGGCTGTTGGTAATCAGAGGCAGCATCTCCTTTAGATATTACAACAGTAGCCATGACTCATAGACTTTATCACACGACTTTTTTTTTCTTTTTTTAAACTTTATCAAGAGGTTTGAGTCAAGGGAGAAGGAAGGGAATAAAAAGATGGGTGGATACATACAGAATGAGAAAATGAACGTATTTCTCCTCATGCACATACCTTACTTTGCAGCTGGAATTTCTTTGAGAATTGTTGGCTTGTGTCCAGCTCTCAGTGGTGACATGTACCATGTTCAAGAATTGATCTAAGAAGTGATACAGTAGAATGGATGAGTCCTGCTTCTATCCCATCATAAGGTATGGTAGAACATAGGGACCACTGTGTCAGTCTGAAAGGATGAAGGGCAGTGTGGAGAACATTTATCGCACAGTAAGTTAATATAAGGTTTTAAGAACCAGAATAGAAGTAACAAATGTGTTTTGAACACTTGCTGGGTACTGAGTTCCATGCTAAGAGTTTACATTGCATGTTGACACGTAATCCTTATCTTTATCAGCATTACAAATCTCATCTCAAAACAGAGAAACAGTGTTTAGAGATATGGAGTCGTTTATGTCACATAGTGAGTAAGGAGGAAGCCAGAATTCAGACTTAAGATTGGCATCGGCCAGCCTCACAATGAATTTGGAAGCAGTCTCCACCCACATTCCTTTGGTTTTCCTAGTCTTGTACAGAAAATAACTTATCTACTGGTTACTATTTTTGTTTTTAAATCTCTCTGCCCTATTGTATTCTCTGGCTGTTTGTGTTTTCTGTTAGAGCCCTGGGCAGGTCAGACGTGCTAAGAATCGGTGCCCCCAGGACCAAACCTTAACCACTTAGAAACGAAGACTGGTGTCCTTCTCCCTTCTCCTCTGCAATTCTGAGGTGTTAATATAAATACTCTCAGAGGGTCCCTGGTTGACAGAGTCCGAAGCTGCTCAGAGGAGAATCCCCAGAAACCCACCCTTGCCTGCTTTTCTTCTTCTCTACCCAGTTCTCTATTTTTGCTCTTGGTCTGTCCCGAGCTCTCTCTCTAAATATTACTTTTATGGAAGATTTTGTCTTTGGCTCTACATATGGAGAACCCAAAGGAAGACTACTACTTTCTCTTGAAAACATTCTTTCTCCTGGCTGATGACAATAACAATGGTGTTCAGAGTGAAAATCCAGGAAAGAATGCGTTTGCCTACAGACACTGGAATGCAGAAACTTGGGTTGTTCCTGTGCAAAGGGGGTTTCAGGGCGTCATGGCCACCCCCTTGCTTTCTGTGCAATGGCTTTGTAGAAAACATTGTCCACAGTGTTTACACATGTCTCTAAGCTGGCTGATTTCAGAATTAGGCCTTCACATTGAGTAATAATGTAGGAGCAGCTTAGGAGTAATAAAAATAAAGTTAAAACATGAGCACACGTGGCATATACACTGCGCTGAACTGACGGGACTGCATGAGAAATGATTCAAAGAAAAATGAGCTCGCTCCATCTCATTAGAGATGTTCTGCTAGATTTGCATTTTGGTTAGACACTCAGATGCCGCCACACTGTAGCTGAGTCATGAAGTTAGCTGCCTTCAGCCGATTAACATGCAACTGGATAAAGATATTTGGACTACTAGGCAAGCAGAGGCAGGTCTGAAAATGACTGTGGGGGGTGGGGATGGGGAGCCCTCTTCTGCAGAGCTGAGTGCCTGTGAACGTCCAATTTCCTTCAGACCCATTGAGTTTGTTGTTATCAAATAGAGTAAATTCGAGTGGTATTTCATTAGTTGGGATAAATGGGTGTATCTGTAGGGAAGAGAGATCAGTTAGGAGTGAAGAGACTACTGATGACACTGCAGTCCTGCTGATAATGAAAAAGAAATGACTTCTACGCAGCCTGGTTTACTCTCATTAGCAAAGAGGGGCATCACCAGTATTCGGCATGGTATTTAGTCTTCCAAATAGGACTTACACTTTACTGATGGGCTAACGGCTCACGTATCCCCAAGATTCAAAACACAGTTTAAAACCATCCATTCCCTTCTGATCCACTTCTCTCTTCTAGCATAATCAGCTTAACAGTGCGTTCTAAAAAAGACTTACAGTTCCAAAATTCCCTCTTATTTTCTTCCTTTCTACTAATGAGCTGTATAAAATAAGTATGGTTTTTCTAATATTCCTTTTGAGTGTCAGAAATATAGAATTTAGCAAGAAGCATCAAAGAACTATTAATGCTGCAATTTATTGACAAAACACCACTCAGTTTTTAAGTGCCTCTTGCCATATTTCTTCATTTCAAAGGATTTATTGTATTATTTCCTTGGCTATAATGGCTGGTTCTAGGGTAATAGGCTTATTTTGGTATTTTCTCCACAGTTAAAGTTATTTTGATAACAGCTAACTCTACCTCTGAATGATGCTCAGTAAACAGGAAAACAGTGGGTGTCCTGATTTTCTTCTTCCTTCTCAGCACCTTAAGGGCATCATTTTCGCATTGACAGCCATGTGTAGTAGCATCTGAACAGTGACTTAGACAAGAGCCCTTTCCCCTCAATCTGAGAAAAACTGTAGCTTCCTGGATAACCTTTGTGGCTCTTAAACATATTTCAAATGTCCCTTACCATAAAAGCTTGCACCTCTACGATGTCAGTGTCAGCAGTGACAGAGATGTAAGCAAGTTGTGGAAAAGATGCCTACCCCTCAAGAATAGCTAAGTGCTTACAGAAGTGTGCTGTCTAACCCCTGGGTAGATGGGAATTTATTCTTTGAAGGATAAATATCGCCAGAATTCCTACTTACTGGTATTTCCCCAAATACCCTGAGCCTTACAAATCACTCTGGATTTTACTGATATGTTATAACAATGGCAGACAGAGATGCAATAAACTTAATGCAGCTATTTGCAGCACGCAAATAAAGACATAGTGTGTCCAGAGAGTAATATCTTGTCCAGCATTTCTTGGGAAAGGGGCATAGGATGGAGAGATGAGACAGAGAAACATCAGAGTGAGCTGATTTTACAACCTTTCTTCATGGGACATATACACGTGCCATGAGGAGTTTCAGTAGTGAGGGAGGTATGTGTGTATGTGTGGGTATGTGTGTATATGTCTCAGGGAAGTGAAAGTGGAACTTCTTCAGTCTCTGATACAGCTGATAGTTACCAAAGGACGATTGTTTCCCATGTCCGAAATTTTGAGAGGTTATGATTGTATAGATAATAAAATAATCTATTTTTTGGGGGGGGTCTTTTCAATTAATTGAACAATCTTAGAATTTCATTTTATTGCAAATATAATGTAAGAAAAATTAAATGCTAGATGTATATTATTTCTCCGTAGTGAATGCATTTTTCAATTCAGTCATTGATCAGAAATCATTGTTAATAATTTTGCCTGGCTTGGGGGATTTGAAACTTTCCTCTGGAAAGTTAGCTCTCCTGGACAGCAGAGGGAGAGACTGAAACTCAAGAACTCCCCCTGTGATGTCAGTGGCAACAGCCTCCCGTTGTCCTGTTTCAGCACTCAGGCCACACTGATCCTTCTAACAAGGTCACATCATGCCACTCTGCCCTTTACAACCTCCGGGGGAAGCTCAGGTCATTCACAATAAAAGCACACTTCCAACTTACTGCCTGGACAGCACTGCCAGGTAGCTTGTGGCCACAGATCATATATCCTCCAGTTGTCCAGCCTGAGTTTCTATTTATCCTCTACCTATCACTCCACAACACATCAGTTTCATATATTTTACATTATACACGGTAGTTTTCACGGTTGGTGTTGGTTACTGCAGTACTAGTCATTCCAAGAGAAAACTTAAAACGCCCTTGTCTTAAAACTTCCTGCCACCACAGTCCTCTGAACCTGCCCCAGCTCAGCCGTCTACTGTTGGCTTGAGTCTGTCAGAAATCCAGGCTTTCTTCTCTGTGGGTCTGCCCTCGCCTAAGTTTCTCAAATGTCTCTACTCAGCCACAGAATGGAAGAGAGAAAATGGAGTTTTGTGTTACAGCATTTGGTGTTCACACTCCTCTAAAATGCAAACATCCCACTGCCCCTAATTATCGTACATGAACTAGTGGGAATTTCAGTCTGTGGGCTTAGAAGGAAAGGAAACGAGTTTGTTCATGAGCTAGCTCCCTTTCTGCCATTCCTTCCCTTCTGTTGTTAGGCTGCATGGCCTGTTGTATTATTTCTTATTTTCCAGATGCTTAGGGCTTGCTCTCACATAATCATCAACATATTTGGACACAAGAGCAGAATCAAGTCTTGGGAGTCAGATTCCTGGGTTTAGGTCATACCTGGGCCATTGACTAGTTGTATGCATTGTGTTATTAAACCTCCTCCTGTCACAGTATTGTCATCTTCCAAAACACTTGCTGTATGAGACTATTTGATAAGATTATATCAGAGAGCAATGTGGAAGAGGGCATGAGGGTTCCAGATTCTGGAACCAGATTCCCTGGGCTGGAGTCATGGTTGTGTCCCTTATTTGCTAGACAAGATGAGCCTCAATGACCTTTAGTTTTCTCATCCATGAAATGGAAGTGATAACAATGTCTGTTTTCTAGAGATTTTTTTCTTGTGGGAGAATTTAAATGAGTAAATATGTTCCAGACATTTATACCAGTGCCTAAAATATAGAGTAAGAGGAACACAATCCCAGGAATCTAGTGCATATTACAGGCTCTGGGTAAGTGGTATTTTCCCAATGTTTTTTTTTTTTTTTTTTTTTTTATCAGTTACATTTTATTAACTGTATCCCAGCCATGTCCCCATCCCTCATTCCCTCCCAGTCCCTCCCTCCCTCCCTCATCTCCACCGTGCCCCTTTCCAAGTCCACTGATAGGGGGGACCTCCTCCCCATTCATCTGATCCTGTTTTATCAGGTATCTTCAGGACTGGCTGCAAAGCCCTCCTCTGTGGCCTAACAGGACTGCTCCTCCCTTCGGGGGTGGGGAGACCAAAGAGCCAGTCATTGAGTTCCTGTTAGAAATAGTCCCTGTTCCCCTCACTTTGGGAAACCAATTGGTTACTGAGCTACCACAGGCTACATCTGAGCGGAGGTTCTAGGTTATATCCATACATGGTCCTTGGTTGAATGTCAGTCTCAGAAAAGACCCTGTGCCCAGATATATTTGGTCCTTGTGGAGCTCCTATCCTTTCCCCATCAGACTAACTCCCCTTCTTTCTTATGATTCCCTGTACTCTGCCAAAGGTTTGGTCATGAGTCTTTGCTTTGAAAACACTGCTAGTTAGAGTCTTTCAGATGTGCTCAGTAGACTCCTGTCATATGTTCAATGCACATCCCATCTGTCTTTCTAAAGGAGGATTGATCATCTTACCCCATGTCCGCTCAATTGATTATCTTTTTTAGGTGTATAGATTTCATTATGTTTATCATATCTTATAGGTCTATATAAGTGAGTATATCCCATGTTTGTCTTTCTCCTTCTGGGATATTTCACTCAGAATGATCTTTTCTAGATCCCACCATTTGCCTGCAAATTTCATGATTTCCTCCTTTTTGATTGCTGAGTAGTATTCCATTGTATAAAACTACCACAATTTCTGTACCCATTCCACCGTTGATGGACATCTGGGTTGTTTCCAGGTTCTGGCTATTACAAATAGAGCTGCTATAAACATGGTTGAGCAAGTGTCCTTTTTGTGTACTTGAACAAACTTTGGGTATATACCTAGCAGTGGTATAGCTGGGTCTGGAGGAAGCACTATTCCTAGTTGTCTTAGAAAGCGCCAGATAACTTTCCAGAGTGGTTGTACCAGTTTACATTCCCACCAGCAGTGGAGGAGGGTTCCCCTTTCTCCACAACCTCTCCAGCATGTGTTATCGCTTGAGTTTTTCATCTTGGCCATTCTGATGGGTGTAAGGTGATATCTCAGGGTCGTTTTGATTTGCATTTCCCTGATGGCTAATGAGGATGAGCATTTCTTTAAGTGTTTTTCTGCCATTCGATATTCCTCTGTCGAGAATTCTCTGTTTAGCTCTGTTCCCCATTTTTTAATTGGATTACTTGGATTGCTGCTTTTCAGCTTCTTTAGTTCTTTGTATATACTGGATATTAGTCCTCTGTCAGATAAAGGGTTAGTGAAGATTCTTTCCCAATCTGTAGGCAGTCGTTTTGTTTTGATGACGGTATCCTTTGCTTTACAGAAACTTTTCAGTTTCATGAGGTCCCATTTATTGATTGTTGCTCTTAGAGCCTGTGCTGTTGGTGTTCTGTTCAGGAAGTTGTCTCCTGTGCCAATGAGTTCTAGGCTGTTCCCCACTTTTTTTTCCAATTGATTTAGGGTATCTGGTTTTATGTTGAGGTCCTTGATCCACTTTGACTTTAGTTTTGTGCAGGGTGATAAATATGGATCTATTTTCATTTTTCTGCATGTAGACATCCAGTTGGTCCAGCACCATTTGTTGAAGATGCTGTCTTTTTTCCATTGAATGGAATTGGCTTCTTTGTCGAATATCGAGTATTCATAGGTGTGTGGATTTATTTCTGGGTCTTCTATGCGGTTCCATTGATCCTCCTTTCTGTTTCTATGCCAATACCATGCAGTTTTTATTACTGTTGCCCTGTAGTACAGCTTGAGATCAGGAATGGAGATACCTCCAGATGAACTGTTGTTGTACAGGATCGTTTTGGAGATTCTGGGTTTTTTGTTTCTCCATATGAAGCTGGGAATCTTTTTTTCAAGGTCTGTAAAGAATTGAGTTGGTATTTTGATGGGAATTGCATTGAATCTGTAGATTGCTTTTGGCAGTATGGCCATTTTCACAATGTTAATCCTACCAATCCATGAGCATGGGAGATCTTTCCATCTTCTGATATCTTCTTCGATTTCTTTCTTCAGAGACTTGAAGTTTTTCTCAAACAGATCTTTCACTTGCTTGGTTAGAGTCACACCAAGGTACTTTATGTTATTAGTGGCTATTGTGAAGGGTGTTGTTTCCCTAATTTCTTTCTCAACCTTTTTGTCTTTGGTATATAGGAGGGCTTCTGATTTTTTTGAGTTGATTTTGTATCCTGCCACTTTGCTGAAGGTGTTTATCAGCTGAAGGAGTTCTCTGGTTGAATTTTTGGGGTCGCTCATGTATACTATCATATCATCTGCAAATAGTGACACTTTGACCTCTTCCTTTCCGATTTGTATCCCCTTGATCTCCTTTAGTTGTCTTATTGCTCTGGCTAGGACTTCAAGTACTATGTTGAAGAGATATGGGGACAATGGACAGCCTTGTCTTGTCCCTGATTTCAGTGGGATTGATTTAAGTTTCTCTCCATTGAGTTTGATGTTAGCTATAGGCTTGCTATATATTGCCTTTACTATGTTTAGGTATGTGCCTTGTATCCCTGATCTCTCCAAGACTTTAAACATGAATGGGTGTTGGACTTTGTCAAATGCTTTTTCGGCATCTAAGGAGATGATCAGTTGGTTTTTCTCCTTCAGTTTGTTTATGTAGTGGATTACATTGATGGATTTCCGTATGTTGAACCACCCTTGCATGCCTGGGATGAAGCCTACTTGGTCATGGTGGATGATATCTTTGATGTGTTCTTGGATTCGGTTTGCAAGTATTTTATCGAGTATTTTTGTGTCAATGTTCATAAAAGAGATAGGCCTAAAGTTCTCTTTTTTTGTTGGGTCTTTGTGTGGTTTAGGTATTAAGGTGACTGTGGCTTCATAGAATGAGTTTGGTAGTGTTCCTTCTGTTTCTATTTTGTGGAATAGCTTGAGGAGAATTGGAGTTAGCACTTCTTTGAAGGTCTTGTAGAATTCTGCGCTGAAGCCATCTGGTCCAGGGCTTTTTTTTGGAGGGGAGACTGTTAATGACTGCTTCGATTTCCTTGGGAGATATAGGGCTATTCAGTCTTTCTACCTGATCTTGACTTAGTTTTGGTAGATGGAATCTTTCAAGAAAATTATCCATTTCATTTAGATTCTCAAATTTTGTGGCATATAGGCTTTTGTAGTATGACCTAATCATTGTTTGGATTTCCTCAATGTCTGTGGTTATGTCCCCATTTTCATTTCTGATTTTGCTGATCTGGATAGTTTCTCTCTGCTTTTTAGTTAGTTTGGCTAAGGGTTTGTCTATCTTGTTGATTTTCTCAAAGAACCAGCTTTTTGTTTCATTGATTCTTTGGATAGTTTTATTTGTTTCTAGTTGATTGATTTCAGCCCTTAGTTTGATTATTTCCAGCCGTCTGCGCCTCTTGGGTGTATCTGCTTCTTTTTTTTCTAGGGTTTTCAGTTGGGCCATTAAGTTGTTTGTATGTGATGTTACGAATTTCTTCTTGTAGGCACTTAGTGCTATAAATTTTCCTCTGAGCACTGCTTTCAATGTGTCCCATAAATTTGGGTATGTTGTGCCTTCCATTTCATTGAATTCTAGGAAGTCTTTAATTTCTTTCTTTATTTTTTCCTTAACCCAGCTGTCATTGAGTAGTAAGTTATTCAGTTTCCATGTGCGTGTCGGCTTTTTGTGGTTTCTGTTGTTGTTGAGGTCGAGCTTTAGTCCATGGTGGTCAGATAGTATACAAGGGATTATTTCAATCCTTTTGTATCTGTTGAGGCTTGCTTTGTGGCCCACTATATGGTCTATTTTGGAAAAGGTTCCATGCGGTGCTGAAAAGAAGGTGTACTCTTTTGAGTTTGGGTGAAATGATCTGTAGACGTCTATTAGGTCCGTTTGATTTAGGGATTCTGTGAGTGCTTTTATTTCCCTATTTGGTGTCTGTCTAGTTGATCTGTCCCTTGGTGAGAGTGGAGTGTTGAAGTCTCCCACTATTAAGGTATTAGGATCAATGTATGATTTAAGCTTTAATAATGTTTCATTTACGAATGTCGGTGCTCTTGTATTTGGGGCATAGATATTCAAGATTGTGGATTTTTCCTTTGATGAGAATATAGTGGCCCTCCTTATCTTTTTTGATTAACTTGGGTTGAAAGTCTATTTTATTAGATATTAGGATGGCTACTCCAGCTTGTTTTCTGGAACCATTTGCTTGAAAAACAGTTTTCCAGGCCTTTACTCTGAGGTAGTGTTTGTCTTTGTTGCATAGGTGTGTTTCTTGGATGCAACAGAATGTTGGATCCTGTTTCCTTAACCAATCTGTTAGCCTGTGTCTTTTTATTGGTGAGTTGAGTCCATTGATATTGATAGATAATAGTGACCAATGCATGTTAGTTCCTTTTGTAATGGAGTCGATGATCTAACCCTGTTTGATTGCTTGTTTTCTTTTCATTTTTGTTGGGACATTATCTGTATGCCCTGTTTTCTTGGGTGAATTTGTTTTCATTGGATTGGAGTTTTCCTTCTAGTATCTTCTGTAGGGATGGTTTGCTGTGTAGATATTTGTGTAAATTTAGTTTTGTCATGGAATATTTTGTTTTCTCCATCTATGTTGATTGAAAGCTTTGCAGGGTATAGTAGTCTGGGTTGACATTTGTGATCTTTTAGAGTCTCCATGATACTTGCCCAGGCCCTTCTGGCTTTCATAGTTTCTGATGAGAAGTCCGGTGTGATTCTGATAGGTCTACCTTCATATGTTACTTGGCCTTTTTCCCTTGCTGCTTTAAATATCTTTTCTTTGTTCTGTAGATTTAGTGTTTTGACTATGTTGTGACGTGATGTGTTTCTTTTCTGGTCTAGTCTATTTGGAGTTCTGTAGGCCTCTTGTATATTTATGGACATCTCTTTCTTTAAGTTGGGAAAATTTTCTTCTATGATTTTCTTGAAAATATTTTCTGGACCTTGGAGTCTGGAGTCTTCTTTTTCGTGAATTCCTATTATTCTTAGATTTTGTCTTTTCATAGCATCCTTGATTTCTTGGATATTTTGTGATTGGAACTTTTCTGATTTTACTTTTTCTTTGAGAGAAGTATCCATTTCTGCAAGTGTGTCTTCAGCTCCAGAGATTCTCTCTTCCATCTCTTGTATTCTGTTGGTGATGCTTACTTTAGAGGTTCCTGATCTTTTCTCCAAGTTCTCCAGTTCAAGGGTTTTCTCATTTTGTGTTTTCTTTATTGATTCTAATTCTGTTTTCATGCCTTGCACCATTTCTTTCATGTGTTTGAATTTGGATTCCTGTCTCTCTATGATGGCCTCTATTTCTTTTTTCATTTCCTTCTTATATGCCACTGATTTTTCCTCTACTTGTGTATCTATTTGTTTGGCTATGTTTGCCTGTGTTTCTTTAAGGATATTGTCTATTTCTTCTTTCTTTGCCTCCAATTGACTGGCCATCTCTTTGAAAGACTTGTTCATTTCCTCCTTATGAGCCTTTTTTTTTTTTTTTTTTTTAAAGAGAGAAAACACCAAAAGATCCCCCAAAGGGTTCTTTAAAGACAGGATTTCAAGCATCTTAATGGGATGTCAAGGAGCTGTTTGTGTCGAGAGCTCTGCTCAATGACGCTTTCTTTGATCACTTCATTGTCAACTCTGGGTCCTGGAGGTAACTGCTCAAGAGAGGACATGTACCCAGGGCTCTTTGCAGCGGTTTTTAAAAGATGTGTGATGTGAGGTTAAACAGCACAGGACTCATTGCCAAATGTAGGGTGTCCAGCTGAGAGAAGTTACTCAGGGTATCAGGCTCATCATAGTAGAAGATTACAGTCTGAAAAATTGTTTAAAGCGAAATATAATTAAAATAATGGGGCACATAATGGGAAATCAATGCTATTAATGTAGCTGCTAATTACCGCATTAGAACATTTATCCAAATCCTCTTTAAGACAAAAAACATGAAATTAAGTCACCACAGTAGCTAATTCACAGATGGAGACTTGAGAATCTTGGATTACTTTTGAAAATATGTCCCAAACAATTTGCTGTTACCAAACATTGCAGTTTGGACTCCTTTGGCTTCACGCAAAGTGTGAAAGGGAGACTTTTGTTTACATCCAGTTCAGGTTTTTGTTTGTTTTGCTGCTGTCCTTAGCTATGTTGGCTTGCTGCATGTAGGTCATTTTGAACATGCCACAAAGCTAGGATTCTGAGTGTTTGGATATCATCAGGGTGAAGCGCTCAGGCTAATCTTGGATTATTTAGGGGGTGAAGTGATTACTACATGGTGGCTGACTGATATGACAGTTCCCGGGGAGAAGAAGGGAATGTTTGTCTTATCTGCTAACCCGTGGAGAGGAGGATTGTTTTTATCTTCTGGCTGTTGTAGGTAACACTGAAGTGAACACTGGGGAACAAGCATGTTTTTCCTCCTTTTGTATGTACACTCAGGAGCAGAATTACCCAGTCACATCAGAATTATATGTTTTACTTTTTAAGGAATAGCTGGGCTATTATCCTGGAGATACCCATGAGACCTGTGAAGAAGGGCCAGACATGCAGAGATGAGGACTGATGCTAAGAGGTGAGGTAGAGAGAAGGAGTGGGTCCTGAAGGACAGGATAGAATGTTTGGTGAGTATCCTGGCCAGATGCAGTGGGATACATTAGAGTGCTACATGTATGTGCATCAGGTACTCGGCAATGGGACAAAGATCAGAGCATGGGACAAACTAAAAATGTATGGAGATAGAGTTTAGTTCCAAAATATGTCTGCTGGAGCTACAGAGGGAGAACAGCTTCGTTAAGGTTAAGGTTGGATCTTGCCTTCTATCTTAAGAGAAGTGGTGCCATTTCTAGGCATTCTCCCATTTACAAACTCTGAGGGGCAGGCTCAGGTTGTTGGAGCAGAGGGCTGTGGATCAGTTCAACACTTGTGTTGTCTGTGTGGTAGTCACTCTAGCTCTAGTTCCATATGCCCAGGGTAGCTGAAATAGCAATCTTCATTACTGTCTCTTTGCACCATCCCAGACACGGAAACCCCTTGTGTATCAGTATTCTCAGAGCACAGCTAGCTGACCTGGGATTTCATTTCCCAGCCACAGAGTGTAAGACGGGGGTGGCAACTGGTGTCAATTAAGGTTACCTTTTTTCCTGTGGTTTCTTGACTAGCCCTTTCCACAGCACCTTGTGTGGTGGTTAATATGGTGGACCTGACAAGATCTAGAATTAACGGGGAGACGATGCTTTGGGATGTCTGTAAGGATATCTCTAGACTCTTTTGGTTGAGGTGGGAAGACCCACGTAAGCATGGACTGCAGTGTTCCTCGGTCCGGGTTCCTGGACTAAATAACAAGGAGAAAGAGAGCTGAACACGGGCATTCATCTCTGTCTTCTGATTGCAGACACAGAGTGGCTAGCCATTTCAAACTGTGCACTCTTAAACTGTGAGACAAAAACAAACAGACAAACAAACAAACAAACAAACCAAAACCAAAACCTATTCTTTCTTTTATGTTCCTTTTGTTTGGGTATTTTTCTTTTCTTTTCTTTTTACAACAATGGGAAACATAACTAATGCTTCTTTAGAATAATTTAGGTCAGCAATGTTCAAACTTAAATTTACATTAAATCTAGGAAATTTGTTTATACATATATTGGTGATCTCTGTCCCAAAGTCTCTGTTTCAGTAGGTCTTGGTAGTATTCTACAATTCCATTTCTTGTACATTCTGAAATGAACCTGTGTTTGCCTCATCTCACCCTAACCAGCTATAACCTCACCTGGGCTTGGGTTATAGCTACTGTGTCTCAGCATGAGTCCCAGAAGCACCCTCCTCTTGCTTTAGCTCGTCCACCCAAGGCGGATATCATCTGAGCTCTAGGTAATATGCAGATTTTGAGCAGAGTGCTCTGAGAGGAAACATTTTTCCATGCCCCCAGGGATGAGCAGCCTGCTGGTCCTTTGACCCATACTGTGAAGACAGCAAGAGTTACAGAACCATCTGAGAATGGAACTACCTGAGGAACTTCTCAAACATAGGCTGGTCTGGGTCTCACCATTGAAATTCTGATATAATATGTCTGAATTAGAATTTAAAATTCATGTGTGCCTGTGTATGTGCACATGTATGCATTTGTATGTGTTCATTTGTGTGTGTTTGCTCAAATGCAAATGTGCATGGGGAGGCAAGGAGGTCTATGTCAGATGTCCTCTATTGCTCTCCATCTTAGTTTTTGAGACATAGTCTCTCCCTGAACCTGGAACTTGCTCACTCTGACTGGCCAGTGAATCCTTGCGATCCACGTGTCTCTGCCTCCCCGGATTCAAACCCATAGTTAACGCTGAAAGCCTCTACTATGGGTTTGTACATTCTCCTATCTCTAGCATGTGTGTCCTCCTGCCCCCCTTCCTCTTTCTCCCAAAAAACTTTTGCTTAAAATTTAGCCAGATTCCCAGCTGGTTATCTTGTTGGCTCTTGATTATTATTCATGTTATCAATTAAGACTTCATTTCTGTTATTAGTGGCTATTGTGAAGGGTGTTGTTTCCCTAATTTCTTTCTCAGCCTTTTTGTCTTTGGTATATAGGAGGGCTTCTGATTTTTTTGAGTTGATTTTGTATCCTGCCACTTTGCTGAAGGTGTTTATCAGCTGAAGGAGTTCTCTGGTTGAATTTTTGGGGTCGCTCATGTATACTATCATATCATCTGCAAATAGTGACACTTTGACCTCTTCCTTTCCGATTTGTATCCCCTTGATCTCCTTTAGTTGTCTTATTGCTCTGGCTAGGACTTCAAGTACTATGTTGAAGAGATATGGGGACAATGGACAGCCTTGTCTTTGGTACAACCACTCTGGAAAGCTATCTGGCGCTTTCTTAGACAAATAGGAATAGTGCTTCCTCCAGACCCAGCTATACCACTGCTAGGTATATACCCAAAGTTTGTTCAAGTACACAAAAAAGACACTTCCTCAACCATGTTTATAGCAGCTCTATTTGTAATAGCCAGAACCTGGAAACAACCCAGATGTCCATCAACGGTGGAATGGGTACAGAAATTGTGGTAGTTTTATACAATGGAATACTACTCAGCAATCAAAAAGGAGGAAATCATGAAATTTGCAGGCAAATGGTGGGATCTAGAAAAGATCATTCTGAGTGAAATATCCCAGAAGGAGAAAGACAAACATGGGATATACTCACTTATATAGACCTATAAGATATGATAAACATAATGAAATCTATACACCTAAAAAAGATAATCAATTGAGTGGACATGGGGTAAGATGATCAATCCTCGTTTAGAAAGACAGATGGGATGTGCATTGAACGTATGACAGGAGTCTACTGAGCGCATCTGAAAGACTCTAACTAGCAGTGTTTTCAAAGCAAAGACTCATGACCAAACCTTTGGCAGAGTACAGGGAATCATAAGAAAGAAGGGGAGTTAGTCTGATGGGGAAAGGATAGGAGCTCCACAAGGACCAAATATATCTGGGCACAGGGTCTTTTCTGAGACTGACATTCAACCAAGGACCATGTATGGATATAACCTAGAACCTCCGCTCAGATGTAGCCTGTGGTAGCTCAGTAACCAATTGGTTTCCCAAAGTGAGGGGAACAGGGACTATTTCTAACAGGAACTCAATGACTGGCTCTTTGGTCTCCCCACCCCCGAAGGGAGGAGCAGTCCTGTTAGGCCACAGAGGAGGGCTTTGCAGCCAGTCCTGAAGATACCTGATAAAACAGGATCAGATGAATGGGGAGGAGGTCCCCCCTATCAGTGGACTTGGAAAGGGGCACGGTGGAGATGAGGGAGGGAGGGAGGGACTGGGAGGGAATGAGGGATCGGGACACGGCTGGGATACAGAGTTAATAAAATGTAACTGATAAAAAAAAATAAAAACATTAAAAAAAAAAGACTTCATTTCTTTTACACACAGTCACACGCAGCCCATGCTGATTACACACATAAAGCTGAAGACGATCTCGAACTTTTGATCTTCCTGCCTCCACGTTTCAAGTACGGTGTAACAGAGGTGTGCTCCCACAACCAGCGTAGGTTAGATGCATTATTTATTCTAAAGCTGGTTTTGAATAGGCCACTGCCTTGGAAAACCTCTCAACAAGCCTCCGAGGAGTAACAAATACCTTGTAATTACCCTTTATGCTCTGGGGTAATTCCACCCTGCTCTTCTAGCCATGTCTCCTTCCGTACTGAATTCTGTATCTTTAAAAATTTAACAAAACCTGTGCTTTTTAAATATGCCAAGGGGTTTCCCTCTCTTGTTTTTTTTTTTTTTTTTTTTTTTTCAGAGTGATGCTCCAAAGGTTTACCTTTCATGCTTCTGGGACAGGAGCATTACCCCTTTCCTTACTCTCTTGCCTTCGCTGGTTCCTTTAGCTGTGGCTCTCAACTGGAGTTTATTCCAGTGCTTTGTGCTTGAATTCTTGAAATACTCACTGTTACCCTTCCCCACCGCTGTATTTCTGGAATTTGCTTTCTTTTTCTCACCGTGTTGACCGGATTGTAAACTCTTTGGAGGGGGGAGCATGTTGTTTCTCATTTTGTAAACATTTTGGAGGGGTAGGTGCACAAAAACTTGTTAAATTGTATCCAGTCAAATCATTTGCCTCTATGTTAATTTAATTTGACCTCTCTGCCATATGCTGGCATTTAAACTTCATATTTAGGTAACTCTAAAGAATTTTTCTCTAAATAAAGATTTCAGAATGCTCCAAGTGTGTTAGGTGTAGCGAAGATGACTTTAACATTTGCAACTTTCAAAAAGGTTTATTCATTTTTTATTTTTGTGAATGTGTATCTGTGTACAGGTGCCCACAGTGTCCAGAAGAGGGCATTAGATCCCCTGGAGTTTCAGGTGGTTGTGAGCCCCAGACACGGTGCTAAGAGCTGCACTTTGGTTCTCTGAGAGTAACACGTGCTCTTAACCATTGAGTTGCGTTGCCGGCCCTTAAGTCTGCAGCACTCTAATGGTTTCATCTTTGTGCTGTTAGCATGTAGGCTTCCTTGTGTCCGGAGACAAGGTGGGATCCAAAACAAAGTCAGAGGCCACATTCATTTCACTTTCAAAAACTCATTATGTTCCTAAAACCTTTGGAGAATATTGTTAATGAGCCAGGATTTTGGAAATCTGGACCAGTTCTGACACCTCCTCCCTGTCCAGATAGAAACCTCTGTGGTAGTTAAGTGGGTAGTGGGAACTGGAAGGAAATGACGTTTCCAGCAATTAAATCATGCCCACGGTAGTGGCTTGCAGTCCTGTAGGAACAATTATAAGGAATTCCCTCTCATTTGGCACAATGAGATGTGAACATTTTCTAACACGCTAATTAGTATAGATATCATTTTTTTTTAGCCAAAAATGTCAATGTGTAGGATTTAATTAGTCTGCCCAAGGACTGCAAGATAACTGCTTAGTTTAGTCTGTCTGTCAGCATTTTCAGGATTTGGAAAGATGCCAGGAACTATCACCTACACATTTGCATAAACTTTTCAGCATTCCAGGAAAATTACTATGTGCAATAAGTACAGTTCAGGAAATAAAAAACATGAGTTAGATGGGTGGAGGAGTTATGAACAAAAGAATCTGTGGTTAGTGGAAAGTGGGCAAAAACCTGGCCTTGTTCATCTTTGTATGTGCGGGCCTTGGGAGGTTCAAATGGGTGCTGTCTCTGCTTTAGGCTTCTTCTTGCTTTTGAGTGGCAGCATCTTCTTCCAGATGGTTAGTGTATGGTAATATATTATCAGTACATTCAGTGCAACACAGAATTAAAGGAGATGCTTTCTTATTTGGCTCTGTAAAATAGGGGTCCAAAGAAGACCATGGGAAGAAGAGGGTGATATCTTTGGGATTCTGAGGATGGAATGTAGAATGAATAGGTTCTTTTAGTCATCCAGGGAGAGTTGTCCCATCTTGGCTTATAGAATGTGTTGAAGTGTTCCCATCTAGTGGGAACCCCAGAACATGATCTTATTTAGAATGAGGGTCTTTGCAGATAAAACAGCTGAGCATTTAGGTAAAAGCAGGCTGGGCTAATTGGACCCAACAGCTTTTAAACACTGTAAAGGAACAGACACGTAATCACAGAAAAGACAGTGTGAGGTGGAGACAGTTTTTGGAGTGAGGCGTCTTTGGGCTGAGGAACACCAGGATTTCCAGCAATCACTATCAACTAGCGTGCATTGGTGTCTCTTTCAGAGCTTCCAGAAAGAATCAAACCTGATGCCAGTTGGATGTGTGCATTTGCCCTAAACTTTGAGAGACTGTTCTAGTTGTTTTAAGCTATTGCATTTGTAGTCATTTGTTCCAGCGCCCCTAGGAAATCAATATAGCATTTATGTTTATTCTTTACACAAGAGAAGTAGGACACTTTAATTGACAGCCTCATTGTAACTGAACACTGTGGGGTAAAGGAATTTCTCCAAAGAAAATCTGTTTCTCAAAGAAAAGAGCAGGGCTGGTGGGCTGGTGTCAACCCCTATCCTAAATCATGAAAGACCTTGCACTCTGCCTCATCCGCATCTCACTGAGGTGCCACGGGGCAAGAGTGGGAAACAGACCATTCTATTCCCTGCCTCAAGCGAGATTTGAAGCTCCCCTTCAGATTTTTCCAATTTATAACCAGCAATGCTCCGAGTCTTTCGGGGAGAATTGGTGGTGGCGTGGGTGGCAAAGGATCCGGGAAGAGACTGTGTGGGACAAAGCTGGCATTTATGTGGGTCAGGAGGAAGATTAAAGTTCACTGTTGTACTAATTGAAAGCAGCGTAGACTAATGATTCCAGCCTCACACCTGACGGGGACGTTGTGAAAAATGTAGGTCGAACATAATCAAAAGAGCAGACTTTAGCCCACATATAAGGAAGGAATGATGAGCTAAATGAAAATTGTTGTCCTTATGTGGGCGATTCCCATTTTTAATTTTTTAAAAAAATTATTAGGCATTTGGTAGTTGGAGACATTTGTATTTTGTATTTATTTCTATTACAACTGTAACAGCAACAATTAGTATTTATTGGAGATTTCGTGTGTGTTCTACATATGTGGCCTTGCTTAATTCTCACACAGCTCAATGTGGCTCTGAGTTTTGAGTGTGGAAACAGAATTTTAGACAGGTTTTGTAACCTAACTAGGGTTACATAACTGGTAGATGGTGTGCGGCATCAGACTTGAGGTCTTGACACCAGGACCTAAGTTTTTTTGGTTTGTTAGTAGCTCGTAAATATTCCTTTATTATGACTACGTGTGTCATTTCACTAAAAAATTGTCATCCCAGGGCTGGGCAATGGTCCAGCTGGTAAAGTGTGCGAGCGCGAGGACCGGACTTCAGATTCCCAGCACCCCTGTGAAAGTGCAGTGTGGCGACCAGACTAGGTGAATCGGCAAGCTCCAGATCTCTTGGTAGAGCCTGTCTCGGAAGGTGGAGAGCAACAGAGGAGAATACATGATGTCAACCTTTGACTGCCACACACACACACACACACACACACACACACACACACACACACACGTGCACACATACACACGATTTACCTGTGTACACGTGTCACACACATGTACAAAACGAGCCACGAGCCTTCTTCTGTCATTGCAGTCTTTCCTTGTAAAGTCCGGCGAATTTGTTGGAAAGGCCTGAAGGCTGGCGGAATACCGGAGCTTTCTTTGTGCCACGCAGCGTACTGTCCGCTAAACTGGTCTGTTTTCTACTGGGGGATATGTATTATACGAACTGGTTTAGCTAGACTGAAAATCAATCACCGAGGCTACTGATGATGTTAAAAAAAATCAAAAGCAGTTAGCATACAAATGGAAGTGATTCCCTATAACTCTGTGCGGGACAAATTTCCCGTACCACACCAATAAATCAAGGCTGTTGAGGCTCGGTTATAAAGGAAGATAGATTGAACAATTTTCCTGTTACAAACAAGCTGTTTTGTACCGTGTATCTATCAGCCAGTTATTCAGGTCTAATTTAAGGATGAGCAAGTAAACACAGCCAAATATATTTAAATACACCAGCATCGGAAGCAGCCAAAGAGTGCTTTGCATGAATACAACTGGATTATTTTTGTAATCTTGAAAGTGCCTTTTGAAGAACTGTAATTAGAAATTCTTTGCCGTACAAACATAGTCTACAAGAACTCTTTGCATTTATTTATTTATTTTTTCCTTCTCTGAGGTTAAATTTTTGTTGTTCTTTGTTAATGGAAGATTTCTTGAATTCTGATTGGAGAATACTCTCTCCCTGGTACAGAGTGACCTCCTTGCTTGGATTTTGGAGATACTGGTGGAGACAGGCAGATATACTTCGGGCTTTTATGGTCCCAGGAAGTTGGCAAATACAGGGCTTGGGGATTCTGTCAAGTGCTTAGGTAATTAGTGTCAGTACTTGGGACCATAAATCAACGCAGAGGACGCATCTCTTACCTGGTCATAGGTCCTCTCTTTTAACTTCCCAGAGTTGGACCAAGACTCCCAAGGGTCCAGGGAGGTTTGCAGTTGATGCTCTGGGCAGGGGAGTTTGTGAGGTACAGCTTTATACTGGTCCTGTTACAAGACCTGAGGACACTGGAAACAGATGACCACTGTTGGCAAATGACCATTGGTGGCAGCTCTGAGTCTTATTATTGCTTCGAGGGCTATAACGCTGGCCTCAGGCATGTGTTGTCTTTATGGCATGGTACTGTGAATGGATTTAGGGACAGATTCAACTGTCTGGCTTCGATTCTTGGCCTCTTCATATACTGGCTTGTCAGCTTAGGCCAGTTTATCTCCAGGAAAGGGTGACCCAACTTTTCTTCCCTACTCTCAGAGCCTCTGGCTGGGCCTGAGAATTATCTTGATAAAGGATGTATTGACAAGACACCTGATTTTCCCTGTGCTTAGGAGCCTTCCTTGGAAAATGAAGACCCAAAAAAAGTGATGCCTCGTATCGTAGCTTCAACAAAGAGCTCTGATTGTGGAGAATGAGCTAACAAACACAGGAAGGATGCTGAGATATTGTTACAAGCTAAGACGTTTCTCAGGTTCTACCTACCATACACAGTGACAAAAAAAAAGTGTTTTTATTTATTTATTTATTTTTGTTTGTTTGTTTTCTGGTCTGGAGGCAGATTGTTATTTTTATATCTCTGGTTTTCAAATGTCTCTAGTTCAAAGAGTCCTGATAGCAAACTGACATATTTTGGGGTGTCATATCTGCCACCCTTCACTGAGATCTCAGTCATGGCATCTACAATACACTTATGACAATATATAATTGAAAAGACTCTTCTGAAGTTTAAGTGGATGACCTTTCAGAGTTATTAAGGTACGTCCTGGCACACAGAGATTCATCCAACAGTGTTATCTATTACTATGTCAGACAAATGGGATGGCCCTAGTGGGTTTTGTTAGTTTTACTTCCCTGTCATAGTTCCCCTTCCACATCCATGCCTTCGTCTTCATCTGAGGAACGTTTCCTTTCCAAGATCAATTCCCCTGATTTAGTAGATGGCTCATTCTGTTTTCTCCCTAAACCTCGAGATCTGAGTTTGCTCAGTCAGACCACTGCCTGATATCAACAGAGGATGGGTGTATGGTCTGAGCTTTCTTGGAGCCTTGGCAGGGTACTGAGAAGGAAAAGTGGAAATCATTAGGATGTGACACAGAGCCTGTGGGTGGCGGGGCTGCCTTATGGGCTGGGCCTGTCTCAGAGAGAAGCACAGTAGGAGAGACAGAGAGGGCCAGTGTGTCTTAGAGAAGTCGCTGGATCCTGGTACATTAAAGCTTACTTAACAAACAGACTTTTCAGACATTGGCACTGACAATGATCCTCTTGCTTGAGCTTGCTTGGGTTTATTAACTTGTTTATTTCAATAATCCTTGTTGACACCCCTTATCGCAGAGTTAATAGTTAATAGCATCCTTTTCACTCTTAGAGGTGTTTGATAGATTGTACAAGCATGTTATCTAAACCAAAAGCTCAGAATCACCCAGCAACACTAGAACATGGCTGCGTGCAGTCTCATGACCAGGAGCATCTCAGACCATTCATCACAGGCTGCACTGTGTTGTCCTTTGGGGTGTTTTAATCACACAGGTCTCCTCCTCGTTCTGAAACTGGTGATGCCTTAGGATCCATTTTGAACCCACATCTGTCATATGATTCCCTGCAGTAGAGCTCTGACCAGAATAGAACAGTGTTCAGGATTTTTTCTTGTCCTGGTAAAAAGAATCTAGACTATTTCAATTAAACAGTTATTTCCCAAGTCTGTCTGTCTGTCTGTCTTTTCTATTAGCCCATGAAAATAGAGAAACCTTATTTCACAAATAGGCTTCACAGTCATGTGCTTATACAAAGACATAGACACACAGACACACAGACAGACTCACATGTAGTCAGACCTATGCACACACACACACATGTACATGTAGACACACCATAGGGAGGGAAGAGAGAGATAGAGAGAGACAAACTTAACCCTTAGAATGGACATATGAAACATAATTTACTTATATGGAAAATATTCTTGATTAGCTGGCATTGGTTAGTGATCTCCATGGCTAATACTTATTGATTATGTACGTTTGCTGTGTTTAAGCATGTGATACTATGTAATTATGTAATCCACACAATCACATTCTAAAATGTGTCCCATCAATTTATACACTTTTTTCTTTTTTGTTTAAAAACTTTAAAGGATTTGTTTATTTCATGTGTGCTTGTACATATGAGTACATATGAGTATATACTTCTATACTCATGTATATGCACATATATACGTATATATGTGTGTGTGCCATATGATGCCTGGTGTTTGTGAAGGTCAGAAGAGGCCATTATCCCTGGAACTGGAGATGTGGATGGTTGTGAGCCAACCTGTGGATTCTGAGAAATGAACCTTGGTCCTTTCGAGAGCAGCAAGGGCTCTTAACTACTGGGCCATCGCTCAAGTGTCTGACTTACACATCTTTCAATGAAAAAATAAAAGCAAATATTGGCAGAATCAGGATCCCAGCTCAGATCTGTTTAATACCAAAGTTCTCACTCCACAAGGTGATGGCATTATGCTTATTGTATACATTGGATATAACCCTCTGTCTTAAGCCAGGAGTTTTGCTTTCCATTTTCCTATCTGCCCTTAACCAGCTGGCTGATCACGAATAGGTCAATCTACCAAATGAACATTTATTTCCTTATCTGACAAATGAGGGGCCAGATTAATTGGCTCTCCAAGGTCTCTTGGGTCCCTGTGATTTTTTTGGTTCTAGGTATTTGGGCATGAGGTCAGGAGTTCAATTTTTCTTCAATATCTGAATGTCTAAATCTTCTCTTTGAGCAATACATTTTTTCACATACAAGTAGACACCGAGGCTGCCAACTGCAAATCAAGAATAAAAGAGAAGGGGGGTGGTTTGTGGGGGTGATGAAGGAGAAGAATTTTCTTCTGCTAGATATTTAGAAAATGGCAAATTTGCATTGAAAGTATGTTATTAGTAGTAGAAAATAATGATTAATGTCATTTCATGTTCCTTTCACAAGTCATGATAGATAATGAACAATGATAACACTACGCATGATTGCCGATCCTTATGACATTCAAAACAGACTCAAAATTCCTATTCCATAAGCAGGACTGAGTCAGGGCATTATATGAAATTCAAACTTGGGGATCAAATTTAAAATTCAAATGCAAATCCTTTTTGCATATCTATTTTGACACAGCATTACAAATCACTCACTGTAATATGAATTAAAGATGGACTTTTGCACAATGGGAGAAAACATGAAAAGAAATCCTATTTAAATTTTAATCCCTTTTTACCCTTTTCAGATTTCCTCCCACATTCCTTCTAATGTATCTGCTAATTATCAAAAGTATTGCTGTTTAAACAGTAATTTGTTCATTCACATTTTATTATTTTCTGATGGTAGAAACTGCCAAGAATCAGCATTGATGGATTGAACCACACTGGTTTCATTTTGATATCCTTAAGTGAGAGTTTAGATTTAATTTGCCATTTACATTTTTGCGAATGTGTGTCTGAGCATGTATGAGCACATATGTGCAGGCATCCGTGGGAGCCAGAAGAGGGTGTTGCAGGGGGTTGTGAGCTTCTTAACATGCCTCCTGGGAATGGAACTCGGGTCTTGTGCAAGAGCAGCAAATGCTTTCCTTACCCCCAATGTAATATTTATTGATTATTTGGGAATCTCATACAATGCACCCTGATCCAGCCTGCTTCCCAGTCCTCCCATGTCCACCCTGCCACCATTGTGGCCCAGCCCCCAGTGTATACCAAGTACAATTTGTGCGGCCCACACACTCATTGGAACATGTTCAGACTCCCAGTGGCCAGCCTCTCAAAGACACCTGAGTCCCCTCCCATCCTCCTGCCAGAAGCCATTAACTGTGAAGGGCTGCACTTCAGTGTCTTTATCACAAATTTTAAGGACTCTCACCAAAGGCGTCTTGTATAGACTGTTTCTTTTTTCTTTTCTTTTTGTGTGTGTGGGGCGGTGGGGAGAGGTTGTTACAGAAGCCTCCAATATCTCTCATTCTGTTATGAATCTGCAGACATCAATGGGCAAGAAGGCAGCAAGCGCTCTTAACCACTGAACAATAATCTCTTTGGCCCCTTAAGTGAACGAACTTTAAAAGTACTTTGTGCTATGTACTGTTTTGGTATTTATCTGATGTGCATGGACAAGGGAGGGCTGACTTCAGAGAGCACAGGGAAGCAAGTGTGCTTTGAGCACTACTACAATAGAACCAGCGAAATGAGCAAAAATAACAAATTAAATTGAATGTTCAGGTGCATTGTCATTTTGTTGGGGAGTGGAATGAAATACAGGACCCCATGCTACTTCTACAAGAACTAATCAGATTTTAATTACTCCACGAGCAACCTGGGCTCTTTAGCACATCTATGCAATAATCACTGGGGCACCTCCATTCAAACAGCTGAAAGTTTTCATTTTCTGTACTGTCATATGGTTCTCTGTTAATTATTTTTGGGCCTTCTGATATTGTTTTTGTAATCTCATGTCTTCTGTAACATCAATAATTTACTTTAGAGTTTGCTTCTTAAAAATCAATTAAATTTTTATTTGACAATTATATATATGAATATACGTATTTGTCAAATAAAAATTTAATGCCACCCTCACTGTCTCCTGTTTTTTTTTCACCCATGTATGCCCCATTTCCTCCCTACCAGTACCCCTCCTACTTTCATGTCTTAGATTTGTGACACACTGCATTTAACCAAGGTGGTTTCTATGCCTGTGGTTTGTACCAGTGGGTACACAGCTGAAGAGAATCCTCCTCCAGAATGCATCAGTAGCCTGACTTTCAGAAAGAGGATTATGACCATGTAGGCCTTTTCCCAATCTATGATTGGCTATTGATAGGCCTGGTCTTTTTTTTTTTTGCATTTTTAAAAAAATAATTTATTATTTTTTTATTGATTGCAGTTTATTCACTTTGTATCCCAGCTATAGCCCCTTCCTTCATCCCCTCCTAATCCTACTCCCCCTCCCCCATCTCCTCCAACGCCCCTCTCCAAGTCCACTGATAGGGGATGTCCTCTTCCCCTTCCATCTGACCCTAGCTTATCAGGTCTCATCAGGAGTGACTGCACTGTACTACTCTGTGGCCTGGTAAGGTTGCTCCCACCTCAGGGGGAGATGATCAAAGAGCCAGCCACTGAGTTCATGTCAAAGACAGTCCCTGTTCCCTTTACTAGGGAACTCACTTGGATACTGAGCTGCGAAGGGCTACATCTGAGCAGGGGTTCTAGGTTATCTCCATGAATAGTCCTTGGTTAGAGTATCAGTCTCAGAAAAGAACCCTGGGCCCAGATTTCTTGGTTCTGTTGCTCTCCTTGTGGAGCTCCTGTTCCTTCCAGGTCTTTCTATCTTCCCCTTCTTTCATAACTTTCCCTGAACTCTTACCCAAAGTTTGGCTATGAGTCTCAGCCTCTGCTTTGATACCTTGCTGGGTAAAGTCTTTCAGAGGCCCTCCGTGGTAGGTTCCTGTCCTGTTCCCTGTTTTCTCCTTTTTCCTATGTTCATCCCGTTTGCCTTTTGAGTGAGGATTGATATCTTACCAAGGGTCTTCCTTTTTGCTTAGCTTTTTTAGGTGTACAGAATTTAGTATGTTTAGCCTATATTATATTTCTAATATGCACTTATAAGTGAGTATATAACATGCGTGTCTTCTGCTTCTGGGATACCTCACTCAGGATGATCTTTTCTAGTTCCTACCATTTGCCTACAAATTTCATAATTTCCTTGTTTTTAATTGCTGAATAGCATTCCATTGTGTAAATGTACCACAATCTCTGTATCCATTTCTGTGTCCATGAGGGACATCTGGCTTGTTTCCAGATTCTGGCTATTACTAAGTTAAAAAGCAACAAATTAAGTAATTCAATTAAAACATGGGTACAGAGAATTCTCAATAGAGGAATATCGAATGGCAGAGAAAGATTTAAAGAAATGTTCTACTTCCTTGGGTTGAACATTTGATTTGTGTTAGGGAAATGCAAATCAAAATGACCCTGAGATTTCACCTTACACCCATCAGAATGGCTAAGATCAAAAACTCAAGTAACAACACATGCTGGAGAGGATGTGGAGAAAGGGGAGCCCTCCTCTATTGCTGGTGGGGATGTAAACTTGTACAACCACTTTGGAAATCTATCTGGCGTTTTCTCAGACAATTAGGAATAGCGCTTCCTCAAGATCCAGCCATAGCACTTCTAGGCATATATGGAAAAGAGGCTCAAGTACACAACAAGGACATTCACTCAACCATGTTCGCAGCAGCTTTATTCATGACAGATCTGGTCTTTACAGGCCCCTAGCATGCAGCTGCTGGAGCCATGAGATTGTATTGCAATGGCTGCGTCATGCTCAGAGTATGGTGTTTCACAGCTGTTCTTTTTACCTTTTACATTGTTGCCCGGGCCTTAGAGGGTGTCTCAGAATGTACCACTTAGGGTTTGGGTTTTGCTTTTTAAATAGAGGAGGGAAATGTGAAATTTTGTATAAGGGAAGAGGATGCAGATCTCAGCTACTCAGGCCCTGAGATTCTTTATCTAGCATTATGGGATAGAGCTCTATGAGTTCAGTTATTCTCCCTGCTTTCATCAACCTGGGAAGCTGCCTGAGGTTAAAGGTGCAGTTTGTCACTACGGAGATGGAGCCTGACATTTTGGCCTTATTAGTGTGGTACTATAACAAAGTGAGGGAACCTCAAACTTAATTTCACAAAACAGCCAAACCCATATAAAAGGGCAGGGATAGAAAAATCTAAGGTGCTTTCAATAAACTTTTGTTATTGAACTTAAAATTCCTTTTGAAAATAAGCAGAAGTTTTTCATTTCAGTATTGGTGCATTGGAAGTTGCATCCAGAAACATCTGCAAAGTTACCACACACAAGGTCAGTCAAAATAAAGAGATTGTGAATTTTTTGATCTCCATGCTTCTTTAATTCCTGGAGGTCCTTGTTTAGCCTTCAGTGAAATCAACTCTGGACTCATCAATGAGATATTGAGGGGAATATGAATCTTTCCCAATCAATAATTTGCACAATCACACAAGCATATTTGGGATTCATGGTAGGACAGAGCCAAGCAAATCTACCCCAAACTCTAACATTCAGTTAGACAGCACAAAGACTTGTGTACTTTCCTCTGCTTAGGGTAATTCTCACCTTAAAGAGAAAGACTACTGAAAAAAGTTAAATTTACGAGTAGTCAAAAAACACAAAAGCAATAGAATTCTTTTAAAATCCAAGTTTAAAAAGTTTGAATAGATTTTTTTAAAGACAAGGGACCCTTTGGTCCTAGATATAGAGTTAATTTGTGTTTCTAAAACATCAAAAGTCTATTCTCTTTCACTGCATAAATCACGTAGGCAAAACCAGCTACTCATGGCTTGGTCTAGGAACTTTATCATGAGAGAGACTTCCTTTTCTGCCAGCCCTAGTCAATAATCTCACTGTTTGGCTTCAAACCAAGGCTATGGGGTCATGAAGATAGTATTACAGCCAAAAATCAGAATAACAATATATTATCTTGGAGTTCTAATTATGATTGTGTTAAAAGATTTTTAAATCTCTCTGTCCCACCCCTCATCTCCAAAATGGGCATCTTAGTCCACATATACTGTTATCACAAAATACTTGATGCTGGGTGACTTATAAGCAGTGAATTAAAAAATCCATGTTGTATTGTTCTGGAGCTGAGAAGTCCAGGATGCAGCAGGTATAGAACCTGGTGAGGACCTTATTCTCTGTTTCTATGGTGATGTGTCTTACGTGGTAGTGCGAAAGGACAGAGGACACAAGCCAGTTCCTTCCTAGTCCTTTCACTAGGTGTTTGTTGATCTGTGAGGGAATGCCTATAAATCAAACAGAGGCATGGGGCCTAGGGTAATACTGAATATATAAGATGAGAAGTGCTGAAAGCCTGCCCTGGCCCATTTCCCTTCGTCAGTCACTGGGCTGTTTACAGTGGAGGCCTAAGAACTGAAAGGGTATGTTTAGTGAAGGGAGATCTTGGATGAGCATGTTCATTGCTCATTATTTCCTCATTGTCTCCCACATTCCAGGTACTGTGCTCAGTGTTGGGGGTACAGCGGTGAGAGAAAAACCAAGCAGAGAGTTTATCATAATCTGATGAGGTATGCTATAGCAAATTTGAACAGATGTATGGGAGGAAGAGAGCACCATGGAGACAGTAATGGTGGGGTTGAAGATGCTGGGGTATGCATGGCTCCTCTGTAAGCTGGGCTAGGTGGAGATCCCTGTACCTAAAATCTGTGAGGTACTTTCTTGCCTTTTATTTCTACAGTAGATTTTTTTTTTTTTAATTCTGCCCAGAATAATAGTTTCAGGTCGTAAGGGCTTTGTGAACTTTTATGTTGCCTAAAAATTTCAGAATATTCAATTAGGGTTGATGGTACCATGATACTCAAGTGAAACAGGTTAGGAAAAAAAATTAAAAATTTAGCTTAACGCATAAAGAATTAATGGTGAAGTAGGTGTTCTGATGGAATGAAAGAATACACTCTATTGGCGTTTCTGTAAAGGCAGATGGTGAGTATGGAGGGCAGAGCCAGGCTTTCAGGCCACACAGTCTTCTTTGCCTTGACTAGTAAATGAGTTAGAAACCTTCTCAAGGTCTTTGCAAAACTGAATAATATTATCATCATTCTAGACACACTAGAGTTTATCTTAGATTTTGCATAGAACACAGGCACTTGTAGACAAGTTTTTACTTTAGGAGATGTAGGGAGTAACAAAAATGTTGCTCTGTTTTTACTTCGTGGGAGGAGAAGAAATTGAAAGTGAATTTGTCATAGGACACACTCCACAGTAAGAGGACTGGATTCCTTCCTGAAAGAGCACTTTCACTTTCAGTAACTGCAGGGGTAGAGGACGAGGAGACAGTTCCTTTAGCAAAGGATTAGCTACACAAGCCTGAGGATCCCCAGCAGTCACATGACAGTGGGCGTGCATCTGTCATGCCCGTACTGATGGACAACCTAGCCAATCAGGGAACTCCAGGTTCAGAAGAAACCTGTCCTAAACCTGGGTCACTGAGGAAGACACCCAGGGTTGATTTCCGGCTTCCATGTGCATGCAGAAACACATGCGTGCAAACCTGCACATATATATCTGCACCCACTCCTATGTTCACACACACACACACACACACACACACACACACACTTTACTGTTACAGTATGTTATCCACACACCAATGTTGGAATGGATGTCACAGAGAGGCTGATCATGTATATTTTTATATTTTACAGGGAAAGTGTTTTCTAGATATTGATAAATGACACCTTAGGAAAGTTTTTTTTTTTTGTTTGTTTGTTTTTTGAGACAGGGCTTCTCTGTTAGCAGAGCCCTGGCTGTCCTGGACTCTCTTTGTAGACCAGGTTGCCTCACACTCACAGAGAGCAACCTGCCTCTGCCTCCCACGTCAGAGGCACCAACACTCCCAGCAGGAAATGTTTTTAATATCTGAAAATTATTCTATAATAAACACCTATAGTTTAAAATAAAGTAATGCAATGGCAGATTGCCCTCTAAATATTCAGTGTTTATACTCGTAGATTAATGTTTTCCCCTTCATCACTGCAATGAGGTGTGGTTAATGAAAACATTTCCTAAGATGCTGCAAAGAAATAGCCCCCCATAAACGCTCAGGTGAGAAACTCTAATTAAACTTAGTTGGTCATACATGAAGTGAGTGAGAGAAAGGCTTGTTGGGAAGTAGGGCTGTAGCGGGAGAGAGGGGAGGGATGACAGAGGGGACAGGCAGTAGAGGTGACTAAAATTCATTATGTGAATGTGTGTAACTGTCAGCAATAACAGATAAAAAGACAACATGGGCAGATGAGATGCTCACTGGGTAAATGCTCCTGACAACCAAACTTGAGGACAGGGCTTAATTTCTGGGACCCAGATAGAGGAGGGAGAGAAACAACTGCAGCAACATGTCCTATGACTTCTACACGTGTGCCATGGCATGTGCACACATGTGTACACACACACACACACACATACACATGCATACAATCTAAAAAAGATAACAGGTACTAGGACAATAAGAACAATGTTAAAAAGTCAACGAAAATTGGACACACAAAAACTTTCAAAGTGCATTCAACTATTAGAATTTGTTAATCCTCTTAAAAAACTCTGGCTCACTATTTTTTAAGTGTTTTTCTTCCTTTGCATTGTTGACATTTTTTTCTTGTTCTGGGCGTTGAGTTACACATATGAGAGACTGCTCAGTATCCCACACAGCTAACCAAGTCTCTTTTATCCCCATCCCCATGCCTGTCTTTCACATTAGCTGACTGCCAATTGTTTTTTCTTCATCAGTCTTTTCTTCTATCAGGCCCATTTCCCCCTCAAGACTATTTAAATGATATAGTAAAGATTTCATTTTGATATTTCATACACTTCACTTGCATAATTTCTGAATTCTTATTTTAGTTTACATTTCACTGTCAATTTTCACCTTTTTGTTAAACCCCACTTTCCTTGAAATTCCAGAACATATTCATGGTGTCTGCTTTAAAGTTCTTGGCTGCACCATCTGGGTGGAACACCTTGGCTTCTCTTTCTATTAGATGATTGTTTTTCTTTATTTACAGACAATATTTCCCTGCTTGATCATATATTTAATTTTATGTCCATGATGATTATTCTTTTCAGGGAGTCTTGGTTGCAGTGCCAGTTAGTGGGTGTGGAATTCTGTTTTGACTGGAAGGTAGCTTACCTACCAGTATTAGCTTCTTTCTCTCTTTCTCTCTCTTTCTTTCTTTCTTTCTTTCTCTCTCTCTCTCTCTCTCTCTCTCTCTCTCTCTCTCTCTTTCCTTCTTTCTTTCTTTTAGAGTAAACCTTGCAGCTTTGACCTCAGTCCTAAGGTCTTGGTTCATCTTGTAGTTTGATGCTTATCCCCAGTGTGTGACTTTACTAGGGTTTGAACTGAATGCCCAAGGAACTAAAAATATATTTAATTCTGCCTGTACCAGCCTGGCATGTCTATGCTCTCTCTTCCACAAAGCTCTATAAAAATCCCCATCAAACTACCTTCATAAAAACAATAGCTCAGGGGTCTGGAGAGATGGTTCAGCAGTTAAGAGCACTTTCTGCCTTTGCAGACAATCTGGATTTGGTACCCAAACCCCACAGCATTGCTCACAATCTTGATTGACTACGGTCCTAGTAATCCAGTGCCCACTTCTGGCCTCTACAGGTACAGCACACAGTAGTGTGCATAAAACATTCAGACATACACACACACACACACACACACAAAACTAAACAATCTGGACCCTGAGTGGACAATCTTTCTTTGATCTAATGAATTTGGATAATCCAGATCTTGTCTTGGAGCCCACAATTAATCCCATCTGCTTCTGGACCTCATCTATCTGAGGTGCAGTTCCCTGCTCCAGGCACTTTGGCTACATGGAGCTGCAGCCACTGCTGGAGTGGACCTCCCTGTGTCCATGTGGCTATACACATATGTCCTGAGGACCAAACCCAGCTTGTCGAACTTGTGTTGCCAGCATATTTACACTTTAGCCAGCTCCACGGCCCAAAGTTGACAATCTTGACCTTAAAAATCCTCCCGAGTTCTGCTCATGCTGCTCCAGTTAGAAGCTCTCTTGAACTGAGATGAAGAACCCAGCTACACTTGAAGTGCGCGCTCCAGCAACCTTTTTAGGTATTGTAGGGGCATGAGGCCTCACGCTTCCTTTCAAAGAATAAAGCTCTGTGCTGGCTGCCATTTCATGTCTTAAACATTTGCTATTTCTACTTTGTCCAATTTTAGTGTTGACTTTAGCATCTGGCAAGTCTGGGACCGGTTGTTCTAAAATGTCTGGAACCAGAAGTCTGTCCAGCTAGGTTGCTTTGCTATAAGTTGCACACAAACTGCATTTCTGACAGTTTTTGTACATTGAGACATCATATACATCACTGCTAAGAACATTCATGATCAGAAAGTGGATGTACTCTCACAGCCAAATCTCAGAATAATGGAAGACTCTAGCTACTCTAAAATGAGGCTGTCTAACTAAGAACAAAGAGGAGACCTTCAGGTAGCATTTTCCTTCAACAGCTCTTTCCAGCACGCTGAGTAAATTAACCAACATTTCTAAAGTTTCAAATTAAATTCCACAAATTTAAATAATGACTTCATGCTTGTGGAGATGTCTTTGTGATTTCACATAGCATTTTTTTTCTTTTCAAAAATAGAGGCCTAGATGTAACGTGGTTCACAGAGCAGTTGCCTAATATTCACAAAGTCCTAGGCTTAATATGCAGAGCTGAATCAAATGCCTTCTCATGCATGCCTTTAATCGCAAGGGAGGTAGACACAGGAGGATCAGAAGTTTAAAGGTCATCCTTTAATACATGAATTTGAGTCCAGTCTAAGCTATTAGAGAAACCTATCTCAAAACAAAAACAAACACAAAGATATAAAAAATAGTGAATAATAAAAGAGGAATCTCTTTCTCTTTTCCTCTTTCTATATTCCTTTATATACCAGGTTGAGATCAAAGTTAAGATTTCTCTGCAGGCATGTACTTTATGTCTAGCTTGCTCATCTTCTATCTATCTATCTATCTATCTATCTATCTATCTATCTATCTATCTATCTATCATCTATCTATCTGTATTCTATCTTCTCTTTCTCCTTATCTACCTACCTAACCCCTTCTACCTATCTGCTACTACTTTTCTCTTTTTGTAGTTCTTTTTAACATTCATTGAGTCATTATTATGTATAAAATTTCTTGCATATTATTATATTATATGTAATTTTCACAAAACCCTATAAGGTTAAGTAACTTTCCTAACGTTACCTAGCAACAAACTTAGCTAAATCAAGAAGCAAATCTCGGTATCTAAGTTTCATGGTATTATTGCTATAAATGTTCCAGGTACTAAGGAGATATCAAATCCTGCACAACAAAATTGCTCACACTTTTACATACTTAGTGTTCCTTCTACCTCTGTTTCAAGGTGTGATTTGTGAGTCTGTTTATAGGAACGACATCAACAGAAGCCACTAAATGTACCCTTATATTTTATAGAAATGACTTAACATTTGTATACATGGGAAGAATTATGTTGTTCAAGAAGGGCTGCTTGGCACATTTCAGTTTATTGTTTGCTTGAGGTTATAATATCCCCTCTCCAAATCTGTCTTGTCTCCTATGAGAATCTTTCGTGAGGTAATGCGCTACGAGAACACACTGGCTTAAATGCAAACATCTGTCCTTAAAAAACCCACGAGTCCTTTCTTACGCTTCTTCATTATCCCACAGTCATCTGTCTTGGTTCAGCCTTAAAGCTTATGATATCACCTACTTCTGTGCAAAACAAATAGCAAAACATAACACATATGCCCATAGCCACTATATGATGGCATTGTTTCCCTATCCAATGCGTCAAAAGTAGTTGGAACCGCCTTGATTTATTTAGGGAGTTTTGTGCCGGTGCTCCTCTGAGAAGAGAGTCAACTCCTGGCTACTGGTGTGAACTTCAGCAGAAGTTTCCCAGCGCCTGTGTCATGTGGCTAGACGGCACCTAAGGGCAGTGGGTTCCTTTTTTAAGAAGTCGCTTGTATTTTCCTCTATTTCCGGATTTTTCACAGGAATTTCTACAATTCAATGGTAGGGAGAAAACAATGTTAGGTGACGGCAGAAAGCGAGCTGAAAAGATAAGAATTAAAGTGAGCAGGAGCCAAAGGTGAGATGAGAATGGCGCCAGAAGCCACGTTGGTTGCTCTTACATCTGTGTATGAACAGAAGGCCTTGCAACAATGTGCTGCTTCACTGAAAAAGAAACGTGCGTTTGAATGAAATCTGAACTGGGTTCTGTTCTCACAGTTCTCATGAACGGATTGGTGCTCCCCCTGGGACTAGAGTAGGAAGGAATTGGTCTCCCTGAGCGGAGGCTGTTGTGTAATGTGTGAGCCTGACTCCAGGCTCTTCACTCCTTGCTGGATCGTGCCCTGCTCCTATACACGGCTGTTATCTTTTTAAAACTGTCATCACATTGTGACGTAATCAGGGTACTTTTGTCAAAAAAAACGGTACCATATTAATTTGGACCTTCTAGCCAGTGTAGTCATGAACCAAATAAGCCTGTTTTTAAAAAATAGATTACAATATTAACAACATTAGGAATTTTGCTATAGCTACACAAACATGACCAAAACAAAGATATAAGCATTTTCCATTCTTTAATTAATGGAAGTATCTTGGGTAGTACATTGGGTGTCAGTTGTGGACCTGTTGATATATATATATATATATATTTTTTTTTTTTTTTGATTGATTCCTTGACACTGAGTTCAACTACTTTCCACTGAAAATCAAAGCTATGATGCCGTGGTGGCAACTCTGAAAGGGTGCTTCCGTTAGCAACCCTAAGAGGCAGATGATGGGATTTGTCTTCCCAGTGGACCTCTCCTTGGCATGGGCCATGTTTTGTTGCTGTTCTTATTTCCCCATGATTCTCAATGAGTTGCTATACTCTGTTAGAACTATGTTGGCAGAGTTCCAGACTTAGAAAGGTAGAGCACAAGGAGATCAACAAGGGATTGAACACTACATGAGGAAAGGCTCAAAGCAGGGGAAAATCCCCTGCTAGGTTTGATGTCTTATTTTTCAGTTTTTCATTTCAGAAGAAACTGCTATAATGCTGCTCTAGTATAATATGTACTTTGAAGAGCTATTTTATAAGTGTGATAAAAGTGTGCACTTCAGATAGTAAATTCTGTTAGTCATTTGCTTTTACATTATTTCCTACTTGTCCTTGGCATGTGAAGATATCTGACTGAACTAGATGCCAGCCAAATTCATCTTACCTTAGTGGATGAGCTGCTTCTTAGATACGTATTTTTCTAAATGTGCCAGACATCTCGCACTGAAGATGCTCTCTCTCTTTTGAAAACTATATTCTGCAAAGAAGCTTATGGGCATTTTCAGGGAGAATTCAGTGTTCATCTGCATATGTATTTTTAATATTCTTTTGGGGATCTTAATGTGGAGTGATGAATAAAATTATTATTATTTTTTTTCTTTCAACGGACATTGAATCACAGAAAAAAAATCAATTGAGGTTAACATCATTAAAAGCCAACTTAATATTACATCATTAGTTTCACAGAAACTAAAAAGCACAAAACTGCCAATAATAAGAGTAAAAGTCCCTTTTATTTTTACATTTCTACTAAGAAAGAGAAGTAATGTGATAGGAATAGGTGAGTGGGGAAAGGAGGGAATGAAGGCTTTGGGTCTCTTGAGATTTTCCAAAACTTTCAAAGTAGCCCTCATAGAAAACAAAGAGTTTGCTGGTATTTCATGGGGTCTGTATTCATAAAATTCATAACCTGAATTTTATACTGTGGACTGAGTCCCACCATTTCTTTGTTAGTTATATAACTGAATCTGGTCCCCCACGTTTTTGATATGACTAATGTTGGAGGATAATAAATAAAATTCACTATGAATTTGGGTATTCTGTGGCCTCATTTCTCATACTACATGTAATAATACTACTCTACTTTGAAAAGCTTGGTGCTGTAACACCTTATATAAATGTGATTACAGCGCATCTTAATGATCTGTTTTCACATTGTCTCTTCTATTGCACACAGAGCTCTCTAAGCTCAGGAATTGTATCTCATTTTTCTTTGTATAGTCATAGGCCAGTTTGGTGTAGTGAGAATTTTGGTTATATGCTTTGTTTATATGGTATATATTTTGGTTATATTTTGAATATGTTTTTGTTTTAATCCCAGGTGTGGAATATGGGGCTGCTTCAGATTGTCCACAGCAGCTGACTATGATTTGTCTCGTGCACTAGCCAAGGGTGTGATTTTTGCCAGCTGCATCTAGTTTACATTTGGAATTCTGGGGACTCTAGAGAGGGTATAAATTCTAGAGCCCAGAGAAGGGTGGGGGTGCTGCTGTGAAGAAGGCTGCTGTCAGCCCCTTGATGGGCCTGGTTGCTACTGCAGTTTGACAAGACGTTGGAGATGTCCTAACTACGAAGATTGGACTTACCCCAAGGAACACAACGACCCTAATCAGCAGGAAGAAGTAAAGAGACCTACAGCCCCTCTCCTCACTAACTTTCTGTAGCTCCTATCTGGTGTTAGGATGGTAGAAGTGATTGGAGTGGGGAAGGGAGGTAGAGATATAGGAACCCAGTAAAGTAACATCGAAAACTACACCAACAGTTTGGGGCCCTGTCCACTGCAGCACTTGTTTGCTATGTATAACGACATCAGCTTACTTTTTACCTGTTAACTGTGAAATGGTCCTGAGACTGAGTGCAGCTTTGATGAACATGATGGATGTACTTTTTGAATCTTGAATGTCTCCCAAAGCCCTTGTGTTAAAGGTTTGGCTTCCAGGATGGTGCTTTTGGGAGGTGGGGAACCTTTAAGGGTAGAGCCTAGTGGGAAGATCTTAGATCTTTAGGAACAGGCCTTTGTAGAGAATGAAGGGAGCCCTTCACCTCTTCTTCTTTCTTATTATCCCTAGCCACAAGGTGAGAAGTTTTACTCTGCTACATGCTTTCTCCAAATTGCTGCTTTGCCATGGATACAAAACAATGGGCCAACTGCCCAGGCCTATAACCTTTGAAACTATGAATCCAACTAATCATTTTGTCTTTATAAGTTGACTATCTCAGTTATTTTGTTGTGGTGATTGAAAGCTAACTAGTACAATGGCTTCAGTAATAATTGTGTATATTTTAATTTTTAACATATATTGGGGTATAAATGAATACAAGGTTGGAATATTGTTTATTTTATTTTATTGATTTTTGAAGCATTAAACATTTTGTATTAATTTATTTATTTTACATCCCCCTTCCCTCCTGTCCTCCCAGTTGCATCCCACTTCCCCTCCTTCTCTCTTTCCATCTCCCTTTTCCCCCAGAAAAGGGGAGCCCCCCTCTCCCTGTATTAACCTTGCCCCCAGCATATCAAGTCACATCAGGACTGAGCATATCTTCATCCTCTGAGGCCAGGCAAAGCAGCCCTGCCAGGGGAAAGTGATCCAATAGCAGGCAATAGAGTCCATGTTAGTAACAGACCACCCCTCCACTCTCCAGGCACCCCATAGGAAGACCAAGCTTCTGGTAATCTACATATGTGCAGGGGTCCTAGGTCCAGTTCATGCATGTTCCTTCGTTGATGTCTCAGTCTCTGAAAGCCCCCATGGGACTGTGTTAGTTGACTGTGTTGTGGGGTTCCTGTCCCATCCAGATCGTTTCATCTTTCCCCCAGCACTTCCGCAGGATCCCTAGAGTTCTGCCCCATGCTTGGCTGCAAGTCCCAGCGTCTGTGTGTATCTGCTGTTGGCTGTAGCCTCCCAGACTACAGTCAAGTTAGTCTCCTGTCTAAAAGCATAGCAGGGTATCATTATTAGTGCCAGGGACTGCCTTTCTACCATGGGGTGGGTCTCAGGTTGGACCAATTATTGTTTGGACTTTCCCTCTCTCTGTGGTCCCTCGTCAGCCCTACAGTTCTTGTAGGCAGGGTAATTTTTAGTTCACAGGTTTTGTCAGTAGGTTGTTGATCCCCTCCTTCCACTAGTCCTGCCAGTAGGAGATGGTCACTTCAGTCTTCATGTCCCCTCCACCTCCATTAGGAGTCTCTGCTAGAACCACACCAATATCCTCCCAGGAGCCTACCCTGTAGCAGGCTTCCAGCTTGACCAAAAGATATCCCTCCCCCGTTTCGGTTCTTGTTCCCAGCCCTCTCATCTCCACACCCATTCTCCTCACATCTGATTCCCACCCTTGTTTCCCTCCCCATTCCATCTCCTGCCCAGTTCCCTCTCTTTATCCACTTCTGCTGTCTATTCTATTTCTCCTTCTGAGTGACATTCAGGCACCCTCCCTTGGGCCCTCCTTGTTACTTAACTTCTTTGGGTCTGTGGATTGTAGTATGATTATCCTGTACTATAGATCTAATATCCACTTATGAGTGAGTATATACCATGTGCATCTTTCTGGCTCTGGGTACCTCACTCGGGATGATCTTTCTAGTTCCATCCCTTTGCCTGCCAATTTCATGATTTCTTTGTTTTTAATAGCTGAGTAGTATTCCATTGTATAAATGTACCACAATTTCTCTGGAAATCAGTCTGGTGCTTTCTCAGAAAACTGGGACTTAGATCTACCTCATCTAGATCTAGGTGCCCACACCTGGGCATATAGCCAAAAGATGCTACACCATACAGCAAGAACATTTACTCAACTATGTTCATAGGGGCTTTATTCATAATAGCCAGAAACTGTAAACAACCTAGATGTCCCTCAACCGAAGAATGGATACAGAAATTGTGTACATTAACAGAATGGAACATTGTTAATAGGACATTTTCTATATTGAACATGTTCTCTTGGAGCAGTTTTTAAAAATATTTTTTATTTTTAGTTTTTATTAATTACATTTTATTCACTTTGTATCCCCCCTGTAGCTACCTCCCTCGTCCCCTCCTAATCCCACCTTCCCTCCCCTTTCTCCACCCATGCCCCTTCCCCAGTCCACTGATAGGAGAGGTCTTCCTCCCCTTCCTTCTGATCCTAATCTATCAGGTCTCATCAGGAGTGGCTGCATTGTCTTCCTCTATGGCCTGGTAAGGCTGCTCCCCACTCAGGGGAGGTGATCAGTTCATGTCAGAGACAGTCCCTGTTCCCATTACTATGGAACCCATTTGGACACTGAACTGCCATGGGCTACATCTGTGCAGGGGTTCTAGGTTATCACCATGAATGGTCCTTGGTTGGAATATCAGACTCAGAAAAGACCTCTGTGCCAAGATTTTTTGTTCTGTTGCTCTCCTCGTGGAGCTCTTGTCCTCTCCAGGTCTTATTATTTCCTACTTCTTTCATAAGATTCCCTGCTCTCTGCCCAAAGCTTGGCTATAAGTCTCAGTATCTGCTTTGATACCCTGCAGGGTAGAGCCTTTCAGAGGCCCTCTGTGGTAGGCTATTGTCCTGTTCTCTTGGAGCAATTTTAAAGTCATTGTGGATTGTGAGAGGCCATAATGTGATTAAAAGGGATTGACTTCTGCTTAGTTTTAAGTGACATACAAGCCTATAGATCTCATAAAATCTATCTCCAAAGTGTATAAGCCTATACTATAAAAATACCACAAAACTGCAAATTTGCAGAATCCATTTTTACTAGATCTGGAGGTTGCAAATCCAAGAAAAAATGTTGGGGTGGGGGAGGCTTGATTTCTACTGAGGCTGTTTTTTTCTGACAGATGGCTGGATTCTTGCTTTGTTAGCATACAGGCTTTCTTCCGTACATTCCTGATGTCTCTTTCTTTTCTCTTATGGGCACTGTTGGTGTCCTATATAATCTTATTTAATATCAATATACTTATAGCCTTGTACTGTCTTTAAATACATTGAGGCTATGTCTTTAACAGAAACCTCAGGGGAGTCAAATAGAGTCCAAGACACAGGTTTAAATAAGATTTTCTTACAAATAAACTGTGAATTGAGTTGCTGAAAGTTATCATGTTGTTTCAGGATCCTACCGAGTTCACTTCATATCTACTGTGAATGTCAGCACCATGCTTATCAACATATTTGTGGCATATGTCTTTTGCCCACAAAGTCATAACTGACCCTTCTTCTTAGTGATCATGTCAGTCATATTCTTGTTTTCCATTGGTCAAAGGGTACGCATATGACCCATGGTGATGCAAAATTGTGATTTCAGTGTCTGATTCAGTATCTGTTTCGCTGTCCCCAGTTTTGTCACAAGAGGTTCTAAAACTCCTGGAATTTCCTGAGTGAAAAGAGACTCCTTTGGTATTTGCATTCTCTTTCAATATACCCAAGCTTTTGCTAATGAAGGGACTCTTGGGTTTCCCTAAATAGCTTTGGAATGATGTTGGTTGCCAAGGGAACCAGTCGTATAGTTACAGATAGACCTAGAATGGGCTAGAGATGGAAGCAATCACTACTGAATAATGATTTAGTCAATCGATCAAGTTCACATACACGGGCTTCCTAATCCCTTTGAATGGATAAGGTGTGGTGAGCTTCCAGGCCAGTGACAAGATTCAAGTGCTTAGAATATGCCATGTACAGAGAAGGGTATGGAAGTCTGTGTCTTTCTTACCTTGTCGCTCTTGCTTTGCACATCTTGTCCACTTAACTCTTTTTGAGTTGTAGCCTTTATAATAAACTGGTAATATGTAAAGTGCTGGCCTGAGTTCTATGAAATATTCTCATAATTTATCAAACAGTGGTCAGTTAGGATCACAAGAAATCCAGGTTTGGAATTGGCAGCAAAGGTGAGGCAGCTTTGTGAAACTGAACTCATTACCTGTGAGGTCTACACCAACTCTGAGGAGTTAAAATCAGAACTGAATGGAATTATAGGACATTTGGTTGATGTGGAGAGTGGGTAATTGGTTGATGGGAGGCAGAAACTCAGGAATTTGGTACCAGGAAAGGGGTAAAGCTGGCACAGACTGTCAATTAGTTACTTTTGCATAGCTGTGACCAAAATAACTGAGACAGTATTTTTTCCAGAGGGTTTCCAGGGGTTCATCCCACTGTCTTTTGCCCCCTCCACTTGGGCAGATATCACTTGGGAGCATATTGTGTGACAGTATTTCTTATCCTCAGAGAAGAGTGGAAGCAAAGAGTGAGGAAGGGACTAGAAAGTGGGGGTGGCCTTCTCCTTCTAGCTAATAACACCGCCAGCTGGGGACCATGCATGAATATGTGAGCCCATGGGAAATATTTTGTATTACAGCTGTAACAGGCTGGTTAGACAATGCCCTCCTGAAAGCTCACTGGTGTAGTGTTTGGAGCAAAAAACAAATGGCTGAGTGTTGTCTCCCTGGAGGGTGGTTCACCAAGCATCTGACCGTTGCTTCCAGTCACTTATATCTATCCTTGTCTGGTCCTTGCTCTTTATAGTACACATTGGCTTCCCTTTCATACCCTTTTAATAAGTTCCCTTTCTGACTCTGGAATAATTTTGTTTTCAGGAATCTAGAGTTTGTTTTTGATGCTTGAAATGACAACAGCAGCAACAGCAGTAGCAGCATCAGCAACAACAACAACATTCTTACAGTCACACAAGATTTACCATCATTGTAAAGCTCTGGCCCTTCCAACTATGAAAGCAGCTACTAGGTAGCATCTCTGAAATTAGAGACAAAATGCTTCATTCTCAGTGCCTCACCAATTTGGTTCTGAATGAGTCATGCTGTTGAGTTGCTGTATAGTTACATAAAGGAAGGAACAGACTTTTTATAGGTTTTCACTTTCATCGGTGATTTTGGAAAATTCCCGTCTTATTATCATTTTTAATGCATACGGATTGACTCGCATTCTTAATTTTCACTGCTATTTTTGTGAACATGGCACAGATTGGAAACTCATGTGGTCTTTTTTTCCTGCCAAAGTAGGATCTGGATCAAAGAACCTCAGTCCCACGGTCCCAGAGGGATGGTCTACCAGGTGCCTGTCCTTTGGAAATTGACTGTGATTATAAGTAAGCAGCTAAAGAGTGTGCCCCTTTGTGTACAGATACAAAGCAAGGAAAACAGGAAGCCAAGTGACAGGTGTGAAACCAATCTGCTTAATGAGTAACCAATCCTTCTGGGATAATAAATAGTTAAGGCATTAGAAGAGGAGCCCACAGATGTCAGCTTCTTTATTTTGACTTAGGAAAAGGCAAGGAGAACAGAAAAGCTTTTCTTCCCCAGCTGTGGCAGTGGCCACCTCCTCAGCCAGTCGGGGCCAAGGACCTTCTGAAGAGAGACTTTTTTTTTTTCTGAGCTTTCTGGAAGTGGAGGACCGACATAGGTGTCTGTAATGGCAGGGAATGCCAGCGTGGGCAGAGCTTCAAAGAGAATTGGGAACGAACAGTACTTTTTACAAATAAAAATGGAGAAATAGAACAGAGTTTGGAGCTCAAAGCTTGTAGACTCTAAACTGTGTCTTATTTATTATAGTTAATTTTTTTCCCTTCAAAGTTTAAGTTCACTTTCAAAGCAGTAGAGCAGTTTACATAAATTGTTTTGTGGAATGATGTCAAATTACTGAGTGTGAAGGGTAGTCATAGATCATGCACTACAACACGGTATACGGTTACCTGTAGTTTTTAAGTAGGTGATAGATTCCTGGGGCTTAGAAGAAAATCTCTCCCTCTCCCTTTCCTTCTCCCTCACTCTTTTCCTTGCCTTTTTCCCCCCTCACCTCCTACTTTCTCTCTCTCTTTCTCTTTCTCTCTCTGTGTGTGTTTCTGTAGATAGTCCAAAAGTGTCCAAGAATACATAAAATGACAACAAAAGACCAAGACTGGTATTTATGCTTTTATCACACTTGGTTTGGGGTGGACTCTTTTGCTGAAATCTGTCCCTTCAATATTGAATAGTCACCTTTATTATTCTGATTTCAAATTCAAAGTTGTATTTTTACAATTAATAGTTTTCATGGAATTCTAAAGACTCACCTTATGTACCAGTTTGAATTTTAGGAATTTGCTTTTGACATTAGTATTTCTTAGAAAGGTGAAAGGCTTTTGAATAGTCTTTGTTAAAGACAAGCTTTTTTTTTTCTTTGAGAAATCGAGGGCTTCTTCATTTATTCCACATCTGAAATTCAATTTAGAAGCCTAGTCCTATCTCTTTCTTCCAATAGTTCTCTTTTGTGTCCTACTTGAGCTCATTGCATGCCATTCTCAAGCCCTTCCAACAAACTTGGAAACATTTAATTCCCTGAATTAAAATGTAAGGTACTAGAGATACTGAGTGGATTCTGCTTTTCTCTCTAAGTCTTGATGGCTACAGTGAGCGTAACATAGCAGGCCATAGAAAAGGGAAGCAGAACCTCTAAGATGAACTCCCCCCTGACTTTTAATTTTGCACTGGGCCATTGTGTTTACTTTTAATTAGATGGGGTGTGTGTGTGTGAGTTAAACTATGCGTGCAAAGTATTTCAGGCAGGCATGTATACAGCTAACCCATGCTCACATGTACCATTACCAATTTGTATCCACAGATTCAGGTAGCATTAGTGTTTACTTTCTGCCCAGCAGAATAACTGACTGACATTCGTTTTGTCCCAGATAATCTGCTCAGCTTTGTGTAAGATACTAACAATATTTAGTCACATCTAGGATTTTTTTTTTTTTTTGCTCCTTCATTGGAGCTGGGGTATTGAAAGCACCTTAGAGTTAACAAACAAACAAACAAACAAACAAGCAAACAAACCTCCAAACTCCAGAAAGCCCCAAACCCCAGTCTGTTTGCTGAAGTGACAGTGTGCTGTTAGTCAAAATGGATTAGCAAGCCAGAGCAGACAGGGGTTCTGAGTTGTCCATCCTTACCACACCAAGCCCTTTCTTTTGGAAGCTGTCCATTCACGTAGAAAAGATTTCCAGTAATTTGGAAAAGGACTTTATAATGAACAGGGCAGGCTAGGAATATCATTATATTGCCAGAAATATTAATCGTTTGTTTGTTTACATGTCCTACCTTTCAGTTTACAGTCACAAAATTGTTAAAAAAAATATGACTGGATGTTTTGTCTACATGTATGTCTGTGCACCAGGTTGAATGCTTGATTCTCATGGAGGGCGAAAGAGGACATCAGATCCCCTGGAACTGGACTTACAGGCTGTTGTGAGCCACCATGTGGGTTCTGGAGATTGAGCATAGATTCTTTAGAAGAGCAGCCAATGCTTTTAACTGCTGAGCCATCTCTCCAGTCCAGTCACATGCTTTTTAATGATTTGCCCACTGCTCTTTCATGGGAAATAATATTCGCCTATCTATTCAAATAATTCAGCAACCAACCATGGAAGGTATAATTCAGCCCAGCCCTAGGCTGGGCCCAGGGGTATGGCCATGAAATGACTAAGCATTAGAAATTTCTTTGTGGTAAAATGAGACAAAAAAGAATCATCTTTTGCAAGAGATGCGCTTTGAGAGAGAGACAGAAAAAAAAGCAGTCAACCTTTTGTTGTATCCAGTGAGTAATAACACGGCTGGAGACTGATAGGATGCTGGTCCAGCCTGTGTTTTACCTGTTAAAGGGGATTTATAGAGAGCTCAGAGGGGCTCAAAAGCTAAACATTTTGCTCATGTTCTAATTGGAAAAGAGAATTTAATTTTCCTGACAATTAGGAGGGAACAAAGTGTGTGCTTAAACAGAAATTAAAAAAATAAAAGAGTCAGCCAGTTTGGTTTATTGTGGTACTTTACTTCTCTGTTGACTACATGAAGTTGGGTGGTTTATGGTAATAAGAATGGCCTAAGACATAACAGAACACTTTTTTTTTTCCTGTGTGTATGAAAAGACAAAGCTCTTTACTTCAGGAGGGATTAAGAACTGGGTCACCTTACTCATTTTCTTCTTACTGATGGAATGCAGGTCATTGGAGTCTAGCTTTGTTTAGCTTTTCTTGCTCCATTTTGACAAAGTGATAAAGAACCTAATTATCAAACTGCTCGGATAACAGAGATGGGAGAATCACCTTCTCAGAACACGGAGACGCACCTTTTCCAGTGCATTGAGAGAGCTATCAGTTTCTGAGCTTGAAATTTTTCCTCTGGGCACGGTAGCTCATGCCTGTAATTTCAGTTGCCAAGAGGTCTGGGGTTATCCTGTGCTAGACAGAGAGCTCCAGAACAGCCTGAGCAACAGCATTAGACACCCCCACCCCCCACCCAGAACAAAAGTAATTTCTTCCACTTAGAGTCTGAACAAAGAGGTTATGCCTGCAGGGTAGCCAGGTTTCTGGTTAGCCTCAGCCAGAGTGTAGGAAGGCAAAGAACTATTCTTGGAATCTGGGATTTTTAGATAATGCTCCATAGGAAACTCATTATATATTTAGTGAAACAATAAACGAAGCATTGGACCCCCTGTTCTCAGTGTTCAACTGTATCTCTGTGAGCTCTCATGTGCCCTGCTTAGTTGATTCAGTGGGGTGTGTTCTGGTGTCCTCCATCTCCTCTGACTCTCATAATCCTTCCTCCCCTCTCCTATGGGGTACCTTTTTCTAGGGAAGGGACCTAATGAAGACTTCCAATTTAGACTTTTTCAGCAGATTCATCTCTTAATTCTTAACAGAGAATCTCTCTATTTCGCACCCTGGTTCCTGTGAATTTCTGCACTGATCTTTTTCAATGTTTCTTTCTTGGATGTTGGGAAGTTAGTTTCCCCCAGATTCTCCTTCTCTTCCTATTAGACACCATCTCCTTGGTCAATGTTGTGCTTTCTTTTAGATGAGTAGTTGGCCACACCCCCAATACATCTTTAACTTTCATTCATGCACCTTCACTCTGAACCATGACTGGTACATCCAAATATTTGCTGGTTGCTTTCACTTGTGTATCTGTGGCAGAGAGAGAACAGGTACTCATCCAGCCCTGCTCCTCTTGTCTGACACAAGAAGACAATATGCTCTACAGCTCTGGTTCTCAACCTTCCTAATGCTGTGATCCTTTAATACAGTTCCTCATGTTGTGGTGACCCTGACAATAAAATTATTTGCATTGCTACTTTATAATTGTAATTTTGCTCCTGTTATGAATCCCAATATAAATATCTAATATACAGGATATCTGATAAGTGACACCCCAAAGGGGCTGAGACCCAAAGGTTGAGAACCACTGCTCTAGACTGTTTCACATTTAGTTTTGGATCAAATTGACCAACTGATTTGAGCGGAACTATGCTGCAGCAACTCCATCCACCCCTCTTAAGATGGCAGATTCATACTGTGCTGAGCACTAGGATTCCCAACTGACAGCCTGAAGGGGACCAATGTCCTGGGATAGCAGTCTAAACTTAGTGCTTCAACAGGAGCAAGGGATCAAAGTGTGAATCACTGAGGCTTGGTGGTAGTTCATCCTTGTAGCAGAACTTGGCCTTTCTTTACAAATGTAGTGTCGTCAAGGCACCTTGAACTCTGTGAGCTGCTTTCCATCTAAATCTACAGATCCGAGCTCCCATCCAGCTGCCCTGAATAATCAAACCCTGTGGATTTTAACTTCAGTATTCTCCCATTCCCTTGGAATTGCCTTAAAAAAAATTCAAGAATCATGTCACTGCTTCAGGCTCTTGCTATTTTTTTTTAAAATTAATCATTTTTAAAATTTTATTAATTATACTTTATTCACTTTGCATCCCCCATAAGCTCCTCCCTCCTCCCCTTCCGGTCCCATCCTCCTCCCTCCTTCTTCACGCATGCCCCTCCCCAAGTCCACTAATAGGGGAGGTCCTTCTCTACTTCCTTCTGATCTTAGTCTATCAGATCTCATCAGGAGTGGTTGCATTGTCATCTTCTGTGACCTGGTAAGGCTGCTTTCCCCTCAGGGGGAGGTGATCAAAGAGCAGGCCAATCAGTTCATGTCAGAGGCAGTCCCTCTTCCCATTACTATGGAACCCACTTGGATACTGAACTGCCATGGGCTACATCTGTGCAGGGGTTCTAGGTTATCTCCATTCCTGGTACTTGGTTGTAGTATGAGTCTCTGGGAAGACCCCTGTGTTCAAATTTTCTGGTTCTGTTGCTCTCCAGCTCTTACTATTTCCCACTTCTTACATAAGATTCCATGCACTCTGCCCAACAGTCGGCCATAAGTCTCAGCGTCTGCTTTGATAGTCTGCAGGGCAGAGCCTTTCAGAGGCCCTCTGTGGCAGGTTCCTAGGTTGTTTCCTGTTTTCTTCTTCTTCTGATGTCCATCCTCTTTGCCTTTCGGGATGGGGATTGAGCATTTTTGTTAGGGTACTCTCTCTTGATTAGTTTCTTTAGATGTACAGATTTTAGTAGTTTTATCTTATTATATGTCTATATGAGTGAGTATATACCATGTGTGTCTTTCTGCTTCTGGGACAGCTCACTCAGGATGATCCTTTCCAGGTCCCACCATTTACCTGCAAATTTCATGATTTCCTTATTTTTTCATTGCAGAGTAATACTCCATTGTGTAGATGTACCACAATTTCTGCATCCATTCTTCAGTTGAGGGGCATCTGGGCTGTTTCCAGATTCTGGCTATTACAAATAAAGCTGCTACAAACATGGTTGAGCAAATGTTCTTATTGTGTACTGAGCCTCTTTTGGATATATGCCTAGGAGTGGTATGGCTGGATCTTGAGGAAGCATTATTCCTAGTTGTCTGAGAAAGCGCCAGATTGATTTCCAGAGTGGTTGTATAAGTTTACATTTCCACCAGCAGTGGAGGAGAGTTCCCTTTTCTCCACAACCTCTCCAGCATGTGTTGTCACTTGAGTTTTTCATCTTGGCCATTCTGATGGGTATAAGGTGAAATCTTAGGGTCATTTTGATTTGCATTTCCCTAATGGCTAATGACGTTGAACATTTCTTTACGTATTTCTCTGCCATTCGATGTTCCTCTACAGAGGAATATCTCTGTTTAGCTCTGTGAAAAGCAGTAAACCAAGTAATCCAATTAAAAAATGGGGAACAGAGCTATTTTTTTTTAAACCTGATTGTTTGAATTAGTTGAAAACAAACTAGGAAATCATCCTATTAGGACAGTCAGAGTGTATGAACCCAGTGGAGCAATACAGTTAATATCTGGACGTAAGTAAATCTCCAGACCACCAATGAAGGTGGGGGTGGGGAGCTGCCCAGCCTCTGGTCTGCATCTAGGAGGTTCATATACGAGGCAAAAGAGGACCCCTTACAATGCCCTGACAGATCAGTGAGGCTTAATGCAATTAGCCAGGAACAACCAGATACTTCTTAGCCACCGTCTTCCATTTTATCTTTTCATCCACTCCCAGATGCTTTTGATAAAGGGTCAGGAGGCCAGTTGCTTACTGAGCACAGATCAAAGCTTCAGAGATAGTCTGGCAGGGGTCTTCCTGCTAAGCCTAACCTTACCTGGGAGAGTCAGTTAGCTCAAAACATTCCTAATCATCCCTGATCCCTCCTCATGTCTCCTGCAGAGCATGGGACTGCAGTTGACAGCTCCCCCACTCCCCTTTCCATTTACTGATGCTCCCTTTGGAAGAGTGACTGGCTCTGTCTCTCTTTTAACCAGCCTATATTTTCTCTCCCACAAAAAGAGAACCCTTCCCCCCCTTGGTCAGGCTACTCTTGTTCAGAGAAGTCCTTCCTGTGATGGCACTCAGGCAGGGGTCCTTCAGTCCCTTTACTCCTCCTGGAGCAGTTCTCTCCTCCCTCCTCCACACCCCAGCAGGCCTTGCCTTCTGACTGCCCAAGCAACAGTCAGCATCCATGAGATCACTTATTTGGGAAAAGCTAGAGCACAGCAATGGGAATATGAGGGTCATAGTAAACTGTGAACGCAATTTGGGAACGGGAAGCATTGAAAGCAAGGGAGGAGGGTGGCCCAAGGTCTCTTGAAAAAGTGATACTTGGCTATAAGGATTAATGACAAGTGTGGTATCACTTTAAGATTGAAAAGTTCTAGGCAGTTGTCCTTACAGAGGTGGTGATGGTAACAGGTGTGTGTGTTTGTGTGTGAATGTGTATGTGTGTGAGTATATGTATGTGTGTGAGCATGTTTGTATGTATGTGAGTGTATGTATGTGTTTGTATGTGTTGCATGTGTGTATGTGTGAATGTATGTGAATGGGTGTGTTTGTAAGGTTGTAGTGGGAGCCTGTGCTTAAGAATAGTTTCCACAATCAGACTTACAGGAAAAAGGTTCTCATAACCTAATGGCTTTTTATTTTGATTAGGGTTTGAAAAAAGTGACCCCATGCTGATTCTGATAATTCTTATATTTAATTGCTTTTTTTTTAATGAAAATAACTAATTGCTAAGCAGTCCCTAGCTTTCTTTCTCATAGATAGAAGATGAGAAAGTTCTCATTGAAACCTGGGATGACAGACAGGTGTCAAACCTGGGATGACAGATGAGGTGTCTGGATGTCTTGGTTGCGGGGACAGTGAGGAAGGACTGTGTCTACTGGGGATGACTGAATTCACCTTGCATTTGGGGCCATTTCTCACCTGAACTGTTTCCTGCAGAAACATAAAGCTGGCCACACTGGCAGCTTTCGCAGCCAGCCTTCTGGAATGCTCCCTCTGTGCTTGTCTCCATCTCGAAGCTGAATTCCAACTTTGCCCCTGCTTGAGCCCAACCTCCCATGTTGGCTCTAGTTTCTTCTTTTAGACAAACTGGGCAGACGTGGACCCGCAGACTATGATGACATCTGCACAAATAACAAACGGGGTGGTTTTGTGACCTCTTTATAATCACCAGTTGCAAAATACGACATTTTTCTCCTCTTAGAGAGTTGTAAAGTAAGCTGAGTATAGGGATGCAAAGATTAAAAGAAAAATAAAAGATGATGGATGTCCTCTTTAAGATCCTCCCACAGCCACAGCCCATAACCCTGTGCAGGTGGAGTGCCTACCTTGCATGAAGCTGGCTCCATGCAGAATCTCATTACCTGTCACAAAGGGAGACATATGCTGCTATCTTCCATCCCCGAGTGTTGCCCGTCTGTAGAAAGGGCAAGGGCATGAAAGCTGAGAATATCACTGGCAAAGCTTCCCTCTGTCTTCTCCTCTACAAAGTGTGCAGCCGGGTACATTCCTACTCCCCCAGCTTTTGCCTACTGTTCCCACGACAGGAATGCTTGTCTTCCTCTCGCCCATCCATCTTTCAGTGGGGCTCCCTCTCAAAGGCTCTCCCTGCTTTCTCTAGCTGCAGCTGCTTCTTCGATCTGAATCTTGACTAGCACACTTAGCAACACCGTGATTTTTGTTATCTATAGCAACCTCAGGCACTGAACAACAATTGGTAAAGTGGGCTGCTCATGCCATTTCACAAGCTGTCGTAACCACTGCAGTTGGTTGGGGTCTCTCCAGCTGAGATTTGTGTGGACACAGTAGCTAAAGTGGGTTCTTTTATCTTGAGGCATTATGAAGATAATATAAAAAAATATCTGAACTTATCTTTAAGGCAATGTGAGGTATAAATAAGTAAATAATGACTGAGACCATGCTGCCAGATGAGAACTGCATGAAGTCAGCAGGCAAAATGATTTATCAATAGCAAACTGTTTAGTATATATGGGTATTCTGCTGTTACCTCCAGTGACACCCCCCACCCCCGCTGCCCTTTACTAGGGATCTGAGAAATGCTTAGCAGAGTGGCCAATATTTCTGTTCTGGGCTATTACTTTTTCCTTTCTTCGTGTGTCATGAGAATTGCACGAAATCTTAACTTTCTTTTTTGCATGTACCTGATAGCCTTACTTTTCCATCTCTCTTAAGGTTGTTGCTTTCTTTTCCAGAGGTCTTAATGCTATTTACAGAATGACCAAATCCTTACTCTTTCATTTGCTTCCACATCCCTCCACTTTCCCTTTTTCTTCATGGGTAGGGGCTCCTTCTCCATGTCACCATATCACAGGAGTTGCTGCTTGGTGGAACTCTGAGCTGAAACTTGAGTCTCTATTGGGGTGCTCTTGTGGCGGCCAGAATACCTCCACTTCTCATCCTCCTCCAGGAGGCATGGTGCAGGAAGTGTTACAGCTGAGCCTTGGTATGCTCTGTCTCCAGGGAGGCCTGACTCATGCTGGCATTTGTGGTATCCTTATCTCCTCTACTAGACTGTAACCTCTTGAAGATGTCAAGAGTACCTTACTCCATTTGTACCCTCCAGGGCTCCAGGCAGGGTTGTGTAGGACAGATGCTCATGAAGTACTTAATGGATTGGATTGCATTAGCCATTACTCTGAGTGCACAAAAAAGGGGTGCTGGAACTCTGAAGAGCCTTAATTCACCTCATGGGGCTACCCAGAAATATTGTCAGGGGTAGTTTACACACCCTGCTCTCCACGGGTAATGCCAATGCCAATTAATGCTGATCTTCTGCAGCCGAGAGAAAACACATTTTCACCCACAGGCTGGTAAGTTCCTTCTTCTGCTGTATATCTAAGTGATCATACAGCAAGAAGACCCCTGGGACTCTATTCTATTTAGGCAAAGGCAGGTGTGTTGGGGGAGCTTTGTATTTGTACACAAACACAGAAAAGCAGGACTTATTTTTGCAATTACTTGCAAGGGCTGCCCATGTTTTCCAGCATGTAAATTAGGACTTGAAGGAAAACATCTAATTGCATTTCGCTCCAACTAATTGCCAACTCAAAATTTTAGATTAGCGTGCACACCATACTTAATTTTTTTTTGTTGCTGTTATTAATAACACACTTAGCTCACTAAGAAGGGAAATAATGAGCCGGAATTAAAGACTTGAGGGCCACCCCACTAGGAAACTACTCTGGCTGATGTGGTAAGGAACCAAGGAGAAATGTGTCAAAGCCATGGCTGAAATACCAGACAAAGATCGCCTGTGTATTGTGCCTCTGAGTCGCTTTGCTGGGGAAGGCTAGAGAGGAAATATTAAGTGGAATTTGGAGTCATTGCTTGTGTTCTGCCACAAGGAGGGGCCATGGTTACAACCATGAATGTGTCCTTGACTTTGTGTTATACTGGTAGCCTTTCCTGTGTGAAAAACAAAACCTACTTAAAAGGCCTTCTCAGAACACTGTGCCTCGCATCTGGAGAGAATGGTAGGGTCTTTTGTGAGTAATATAAACGTACTGTGATATCCTTGTGTTATTAAATGAACATTACAAAGCATGACAGCATCACAGTCACACACACAAAATAAGGACACGGTACAATGTTGACTGGAAATAAAAAAAAAAAAAAGAAGCTTTGTCACATGTCACAAAAAGGTAACTGGCAGTTTCAGAATGCTCCTATTTTTTTTTTTTTCAGCAATCGTTATTCTCCAAAGGACACAATGAACTTTTTGTCCTTCTAAATACAGAAGTGGAAAAAAAATGCATCTCGGAAATTCAATTTAGCAATACAGGTTTGCAAATGTATTTACCACGGAGAAGAATTTATTCAAAGATGGTTATTTCTGGGTTGCTAAGTGAAGGGGCAGAAGGGAGGCTGGCTGAACTTTGGAAAAACATAAGAATAAATGTAGTCCTGCCCAATCAGACCTCTGTGTTCCCCATCCCGTTCTTTAACAGACACCTGATATGCCAAGTACCAGTGGATGCTTCAGGAACCCCAGTGAGAAGGCTCAGCAAGATGTCTATCATTGTCAAGTTTCCAGACAGGTGGAGAGCAGATGTTACAAAAAAACATAGACATAAGCAAATATATGCCTATAAATTGTGTTCAGTGCTGTGAGAGAAAGTATAGGGAGTGATTAAGACCACCAAAGTTGCCTCTAATTGAAATGGGGAAGGTTCAGAAAAACCTCTCACAGAAATAACATTTAAACCAAAACCTGTGGGAGGAGAAGTACTTAGTGAAAGCAGGGGGAACAGATCTTTCCAGACAGATGGAAGGACAGGTGCGAAGGCCCCGCGGTTGGCACATTGTAGTGAGTGGAAGGTAGCTCTCGGGATGGAGCTTGGTGACTGGAGAGGGAGTGATTTGAAATGAGTGGGAAGATTGACAAAAGCATGAGAGACCACACAGCGCTGCACCCCTTCTGCCCCCCAAGCCATGACAGAAAACTTAAGTTTTTACCTCCAAAGCGACAGCAAGCTGCTGAAGGGTGGAAGGGGAGCGGTGATGAAACTCGTTTAAAGAAACCTCAGTGCAACACGGGAAAGGATAGAATGAGTAAAATCCAGGGAACCTGCTGAGAAGAAATGTCCACTGATCAAAGAGTGGGTAATTTCCATCCTCCCTTTCTTTGGTAGTTTGAATAAGAATGATCCCATAAGTTCAGAGATTTAAATGCTTGGTTTCCAGTTGGTGGGACTGTTTGGGAAGTGTTAGGAGTTGGGGCTTTGTTTGAGGAGGTGTGTTACTGGGGGCTAGCTTTTGAGGTTTTGGTAAACTCCATCATTCTGGGTCTCTTTCTCTCTCTCTCTGCCTCCTGGTTGTGTCTCAAGATATAATCTCTCAGCTACTGCTCCAGTGCCATGATTGCCTGCCTAGGTAATGTTCCCTGCCATGATGGTCATGGACTCTAACCCTCTGAAACTGTAAGCCCCAAATAAACTCCCTCTCTTTTTTTTTCCTATAAATTGCCTTGGTCATAGTATCTTATCACAGCAGTAGGAAAATAAATGAGACACCCTCTAATCTAGTCTTTATCATCCTCATGTCAAACAAAGTGTGTTTCTCCCCCTCCCTGGTCAATTGCTTCTGTGAGGGATGTACCACTTGGAGGCTGCAGAAGGAAAGTGAAAGGTGGAGGAAGAAGGAAGCTGGGATTTTACTCCCTGAGGCAGCACCAACTGTTGGTTGTTGTCAGTTGCTTCTGGACAGAACCACCAGACAGCACCACCATTCATGGTCCCAGATCCTACAGAATACTATTCTCCATGCCTCACAGTTCTGCCTGGCTTCCCCAGTTCTTGAACTTCAGCAGTGTGTCTTCCTTTCCGAGTGGTCGGGCAGTTACCTGCTCATGCACGATCATCGTTTAACTGGCCTTGAACTCTTCTGACACCTTTGCAAAAAGAACTCTATCATATTCCTCTATGCAGGGCTTGCACTCTATTTTTCTGAAATATACTCTGAGACAATGACAACAATCGTTTTAAATTCTAAACAATAACAGCATTGAGGAGCAAATGAATGCATGTGAGACAACGCTTGGAATTCTGTGTGAGCTGAGTAAAGACAGTAGGAAAATGAGAGAGAGCTGTGAGTTATATATGTGAAGTTTCCTAAGACCTTGAGCAGGATTGATTGATCTCTGGACAAATTTAGCCAGCCTAGACTTGATCAAGGAAAATGCGTGGCCACCGGATCACCTCTATGTATTTTGGTGGTGCCCTGAAAGCCCTCATCAGTGGTCATGAAGCAGCCAACACCTGGAGTCAAACTGGACTTACTGCACCCACAGGCTCCTGCCTTGACATTTTAATTTTTAAAGCTGAGGCCTACATATATTCCTAGGACTACAGAACAACAACAATAAGAACAAACGGAATAAAACTCCATGCAAGAGTATGTCCTTCACACAAGCAGGTGATTATTTCTTTGTTCAAATATGATGTTTTACCTAGGTATTTCCTAGCTCTTATTTCCTTTAAAAGAAAGATTAATAACCTTTCTTATATCTTTTGCTTTAAAAAACAGACTACTGCAATTACCACCTGTTTTCCTAAACCTCTGTTCATCTCTGGACCTTTGTTCCATCACCCCCTGACTGGATCACTTGTCTGTGTAGATGATCTGCTCTTCTTTCCCCTCCCATACCATTGAATCACCAGAGGACTTGGGAGTTGGTGAAGCGGCAGGATGTGTGGGGGGACAGAGTGAGGCATTGGTGACTTCTTGATGAGGCCAATAGCAGGCCGGTCAGTGGGATGATGGCAAGCCATGCTGTGTGACAGGGCCATTTCTTTGGATCCCTCAAGCTGCAGGATAAACCTTCCAGGAAGATTTTTGGCATTTCTTTTATAGCATATCTATGCATCTCCAGGCACAGGAAATAATGGGCAAGAGATTAATATATATACAGTTGGGCATTCTTGGATTACTGAAATGGTTTTAAAAGCTGTGGGCATGTGAAAATTCCCTTCCCTCTTCTTTCCTCCCTTCCCCTCTCTTTCTCTTCCTCTTCCTTTTCTTCTCTGTGGCAACTCATCCAACAAGAATTTGGAGTGCGTGTCATGTGATTATTAGCAACAAATGATATCCAGTGTTCTGAAGTTTGTGGAAAAAAAAAGCACAAGCTATTTAGTCCAGTATATTAGATCAGGACTGAGGAGACCAACATTTTAATCTCAGCGACATTCTTTGTTAACTGAGATCCTAAGCACAGTGATGACCACCCTGTCTCAGTTCATCTGCCATATGAAAGGATTAAACTGTAAGTTCACTTGGCCCCCTCCTTATTCTGTGCTAATAGGCTCAGTTATGGTGGTCCTGAGCACAGATGAATATTTTGGCCTCAGAAGCCTTCCATCTTCCTAAATAGTTATCAAGGGCCCCAAGGAGTGCTTGAATTGTATCTCTTGATATTTACCATAGATATTTACCATTTAAAAGTAGTAATCTTTAAAATGATGCTTTTTGACCAAGTGCCCACAGTTGCCTATCTGCTGTCTGCTGTACTTTGGGTAGACCACATTTTAATTAGATTTTTCTCCTTCTCTTGGGCCTTTAAACTTTAGCTTTCTCCCAAGTTGGACAAACATTGAAGCACTAAGGAATGGAACATCTTCCTTTAACAAGTCATCTCCAGAGTCAACAAACCATTAAAGGAAACATCCCGTATTTAGGCATCATGGTTTTGCCACCTGCTTGGCTCACCAGCTCATCCTTCTCCCTGGCATGGTTTCTGGGAGCTCCCCATACTCTACTCCCGTATGTGAAGTTTTGTTTCAAGTTTTGTATCAGTTTGATCATGGTCTAGAAATACTCAGCGAGAATTCTAGAAAGAAACCATTTATAGGCTTTACATTGCAAGCTGTCCTGAACAGTATAATGAAAGCTTATGGCCCCTGAGCTGGCAGAATGGGAAGGAATTGCCCAGCGTACACAGGACACAGTAGCTGTCCATCAGCATTTAACCACCTCCACTAGGAGGACTGTTGAGGGAGGCAGTGTGGTTCCGCACTCCTTGGTGTATTGAATAATGTCCTCAGAGCACAAGAGGAGCGATGCTGGCGATTTTATTATAGCATATCATTATAATTATCCTATTTATGATTGATTGTTATTGTGCCTAATTTACAATACACTTGATTTATACATTAAACTTTATCATACAGTAGGTTGATGCTAACTGCCGTTTCAACTATCCCTGGGGATTCTCGGGAGCTCTCCTCTTATGGCTAAGGGAAGTCCTGTATGAGAAAAGCTTTTTTTTCCCCTCCCTGCTGGAATTTGATTCACTGTAGGTCCTCAGATCAAAATATTTTTGTTATTGCATTAGTTTATTCTTGAAACAAAATTTCTTTATCTAAGTCTAGTTTTCTTTTTGTTTATTTCGAAACAATAAAAGGTCTAGATGAGCAGAGTAGCATGGCTATAAGTCTTTGCAACTCTCCTTAAGGCCTGGCTTTCTGTTTTCTTCTGATTTTGTCTGCTGTGCTATGTTGCTGGAGTTAGACACTGGAGAAAGTCTGTCCTCTCAGAGTTGGAAGAGGTGGACATAAAAGAGCCTTTGAAAGGAATTCAGGATTCTTGGCACCGTACTTCAAAGACCGCTCAGCAAAGCTCCACTATGTCTGCCCTTGACTCTCCTCCAGGTCTCCCCACAGTGGGTCCCTTCTCCATTCAGCTGTCACTTCAAATGTCATTCCTGTCCCAGCGAAACAGCTCATTTTCCCTCCTGTCTTTAGCTCTCATTCACATGGTCTTGTTTAGCTTCTAGTATTTACCATCATTAAAAGTGTGTGTGTGTGTGTGTGTGAGAGAGAGAGAGAGAGAGAGAGAGAGAGAGAGAGAGCATTTTCTGTTGTATTTTATATACTGATTTATTTTTTTCTCTCACCTTTAGAGTGTAAGCTCCTGGAGACCAGGGGTTTGTCTGGATGGATCCCTTCTAGTTATCCCAGCAGGCTTACAGTCAGTATTCAGCAAATGCTTGAAGACTGTGATGCCCAGCATTCTAGAGAAAGCTCAACGTTTCCCTTATGAGTGATGTCTGGAGGTGGGGTTGTGGAAGTCATGCCAGAGTTGGAATGTGCTGAGTCTGGGAAAGCTCTTTCTATTAAAGAGACAAGAGGCTACAATAGGCAGATGTCTGTGGCCTGTGAAGATGATGTGGCCAGTATGGGCTTAGAGAAATTTTTTTTTTCTGCTGTCTTCTGAGGTTCTTTGGAATGATCTGACAAAGGAAGATTAAATAAGGGAATTTTATTAATATAAAAAGGGAAAATTTTAGCATGGGGAATGCACAGGAGTATGGTTACCCATTATCTCGGCACAGTTCAGCAAAGTACACATTCCTTTTCCTATGGGGGAGAGGACAATTCGACATGTAGGTAGAACAGCAAATGAGTTTTAAAGGAATCTCAGTGGGTTCAAAGACCACAAAGTCTGCAACAAAGAAGCCTAACAATGGGTTATAATGATTTCCTATGGGATAGAACTAGAGGACAATGGTGTGTGACAGAAAGCTGTTGATAGACCTCACTTTTTCCTCTATCACAGGGGTGTAATCTCTCTCTTTAGGCTAATACTATCTTAGTAAGGAGACTGTGGAATTGTGGTGCTGGTCAGGTAGATGAGAGAAATTTGCTAAAAGCTTTGCTGGAAGGTGGAGAAACAAGGAAGGTCAGAACAACTTGGTTGTGGTAAGTTCTAAGGCCTCTAGGCATGCCAAAGCCACAGCTCTACGGGGTATAATTTTTTTAAGTCCAAGTGCCAGGGAACCAAGAAAGGATAGTGCTAGTATCAAATGCAGTCCCTGGACAGGATCTCCAGCTCAGAGGATGGTCATTCCCCTTGCAGTCTCTACCCATACTATAGAAATATAGGTTTTTTTTTTATTAAATTCTTATTTTTTTACATTAATTACATTTTATTCGTTTTGCATCCCAGCTGTAGCCCCCTCTCTTATTCCCTCCCAACCTCACCCTCCCTCCTTCATCTCCTCCCATGCTCATCTCTAAGTCCACTGATAGGGGAGGTCTGCATGCCCTTCCATTTTACCCTAGCTTATCAGGTCTCTTATCAGGACTGGCTGCAATGTCCTCCTTTGTGTCCTGGCAATGCTGCTTCTCCCTCGGGAGGAGGTGGTGGTTGGTCAAAGGGCCAGCCACTGAGTTCATGTCAGAGACAGTCCCTCTTCTCCTTACTAGGGACCCCACTTGGATACTGAGCTGCCATGGGCTACATCTGAGCAGGGGTTCTAGGTTATATCCATGACTGTACCTTGGTTGGAGGATCAGTCTCAGAAAATACCCCTGAGCCCAGATATTTAGGTTCTGTTGCTTTCCTTGTAGAGCTCCTGCACTTTCCAGGTCTTACTAACTATCTCTTCTTTCATAACTTTCTCTGCACTCTGCCCAAAGTTTGATTATGAGTCTCAGTATCTTCTTTGATACACTGCTAGGTAGAGTCTTTCAGAGGCCCTCTGTGGTAGGCTTCTGTCCTGTTTCTTGTTTTCTCCTTCTTCCAATGTCCTTCCCCTTTGTCTTTCTAAGTGAGGATTGATCCTCTTACCCCGTGTCCTCCTTCTTGTTTAGCTTCTTTAGGCATATATCCAAAATATGCTCAAGTACACAAGGACGTTTGTTCAACCATGTTTATAGCAGCTTTATTCGTAATAGCTGGAACCTGGAAACAATCCAGATGTCCATCAACAGAGGAATGGATACAGAAATTGTGGTACATTTACACAATGGAATACTACTCAGCAATTAAAAACAAGAAAATCATGAAATTTTCAGGCTAATAGTGGAATTTAGAAAAGATCATCCTGAGTGAGGTATCCCAGAAGCAGAAAGACACACATGGTATATACTCACTTATGAGTGGATACTAAACCTATAAGATAGGATAAACATACTAAAACCTGTACACCTAAAGAAATGTAGTTTTAATATTACCATCCTTCACTGGGAAAGGAAGAGAAGATTGGTGAGCCCAGCTAAGTAAGTCTCTTGGCTCTTTACCTCTCATGTGCTATTTACGGCCTTCTTTCAGTGCCTTCCTGGATGGAACCTCTAGTGCATCCCTTTCCACAAATATCTACCTCAAGCTCCTTTTCAGGGTTTTCAGTGCTCCTTGGTGACCAGTGTACGTCTAAATGCTTACTGCGCTGCGGTGATTATGAAAAAGGATTGCTCCAGTTTATATGGGGATACATTTTGGGGCTTTCCTAAAAGATGAGAGAAGGTAGAGACCAGAAATCTCTAGAAAAGATTCCAAGATGGAAGAATATTAACTCCAAAGAACAGTTTCAAACAGCAGTGTGATCTTGCTGACAAGGTAGCAATTTATAAGTATGACCATTGTACATGTTCTTTTCCTAGTCATCATGTTGACTCGTGTGTGTGTGTGTGTGTGTGTGTGTGTGTGTGTGTGTTTGTGTGTGTGTATGTGAGCACTGTCTATGTTATTTTTCAAGACAAGGTCTCTCAGTGGTCTCGAGCTTGCCAATAAGGCTGGAATGTCTACCTGGTAAGCCCCACGAATGCACTTGTTTTCTCCTTCCTGGTGCTGGGATTATAAGCATGTACTATTATGCCTAACTTTTTTCATGAAGCTGGGGACTGAGCTCTAGTCCTCATGATTACATAGCAAACACTTTACCAACTGAATATTTTAGCAGCTGTGTGTGTGTGTGTGTGTGTGGTGTATGTAGTGTTTATGTGGTGTGGGGTGTGTGTGTGTTTTATTTTTTTAAGCTTTATATTTAACAGTTACAATGGAGATTATAGACAATTACGTGTCAAGAGATCATGATAACATGAAGTTTTACTCAAGGGCAAAAGACTCAGCGATATTCTGTAGTAGACAGAAAGAAATAACTGCTAGTAACACTTGTTCCTGAATAGCTTCTTCCTGTTGAGTGTAGGCAGAACCTGGAGATGACACAATAGTCTTCTTGTGTACAAGAAACTCATATGCTCTGTTTTCAATTGTACTGAACTTTTACTGTCTCTGTTTGCTAAACTAGGCCTAGTCCTAGAAGCTTCTAGCTTTCATACAATGTAACCTAGGCCTTAAATGTTTTCAACTTCTGAGACTTACTGCTGATTTAATGCTGAGCAAGCTCACCATTTCTTGTTCCTTCTGAGCTCTGGGCTGGCTGGTTCAACTCAGCTGTTCTGGCTCAAATTCCTCTCCTGGCTCCTGAATTGCTCTGCTTGGCCTCACACTAACTCCAACAATCTTTTCTAATCTTCTGGCTCCTACTCATTCTTCTCTTGTGTTCTTTCTCTGCATCCTGTCTCTCTATTACTGTCACAGTAAAGCTGCCTCTTCTCCCTCTGCATTGTCCCTTTCCTCTCTGTTCTCCTGAGAGCTGGGCATATCCTATTCTGTCAAATCTTTCTCTGATTCGCCACTCAATTAGACATCTCTTTCAAACATGGGTGCTTCTTTCTACAAACTAACTTTACCTTCATTCTTTGAGATTAAAGGTGTGTACCACCATGCCTGAATCTAAGCATTTCTTTACCTGAAACCTGTTCTATACCAGACTGGCCTTGAACTCAGATCTGCTTGCCTCTGTCTCCTGGATTAAAGGATTGTTTGCGTTCCAGCTATATCACACAGATCTAGAAGGTTTTTGGATGTGATCTCTTTCCAGAACAGCCATGCTCTGAATTAACATTCCTCTACAGTATTGTGATTATGTAATGTCATATGGTAGACAGTGCTTGCCTCTATAACCCAAATACCCAATTAACTCAGCTAATCAAAGGAAATATTGTTTAGAACTGTCCTAACTTAGTGAGCCCTTCGATAGAAGGCTTGAGATGGTGTCCCGGACATGAAGGTGAGTCCTAGCCGGCAGCCAACAAAATAACCGGAGCCTCAGGCATACAGTGGCCAGCAATTCCTTTCTGAACAGAATCTCCAAGCTCCAGAAAGGAGCCCAGCTCAGCAGAGTCTGTGATTTCTTCCTACAGCACTGTGAAGGACTCAGCCCAGCCATTCCTGGATCCCTGGTTTTCCGATCTACAGAAACAATAAGCGGGGGTCATTTTAAACTGCTAATTTGTTGTACTATGTTTCGTGGCAATAGGAGGTTAACACAGACCCTAATAAACATTGTTTATCTAATTGCCCATCCTAGCTGAACCTTGAAGCCTTCCTGTGACTATGGATCACGATGGTCATGCCAGGAGGCAGGCTAATGAACAAGCAATTCAGAAGTGCCACCTGCATGGTGACCCAAAGGCTGTCCTCTCAAGTGACTTACTGACTCTGTTTCTACAAGTCACGTAGAAGAACCGTTACTACACTTCCCCCTTTAAATAATAAATAACAATAACAATATTTAATATTTATAATAAATATTCATAATATTTATAATAAATAATTCTCCTTTCTCCAAACAGGATAATAGTGCTTTAAAACTTCTGACTAATTCTTTCCACATGTTTTTCCTATGTACACCTTTACCACCTTGGCCTAAGTGCTGTGTTCTCTGGGGTTGGACTTTCTGGTGTCCTGTCTCTTTTCTCTTATGCAGGGCCCTCCACACAATGGTCACACGATCTTCGGAAAATTAACTTACATGGCTACATGATGTCATTTCTCTCCTGCAGGCTCTTGTGGATTGAATGTTTGCGTGTCCCTACACTTCCTCTGTGGAAGCCTCAACTTCCCATGTGAATGTGTTTGGAAAGAAAGTCTGTGTGAGAGCAGTTTTCATTAAATGACATGACAAGGGTAGGGCCTCGTCTGGTACTGTGAGTCCTTATAAGAAGAGATGACAGGGCCGCTTCTCTCACTGTGTGTATTTACCAAGTAAGGAGCCCCAGCTAGGAACTGAACTGGCAGGAGCCTTGACCACAGATTCTCTCCACTCCAGCCTGGAGACATGATGGTGTGTTATTTAGGCCACTCAAGATTTGGTGTCTTCTTATAGCCTGCCGAGCTCAAGAATTTGGCTTTCTATCACTCCTGGGATAGAATCAAGGCTGTCCACCATGACCCCCCCCCCTCCGTAAGCCTTTCTACCTTGCTCACATCAGTTTCATCTTAGATCATAAAACAATGCCAAATTCTTTCCCTTGCAATCTTCACTTTTAATGAGAGGCCCTCTTAGAACTTCAGTTCAAACGTGTGTTCTGCATGTAGATTCCTGATGGGCAGAACATGTCTCTTGGCACCATTGTTTCTCAGTGGCCATCTTGCTGCTTGGTGCATAGGAGGTGCACAGCACCTATTTGTGAACTAAGCAGAGATGCCATCTTTTTATCTTATGTTTTAAAATGAGCATTCAAAGTAATGGATTTCCACACATACTTTGTTTTTGTTCATCCTTTTCCTTTGCTTCTGCAAACTCCTGCTCTCTTCTTCGTGGTCCCTTTTCTCTTCCTGCTGCCTTCATTTTGCTGTCATGACATATGCATACTGTTAATTTCTTTCTTTCTTTTTATTCCCTCCTGAACCTTTCCTTAAAATCTTTTTTCCTCTCATGGTTCTCTTTCCAGTTTCATGACCTATGTCCCCACCCACACATATGCATGCATATGGAAATTAAAATCTAGGATCTACCTAGGAAAGAAACAATCAATGCTTATCTTTCTGAGTCTGACTTGTTTCATTTAATATCATATATCATAATTTGCAGTTGCAAAATTTTCTTGCAATGACTGAATAAAATTCCATTACGAACATGGACCACATTTTCTTTATCCCTTCATCTGTTGATGGACAACTAGCTCGGTCCCACTTCTTAGCTATTATGACTAGTGCTTCAATAAACATGGATCTATACTTCTGCGGTAGGAGTTAGAGTTGTTTGGGTATATTTCCAGAAGTGGTACAGCTGGGTCATATGGTAGTTTTATCTTTGAGGAACCTCCATAATTATTTTCATAGTGGCTATAACTCTTTATACTTCCACCAGCAGTGACTAAGGCCTCTTCTTTTCTCAGATTTCTTGGCAACATTTTAAAAATTTGTTTTCTTGGTGTTAGACATTATGACTGAGGTAATGTGGAATAGGATCTCAAAATAGTTTTAATTTGTATTTCTGTGATGGCTAATTAGAGAAATCTTATAGACAATGATTATTGGCCATTTGTTTTTTTCTTTATAGAATATCTGTCCAGTTCATTGGCCCATTTGCTGATGGAAAGATTTAGTGTTTTTTGGTATTTATTTATTTTTGCACTTCATTTTTTTTATGCAGCCTTGTCTGGAGTACAATGGGCAAAAAATTTTTCTTTTATTCTGTATCCCGTCCAAAGACCTGGCCTCTGAGTAACGCTGGTTCTTGCCCTATTACATAAGGGCCCTGGACCCAGACATCTACATTTTGAACCCAGATTATCCTATAAGTAACTGAAGGCTTTGGGGGTGACTTCTGACAGTGACAAGGATTCCAGCTTTCTGGAAGTGACAAGGATTCTTCTTTCAGAAGAAAATGTATGTTCTGAGAACACACATTAACATTTTTGTTTGTTTGTTTCTGAGGCACAATTTCATAAATACAGGTTGGCCTTGAACTCCTGTTTCTCCTGCCTCCACCTCTCAAATACTAGGATTATGTGTGTGTGTTACCATGCTTGCGGCACAGTAGGCAAACACTCTACCAACTGATGTACATCCAGTCCAGCTGTTCATTTTTAGGGCAGTGGATTGGCATGGTAGCTTCCAAATAGTGTAGTCTGCTCCCCAAAGAGACTTCGGCTACAGAGCCAGCTAGATGACACGAACAGTGGGGAGTTTCGTATTCCATGGTGATCTCTTTGAAAATGATGCTAATAACATGGTATGAAAATATTGTAGGGAAATGTTTTTTCATTTATTTCAGTTTCATTTATCTTTCATTTCCCAAAGATGGTTCTTATGGCCTTGGGTAAGAATGCTACTGTGCTTTTAAAATAACCTTTCATTTTTATGTTCCCTAATTAATGCTTCTTGAGATTTCGGAAAGTCTTCCTGAAAATTTATTTCTCACTGAATGTATTTTTTAAAAAACCCTGCAACTGTAAGGTTTTGTCAATATATGAAAGCAGGAAAAAATTGTTATGGGATAAGATTTCCAAATTTGGATGCATGTGAACTGTGTTTTAACATTTTACTAACTTGCCTACACCCTGAGTCTGAGTACAGAAACGATGGATTTATTCCCGCTGGAAGCCCTCATGTCTAGATCTCTAATGAACAAAACGGGGTCTGCTGGGCTCTCCTGCACTTTGCTTTAGGGAAAGTGGCACACTGTCCTCCGAATCACGGAGGGGACCTGCCTCTTTGGTTCTCTGACTTAGTCAGTATTCTCTTTGGCAGGCTTCCTGTCGTACCAGAAATGTTTGCATTTCAATGAAGTATTTTCCAGAATATCCAACGGCTGACTTAGCCTCCCCTCCCCCGCATTAACTGCGTCGTGCCCACTGACGTAGCCAGCACAAAAACCCTCTTTTAGAGCCCGGCACGCTGTCTCTCAGTCTTCACAGCTCAGTGTGCATTCTACCTTTCTGCCTTTCCACAAGGCCTTCTCTGCCTACATCTGCCCTTCTTTGAGTGTCAAACTCAGTTGCCTATATGGGGCCAGAGGAGAAAAGCTGTGATTCGGGCCAGTATGGATAGTAGAAAGTGGAGGGTGCTGAATATACAAAGTTTCCCACTCACTACAGAGCTCCATAGTCTGGGCTGAGCCTCTGCGGAGCCTGAGGACTTCAAGTTTACAGCAGTCTTCAGACCTAATGCTTCTGCCCCTTAGTATTCATTCTGACGGCTTAAATTTCTGAGACCTACAGAATGGGTGTTTTTCTCAGCTAGACTAAGCACCCCAAGAAAAGAGACTCTGCGCTCCACGTCTGTGCGCGGAAGCTGCCTCGATGCTAGCCTCGGCATGCAGCAGACGAATGCTGATTTTGTGTTCCCTGCCTGCACGCGTGCATGCTGCTTGGTGGCTGCTGTGGCTTGCTGCAGTGTAACTTTCCCCGGGAGTGTGCTCCTTGACGAGGGGATTGCTGGGTAAAGAGTTCCATGGCCAGATAATTTTGGGAAAAGCTGACTTTAGCAAGGTTAAAGTTTAATGTTTTCCTTTACTGAAGGTTTTTTTTTTTAATAGCCTGAAAATGTTAATGAGTGCTATGCATTTTTAAAAGGGGAACGATAAAAGATGATGATCCTCAATTTCAACCTGCTGTATCTCAAAAGTACAGTTCTGTATTCTGGTTTTTCTTCAGATCCGGGAAGCCCCTGGCTTTCTACTAAAAGCACATTTCTCAGGCTCCCTTACAACTAAGGTCTTGGGTGAGAATTCTGTTTTACCAGTCCCATGGGTTCACATGGAATTTTGAAAGTGAAAGTGAGAGACAGGCTGTTTTCCTCAGCATTGCTTTTTTTTTTAAATGTCTTTTACGTTTGTTACATATTTTTTAAAAATGTTAATTATTTACAATGTATTAATTTTATATACCAATTATAGCCATCTCCCTCATCTCCTCCCTGCCCCACCCTTTTCCTTCCTCCTTATTCCTTTCCCTTAGTCCATTGATAGGGTCGGTCCTCTTCCCCTGCCATCTGACCCTAGCTTATCAAATCTCATCAGGACTGCCTGGATCCTCTTTCTCTGTGGCCTGGCAAGGCAGCCCTGCCAGGGGAAAGTGGTCAACAAGCAGGCAACAGAGTTCACATAAGATACAGCCTCTGCTCCCCTTACTCGGGTACCCACACGGAGATTGAGCTGCCTGTGGGCTACATCTAAGTGTGGGGGGTCTAGTTCCTCCCCATGCATGGCCGTTGGTTGATGCATCAGGGTCTGCAGGACCCCCTGGGCCCAGCTTTTTTGGCTTTGTTGGTCTCCTTGTGGAGCTCCTATCTTCTGTTCCTTCTGTTTCCTCTGAGTCCTTCTGTCCCCCATTTTTTTCATAAGACTCCTTGCACTCTGCCCAGCTGATTAATTCCCTGTGAGTCTAAGCATCTGCTTAGATCCTCCTTTGGGTGGAGCCTTTTAGAGGACCTCTATGGTAGGCTCCCATCCTGTTTGCTCTCTTCCATTGCTTCTGGTATCTATCCTGTTGGCTGTTTTGAGTGAGATTTAAGCATCTGTCGTTTAGCTTCTCCAGGACCATAGATTTTAATATGTTTATCCTATATTACATGGCTAATATCCACTTATAAGTGAGTATATACCACACATGTCTTTCTGGTTCTGGGTTAACTTACTCAGGATGATCTTTTTCTAGTTTCATCCATTTGCCTGCAAATTTCATGAAGCTGTTTCTCAGCATCGTTAATGGTGGGAATAGGTGTCAATGTTTATAGACAATTTGAAATTTCTCGAGTGACCCCAGTGGTTTCCAGACTTCTGTAGGCAGCGATTACAGAGGGCCCTCTAGCTGAACAGCTCATGAGAGCCTCTAACTTCTGCTTCTCCACGTCTTCCAGTTGCTATCTCTCATATTAAATTTCTTTTCTGTTTGGAATGGTTTCTGTCTCCTACACTGCAACACAATGATACAAGGGACACAGAATGTGAGATGATTTTGTTTTTGCAGCAGAACTCAAGGTCATGGTTCTTCAGAACAAATTTGGGGAAAATTGCCTATGGAAAGAACACTGAAATCAATATCAGGAGGTCTGAGCAAGAGCCATGGGTTTACCACTTACTAGGTTGGGGAGGCAGTATCCCCTCTGAGTCTTGAGCTTCTTTTCCTTATTTGAAATATAAGGACAATAATTCCTGCCCTGCAGACCTCACGGGGTTGTCAGGAGAATCAAATGGGATGATGAATGTGAAAGTGGTCTGGAAACTGTAAATTGTTATAGGAATGCAAGGCATGGCCATTAGTCATGCTGCCATCTATGAAAATGAATGTTAGATTCATAATGCAGCGACATCATTCTCATAAGGATTGCCAGAGTTGTCTATGCTTCCTGGAAAACACTGGTGGTTTGATAGATTAATCAGTTGGGAATGAAAATACCACCAGCCTTGCCGAATAGACAATGAACCAGAGGGAACATTCCTCGGCTCCCAAGGTGGCCTCTTTGGAACACAGACTTCTCTTTCCTCCCTGTCTTTTCCTGATTAGAGCCTTTGGGAAAGAAAGTCTCCTAATGGAATCCATTACATCTTCAGAATGGACTGAAGGAAACACAGGGAAAAAAATTTCCTTCATTTGGTTTTCAGTTGGAGAGATGGGAGTACAGACAGCCCCCACCGTTCATGCCAGTCATCTCCAAAACCTGATTTACATGAATTTAACTTTGTAATCTTGTGGTTACATGACTGCATTAAAATGACAGATAGTGTGACACGTAATGCAGTCTCGTCTGTTGATGCGGCAGCCGAGTGTTGAACCAGCAACTGCTCCAGGGGAGGTGACTCTCACGTGTCTGCCTTTCCTTCCTAGGGACTTGAATATTCACTCAGTGTCCCTAATCGGGTGAGGTCCGGAATCTGAGTTGCTTAGTTCACAGTTCTTCTTTTTCTCACAGCAGAAGGAAACCACATGCAGTTGTATACGTCCTTGCAATAAGCAGGAAATTAACCCCACTATCAGCTCTCAGGCTTTTTGAAAGCAGTCGATATATATGTGAGCACGTCCCAGCATCTTGAGGGTAGAAGACACAACAAGTGCCTGTTTGCCAACGAGTGGACTGAACCTTGTCCTAGCCTCGGAGTTTTTAATCATGACACCAAGAATATTTGGGTAGTTAGTAAAAGGTGATCTATATGGTTGGAAGATAAGTTAGTGAGTATAGATGAGTTATTTAGACACAAGTTGTATCTCTTCTTTATTTCCCTCCCTCCTTTTTTATCATTCTCCTCTCTTCTTTTATTTCCCTCACCCCTCTTTGCAAAACGGGGTGCCTGTGAGGTCCCAGCTATGCTCAAGCCATAAAGAATAGACTACATAGCACCCTCTTGTAGTAGACTGACAGGCCTGCCTCCCAATCCCTGTGGCCTGCTCGCTGCATCTGAAATTTCCAGACTCCATGAGGAGGGGCCCTGGTCCAAACTTCACACTGCTGTGTCATGCATACTGTACACAGTGTTTGGAGCATAGCATTTGTGCAGTAAGTATTTTTTACACTTCCTGGTCCCTCTTACGGTTGTATCTACTCCTCAACTGTCTTCTGTGCCCTATGTCATATTTGGCCCCTGCTACTGCTGGCCCTAACCTCTACTTGTCACAGAGTCGCCTTCAGCTGATTCTGATGTACTGATGAGCACATGATCACAGTTTGTCCCAGCATGAGAGCCCTACATCGTGAGCTGAGGAGGCTTCCAGCTGTTGGAGAATCAAACTCTTTGTGGGTTAATAGCTGATTTGGGGAGCAGGAAAACGTATATAACTGAAAGAATGATTATACTACTCAACAAAAATTAAGAGCTGTATATATTTTACAAAAGTTTCCAAAAGATGAATAAATAACGGGAGGCTAGGATGCTTGGAAAAAACAAGAAAAATTGGAATTTGAAGCAGTTCTTCTGAAATGGCTAGAGTTTAAATAATTAGAGAGAGAGAGAGAGGGTAAGAAGAGAATGAACCCTTCCACTTCTCCTATGCACTTTTGAAATTAAGATTTGTAGAGACAATGAGGGGGAACTAGAAACTAGACCTCTAGAGAGACACATGAATGCAAGGGTGAAGAGGCAAATGTAACCTTTCCCCATAAAGGCTTATTGAAAGTATAAGAAATAAGGGGCCAAGGGTCACTCAGTGGTGAGTTTTGATGGGTCAGTTTCTCACTATGCCACTGTGTTCTATCAAAACATCCATTTTAGGGGGAAAATTTATCCACCATTTACACTCTCTTCCCTCTCCAATTTCCAGATTTAAAATTTCCAATACAATGGTTTCCTCTTCGTCCTTGAGCACCCGTGAGTATACTGGCTGCAGTATACTGGGAACTTTCTGTGGGTTCTTCTCTCCCTCACGCATCTTTTCGATGCTGTTACTTTGCTAGGCCCCTTCCTGTTCTTTTTCCAATATGGACCATTTACCTGTGGAATAGTCCAGTAGAATTAGGCTTCTAAAGTTAAGACATATATTTTGGGATCTGCAGTGTATCAGAGAAAAGTGAAAGCAAAAGTTAAAGAGAATGTGGAGGGAAAGAGGCAGCCCAAGATAGGGAAATTTGAAGGGTAGGCAAAAGAGGAGCTGGGCTGTAAAGGAAATTGAAGCAAAGGATGCTGGGTAGCCAGGGATGACTGTAAGGCCAGTGAAATGGAACTGGAGGAAGGAGAGGTTTTAGCAAAGGATGCTAAAGGCATTTTAAATAACTTAAGGACTAGAAAGGGCCTGTTGGAAAAGGAAAGAACTCACTAGCAAAGGCGGCAAGGGTAGTGGAGAAAGACAGTAGGTTTGCATAGGCCATTTAGCAGGTGTGTATGGAGTTACTGTTACTATATTTACTGTACAGTATGGCATTAGAAAGCAGGATCAGTTCACGTGAGCAGCTGCATTTTGAACTGCTCTGTGAGGAAGGAGAAGAGGGTGGCAGAAAGAGGAGGATGTTAGGCTTCAGCTGCGAGGAACTTGCTTTAAGCAGAGAGAAAAGGTAAAAAGCTATTAATTTTATATGTCACCAAGTTCACAAGTAGTCAATAGAAACAGACAGGAAAGTGTGGAAACCCACATTAAGGAAAGCAGAGTCTGTGAGATTCCAAATTTTCTTGTGTTGTAGGTTCATTTCTATTCTTTAAGTTTAATATATGTGTGGTGTTTCATTTCATCTCCTCACAGCAGTACATCATAATTTAATTTTTTTCTTGATGTAGGTATAAATAGAGCCGCTAAGGCACGTTTATGCATACAGGGTCATCACTAGGTACATGCACCAAATATTAATTTTCCAATATCTGCTTCCCAGCTCATGGGCCAAGCAAAAATGCATTTTTCATTGCAATGTTTTTTTTTTCTTCTGAAGTGCAAACTTAAGAGGGCTCTCTGTTTCACAGAAAACAGCAAGGTTACTATTAGATTTTCCTGCAGAAAAAATCCCCCACATTATTTAGAAAGCATGGTTAGTTAAGAGCAGTGCCCCGTATTCTGTTTGATCTGGTGGGCATACTCAACCCAAAAGATCTAGACGTAATCGATGCTAATGGAAACCCTGCGCTTGCTGCTGGATCTATTTTTATTTATTTGCCATTCATGCTCTTGTTCCTTATATCACTTCTCTCTATTTTGGTTCTCTCTCTTTGTGGAAATGGGTTCAGAGTGGCTTCCTTTAAGCCTGATGACCCAAAGCTGGGGAAAAAAAAATCAGAACATTGAATTTCCTTGTCCGTAGAGACTGTCTTCTGGGTTCTTTTGTGTTTAATCTGAACCCTACTTGGGCATTGGGTAGAGTTGCGTTGAAGTAACTCAGCAACTGTGAGAACTTGTAAAGGGTCTCTGTAACTGCCATCTTATTTCTTAAGAAATGTGCCAACCTGTGGATCAAGCTGATGCAGATGAGGTCAGTGTCAGAAGGGTGATGGAGTGAGCCTTGCCCCCAGGGGCACCAGTGTGAGGCTTGTGTCCAAAATATCTAAAGTATTGTCCTGCATGCTCTATTGATACAAGCCAACAAATCACATTTTGAATTGCATTTCTGCTCAGTGTTGTTGAAAGTGCCCTGAGAAAATCAGCAACTTGATGTCTGCCGCTCTCATGTCTGTGACCTTCCACAATTCCAAGCCCTCCGGGTAAAAGCTGTTAACTTCATTTTATAGAAAAAGGTCACAAAACTGCTAAGTGATGGAGTCAGCGTTGGAAATGACTGAGTTTTGTGCTGACCCATTGCACCATCATTGCTTTCTAGAGGGTGGCTCACAAGGAACGTAGGATTTGGGGATGAACACTCACTTTGCCCTGCTGAATTTACCATTAAGGTAAAGATGACAGTGTTTAGTTTTGCCATTAGTTCTAAATGTGCATTATTTATGCTTCTTATGTCCTTTAGCTCTTCTTCCTCCACATGGATTAATAATTATTTTCTGGGCTTGTATTAAAGCTAATAGGTTCAAGAGACACTTATTAATATGATATATGTCCTCAACTTCAAATATTTACTCCTGAGCCTGCCCTGCATATTGATTTGACTTTAATATACCTTATTTGCAGGAGAAGTAAATGAAGACCTAGCACTATCATGTAATGTCTGCTCAATACACATCCATGCAGTGATCGCTCGAGCACTCAAAGTACTCTTCACAGTATTTACCTTTGCCCCTGAGGAATGACTCCCTTGCTAATTTTTCTGAGCCACTGGCCTCTGCTTGGACTGGCATTCTTACCTTTAGCTTTTCTTTTGCGTGTTGAACAATGAGAGTGAGAGTGTGCACACATGTTTATGCAAGTTGATTTCAGGAGACCTGGTTGCCAGATTCCTCTTTTCTTTCTCTTCACCAATTTATTTGCTTTTTCTGGGGCTCTTCTTCAAATTTTGTCTTGAGAAATAACAGCTATGAAGCCTCCACTAAATTATTTACTATTGAGACATTGTACATACTCATGAGAAGGTATGAAAGAAAGGACTAGGATTTGCTTGTAACATCAACGTATCTCAATGTCTGAGAAATACAGAGGAAGATAAAAGAATCAGGACAAGAAAACTTTCCTCCATCCCATGGTGCTTCTCATGTCTTCATCTTATTTTGTTCTCAACAAACCCACCACCTTCTTTTGTGCTTAATTTGTTTTTGTTTATGTTAATGGTCTCTTTTATTCCCACTTAAATATAAGCTCTGAGGGGACGGGATTTTCTCAGAAGGTGTGGGGAAGGAGCAAGATGAGGAGAAATGCATGACTCTTGAGCATCAACTAGGAAGAGTGATGAGGACCACAAAGAGATCATCCAGGGTCCAGAGGAGGAGCATCTTTCTTGTATTTCCCATTATTCTTACTTTCTCTCAAGATACCTTGTTACAGAGGCCATTAAATAGCCTCTATATTCCTTCCACTAAACAAAGTATTCCCAAAATATTCCCAAAATGCTTGTCAGTTCACTACCTTAATGTTCCGAGAGCAAAGAGACAATGTTGCCTCAAATCTTGTGCAGTTCTGGGGGACCGCACATGCCTTTCTCTCCGAGTACATTATAATAACCCTGTCTTGTCAGATCACTGAATCCTTATTCCTCCCCACCAGCCCTGCTCCACTCCATAAGCACTAATTGGATATACGCTTAGAAATTTGAGAAGCTAGCAAGTAAATAAACACTTCAAGCGCATAACAGATGCATACATACACTTTTGGAGAATTGTATTATGGGCCCAGCAGCTCCTAAAGAGCTCTTGTAGAAACACTGTTCACCTGTTCCTGTGGTGTGTACCTGTGTGCCTTTGGCACAGGCCTGAATAGAGTGTGTGATGGTCTAGGTTGAAACAAACCTTCAGCTTTTGTTCAGTTTGGGCATATTCTTTTCTTCTTCACCCATGAAAAGAAAGGATTTTCAGCACACTCAAGAGCCGCCTTTAGCCCTTTGGTGAAAGAATTAAATACAAATGTCAAGAACTTGACCCAGATCAAAGAGCACAGACCTAATTTGCAAGGACTCTAACGTAGGCAGCAGAAAGAAAGCTAAAGGTCTTTAGAGTTTTGTGTTTAAAAAAAACAGATTTTGAAGACAGTGTAATCTGATGGATGAGATCCATGTGCAGACATGCACTAGCCTCTTTTAGTGTCATGTCAAGGTGTTTTGGCTTGTGTGTGAGACCTCTTGAGACCTCTCAGCACACTCGCATACACACACACACACACACACACACACACACACAGAGACAGAGACAGAGACAGAGACAGAGACAGAGAGAGAGAGATCCAAGCAATAAAAAGAAGAGAGAATTTTAAAAGCCTGAGATGGGTTCAAAGATAAAGATATTTCTTGACGTCTCAGGGATTCAGTGGAATGGTCATCAGCCTAACAATGTTTAAACACAGGATAGGGGTTTTCATCCCTGTTTTCCAGTAAATGCTTACCGCTCTTTTATTCTTTTTTTTCATGTTTTTTTAAATTTTTTTATTTCACTCTTATTAATTACACTTTATTCATTTTGTATCCCCCCAAAAGCCCCTCCCTCCTCCCCTCCCGGTCCCACCCTCCTCCCCTTCCTGCATGCATGCCCCTCCCCAAGTCCACTGATAGGGGAGGTCCTCCTCTCCTTCTTTCTGATCTTAGTCTATCAGTTCTCATCAGAAGTGGCTGCATTGTCAGGGTTCTAGGTTATCTCCATGAATAGTCCTTGGTTGGAGTATGAGTCTCTGGGAAGTTCCCTGTGTTCAAATTTTCTTGTTCTGTTGCTCTCCTTGTGGAGTTCTTTTCCTCTCCAGCTCTTACTATTTCCCACTTCTTACACAAAATTCCATTCACTCTGCCCGTCAGTTAGCCATCAGGCTCAGCATCTGCTTTCACAGTCTGCATGGCAGAGGCTTTCAGAGGCCCTCTGTAGCAGGTTCCTAGGTTGTTTCCTGTTTTCTTCTTCTGGCATTCAGAGGCCCTCTGTAGCAGGTTCCTAGGTTGTTTCCTGTTTTCTTTTTCTTCTGATGTCCATCCTCTTTGCCTTTCAGGATGGGGATTGAACATTTTAGTTAGGGTCCTCTCTTTTGCTTAGTATGTTTAGATGTACAGATTTTAGTTGGTTTATTCTTTGTTGTATGTTTATATGAGTGAGTATATACCGTGTGTGTCTTTTTGCTTCTGGGACAACTCACTCAGGATGAGCCTTTTCAGGTCCCACCATTTACCTGCAAATTTCATGATTTCCTTATTTTTCATTGCTGAGAAATACTCCATTGAATAGATGTACCACAGTTTCTGCATCCATTCTTCAGTTGAGGGGCATCTGGGCTGTTTCCAGCTTCTGGCTATTACAAATAAAGCTGCTACAAACATGGTTGAGCAAATGTCCTTTTTGTGTACTTGAGCCTCTTTTGGATATATGCCTAGGAGTGGTATGGCTGGATCTTGAGGAAGCGCTATTCCTAGTTGTCTGAGAAAGCGCCAGAGTGATTTCCAGAGTGGTTGTACAAGTTTACACTCCCACCAGCAGTGGAGAAGGGTTCCCCTTTCTCCACAACCTTTCCAGCATGTGTTGTCACTTGAGTTTTTGATCTTGGCCATTCTGATGGGTGTAAGGTGAAATCTCAGGGTTGTTTTGATTTGCATTTCCCTAATGGCTAATGAGGTTGAGCATTTCTTTAAGTGCTTCTCTGCCATTCGATATTCCTCTACAGAGAATTCTCTGTTTAGCTCTTTTCCCCATTTTTTAAGTGGATTACTTGGTTTGCTGCTTTTCAGCTTCTTTAGTTCTTTATATATACTAGATATGAGTCCTCCGTCAGATAAAGGGTTGGTGAAGATTCTTTCTCAATCTGTAGGCAGTCGCTTTGTTTTGATGACGGTGTCCTTTGCTTTGCAGAAGCTTTTCAGTTTCATGAGGTCCCATTTATTGGTTGTTGCTCTTAGAGCCTGTGCTGTTGGTGTTCTGTTCAGGAAGTTTTCTCCTGTACCAATGAGTACTAGGGTATTTCCCACTTTTTTTTCTAGCCGATTTAATGTGTCTGGTTTTATGTTGAGGCCTTTGATCCATTGGACTTCAGTTTTGTGCAGGGTGATAAGTATGGATCTATTTTCATTTTTCTACATGTAGACATCCAGTTGGACCAGCACCATTTGTTGAAGATGCTATCTTTTTTCCATTGTATGGTTTTGGCATCTTTGTCAAATATCAGGTGTCCATAAGTGTATGGGTTTATTTCTGGGTCTTCTGTTCAGTTCCATTGATCCACCATTCTGTTTCTATGCCAGTACCATGCAGTTTTTATAACTGTTGCTCTATAGTACAGCTTGAGATCAGGGATGGAGATACCTCCAGAATTTCAGGCCAATCTCCCTTATGAACATTGTTGCAAAAATACTTAACAAAATACTCGCAAACCGAATACAAGAACACATCAAAGATATCATCCACCATGACCAAGTAGGCTTCATCCCAGGTATGCAGGGGTGGTTCAATATACAGAAATCCATCAATGTGATCCACCATATTAACAAACTGAAAGAAAAAAAAAACACATGATAATCTCCCTAGATGCTGAAAAAGCATTTGACAAAATCCAACATCCATTCATGTTTAAAGTATTGGAGAGATCAGGGATACAAGGCACATATCTAAACATAGTAAAGGCAATATACAGCAATCCTATAGCCAACATCAAACTGAACGGAGATAAACTTAAAGCAATCCCACTGAAATCAGGGACAAGAGAAGGCTGCCCACTCTCCCCATATCTCTTCAACATAGTGCTGGAAGTCCTTGCTAGAGCAATAAGACAGTTGAAGGAGATCAAGGGGATTCAAATTGGAAAGGAAGAAGTCAAATTATCACTATTTGCAGATGATATGATAGTATATGTGAGTGACCCCAAAAACTCTACCAGGGAACTCCTACAGCTGATAAACACCTTCAGCAAAGTGGCCGGATACAAAATTAACTCAAAAAAATCAGTAGCCCTCCTGTATACAAAAGACAAAAGGAAGGGCTGAGAAAGAAATTAGGGAAACAACACCCTTCACAATAGCCACAAAAGACATAAAGTACCTTGGTGTGACCCTAACCAAGGAAGTCAAAGACTTGTATGAAAAATATTTCAAGTCTCTGAAGAAAGAATTAGAAGAAGATATGAGAAGATGGAAAGATCTCCCATGCTCATGGTTTGGCAGGATTAACATAGTAAAAATGGCCATCTTACCAAAAGCAATCTACAGATTTAATGCAATTCCCATCAAATTGCCAACACAATTCTTTACAGACCTGGAAAGAAAAATTCTCAACTTCGTATGGAATAAAAAGAAACCAAGAATTGCTAAAACAATCCGCTCTTTTATTCTAATATGTGGGATTGCAAGCATGCCCTTTTGTTGTTGTTGTTATAAGAAAATAGAAAGTTAGAAAAGACACATGACTGGATTTCAGTTTGGGCCTTCACTGTTTGCATGTGAATGGTCCTGGGAGTGCACCCTCTTTTAGCCCTTCTGTGTAGTAGAAGTCAGGCTTAGTGGCCAGGATGCTCAAACTGTGTATCTTAAACAAATTTCTGTTCCTTGGCTGGCAGTAGCCTTTAAGGATTTAGAATATCCTACTTGATAAGAATGTCTTGGCTAGCTGGGCTGTGGTGGCATATGCTGTTAATCCTAGCACTTGGAAAGCAGAGGCAGGCAGATCTCTGGGAGGTTAAGGCCAGCCTCGTCTACCAAGACAGTTCTAGGATAGTCAGGGCTACACAAAGAAACACTGTCTTGAAAAACAACAACAACAACAAAACAAAAAAGAGAAACAAAAAGCAAAAACGTATGTCTTGACTAACCTGTGGCCTTAAACCACACTTGATGATTCAAACTGCTAACGGGAGGTGTGGTGAGGGGAACCTGGGCCACAGTTTTGTTTTGGGCTTTCAAAGTGCAAGAGCCCAAGTCACAAATCTTTCACATTCATACTCCATGCCTACCTGGGAAGGAAAGCTTGCAGACTCTTGTTGGTTGATACTTTATACACAATTTGCTTAACATTGCTCTCCTTCCTGAGGGAGGGGCTGTCTTTGCAGTTAGCTGTGCAGCTGCTTGTGTGCCCAACAATGCCTAGGAACGACTGATTGTAATCTATAAGCAAACTAACAGGATATTTGCCCTGCTAATGGGGCCAGCCTCACAATGGTGCTTTTAAATGGGAGAGTGGAAGCCTAAAGTCCCTTTTTTAGGAACATGGCCCACGGCAAATGTTACCAAGTGACATTCCAACTGTACCTCTGAGTGAGATGCTGAAAGACAGAGAGAATCACTAACTTCTTCTTGTGTAGAGTCTGCCTATAAGACGTGTGGCCTCTTGAAAGTGGCAGCTTTCAAAAAGTCATTAAGCTGCCACCTGGAGGAGAAATGCATGACCTTTCTGAGGCCTGTGTATCGTGTTTCTGTAGGGAGGTGTCAATCATTATTGGACTCATTAAAATCATCCTCAAAACAAATGTCGATTTTCTTCACTGTCGTCTCCACAGACCTGCCTTAGACTTAGACTCTGATGCCAAGGAATTTAATATATCTGTCCTCTTCCTCCAACGGAGAGAGGACAGATATATTAAAAACAAACAATGAGGCTGACAAAACCTCCCTGGTGACACTGATGCACAGCCGGCATTGAGAACCGAATTCTTTATCTTCCTCCCACAGTATACCTGATACCTGCCCTGGTTTTGAGATGTGGTGGACTGGTGGGATAATGAGCCTGAAAGGTCTGGCTGGAGCAGAGCGAGGAAGCTGAAAAGGCAAGCAACAGTCAAAGGCAAGCCACAAAGGCTATGGTTTGGAGGGTGATTCCCAAGTGTCAGTTTAGGCAGCCCTCGGTGGCTCAGGATTCTGCCATCGCTTAGCTCTTCATTCCAGTCATAAATGTGTGCTCGTCATGTTACATGTATTGGACCATCTTCCATGTCAGTTCTTTTGTGCCTTTTTTGCTCTCTCATGCAATTTCCATCTTCTGTCCCTTTGAACCCTGTTCTGTTTTAGTTATACTCAGGAATATGCCTGACTTGATTGTGCTCCTCCACAGGCTTCATTCTTCGCTCCTGAGTTAAATTAGCTTTCTGTAGTAGATGTGCTCCTATAGTGGGTGTATGGCGTCAACAGCATCTGTGTGTCACCCCTCTGCATCTCACATAAAGCTGTACATGCAGTTCTTTGACAAACTTTTTAACATCTCGATTCAATCAAGTCAAATGCACTGTGTATCCCTTTCAAAATCACATCTTAAAAGTTATTTGATTCAAGTCTTTTTTTCATGATGAAATGATAATGCAGAAACAAATCTTAACGTAAATGCAAAATGGGATTATTTTTAAATTGTAGTAACTTAAGGTTTAAAGGAAAAGTATAGTAGGAGCTTGTCGGAGCAGGGCTCATTTGTATACCCACACTGTCAAGTCCCAAACGGCTTTCCAAACCTGTAGCTGAGATGCAGGTCTCTTTGGACGCACAGGTGTTATCTTCTACCCCTGAGAATGTTGCAGGCACAGCTGGGTTTTAAAAATGAACAAGGGCATGTGAGTGGAGGGACAGGGCGGCATTAAAACAAAAGCAAAGATGAGAATGCGAAGCCCTCTGTCAATGGACAGTTGGCAACTCCCTGCATCGTGGTGTTTTCTTCTCTGCTTTACCCTTATACTTCCACAGAGTTAACGAGGGGAAGAGCCGAGCTGCCAGCAGTTCTAGCTCCATATTCATGTCCATTTCCGGTTTTCCCCAGCTACTCTCAGTAGTGTTTGTTAGGCTAAGAATCTTCTCATTTATAGCAGACTGTTAGCCTTTCCTACTATTGCAGGCTCCTCTGAACCGAGTTGTCAAAACAAGAACACATTTTTTCCTTTACCCTCAAATGGCTTTTCTCTACTGACCAGTTCTTAGCAGTGTGGTAACTCAGATGCTCAGCATGTACACCCAGGTCACGTGGGCTGCTTCTCTTCCTTTCTCATGAATCCATCCATCATTCTTACAGATTCTGTTCCCACAGTGCCTCTCGGTTCTTCTTTATCTTTGCTGCTACTGTGATATGATCTAAACGCAGGTCCTCACAATCTTCAGTGCTTGTACAACTGCACCAGTTCTTCGCTGGTTTCTTGGCTTCGCAGGCACCCTTTGGTTGCAATCTATTGTAGAGAGATGGTGTTTCTAGTCTAGTTTATTTCTCCCTTGCCCCCTTGTGCTGAAGAGCAAATCCAGGTCAAATGCCCTGTTACAGAGTTGCATCTAAGGCTCTCTGTTCCTCTTATACTTGGACCATTTTCCTGATTGAACTTTGTATAATTTTATTTCTCCTGTGAAGATGGTCCAATATATCCTTTATTCCATTCTTTCTGTGTGGAGTGTATTAGTTACCTTTCTGCTTCTGTGATTAAAAAGCCACTACAAAAGCAACTTAGAGGAGAAAGGCTTTGCTATCTTATGGTTCCAGAGGGTATTCAGTCCATCTTGCTGAGGATGTGATGGCAGCAAAAGCAAGACACTGGTGCTGCAGTCTGGAAGCACAGAGAGAGATCACATTTCGTCTTCACTGAGGAAAGAGAGGGTGTGGCCTACAAAACTCTGATGTGTTTCCTCTGGGAAAGCTCTATCCCTGTAAAGTTCTATAATCTTCTCAAACTGTACCACCACCAGGGACCAAGTGTTCAAACACAAGAGCATGTGTGGGACATGACCTAGCATCATTATATCGATGACACTAGTTAAAGAATCTCTTTGTATCCGTGACCTATGTCTTGTCACTTGATGGTTTCTGTCCACACACACTGGATTTCATGACTGTTTGCTTCAGCCAGTGGGTTAGTAACAAATTTGATATAAGCATGCACCTGAAAAAATGTCAATTTCTGGATTTATCTTTCATTTATCCTCTGAATTTTCCTTGTGGATGTGTCCAGAGAATGCTGCTGGTGAGTAAGCCACACGGAACAGAGACAAGTCAGCTGAAGTGACCTGGTCAAGCCCACGTGCTGCTGGCTAGGCACCATATGCCTATAGGTACATAATTGAGCCAGGTTGAATTAGCACTAAATGTCTGATGCTTTGAGACTAAGTTTGGGATGTTTTGTTGCGCAGCAGTGGCTGATCAATGCACTCGCCATGCTTCTTTTCGAAGTAGACCCGTACTGTGACATTTATTCAAGCTAACTCTTCCTAGTGATGGGCTATGTTTTAATAGCCTCATATATAGCACATAGCCTACCCCACTGTGTTATGTAATATTTATTCAATATTTCAAAAAAATGTAAACATATACTCTCACCTCCTTTCAATTGCTATCAAAGTAACCAAGTCAAATTTTCTTATTTTTCATTTTGCCAATTCTTCCACAAAGACTCAAAGCAAGAGCAGCTATTTTAGTCAGTAATATGTGCCTTAGAGGGAAGGGAAAGGCTTTTTTTCATAAATGTTAATTAAAACTGGTGAAAAGTCGGTGGGATTGGGAGGAGATGAGGGAGGGGCCACAACCAGGATACAAACTGAATAAATTGTAATAAATGATGAAAATTGAAAAAAAAAAACTGGTGAAAAGCTTATTTCTTCAGCCTTATATTTAGGCCTTTGTCTGGAATGACAAGAAAAAGCAGTCTGTAAATTCAGGTTTGGATCACAGGTTGTGACTTCCCAAGGAGAGGTCATGTGCTGGATCTTGGATTTGGAGAGGGCATTGTCCTTCTGGGTTAGGTAATTACAGCAGGGAAGGTCGGAGAAGCGAGAATGTTGAGCAAAATTTAAAATTGCTGAAAATCATTCTTTTCCCTTTTCTTTAGACAAAGGCAAGATATGTATGGTATGCCAATTTAACCATCTTTTCTCTTTTTGTAAACCTAAATCCAACCGCACAGAGCCACACTAGCGCTTTTTGCCATGCAGAGAGGTGAAAAAGAATGAAGTGTAATTTGGATTTATTTTGAGAATGTATGTGCCTACATTTGACAACTTATATATCTTCTTCAAAGAAACCTTAATTAACACACTGGCTTAGTGTGGTTTGTGTTCCTGTAATACAGCACCATAGAGGGCAGCTCATCAATGATAATAAATGTAATAAATGAGTGCATTTATTACAGTGCTTGTAGGGGCAACGCTGGGGGAACCCATCTTGTGAGAGCTCTGTTGCTGAGTTTTGTGGTGGAGGGCATCACATAGTAAGGGAGAGGGTGCAGGAGGAAGCATGCTAGCCCAGAACTCTGTAGTTCTTTTGGAGCCATGAATCCATCCCACCATGGGAACCTACTTTCATGACCTCATTCAACCCTAATGTTCCCCCAAAGACACTCCGATATCTCATCATTGTAGAGATTTGGAGATTAACTTTCCAATACCTGACTATTTGGGAGATGCATTCAAACCACTGCACTCTGTGGAGTTGTTTTTCTTACTTATGAAACATCCAAGTAGTACCTCCACCACTTATCGACTGTGGCCTGCTGGTAGAACACTGTGTACCCAGTAGACATTTAGTGAATTCATTTACTATTTCTCAGTCAGCCCTGCTTTCTTCCCCTCTGAGCTCTCTGAAACATTAGTCATTCCTGTCTCCAATCTCCCCGGCCCCAGAATTGGTACAATATTTGCTACGTATTGACACTTGGACACTGACTAATGGCATCATCTAGGGAAGAGCAAGTATGTTCATGAACTTCATTTCTCTTCAGCCTTCCATTGCCAAGGCTAATTGCTTGTTTAAGTAAATGCGTCTGACTTGAATAGCAATTGGAGATGCTTTGGGGTAGTTTGAGTATTGAATTTCACATGCAGTGACCAAAGGAAATTCAGGTTAATGTCTCAAAAAACTTTTAGTCAATATGGAGGCTTTTCTTTGCATAAAGAAACTGGCTTTGACAACAGACAGTCCAAAGCATGGGTCAGAAGCTCATGGGAGCAAGCTAGGTAACAGAACTGGGGTCAAGTGGGTGGGAATTGTGCTGAGTAGGCTGACCACTGAGCTAGGCTCTTTTTCTCATCAAATCTTTAAAATAAGAAGTGGAGATTCAGATTTCATTTGAATGTTTGTTGTTGACAACTAATGCACGGACATGGGCTATTGCTGTTGTCAATGCTGTTGGGTTGTTTTCTCTGAGCCAATGATTATCAACCTGTAGGTTAAGACTCCTTTGGGGGTTGAATGACCTTTTCACAGGGGTTGCATATCAGATATCATGTATATCAGATATCAGATAGCTTTACATTACTATTGGAAACAGTAGCAAAATTACAGTTATAAAGTAACATTGCAACAATTTTATGGTTGGGGATCACCACAGCATGAAGAGCTATATCAAAAGGGTACGGTATTAGGAAGGTTGAGAACCACTGCTCTAACCAAAATGGGAAGTGTCTATAGATTTTCCAATCATTCTCTCCTCACTCTATTAATTAATGTTATTTCATTTTAATCTGCAACAGTAGCATCACAGGATGGAATAAAAAATCACCTACGGGACATCCTAAGCTGAGTTTCAACAAGCACCATCTATTGGACAGAAAACTTGCTCCTGAGGGTCTTTGAATATATGCTGATGACTGCAGACTTAAAGTTGGGAATGTTAGACATTGAAGGCTTCTGTGACACAACCCTTTCCCGAAGAAACAGTCCAGACAGGAGGGCATTGAGCCGAGTCCCTAAAACTTGTGTTAGGGTTGCCGCTGTGTAGCTCTTCACAGCTGATGGCTTCTGGAGGGGGTTGGGTGGAGAAAGACTCAGATTTCTTTAAGGGGCTGGGCCACTGGGAGTTTGACCCTGCTCACAGGAGTGTATGGGCAACACAAATTAGACTTGGAGTATTTTTTTTCTACATTTTAGGGTCGGGCACGAGGATGAGGGCAGTCCTGGGAGGACTGGAAAGTGGGTATGATCAGACTGCATTGTCTGAAATTCGAAAATAATCATTAAAAATATCATGTTGGAAAAAATAAAGGTTGCAGTACCCTGTGTTGGAAACAAATGGAAAAATGCTACCTTTTGTGGGTCAGGGACTAACTATTTGGGGATAGTGGAATAATGACTCAATGGGACCCTCCTCACAAGGTCAGCTAAGGTCTGTGTATAGCTATGCCACAGCTCAGTGGCTTGAAAGACTCTAGAGAGGTTCTTAAAGGAACATAAAAAGAATCCATCATATCTTATTCCCAGGAAATATCTTTCCATGCCCTTCCTGGTAATGTGTGTACAGGTTGACACATTAAAGGTTAGTTTGTGGTATGACTGTGAACTGTGAACAATGTTGTCTTTTTCTGGTCCATAATGACATAATTGTGCTGTTGGTAAAAAAATAGGGCTATGTCCTCATAGTGCCCTCATGGTAGCCTGGCCAACAGGATCCTTGCCCTGCATTTCACCATCCCCACCACTACCCCAAGAACCAGGCACTGAAGGGCTAAGTTCATCTTTCTACCCTTTCTCATGTGCCAGTGCCCCATTCAGACTAAATTTAAATATCTTGTGGTTTAGTTGCTTTGGAACACCAAACATGTGAGCTGGAATGACAAGACTCCCTGAAATGTAAGCATGGCTCAGATAGTAGGATATTGTACTTTCTCTGTTTTCCTTTCAGTGGTGAGGAGTGAGGGTAAAAACTGAAAAGAGCGAGAACAACCAGTTAGCTATGAAAAAGCCAGTGGTCCTTTGTTGCAGGCCCAATACATAGCAGAAACCCTGAAGCACATTACATGAGAGTTGTCTTACGTTTCCTATTATTGGAAAATTGTGACTGGCTAATTTTACACACAGATTTTAGTTTTGTTCCTTTCAGAGATGCAGGTTCTGCACAAATTACCCCACGGTAGCTGTGAAACAGTTAGAGAATCCCCCATGTTTGGTGACCTCAGAGTCACACTTCAAGCTGTGCTATGGTCTCTCTCTAGTCCAGCGAAACACATGAGTCGTGACAGGCTGCAGAGCCAGGAGGGGGTATTTTAGTGTTTTAATAACCTGGCTCCATTACTTTTGGCAGTTGCTACCCATGTTTCTATTTTTGTTTTCAGTTAGGACCACTGAGAAAGCTGGATTTCCGCAGATGCTTTTGTGAAAATGTCATTTGCAAAATCAAACGCTTGAGAAAGGTATCACATTCACCCTGTTCCCCATGCTGTCATGTGCCTGCCCCTTAATGACCACCCGAGAGCTTGGCCAGGGAGTGTGGGTGAAGCGGGAAGTGAGGGAGAGAGTAATGAGCACACAGAGCTTGGTTTTCACAAACAAGCCTTTGCTCTAATTGCTCCCTCCTGTAGAGGCCAAGGTGGCAGCAGCAGCCATTTCTGACCTTAGCCACTGTGGTCTACCTTGTAACAAGAAGCCTGAGGGGACTGGAATCAACAGAAGCTAGCAAACATACCTCGTTCTTATAAACATCCAAATCATAAATTATAGTTGGGAGACAGTTAAGAGGTTGAATTGTGTCACCCCTTAAGCTCTATTGATGTCCTCTTTTCTAGTGTCTGAGATGGTGGCCTCATTTGGAAATAGAGATTCCATAGCATTGGCAAGTTAAGCAAAGGTGACGGTATGGCCTTGGTTCTGTAGGACTGGTGCCTTCATAAGAAGAGATGGGACATACACAGACAATGAATGGAGATGGCTCTGTGATGATAAAAGCAGGGGTGGGAGAAATAAAGCCCCCTAAGTCAAGGAGAGCAGACCACTAGAAACTGAGAGCCAAGGAAGGACTTCTTTGACAGTTTGCACAAGGAGCATGGCCCTGGTGAACCTTGAGGTTTGGACTTTTAGGCTCCAGAATTATGGGACAGCAGGTTGTTTTTCTAAGCAACTCAGATCGTGGTACTTCACTAGTTATCTTAGGAAACCGTCATAGGGAGGATGCTTCAAGGGCCAGGCAGGGGACAAATTTGGAATTTAAGACTACTATAGATATCCGAACTTGGGGAGTCTGTTCTAGTTCATTCGAATAATAACCTTTCCTTCACCCAGACCTTCAAACCAGTAGAACTCAGAAACAGGTGTCTCTGGAGTCTTCCTCAGAGTTAATAGCTGAGGGGTTGGGCAACCTGGAGGGAATTCAACCATTTCCCTTTTCAGGTTCCTCACTGTCACTGGGGGTAATAGCAGTGGCGTCCTCACAGAGTGGTTGCAGGATTGAGTGAGGTGAATTGTTCCTTCAGGACCCCCCAGTGCTGTCACTGAGCCAAAGCTTGTGCTCTGTTTATAGCCACACAGGTAAAAATAAAGAAGGCCCAAGATAAGACCATTGTAAACTCTGAACAAAGCTCAGAAAGAGGCGGATAGGGACTGGACAAAGAATCATGGGGAGTAAGATAAGACACACAAGCACTGCCATTTACAGGAGAAATTGAGCTGATACCCAAAGGGTCAAGACATGTTAACAAGGTGAAGAGTTGGAGGAAGAAAGAGCTTGTGAGCGGGGGGGGGGTCATGTACACAAAGATTGAGGTGCAAGGAGCACAGTCCTGGGATCAGGCATGTAGCTTTGTGGTAGAACAACTGCCCAGCATGTATAAGGTCCTTGGTTCGATCCCTACAATGGAGCACAAGACCCATGGTAGATTCAAAATGTGTTGGTGATGAACAGACGACTGGCTGCCTACTGTATCAATGACATCACATGTAGAACATTACTCGGTTAATTTTACACTATATCTGGGAGCCAGGAAGCTATGTGGGAATGCGTTTTCTGCTTAGGTGCTCCAAAACCAAAGTTAAAATGTCACCAGGCCATCGTTTCTATCTGGGGAATCTTCCATGGGCCCCATTGTCTTGTTCACTTTTTTTTTCACCCTTTCCATGTGGCTCCTTTCACTTAACACCAGCAATGGCATGTTAAATCCCATTCAGGTTTTAAGTCTCTTGATTGACTACTTTCCTGTGCTTTTAAAGGCTCATGTGGTTAACTGGGCCCATATGGGTAATCCAGGATGATCTTTTTTTTTATTTCTTAGAGCCAGTTGATTAGCCCCTTGAACATGTCTGCTGTAATACATTCACAGGTGCAAGAGCCCATCAGGTTTCTGGTCTCATGGAGTGGGGCGTGGGATCTTCTTGATGAGCATAATTCTGTTTAGCACATGCCGTGGTGATTTGGGGAGGAATCTGATGGTACAGGGCCCAATGGGTCATAGTAAAGATTCTGGAATTTAATTTAATGGCAATAATTACAGTAATTACTATTACTCTGTAACTACTAAGTATGATATGTATTTATTAGCACTGAGTGCTCTTCTGACATTATAAACACAATCTCATTTGATCCTCCTCATAGCTCTTTAGAGAGGTAAAGCTGCAGTCAGTTTGCTGAGCAGGAGATTGATGCTGTAGAGGCCAAGTGATGTACCCAAGACCACTTGCCTCCTGGCAACTCCATGTTCAAACCTGAATTTATTAAGTTCCAGGTTTCATTAGTGGGCCAGGGATGGCACTCATTTGTACAGTGGTCACCTAGCATGCATAAAGTCCCATTCTGTTTTGTTTTTTTCTAGCGCCACATAAAACAAGTATGTTGTGTTAGGCCTGTAAGTCCAGAACTCTGGAGGTGGAGTCAGGAGGATCGAGAATTCACAGTTGGCCTTGGCTACACAGTGAATTCAAATCCAATCTGAGATGTCTGAAAAAAAAGTTATGCATGGTCAAAGTGATGAAAATAAGTGACTGTTGAGTGTCATGGCTTAAAGGGGACAGCTAGCTGTACAAACATCACCAAGGCCCAGAGAACACTGTGAAAAAAATTTGACAAGAATGTAAGAACCTGAGGATGGGGAGAACTGTGAAATGCTATCTTTTGGACATGATATGAACACTGCACTCATGGATCCACTGCAGCCAAGGTTACTTTCGAAAGACCAACACAAGATTAAGCTTGAAAGAGCCAACATTCCATCAGGCAGCTCAGTGGATTTAAAAAAAAAAAGAAAATGGCCATTTTTACTATGTTAATCCTACCAAGCCATGAGCATGGGAGATCTTTCCATCTTCTCATATCTTCTTCTAGTTCTTTCTTCAGAGATTTGAAATTTTTTTCATACAAGTCTTTGACTTCCTTGGTTAGGGTTACTCCGAGGTACATGAAAAAAAAAAAAAAAAAAAAAGAAAGAAAAACCAAACAAACTAAACTAAAAGGAGCAATGTGATGGTAGACCGTGGTGGGGTGTCTAGGGAGAGTGTGGGATAAAAGTGTAGGATCACAGTATACTGTGTCTAAGGATAAATATAAGATATTAAGAAGTGAAGTAGAGAAGGGAGCCAAGATGGCGGCGCCGGGAGAGCACCGCGTCTGAGAAGCAGGACAGCACTCTCCGTGCACCAGGAGACTGAACTCTGGGCCCTGAAACTACATCGATCATGTTTCCCAGGTGAGGGGAGGCTCCCACGGCATGGGAATCGGTCGGGTCCACTCACGGCTACCCAGCCAGAACCTGGAAAAAATCCCGGGTAACGCGGGCTTTGGGCCTCCGGGCTGGAGCCGCAAGCGTGCCTGTCCCAATCACTTTCCCAGGCTGAAACATGGGCACAAGGGTGCCTGAAACTGGTAGTCCCAGTCGCAAGAAAACCCCACGGGGAAGCAAAGTTGCCAGTCTGATCACGGGCCACCCAGTCTTTCCCCGGAAGGTCTCTAGGACAGCGGGTACCCACCGCCAACACAACTTAGCTCCTGCCGTGCGAAGAGAGCTGCGCGCTCAGCTCAGCGGTACAGACAAGCTGTGCGCCCCAGTACAACAGGGACTTGGAACCCCTGTCCAGAGAGGACAAGAAACCGTGCTGCTGGGTTCACCTAGGGAAAGTCTAGCAGACTGCAGATCGCAAACAGGTGAGTATGGCCAGCCATCACAGATCTGGGCCCAAACAGAGAGCATAGAGTGATTGGAAACTCAGCTCCTGCAGACTAGCAGGTGGGCACACGCTCCGCCAGCCCAGAGGCCTGCTTTGTACCAACTACTCCTTACAGACAGAACTGTGTGCCCCAAGACACCAGAGCAGTAATCACCTGCCACATATTACCTCTTGGGTTCTGGGGCACAGAGCCCCAACCTCAGACCTACAAAAGACCGGGAACCCTGAGATCAACCCCCAAATACTGCTCCAAGGGGCAACCAGTTATCCCTAACAAAACCGACCAAACCACGAGACACACAGGTTACAGCAGCTGATCACTAAATTTACAGCAAGAAACCCAGAAGGAGGGCAGCTGTTTCCAGGACTTCTCCCGGTAAGAGGAGAGCCCTATTGACTAATCACGATCACAGCTACCACCCAGGTCTCTATGCCTGAGGTGGGCTGTAGCAACTCCTGAAAAACACCGGCTATCCAGTGACTATACCCAAAAAGCTGAGAAGGCTTCCTTCAGGAAAAACCATCTTTCTGCCAAAGGGATTCTTTCCATTACAGGAGAGACTACAGGAACAACCAGAAACTAACTTCAAACACCTAAGATAGCCCAATAGGTAGAGGACAGCATAAAAGTTCAACCAACAAAAGCCAGAGCAATATGGCATCTCCAGAACCCAGTTATCCAGGAGCAAATAGCCCTAGACACCCCAGCATAACTGAAATTCAAGGAGATGACCTAACATCTATGCTCATGAAGAAGATAACAGAGGAAACAAATAAAATACGAAAAGAAATAGAGGAAGCTGCAGCCACACAGTTTGTGACCTTTAGAGAGGAAATGCTTAAATCACTGAATGAAATAAAAGAAACAGTGGATTGCTCAAACAAACAGCTGACAGAATTGACGGAAAAACATGAAAATACAGTCAGACAGGTGAAGGAAAACAACAAAATAGCTCAAGACCTGAGGATAGAATTGGAAAATTTAAAAAAAAAACAAATGGAAGAAATTGTGGAGAGAAAGAACTTAGGGAAGAAAGCAGGAACTACAGAGGTTAGCAGAACCAATAGGCTACAAGAAATGGAAGAAAGAATCTCAGGTGTGGAAGATACAATGGAAGAAATAGATGTATCAGTCAAAGAAAATGTTAAATCTAAAAAATTCCTGACACAGACCGTCCAAGAAATTCAAGACAACATAAAAAGACAAAACCTAAGAATAATAGGAATAGAGGAAAAAGAAGATTCCCTGCACCAAGGCCCAGAAAATATTTTCAAGAAAATCATCGAAGAAAATTTCCCCAACTTAAAGAAGAGGCCAATAAGACTACAAGAGGCCTATAGAACACCCAATAAATTAGACCAGAAAAGAAAATCATCCCGCCACATAATAATCAAACTCGTAAGTATATAGAACAAAGAAAAAATACTAAAAGCTGCAAGAGAAAAGGCCAAGTAACATATAATGGCAAACCCATTAGAATCACACCTGACTTTTCAACAGAGACTATGAAAGGCAGAAAGGGCCTGGACAGATATCATGCAGACCCTAAGAGAACACAGATTCAGCCCAGGCTACTATACCCAGCAAAACTCTCAGTCCTCATAGACGGACCTACAAACAAATCCAGCATTACAGAAGACACTAGAAGGGAAAATACAACCCAAGAAAACTAGCTACATTCAAGAAAACACAGGAAATAAATAACCCCACTACAGTAATAACAAAAAGCAACCAAGCACACAACGGTATGACCACAGCCAACATCAAATTCAAAGGATCTAACAGCCACTGGTCATTAATCTCTCTCAATATCAATGGACTTAATTCTCCAATAAAAAGACACAGACTAACAGAATGGATGCGGAAACAAAACCCAGCAATCTGTTGTATACAAGAAACACACCTAAGTCACAAAGGTAGACATTACCTGAGGGTAAAGGGATGGAAGACGGCTTTCCAAGCAAATGGAGGCAAGAAGCAAGCAGGAGTAGCCATTCTAATATCTGATAAAATAGACTTTCAACCAAAATTAATCAAAAGAGATGGGGAAGGACACTTCATACTCATCAAGGGAAAATTCCACCAAGAAGACATCACAATCCTGAACATCTATGCCCCAAATACAAGGGCACCCACATTTGTGAAAGAAACATTGATGAAACTTAAACCACACATAGGTCCCCACACACTAATAGTGGGAGACTTCAACACCCCACTCTCAACAAAGGACAGGTCAACTAAACAGAAATTAAACAAAGAAACAATATCTCTAACAGAGGTCATGAATCAAATGGACCTAACAGACATTTACAGAACTTTACACCCAAACACAAAAGAATTTACCTTCTTCTCAGCACCTCATGGAACCTTCTCCAAAATAGACCACATAGTGGGTCACAAAGCGAGCCTCCACAGATACAAGAAGATTGAAATAATCCCTTGTATCCTGTCTGATCACCATGGAATAAAGCTGGACCTCAATAACAACAGAAATAGCAAAAAGCCTACACTTACATGGAAACTGAACAACTTGCTACTAAAAGACAGCTGGGTCAGGGAAGAAATAAAGAAAGAAATTAAAATCTTCCTAGAACTCAATGAAAATGAAGACACAACATACCCAAACTTGTGGGACACAATGAAGGCAGTGCTAAGAGGAAAGTTTATAGCACTAAGTGCCTTCAAGAAGAAATTTGAGACAGCGCATTCAGGCAACTTAATGGCTCACTTAAAAACCCTAGAAAAAGAAGAAGCAGACACACGAAGAAGGAGTAGACGGCTGGAAATAATCAAACTCAGGGCTGAAATCAATCGATTGGAAACAAATAAAACAATTCAAAGAGTCAATGAAACCAAGATCTGGTTCTTTGAGAAAATCAACAAGATCGACAAACCCTTAGCCAAGCTGACTAAAAGGCAGAGAGACACCACCCAAATCAACAAAATCAGAAATGAAAAGGGGGACATAACTACAGACACTGAGGAAATCCAAACTATCATTAGGACTTACTTCAAAAGTCTATATGCCACAAAATTTGAAAATCTAAATGAGATGGACAATTTTCTTGATCGATTTGACTTACCAAAGCTGAATCAGGACCAGGTAAATCAATTAAATAGTCCTATATCCCCCAAAGAAATAGAAGCGGTCATCAAAACTCTCCCATCCAAAAAGAGCCCAGGACCAGATGGCTTCAGCGCGGAATTCTACCAGACCTTCAAAGAAGAGCTAACACCAATTCTCTTCAAACTATTCCACAAAATTGAAACAGAAGGAACATTACCAAACTCATTCTATAAAGCCACAGTCACCTTGGTACCTAAACCCCACAAAGACTCAACAAAGAAAGAGAATTTCAGGCCAATCTCCCTTATGAACATGGATGCAAAAATACTAAACAAAATACTCGCAAACCGAATACAAGAACACATCAAAGATATCATCCACCATGACCAAGTAGGCTTCATCCCAGGTATGCAGGGGTGGTTCAATATACGGAAATCCATCAATGTGATCCATCATATTAACAAACTGAAAGAAAAAAACCACATGATAATCTCCCTAGATGCTGAAAAAGCATTTGACAAAATCCAACATCCATTCATGTTTAAAGTATTGGAGAGATCAGGGATACAAGGCACATATCTAAACATAGTAAAGGCGATATACAGCAAGCCTATAGCCAACATCAAACTGAACGGAGATAAACTTAAAGCAATCCCACTGAAATCAGAAACAAGACAAGGCTGCCCACTCTCTCCATATCTCTTCAACATAGTTCTGGAAGTCCTTGCTAGAGCAATAAGACAGTTGAAGGAGATCAAGGGGATACAAATTGGAAAGGAAGAAGTCAAATTATCACTATTTGAAGATGATATGATAGTATATGTGAGTGACCCCAAAAACTCTACCAGGGAACTCCTACAGCTGATAAGCACCTTCAGCAAAGTGGCTGGATACAAAATTAACTAAAAAAAAAATCAGTAGCCCTCCTGTATACAAAAGACAAAAGGGCTGAGAAAGAAATTAGGGAAACAACACCCTTCACAATAGCCACAAATGACATAAGGTACCTTGGAGTAACCCTAACCAAGGAAGTCAAAGACTTGTATGAAAAAAATTTCAAGTATCTGAAGAAAGAATTAGAAGAAGATATGAGAAGATGGAAAGATCTCCCATGCTCATGGTTTGGCAGGATTAACATAGTAAAAAGCAATCTACAGATTCAATGCAATTCCCATCAAATTGCCAACACAATTCTTTACAGACCTGGAAATAAAAATTCTCAACTTCATATGGAATAACAAGAAACCCAGAATTGCTAAAATAATCCTCTACAATAAAAGATCTTCTGGAGGTATCTCCATCCCTGATCTTAAGTTGTACTATAGAGCAACAGTTTTAAAAACTGCATTGTACTGGCATAGAAACAGAATAGTGGATCAATGGAACCGAACAGAGGACCCAGAAATAAACCCACACACTTATGGACACCTGATCTTTGACAAAGACACCAAAACCATACAATGGAAAAAAGATAGCTTCTTCAACAAATGGTGCTGGTCCAACTGGATGTCTACATGTAGAAAAATGAAAATAGATCCATACTTATCACCCTGCACAAAACTGAAGTCCAAGTGGATCAAAGACCTCAACATAAAACCTGATACATTAAATCGGCTAGAAAAAAAAAGTGGGGAATACCCTAGAACTCATTGGTACAGGAGACATCTTCCTGAACAGAACACCAACAGCACAGGCTCTAAGAGCAACAATCAATAAATGGGACCTCATGAAACTGAAAAGCTTCTGCAAAGCAAAGGACACAGTCATCAAAACAAAGCGACTGCCTACAGATTGGGAAGGAATCTTCACCAACCCTTTATCTGACAGAGGACTCATATCCGGTATATATAAAGAACTAAAGAAGCTGAAAAGCAGCAAACCAAGTAATACACTTAAAAATGGGGAACAGAGCTAAACAGATAATTCTCTGTAGAGGAATATCGAATGGCAGAGAAGCACTTAAAGAAATGCTCAACCTCATTAGCCATTAGGGAAATGCAAATCAAAACAACCCTGAGATTTCACCTTACACCCATGAGAATGGCCAAATCAAAAACTCAAGTGACAACACATGCTGGAGAGGTTGTGGAGAAAGGGGAACCTTCTCCACTGCTGGTGGGAATGTAAACTTGTACAACCACTCTGGAAATCAATCTGGTACTTTCTCAGACAACTAGGAATAGTGCTTCCTCAGGATCCAGCCATACCACTCCTAGGCATATATCCAAAAGAGGCTCAAGTACACAAAAAGGACATTTGCTCAACCATGTTTGTAGCAGCTTTATTTGTAATAGCCAGAAGCTGGAAACAACCCAGATGCCCCTCAACTGAAGAATGGATGCAGAAAATGTGGTACATCTACACAATGGAATATTTCTCAGAAATGAAAAATAAGGAAATCATGAAATTGCAGGTAAATGGTGGGACCTGGAAAGCATCATCCTGAGTGAGTTGTCCCAGAAGTAAAAAGACACACATGATATATACTCACTCATATAGACATACAACATAGGACAAACCCACTAAAACCTGTGCATCTAAAGAAAGTAAGCAAGAGAGAGGACCCTAACTAAAATGTCCAATTCCCATCCGGAAAGGCAAAGAGGATGGACATCAGAAGAAGAAGAAAACAGGAAAGAACCTAGGAACCTACCACAGAGGGCCTCTGAAAGCCTCTGCCCTACAGACTATCAAAGCAGATGCTGAGCCTGATGGGCAACTGTTGGGCAGAGTGAATGGAATTTTAGGTAAGAACTGGGACATAGTAAGAGCTGGAGAGGACAGGGTCTCCACAAAGAGAGCAACAGAACAAGAAAATTTGAACACAGGGAACTTCCCAGAGACTCATACTCCAACCAAGGACTATTCATGGAGATAACCCAGAACCCCTGCACAGATGTAGCCCAGGGTAGTTCAGAGTCCAAGTGGGTTACATAGTAATGTGAAGAGGGACTGCCTCTGACATAATCTGATTGGCCTGCTCTTTGATCACCTCCCCCTGGAGGGGAGCAGCCTTACCAGGCCATAGTAGAGGACAATGCAGCCACTTTTGATGTGAACTGATGGACTAAGATCAGAAAGGAGAGGAGAACCTCCCCTATCAGTGGACTTGGGGAGTGGCATGCATGCAGAGGGAGGAGGGAGGGTGGGATTGGGAGGAGAGGAGGAAGGGGATTATGGGGGGATGCAGAATGAATAAAGTGTAATTGATGAAAAATTTTAAAAAAAGGGAAAAAAAAGATAATGTAAGAACCTTAAATGACTTTCAAAAGTGGAGGAAAACATGGAGTTAGTCAATTTACATGGAGCACGTCTCACCCCTGGGGGCAATGGTCTCCTGAACCTACTCAGACCTCGGACACCACCACTGCTAGTTCTAGAACTGATGCAGGATGTTCCAACGAGGGGGTTAAGGCTTCTCATAATATTTCCTATAAGCCCACACCTGTTTGTTTATATCCCCCATTTTTATTCATTATTAGCCAGATAGAGCCAAGTAATTGTGGTAATGATACTTGCTTTTTTGCCCAATGCTGGAATGCTAGTGAATTTAGGTATGCCCTGGTTACTCGCATGCCTCACTGGGCGCCTGTGCCTGTTGATGCCCCTCACACTATGACTCTCTTCAGAGAGAAAAGGGATCTTGGAATTACAGCCGCCATTGTTACTGCCATCTCATTGGCAGCTGTTGGAGCTACCACTGCGGCATTAGCCAGGAGTCATACTGTGCAGACTGCTCAGACCCTGAATAACCTTTTAGCCAATGTAGCTCATGCCTTAGATGTACAAAAAGGAATTAATGCTCACCTAAAAGGAGGCTTGATGGTGTTCAATCAGAGGATTGACCTCGTGCAGGAGCAAATTGATACCCTATGGCAAATCGCTCAACTTGGCTGTCAATGGAAGTATGCTGGACTTTGTGTCACTAGCATACAATATGAGAATTTTTCCTGTGCTGCAAATCTGTCTAAACAATTGTCGAGCTATATTTTAGGTAATTGGACTGGAAAATTCGATACTACGATGGAGCAGCTGAGAGTGGCCATTGTCACGGCAAATTCTACCAGAGTGGACGCAGGACTAGCCACAGGATTATCATCATGGATTGCTGCAGCCATGAAGCATCTGAAGGAATGGGCGGGCATGGGAGCGTTAGCAGGCCTTCTGGTGTTGGTCTCCTTGGTTTGCCTGTGGTGTATATGCAAGGTTAGAGTCTCACAACAGCATAATGCAGCCATGACCATTCAGGCCTTTACAGCCATTGAAGCAGGACAGTCTCCCCAAGCATGGGAACTAAAATGTTATGCTCAGGATGCAAGGCTAAGCACTGCACTCAGGGTCAGCCGCTTTGGACCCAGAGAAGAGCATGTCTGATTGCATGCGGGTTGATGCCCCAGGTCCCGCCTCTGAGAAAAAGGTATAGGACGGGTCTGATGCTCTTTGGGTGGATGACACCTAAATGACCATTGGTACAAAGTCCCAATTTATTTCTAATATCAGAGATCAGACCTCTACTCTTGCCTGATGCGTCTAAAACAAAAAGGGGGAACTGTAGAGAGCTGCGTAATGCCGTGCCTTAAAGATGGAGCTGGTTTCTTCCTTCCACCTTCCTGATGGTGAGTGCTCTCTGTCACAAACAACTCCACATTTGGCTAAGGCTGAGGATCTGGCTTGCTTCCGTGTATGTGGACCTATCTGTATTGCCCACGTGGCATGCTGGGGTTGGCTACCCAAAGGCTATTTAAGCTGTGGGCTGGCTTTCCCCAGGGTCAGATGATTGTTCAAGGTTCCTGAATAAACTTCATTGAAAAAAAAAAGATATTAAGAAGTAAAAACAACAACAAAAACCCCTGATATTCTATTAGCATCTTAACTTTAAATCCTACTTTATTTTAGAAATGTTTTTAAGATGTTGTCTTAGTTTGGGTTTTATTAGTCTGATGAGACAACTTGACCATGGCAACTCTTATAAAGAGAAACATTTAATTGGACCTGTCTTACAGTTCACAGGTTTAGTCATTACTGTGAAGACAGGAAGCATTGTGGCATATAGGCAGACATGGTACTGGAGAGGTAGCTAAGAGTTCTATATGTGGATTCACAGGCATCAGGAATAGACAGTGAGCTACTGGGCCTGGCTTGAGCTTCTGAGACCTCCAAGCCCACCTCCTCATTTACACACTTCCTTAAACAAGGCCACACCTACAAAAAAATGACATTTCCTATGTATCTATGGGGGCATTTTTTTATTCAAACCACTACAGATGTGTAGTTTTAGATGTTGATTAATGGTTGTTGTGGAAGGGCCCTGACCATGGTGCCTTCCCAGGGAGCATGGCCGTGAGCTATGTAAGAATGAAGGCTGAGCAAGCCATAAGAAGCAAGCCAGTAAGACCCAGCCCTCCATGGTTTCCAGCTCTATTCCAGTCTGAATTCTTGCCCCAGCTTCCCCCAGTGACTGTGATATAGAAATGGAAGCCAAATACGCTGGCTACCTCAAGGAGCTTTTGGTCAGTGTTTTGTCATGACAACAAAGAGGCAGACTAGGACAGGTCTCAATACTTGCATTTTTATAATAAGAACTTAACAACTGCTGTGAAATGTTTCATAACAGACGGACATTATCTTCTAGTTCAAGTGATGAGAGCGAAACTCAGTTTGACTTGGGAATGAAGGCAAAAAAAAAAATGCTACCTGCTTTTATCCTTTTGGCCAAAACATTTGTCTCTTTGTCCACTCTGCCAAAGGGAATGTTCTTGAAAGCCAGAGATCCCATCAGCCCATTTTCCCGACCAGCTGCTTTCTTTCTGTTGAAGAACTCTTGGTCAGGAGACATGGGTTGCAATTTAGAGCCTCATTCCAGGCAGTAGATAAGCTTTCTAAGCACCTGGGGGCAGATGGACTTGGCTTCTCTAAGTAAGCATGTGGAAGCATTTTAGGGGAGGAGGCCAATAAGTGAACAGCATGATCCCACACACACAACACCCCTTCCCCACCCCTGTACTAGAGCTGCTGTGTTCTAGAAGACTGCCTGATGCGCTTTGCAAAAATGGTCAATCCTGGTCCCCAGGTACCTGCTGATTCTGGCTAACTCATCATTAGCTTCTAGTTCAGTGCCCTTTGGGTGCTGTTTCCCTGTACTCACTCTAGCCAGAAATACTTGCTCTGGGATCCATTGCTAGATTCCCCAGGCTCCAGGAGAGAATGAAGAAAGTGTGCCTACTCACACTGCCAAAACGCATTTCTTTGCAGCTGCAGTGGAGAAACAGATATCAACATATTTACGCCATGCGGGAGGGAAAAGAAATCCACCCAGAGTGAAACTTTGTTTGCCATGTTTCTTGCCAGTCTTTCCTATGCAGGGGGTCGGAAGCGTTCCCAGAAAGAGAATGCCAAATGCATTTACAACAAACTAAAAAAAAAAAGGGCAATTCGCGAGGGAGCAAGATCTTCAACAAATGAAAAAGTGTAAATGGTAATATTCCAGCAGATTAGCTCCCAGAGAAGCCTTCGGGCAGAACTGTAAGCCATTATAATTAAGGATTTGGAAAATATCAGTATTTAATTAGAGCCTCTTTTCTTGGTGAAATGCTGTTGTTTTGTTATAACTTCAGGTGTAAACAGCTAAACATACCCATTTCCAAAATGTGCTTTGCTTAAGCCTAGAATCAGCGCTAATGCTAATTTGCTTATCACAGCTTCCTTGTGTGTTTTGTTTGTTTCTGATCAGAGCTAAATTTTAAGGGCAATTTGTCTCCAGTTCCTAAACGTAACTGTCTTCCAGTCCTAGGCTATTATAGTTATTTATCCACAAACACTGGTGAAAATCCCAATACTTGGGGTAAACTCCACAAACACACCAGCTGACCCATAGTCTAATTAAACCAACTCCTCTGCTTTTAAAGCACATTCCCAGGGGTAACTGCAATGGCATTACAGCCAAATTTTCAAATCCCTTTCCAATGTAATCAAATGTCTGACAATAGGAAGATGTTTCCACTTTAGCCCTTACCAGCAAAGATTGGTTTATCTGATGTGAAATGCTGATCGAAAACAAACAAACAAAGACAATGAGAATTGCATCGGGAGTGCCAAGTGCCTGACCCCATTCTTCTCAACCCCCATTTCCTTCATCTATAATTCTCTACAACAGACAAACTTTTATTTCTTTGCTTATAGAGAGTTGCGTGTAACTCAGAATGTTTTCCTGCCATGATGGAGAAGATGAGGCATCAATACTAACACTACAATTTAACGCTTCACGGAAGCAGTGTATCGTGACTCCCTCTGTAGCCAAGCACACTAATTAATATTTATTGCAGCTGTCATGCTGGTAGCCACAGCCAATCAGTTCCCGTGGCACATCAGAGGGGCACAGGACACCATATTTCTCCTTAGCAGACATGTTTGGGTCATCAGCAAAGACAGAAGCCCCTTCCTTCTGTGAGATGATATAAACTCCCTCCCTTCTCTGGTGAAATCAAACCATTAATTAGATTGGTGTTAATTTTTACCCTTGCTGGGGATTTTTGTAGGAAATATGTGGGGTTGGAAGTGGGTGGGTGAAGAAAGGATGAGAGACAGCTGAGTGTCCAGGGTCGCCTGTCAGGCAGAATTATTAGCATGAGGACTTTCAGAACCCACAGCCTTTGCTTTTTATAAGCCACCCCTTAAAGGTTACAGAATCTGCGTGGGGGTGCAGTGGGCAGAGGTGGCTATCAATCCTCATGAAGTTTAATCAGAAGTGGCAGGCCGTTCAAGATTAAACCCATCCCGGAGACCGTTTGCCTTAGAACTTTGTTCAACATTGTCAGTGGAGCTTCATCACTAACAGGTAGCTGGCAATGGGATTAATTTAGCCGGAGTGAAATAATAAATGAATTCTGATATTGCACCTACAGCAAGGAATTTGGCACTTGGAGCGGAGAAGTTTCCATGGATGCTGTGAATCATTCTATGGTGTGTCTGAGTGAGCCCAGCAAGGCTGTGGAGCCACATTTACTAAAAAATTTAATTAAGGGAATGTGTAAACCACGTAGGAGAAAAGTAGGGCACCAAATGCTGCTTTGTTAGGTTAGTTTACTCTTCTCTTCTACTTCTATCCGGAGCACCTGTGACATTAGAAACCTCGTGACCCAAACTGCCAAGTTTGGATTACCAGAGAGAAAACAGGTGAACTTTTAACTGAAGATTACCTGGGCTATTGTATTTTTCCTTTGAAATAAGTGCTCTTCTCTTGAGGATGATGCTAATGGTGATAACAGCAAAACTACTGTGGTGATAAGAATAAAAGAGCCACTGTATTCTGAGCTAGTATGATGCCCCAGGTACTAAGTGCTTTGCATATATTACCTCATTTAATTCTTACAACTCTTTGAGGTGGGAATTAGGAGTTTCATTAAACAGATGAGGAATTGAGATATAAAGGAATTTTGTAACCAGTGTCATCAATGCAGAATCTGTTACAAGCTCCAGAGCTGTCTTCCTAGCTGCTCCCTTTTCTGTGGGTTACAGGCTGCTTTGGAGGCAGCGGAAGTACTGTGGGAAGAATGCATTTATATGAGCATCAGTACTTCTTAGTACTTCTGTAATCTTCCTGTTGTTGGTCACCTGGCTTCTTTGTGGACCGTGTTGATGGAATTCCTCATGTCCTGAACTCCTACACCTCATTCTGATTCCTTTCTGTGATTATTACTGTTATCCCCTCTTGTGGCCCTTGTTGGTTTCTGGGTCATTTTCAGTGTTAACTCACTCCTGAAGAAAGTCCACACCGTTCTGGCCAGTCCTTAGAATGAAATTGTAGAGCTTTCCATTTTCTTAGACTATTTGTTTCTCACATAGAGATGGGCTGGGTACATCCATCCATTTGGTGAGTGCTGCTTCTTTAGCTCTTGCTCTTACACTGTTTTTGAACCACATTCAAGTCTAACCACATGGGCAAGTGTCTGCAGGCTTGTGACTGCTACAAACTTTTGGAAACTAGTTTAGTGATTTGTAATTGGTGTATGTGGGGCACTCATTTGGGGCTGTTAGTGGCCAGGCTTGAAGATGGCTTCTTAAAACTGGCTCCAGTGCTGCTAAAACTCCTGGATGAACAGTTAGACACCAACCCTTAGACTTAAGCAGAGCTTTCCATTCGCGGGCTGGCCAGCTGCCTACTCTCTCAACCTTAGTTTCTTCATTGCATGATGGATGAGGGTACTGTTTTTTTCTTCACCACATTACTATAAAAGACGAATCGGTGACTTACATAAAATTCTTAGCACACGTGCCTAGCACTTGGTAACTGCTATTATTTGTGTGTGTGTGTGTGTGTGTGTGTGTGTGTGTGTACCTGTGTGCTTATATGCGGAGGTCAGATGATTAATGACACTGGCTATTTTTTCCATCCTTCTCTGCCTTAGTCCCCTGACACAAGGTCTCTCACTGGACCCGAGCTCCTGGGATGTGTGTTTATTGTCCCTGTATGATGCTGGGGTGAAAGACATTTGTGACCATACCCATATTTGTTTTTAAACTTAAACTCAAGTCCTTATGCTTGCACAGCAGGTACTCTTAACCTGTTCACTTGTCTCCCCAGTCTTGCATGTCCTTCTTAAAGGTGGTTCTGGGGTCAGCAGCATCCCCTGGGATCACAGTGGCTATCCAAATCCCTGGGCCCACCCCCTGGGAACATGCTGGATATGCAAATACCTGTGTCAAAGCTCTGGGGTGGGTTCTCCTTACTTGCATTTTATAAGCCTGCTGGGCAATGTGAGGCTCTAATGTTTGGAAACTGCATAGCAATTATTTCTCATGGATGTGAGAGCTCCTGATGGACTTCCCTTTTCTCTTCACTCCTCTGACTAGTGGCTGTGACAGATTTTCTACCATCTTCCTTTGCTTCCTTATCGATGCAAAGGTCAGAGAATCCAGCTGGCTCCCCTGTGCAAAATGGCATTCCTTCTGGGAAGTTCTGCTCTGCCCTTGGCCCACCTGTTTTTGTAATGTTTCTTCCTTCCCCATACTGCTCTGCTGGAGACAGTAGGGGCTAATTCTATGCTCTGCAGATTGTCTGCCTCACTCTTTGTTCCTAATAATAATAATTACTGAAAGCTTTGCTTTGACTTCATGACTGTTTCATGCTGAAGAATGAAAAAGGAGGAAAAATTCCTTCATATTTTTTTTTTTGAGGCCTGACAAATGACGATTACCATGGAAAAATCATTCACCTGTGTAAAGCAAAGATTCTTATTTGTGTCATGGATGTTCTTTCCTTAATATCTTCAGCAATATTTTTTTAAAAAGCTATTAAATTCTAAGTGGGGACTTGTATTCTATACAAGCAGTGATGGCATTTTTATTTCCCCCCCTGTTTGCAGTATTTAATTCACCCCAGAAGACTGGCACACGCATCATTTCCTCCTCAGCTCTGTTTCACTGTTGAGTGAAGTGTTTTGAATTAATTTGGCTAAATTATTAATAGCTCATGATTGGAACACATTCCAGCCTCGGAGTTTGTGCTTTGCAGTACACTGCGTGGTATTGTGGCAGGCTTCGTGCACGTGGATGGGATTTCTGATGGCCAGGTGAGATGCTGGCTCCTGTTCATACACGATGAATTCTCACAAAGACCAACTTGAATAATGGAGAAGACGGTTTGGTTTCCATGAAACCAGGACAGCTTCCGGAAAACGCAATGATTAAAGCATGGGGAAGGCCATTCATTTACTCAACAGAAAGAGGGCAAAAATTCTGTGAGCTGTGGAGAATATGACGAGGTATAAAGGAGGCATACAGGCCTGGTTTCCATAGAGGCTGGTGCAGAGCAGGGTGGACAGACATTAGTTAAAGGATCACCAGGATAAAAGCCAATGACAACTGTGATAACCTTTCAGAAGAAAGGGGGCTGGTGTAATGGAAGTTTCATTTTCTTTAAAAACTCAGTTTTTGTTTTAATCCCAAGTGTGGGATTTTAGTTTGGGCTTTAGTTTGTCCACACTCACTAACTGCCTCCTGTGGGGTGTGGTCTTTGCCAGCTGGTAACAGCATGCCTTGAGCAGCATGGAGAGGGGCATGGTCTAGGACTCTAAGGGATATAAATATGAGGGCCCAGCATGAGACGGTGTGGCAGTTTGCAGAGACCAGACACGGTTGGTGTTGCAGTTTGGAGAGACATGGCAGAGACACTTTGTGGCACACCGGCTTGGAGGAAATAGATGGAGGAGACTGCTTGCTGCATTTGCTGTTGATGGAGCTTGGTATAGGCCCCCCAAAGAACCCATCAATCCTAAACAGCCGTGGGAAGTAAAGGGGACTGTATCCCCTCTTTTCTCTAATAATTTCTCTCTTACCTAGGGTTAAAGGGTTGGTGGAAAGGAGGTAGAGGCTTAAATACCCCAAATAAAGTAGAGTTTAAAAACGAACACAACAGGGTGGATATGTAAGTGTGAACTTGTGATAGGACACTGATCTTGCTACTTCTACTTTAGGCAGAAATGATGTGGCTCAGGGAGGGGAGGAGATAGATGAGGAAGGGCAGTTCAGTTGTAGCAACAACGTGTCACAGGCAAGCAGAACATCTAAGAATACAGAGAAAAGGCTGGTATGCTGGAGGCTGGGACCCAATGGAGAACCATTAAGATATTTTTAGCAGGGGAAGATGTAAATGAATTGCCTTTGGCAAGACCACCTTGGCTGTGGATTCTTCATCCTCTCCCTGTCTTCACGTCTCTCTTGCTAATTTTTCTTGTTAATCTCTCCTCTCTTGGTTGCTTCCTTTATCCATAAGGTCACCAGCTTCTTATGTATGTTCCAATTATGATGTTCAGTCTCTGCAGGCCCCAAAGCATGGTGGTCAGTTGAGCATGGACTTAATTAACCAAACCTTTTCCTCTCTTAGATTGATTTTATCATCTATTTGTTAGTAACTTGATTAACACAAGTCTAATGTATAGAGACAAGAGAGAGCCCATGGTGAAATCACTTTGGGTTTTTAGATAAAACACATAAAATGTTACATGCCAGAAACAAGTTTTTATTTATTTTATTTTTTAATCAGCTTATCTTTAAGAAAATCTCTAAAGTCAGAGGGAAAGGGTAGGTTTGATTCTTTCATGGGTCCATCATTCTAGCTGAGTTAACTAGAAAGGTAACCTGGCAGATCTAAGTAGCGAGGCTTCCCTTTATCGCTTTGTTAATATATATCAGTTATAGATCATAACTGAGAACAAACTATTGGTCCAAGAGTTTGTTGGATGGTTGGAAACTCAATAAAAAGGCCCAAGTTAAGAGCTTGTTGAAATTTCCATCTGGTAGAACTTTGAAGAGATCTAGAAGGAGGGCAATAAAGAATGTGTCATATGCTTCTTAATGAGAGGGTGTACATTTTGAAGTGTGCTGGAGTTTGGTGTAAACATTTAAACCATTTCTAGGTGCACCCAATATTCAAAAGGACGGATACTTTTAATGCCTTAATTATGTTCTTCAGATACTTTCTGAGTAAACACTAAGAATGAGTAAGTTGAATTTTACAGTGAATTCTTTATCTCATTTACAGTTTTCACGCATTCTATTTCAAATGCCACTCTGGAAGAAGCCGCTCTAACGTGAGAGAACACCAGATAGTTCCAACTGAGATAATGAAGCCAGCAGGACTCAATGCTCCACAGTTTACTCGCTTGCTCTGCTAACAAAGGCTTTGCTTCTGCTGGGGAAACACTCTGATCCCCCAGAATGTGTGGGTCCATGGCTGGGCCCACGGACGCAGTGGTCTATATGACACAGAGTTCCCTGGGAGGCGCTCACGGCCCACAGGAATGGAGAGAAGATTCAACTGAATCTGGGCTTGGAATGAGTTCGAAGCTAGATTTACAATGAGTGTCCTTTGAAGAGTGATATGCTTTTGATTATGCATTCCTGGAGTCTTTTTCCTCCTTGAGGATCTGGTCTTGAGCTGTGAACCACACAGTTTTGTATAGAGCCCATTCAGATGCAGAAAAATGCTGACGTCCAAATACATATTCATTTATATAAATATATATATATTATTATATAAATAAATGTGTTCATTTATTTATGTTGCTCATAGGTGCTCTGTATATTAGACATATTTAATGAGCTTCTCTCCTTCTGTCTGCTCTTTCTTCACTTAGCATTTTTTAGCTGCTAAGAACTGAGCTATGTTCCCCTGCAGATAATTTTTTTGAGGTCGTGAACCCTGAGTACCTGAGAACAGGTGTGTGCCTGGCGCTAGAGTATTTAAAGAAGTAGTTGAGGTAGAAGAAGTTTATATAGGTGGGTCCTAACCCAACACCAATGATGTTCCAAGAGAGGTAGCAGGGATGTGCATGCTCACAGAAAAGAACATGTGGAAGAGAGGAGGCAAAAACAAAGACATAGAAAAACAAAACCAAAATAAGAAAACAAGAACACCCCAACAACAAAACCAACCAATCAACCCACCAAACAAACAAACTAAAAACCCGACCAGTTATCATGTTGACCTGAGACTTTTTTCTCAAGAACCATTAGAAGATAAATTTCTGTGGCTTAAGCTACCCTTCCTGCGGTATTTTTGTTTAAGAAGCTTGAGTTATAACAATGGAACAGTTGTTTATGATGCTTCTTTTATTTTGGTAAAGTTGTTAAGCTGAGCAGTTAATTGCATCAGAATTACCTTCCAGACCCTGAGTATGGCGTCACCATGTATGATGTCACCACCATTGTTTCATGTGTCTGTGATAAAGTTTCCAGTAAGATCTTAAAAATGCCCAAATCAAAGAAGAAGAGAAAAATCCCCCCTTTCCTCTTTGAACTTGGAAATGACAGTCACCACAAGGAGAGTGTTGATTGTCATGATGTTGCAAAGCATGGCTGAGATATAAGGCCGAGCCGCAGCACACTCCCCTGTCCCTCTGCGTAGGCAGGAGTAGGACTGCATTAACTTCTTAAAGCCCAATCACTGGGAACCTATCAGCAGGAACGTCCCAAGGACAGGTGTGCGCTTAGGCAGGCACTCTCATGGGAGTTCAAATGAAAGAAATGACACAAAATTGCATTTCTTAAGGAGGAAAATAACACTCAGGAACATTAAATGATTTAATTATGCCCAGGAGAGCTTTTTAAACTAAAAATGCCATAAAAGCAAAGTCTGTCGGAATATAAGTTTGAGAAAGCCGCCACGAGAAAAACCTTGAGACCAAAGTACCCAAAGTCTGTAATCAGATGCAGCTTTCTGGAAGGCAGCGAGGTCCCTCCATTAGCACCCATTTTTGCTTTTTCTATGATGAGGCACAGGAGGAATGGAACTGTAATTTCATGTATTATAGAAGTGTAACAACCTCTAGCAGAAAGAAGTGCCTGCGAGGTATTAAGATTATTTCACTTAAGAATTCTCACATATATTAGCATATATGGAAATGTATGTTGTTAGAGCTGATTGATAATTACTCCGGTTTTCTTAAGGTTATACATGCAAAAAATGCCCATTACAGCATTGGTTCTCAGCCTTCCTAATACAACCCTGCACCCTTTAATACAATTCTTCATATTGTGGTGACTCCCAACCATAACATTATTTTAATTGCTGCTTCACAACTGTAGTTTTGCTACTTTTGTGAATTCTAATGCAAATCTCTGTGTTTTCCAATGGTGTTAGGGGACCTTGTGAAAGAGTCAGCTGATCCCCAAAGGTGTCACGACCTACAGGTTGAGAACCACTGCACTACAGAGTCAGAACATTGGTGATAAGGAAGCAGATATTTTATTAATGTCTGGAAGTTTTTATATCATGCGTCCACCTGTCTGCCTCCTCAGACTATTCCAGGACCTTATGGTTACCCAAATCTGTGGAAGGGATGCCCTTCTATAAAATGACACTGTTTTTGTATAAAGCCTGCTGTGTCCTCTCATCTACTTTAAGAAAACTAGGTTTTTGATTTTGTGGTGATGGAGGTTGAAACCATGGCCTGACGCATGCTAAGCACATGTTTTACCAATGAGCTATATCCACAGCTCTTCTCTCAGTGTATTTGAATCCATTTTTGTTACTTATAATGCTTGATGTTGTATCAGTTTTATGCAGATAATTATTATAGTGCATTGCTTTGGGGACTAGTGACAAGAAGAAATGTCTGTTCGTGTTTAGTACAGCCACAACTGTTTATTTTTCCGGAGTCTGTGTGTGTGTTATGTTGGTTAACTCTGTGGGTGCAGAGCCCATGGCTGTGGAGGGTTGACCGTACAGCTGGAAGGGTACTGTATACATGAATATGAACTGAAGGACTTCATCACAGCAATTCCTTATTATATTGTCACTTTGTTTGATTAAAAAAAAAAGATTACACGGCTTTTTTACCATTTTCTCACTAAGTTAGTGAGCTGAGTAGAATCTAGATTATACAAGCTCCAGAATCAGTGCTGTGTCATTTGGATTCGGCTGCAAACTTTAAACAGAATACAAAATGGTCCATGCGGAAAAGGGTACAAAGTCCCCCTGACTGAGCAGTTCCTGAGGGTTTTTTTTTTTTTTTTTTTTTTTTTATGGTGCCAATTAGTGTGGGCCTTGTCTTTTTGCCATGTGCTGAATTAAAAATGCATGGCTGGGATGCTGGAAAGCTAACTGGTTTCTGGATAGCATCTCCCGGACACTGCCATCCTTCCAGTTGATCCTTGTGCCCTCCCTGTGTTGGCAAGTAGCGATGCTTTCACCCACCGTTCACATCTCTTCCTGACAGATGGTTCTTTTTTTTCGCTAGTCAAGATCCAATCTGGTGATTTACTTTAATATGCTCTGGCCTAAAGAACACCCATGATAGACAGCGAGCACAGCCTCCTGAAAGCCACTTTTTGCAATGAAAAAGTTAAGTAGACACAAGCTACTGAGGCTGTGTTCCATTTTATGCACCCCATAAATCAGAATATTTGTCAACAACAATTAAAATGTAGTTTCCCTGGTAATAAACATTACAAGGAAGAACAAATCAAGTTTCATTTATTCTGTCAGAATCCAAGGGCGGGAGCTCCATATTATTTTGCAGACAATCTCTGAGGAGTAAACTAAGCACAATTACATTCTTGATTTTAATTAAAACTCTGGGTACCTTTCAAGTTCCGTTAGGGAGATGTCCCGAGTCTGCTTAGCTGAGGTCTGCACGGCGAAGTTAATTTGACACATAACATATTTTTCATGAGGTAACTGTCGTCGGGAGTCGTTGATAGAGGCAGGCTTCTGCAGTGCCTGTGGGGCCCACAAAAAGTAATGACTTCTCCTGAAGCAGCAGCTTCGCCAGGAAGCGCATCTGCATAACAGTCCCCAAACCCCTCCCAATAATGCCGTTAAGCTGGGAAAAAAAAATCAAAAGGAAAAGGCGCCCGAAAGATGCCGTTAAAAATGTTTCCTTACTCACTGTACGTGGAACAATAGAACTGGGCTGTGGAATCATTTCAATCACAGTAACAGTGAAATTACCTCCACAATCATGAGAGGTGACAGGGACAGAGATTATGAGCTGTGTGTGGGCGCCCTGTGGAAAGACCTTGCTGTTTTGCTTCTGTCTTTGAGGACCTTATACTAACTGAGGGATGGCGGGGGAGGGGGAATGGCAGAGGGCAGTCTGTTCATCATTTGATTTCTTTTTTCAGTGTTACACGATCAGGGGTTGCTTTAAAATCTGCTGGGTTTTGCTTGCATTGTGTTTGCTGTTTTTTTTTTTTTTTTCTTCCTCTCCTACATCCTGCCTATGAACCAGGCCAGATTGTATTGCTCCCTTCCACTTAAGGGTGATGCACTGTCTTGCTTTTCCACAATGCTGTAGAACCCTGTGCAGCCCCTGCAAAGAGCTCCAACTTACTTCTGCAAAGTGATGAGCAGAGCTGCCGTGGGGGTGCTGGCCCTTGGAGCTCCGGTGACCAGGTTGATGATCTCAGTTTGAAAGGTCCACTGCATTTCCATGTACGAATGCTTGGTGTCCAGCTAGTAAGGTTACTCTGGGAGGTTCTGGAAGCTTAAGAGATACGGTTTGTCTGGAGGAAGCAGGTTGCTGGCTAAGTGTCACACGCGCATGCATGTGTCTTAAACATTTTCATCTTGATCATATTTCCCTCCCCAAACTTCCCAGATATTTACCCCTTCCTTCTTCTTCCCTTGTTGTGTCCTCCCCCCTCTCTTGTTGTAAGCCTAGCCTTTAACAGCTGAGCCATCTCTCCAGCCCTTTCCTTGTTTTCTTCTTCCTTCCTTCCTTCCTTCCTTCCTTCCTTCCTTCCTTCCTTCCTTCCTTCCTTCCTTTTTCTTTCTCTCTTTCTCTCTTTTCTCCATCCTTCCTTTGGGAAGTGACTACCTTGTATCTGGTTACAATCTTTCCACCTGCACTTCTGCTGTAGACTTTGAGCCTTTTTGTTACTGCTGCACTCTGCTTCTGGTCTACCCCAGAAGAACAACCACCCAGCTGCCTCCTGATAACAGCCTGGAATCAGTGAAGCCAAGGACTGTGGACTGAAGTCTCTGAAGCCACAAGTCAAAGTAATGCTGTTTCTATTATGCTGTTTATGTCAGCAATTTTGTCACAGCAATGAGTATATCTAACACACTGTAGGAGGACACTGGGCTGGCAAAGGTCACTCACACAATCCTCCTGTCTGATCCCCCCACAGCCCTCTTACCTGAAACAAAGTCTGAAAAAATTACCCCTTCCTCCAAAGGAAAGGGCTGCTGGTGGTCTTCAGAGACCATCTTATCCGGCAGATCTGTTAAAACAAGCTGTTGGGCTAACACAGGGAAGGAAACAAATGAGGCTTTCACAGTCTGTCTTGTCACACCCAGTCACTGCTAAGTTTGACTCTGAGGTCACACTTGATTTAAACTTCCAAGTCACAGGTTCTTACTGCCAAGCAAGTGCCATTCCAATGACTTTTAAGTGACAAGTAGCATATTTTTCCTTCCTAACTCTTTCAGGTTTCTACACGTTCATTCATTATTCCAATAGAAAGTCCAAAGAATTTTGGGATTTGGACTTACTTCGAAAGTATGGACATCCACAGGAGAGCTTGTACTGATTCTTGAGTTGATGCTGGAAACAATAAGGAAGATGAATGCACACACACGTGTACACATACAGAGGGAGAGGGAGGGGGAGGGAGAGGGAGAGACTGATTAGACCAAATCTCATGTAGCACATACACAATTACCCCTGTCACGTAATCCAGGTGTTTGCTTGGTAGCATTTTCTGGGAGAGTTTTCACCATTAGCAAATGTGGGGCTGGGTATTAAGTTAGGCAGTGGATACCCTTGGTGCTGATGCTTGAGAATGTTCTCTAACTTGTTGTAGGTCTCACATTAACCTGGGTGAGTGAGTAGCAGATATTCCACGGTCACCAACACCGTAGCTCTACGGAACAGTCCTAGCTGGACTTGGGTTCTGGCATCTTCTCCAGCTGCTGCTGCTGTTGCGGAGTGCTTTGTTCCCTTTGGGGTCCTTTCATTTTCCCTTTGCACTGACGAGACCAACAACGTCAAATGGCTTGAAAGAGTGAATGCATTATTTCCCAATTTCTCTAAGATCCAGTTTCCTGATTTGGAAAATGGGTGTAGTGAAATCTGTCTTTGGTGCTGTATGAATTAGATTTATGATCTCGATTGTTCTGCAAGCATTTTGTTTTTCTTGTTCATCTATATTCTATCGTCCATCTATACATGTATTATGTACTTATTATCTACCTGTCATCCATCTATCTCATATATCTATTACTCTTATATTATCTCCTTATCACCTATCATCCACCCACAGTCATCTATGAATTTCTACATGTATCTATCATCTCTCTCCTTTTCTCTCTGTTTAATATTCACAGTATCCAGTGAGGTAGAAATGGTTCCCTGTCTTTGTGAGACAATGAATAGAAGATGAGGTGCTAAGGCAGATCATGTGCTAACCCAGACCACTGGCTCTGGAGTTGACAGGGATTTTCGGGGGCCTACAGAGTGCTAAGTAAAATGACACCAGACAGAATTTTCAGACTCAGAATTTGGGTGATATTCCCTGAGATGCTGGGACTGAAGATCAGCGAATTCATGAAGAGCATGCAATTGGTAGGATCATCTTAATGTGAGCTATGTGAACCCCAGCTTGGCTTATTGTATCCAATGATAGTAGCCAGGACCGCCACAGGAGACATGTCTGCTTCCCCATGAGCCTCTGTCGGCATTAGATGGCTTCTTACATGATTGTTTACTATCCTGTTTTCCTAAGTAGAGAAACCCAGCATGACTGTGTGTTAGAGCAGAGGGCATTAAATAGAGAAAAGTCTTCTGGGGAGACAGAGTATGGCAGATGGCCATTATGGATGATATCATTGTCCTCAGTTCAGCACTTGGTTGACTTGAAAAATCCCCTAGTTTCTTGCTACATGCAATTCAGGCCTGCCATTTAACCTCTCTGGTGTTAATCTGTATAGCCACGGGAACTCTTCAGTCAGAGGAATACAAATCTCTGGTCTGGAAGGTCAAGCACAACATCACCATCACTCTAGATTCCTCCTCCAACATCCCTTCCCCCTCCCAAGCACTCTGGAGTTCCTATAGCTTCAGATCCCCTGAAGAAATGAAACCAACAGTCGTTCAAAAAATGTGTATTATTGCAAAGGTCAAAGCTGTAAACTCCAATTCAACAGAATCTGAGAAGGATTACAAACCTGATCCCTCTGTCTGGTGAGAAGCTTCGTCTTAGGAGGGGAAAAAAATAAAACAGCATGCTATCAATCTGCTCCAGTGAGCAGGCAGGAGTTGTGAACTTAACTCTTTTGGTCTGAGGAGGTCTCTGGGAAATCTCCCAAGGACACGCAGCAAGCTGCTAACACAGAAGCTGGTATGGTGGTGTGTGTGTGTATGTGCGCGCGCGCGTGCGCGTGCATGTGTGTAAGTTTTTTTTGTGTGTGAATTTGTGTTAGTATGTTTGTGTGTGTTACTGTTTGCAAGTGTGTATGAGTTTGTGTGTGTGTGAGTGAATTTGCATCTTTGTGTGTGTGTTAGTTTGCAGGTGTGTGTGTTTGTGTGTGTCTGAGTTTGTGTGTTCATGTGTATGTGAGTTTGTGTGTGTTATTGAGTGTGTGTGAGAGTTTATGTGTGTGTGTCTGTGTGTACTTGCCTCAGAACAATAGTAATATGACACTTTATAGTTGTTGGTTAGCCAGATTCTTTAAAATGACTTGTTTGTAATATGTAGAAAGGGGTTCATTGTGGATAAAATGGCATGTCCATGGCTGAAAAGAGATGAAAACAAATACCACCATATAACAGATTTGTAAAAGTTGGCAGAACTGAAAGTTAAGTGTATAAACTGAAACTTAAAAGTGACATTACCTCTTGGATGAGGCATGTTGATTTCTGAATTTTAACACTTGTAAATGGAGGAAATGAAGGATTATGAACAAAGCACAACCCCTTTCACCAAGGCTTGCAAGTTTGACTTAAAGACTTTGGTGTGAAGCAAGTTAGAATTATGGAACATTATGTGCATATCTCATTCCACATGAGGACGGGAATGGAAACACGTGAACAGAAGATACGTGGATGATGAATGCAGGAGGAACACTCTGTATCTGCTAATGTTCACAGTCTGCAACCTGAAAGAAGATAGAGTGTGTGAGGAATGTGTCAACATATTTCAGCAAAAAGAAGGTTCTAAGCAGACTGCTTTCTCACGATCTGGGTGGATCAGAGCTCATTATTCAGCTTCTCACTACTCAGACTGAGGCCTGTGGACCCCCGGAGGCTGTTCCATAAGGGAGACTGTTAGAAACCAAACCTTCCAGGCCTGGCCCAAGGATTGGAACATGTGTTTTAAATAAAATCTCCAAGCGACTTACACTTTAAAGTTTGGAAAACCTGGAAGCAGTATTGTCTTTGTGGTTGGTTATTTTTGTTTTGCTTTTTCTCCTATTAAGTATTTACTAAGACCAAACCAAAATACAATTGTCTAACCCAGCAGCATCAGCAGGAGCAACAAGAACAGCAGCAACCAATAACTGCTGGAATATTATTTCACTAGAATAATATTTCAAAGAGAACTACAGTTCACATTATTTGGCAAATACTTCTCTTGAAAAGAAGGATGAAAAAAGCTTAGGCTAACTAATGAAGCTTTCACCTGCCTCTGCCCCTAGGATGTACCCTAGTGCTAGTGGGCTAAATGCAAATTGAGGTTGCATTGTCAAATGTCAGAGAACACTCCAAGTGGCAGTGATAGCATCTATTGAAGGCCATCAGCTGAACAAAAGGACACTTTGGTTTTTGTGCCGGGCTTGCTCACAGGCAGAAGTAGAACCGTTCTGAATGAGGAAATATATTTAAAGTTTGAATTACTGAATGCGCTGTCCACACTGTTACCCTTTTTGTCCGACCTAAAGTTTTCAAACTACTGCTCTCCACTTAGGGAGCGTTCCTGAATCCTGGGATTCTTACAACACAAACAGATACAGCTAATGTCTTCCGCTGTGGAGAACAGCTGAGAACAAAATTTTCTCTCTCATTTTGCTCACCAGATAATAAAAGGAAAAAAAAAATCAGCTTAGTTCTTTTTACTTCATGATAGGAAATCTGATCAAGGAACCTGTATGGCCATCGGTATGGTATTATATTTATGTAAATCTTTGTGGATGTATGGATTTTTTTTCCAGAAATTTAGACACTGAGAAGGGTTTAGCAGTTGATATAAAAATGCTTGCTTCAGGCTAAAGTTAAGAAGAAATAAAGGGGTGGGGAAGTATTAGTGAGAAAAATGAATACGGAAAGGTGAAGGGGAGGAGCTGGAAAAGTAAAGTGATGTAAATATTTAAAATAACCCAACAAGTTCTATTTATTGGTCTTCCACATATATATCAAAGGTTAACCATTCTTCTTTGTGGATACTGTACGGACCTGATGCTCTTGGAGGATGTGGTCAAATGAGTGGAGGTGGGAACTACCTAGGGGGAGTGTGCACTAAGTATGAGCATGTATGCATTAGTGTACTCGTGCACAGTGCCAGAGAGATGAGACACAGCAAGGTCCTGAGAGACACCCAGATCACACAGAACTTTAGTTATTTATTCTTTCCCCCCTTCTTTGCTCTCTGACATCTGTCCTCCACTTTTGAAGCAGCACCCATTTCTACTTTGAATAACAATAATTTACTAATCATATACAGGGATTATTAGTCAAGGATTCTTGTTTTTTTTTTTCTTATATAGAAAATGAATTCAGGTCAAAATATGGTTAAATGAATGACCTTCATTTTTTTTTTTTGTCTGTTTGTTTGCATGCCCTGGGTAGTAAAAAGCTCCATTCCCCCCCCCCCCCAGGGATGACAGCCTGATGAGTTGGCTCTTAGGACTGGAACTAGATTCTGAGCCGTTCTCTGGTTTCATCTGGTTACAGTCAATTTCTCAATATCCTTCCGATCATGTTGATTAAGGCAATAGTGTTGGTTTCTGGGCACTATAATCAAACATGTTTATCAGCTACTCAAATTATCGCCAGAAGTGGGGAAATGTAGCAAAGAAATGCAGATAGTAGCTCTCCCTTAAACTTAAAGATATCATCCAAGAAGCAACAGGCAGAGCTGAAACCTGTGATACAGTGACAGTCAACTAAGTGACTAGTGGCAGGAAATTTCAACAGTACAGATGAGTCACGGAATTAGATTTTTTTTTTTTAATTTCGTGTATCCATGTGTTCTTTATGTTATTCCCCCATTCTTCCTCCAGCTTCTCCGGTGTCCCCCCTCCCAAGTTAATAACCTATCTTTCTTTAATTATTGTTTTGCACCCACCTCCAAATACATAAAATGCAACATAGCGAGTCTGTGTACTGTTGCTTACATGTGTATGATTTTAGGGATTGCCACTTGCTCATTGGTTTTGAGTAAGCAGTTATGGGGCTCATCCCTGGGCAAGACTGAGTCTTCATCTTTCAATAATCATTGGTTGCCTTTAGCTCTTTACCTAGAGTTGATGCCTTATGTGATTCCTCCTAATTATGTTGGCATGTCAACTGTCATCATGTGGGCATTATTTAGGCAACCATATCGTTGCAATTTCAGGGGGAAGCTTTCCTGTTTTATGTATAGAAGACAAAACCTTATAGCAGACTTTTTTGTTTCTCTGTCTCTTACAGTATTTCCGCTTCCATTTTTGTGATGTTCCCTGAGACTCAGGTGTAGGGACTGTGTTGTAGATATATCTCCCCATGGTCAGATAGGAGTTTTTTATATTTTGTCTAGTTGTGGCTTTCTGTAATAGTCTCTGTCAGAAAAAGAGCTTCTCTGAGAAGGAGTGAAAGCTCCACTGAGCTGTGGGTAGAAGGATAAGGGTTTAGAATGTGTGGAAGCTGTACCGTATTAGGGACATTCCAGCCGTAGGTTGTCCTCTAAGCTCCATGTCTTATTAGCCATGCACCGTTGCCTAGGTTTACAGCTCCAGGCCTTACTTCCTTCCAATTGAGTGGGCCTTAAGTCCACTCAAAGAGCTGTTGGTTACTTCCAAGGAAACGTGCCACTGTTGAGCCTTTGGGAATATCTTGCTTTACTGAGGATGGTTGTGGTTTATGGGCACCACAGTGAGGTAGACATTTTGATTGCTTTTCTCAGTTGACACTTTGCATAGCACCTTCAGGAACTATGAGAACTAGTCCTCAGGTAGTAGGATTCTGGATCAGATATATCTGGGATCTGCCAAATCCTGTGTCCAAGTATGCTGACTTTGGAAATAGGGTCCTACCTTCAAATCCTGGGAGGTAACCATGGAACATCACGATAACCTCTGTTGTTTTTGGAGTCGCTTGGACTCCTTTGACCAATGACTTGAAAGGCGATTTCTCATATCTGCCATTAGAATTTTTTTGATAGACTATGGTTCTTTGGGAAAATATTATCACTATAATTCATTTAAAGTATAACTATGTATACGCACATATAATCTATATAATGTTAAACAATAATAACAAGCTTCCTTATGGTGTTATTTATCTCTGATCCTTCTCCCTTCTCTATTTGAAGCTCCCTAATTTTTTTAATTTCTCTCCTTCATAGCACCCACCCATGCCTTGATATTTCCCACTCTAGGGCTCTTCCCTGTGTATTATCCCATTTTACTTTTTTGTTATTCCAGGTTATATATTCATGTCTGAAGATTTAGAGCTTGTGTACACAAATATAAAGTTTATGGAATTTTTCATTCAATATTTTTTTAGTTATCCACAGGAAACTTAAATGGTTGGCAGGAAAACATCAGATGAGAGGAGACAACAGGAGTATGAAGATTTTCACAGCCCTCAGAGACATCACAATCATAACCTCTTTGTGTCCTTTGAGGTTTTTCATTTGACACATTGAGCTTAATAATCACCAAGGTCAAGATCTTACCCTGTTCTCATCATTATCATGTTCAAAGGCAACGTAAGAGGTCTGTCAGAGATAGAACTTAATGGTATTATTCATGAAAACTATCGGGGGGGGTGTGTGTGTGGAGAGGTGGCCCAGTGATTCAGAACACATACTGGTCTTACAGAGAAGTGGAGTTCAGTTCCAAGCACCTACGCTCCAGTTCCAGGGGATCTGATGGGCTCTTCTGGTCTGCTTGGGCACAAACTGTCACATGTATGCACACACACCTGTGCCCGTACATATGTGCGCACACACACAAAGACATATAATAAAAAGCATTAAAAATAAATCAAACCAAAGAGACAGTGAGAAGGCATAGCTACATAGTGAGATAGACTGATGTGTTTTTTTGAAATTTTTGGTTCTGGAAATATTTTGTGAATAATTTTGTAGGAAGGGCTTTATTGGGACTAAGCACTGTTCCAACTGTGAGAAGCATTATCAGAAAGATGAACAAGATCCTTCATCCACAGCCTATAGCTTCTGGGTGTTGGCTCACCTGTGAGAGGCTTAAAAAAACAATCATTTTTTTAAAAGACTGTTCAGCCAGTAAATCACATTTCATACAGAGAGATTTCAATTGCCCAAGGGCATCTGTCTTGATGGCTCTTTTTGTGGATAGTAAAATTATCAATGTTTATCAGGGGGTGAAATATTGACAACTCCATTTTGTATCTTATTATTTGAAAAAAATCTGTTTTTTTTTTCAAACAAATAAGTCTGACAAGCAAGCCACATATAATGACATGTATCAGTGTCTCACACACAATCTCCGTTTCTAGGCAATTTAAATCAGATCTGAGCAGGAACAGCTAGAGGCTGATGAGAATGCTACTGTTTTTAAACAATGAGGTGGGTTTGATCTCTCAAAAAAAATGATAGCATTTTTGGCCAGGAACCCTGTCCAAAGTTAACATACTGTTTAATGTGCAGACCCATAAATTCTGCACTGCTGAGAACACGCAGGTACCTGGCCCACATGTCACCTCTTGCTACGATTTTTCCTCTATCTCTGGTCATCTGTGAAGTCAAGCCTACTTATACCAAAGCCTTCATGTACTTCCTTATGTAACTGGATGCTTTACTTGGGGGAACACGGTGCCCTAGACTGAAGGTATGGCCCCTCCTGTGCTCCTCTTTCCACCCAAATTCTCTAGTTATTGAAGTTGTCTGTGAGGAATCAAACAATGTGAGGCTGCCCTCCACACTCTAGTTACTCAACTTAGTTCACAGAAAGTCAACTTTTGGTACCTTAGAAACATCAAAAGCTCCTCTAAGTGGACTTTATCAGGGCAAAGTAGCCTGAATGGTCAGAAAAGCAGTATTGTAGGCTTAGAGTTTTCATCAAACCTACTTTGTTTAGGGTTCTTAAACACTTCTACCTCCCTTCCACCCACTGACCAGAAGTAGGGGAGAAAGAAGGGTATTATGTAAAGGGGATTGTAGACCTTTTCAGAAGTAGTTCTGTGGGATGAGGTCACTCTTTGTTATCTGGATACCAGCAGTTCAGTCCAAGGGCCAGAAACAAGTAGCAACATGAATCGGCATGATTTGGAAGATCGGGACAAGTCAGCAAAAGCCTCAAGACGCAGTTGGACTGCCGTGAGAAGTTCTCTGGAATGTTTCTGTCTGTGAAGTCAAGTGTCGCGGTCAAGTGCCGAATCACAAAGACCAGTGCAGCAATGTCTAGCCAAAAAGCAATGTCTCACTGTGCGCGTGGTACCCTCAGAGTTCACCCATAGATGTTCTCAGGGGGCCAAAGTCATGCCGATTTCATGAGAGAGCTCACAGCAAAACATCATGTGCCCTTTCAGAAAATAGCCTCTAGCAAAACCTCACATGCTCTCTCACAAGACAGCTGCTAGCATGTCATCACATGACTCAACCGATCCTTTAAAAAAAGCAGAAACTTCCACTTCAAAGCATCTAGAGACTTTTTTTGGGGAAATAAGGATGGCTTTAGTAGTGGGGATGGAGCAGGCCTCATTCCCCTGAAAGGAAGGCCTGATTCAAGTGTTTCCAGGACATCTTGTGCCTTAGGAAGTGGGCATTCCATACCAGAGTGAGAGGATAGGATCCCAGGAATTAAGGATTGACTCACATGGAATGGACTTAGCTCATGGGCTATGCGACTGTGAAGGACTTTGAGGGTGAGCTTTAACATCAGTATAATGTTGTGGGGGTGGTGCCCCAGCACTGGGCCAAGGTGACCTGCTGAGCTCTCTGTGCATATGGAAAAAAAGGTGTGATTGGCCGTTGGAAACCTATGGGAATTCCTGGATGATTGGTTGAGACATCTTGATGAGAAATTACTAAATCCTGCCTGAGTATTAGACATAATCTCAAATTATTGTTTGCAACCATGAAAAATACATTTTATTTATACTATTACTTTTTTGGTGTATTTTTGTTACCAGTGGCATTTAATAGTATTCACATTTTAACCTGTAACTTATACATAGTTTCAGACAATTGGAAAGTCCTCATATCTTTATAGCAGTTACTGATTAATTTATATACATTCCCCATGTTTTTTCAAAATAATGTGTTGCCTAATGTATAGCGATGAAGCTATGATTATGTTGTCAGTTTAGAGTTGGGTTCTAACCTCTTCTTGCTGGTGACTAACAATATCAGCAAGGGAAGGAATTCACCTTTGCTTGGATGGAGGCCTTCATAGGTGTGGTATTCTTACCAATAATATTCCGTTCATCATTCAATGAAATAGCCAGTGAACATCTAACATGTGTCAAATGCTGTATAACATCAAATGTACAGTATTGTGGTATCTTAGGAAATGTAAAGATGTTTGGGATGGAGAGTCTTATAAATAGGTGATCACCTAATTTTGTGGACAGTACTTCAGTAGGTCTGTGTGTAGCCTACTATAGAGGAAATGAGTTTGAGTATATAACTCTGAGGTGGTGTTAAAAGCTATGCAGAGGACTGGATAAATGGTTTAGATGAGAGATGTCGGCAAAAAGCACTGGCTGCTCTTCAAGAGGACCTGAGTTCAGTTCCAAGCGCCCACACTGAAGTTTACAACTGTTTGTAACTCAAGTTCCAGAGAATCCAATGCCCTCTTTTAGCCTCTGTAGCCTTAGAGACTTGCATGCAAGTTATGTACAGCCATACTCCCAGGCAAAAACTCACACGTAAAATAAAAATAAATATCAAAAGAAGCAACACAAAAGATGTGAAATTTCACTCAGATGGAGAGTCCTTTGTCAGGTGAATGAAGAAAAGTGCATATCAGTGAGAGAGAGGAAGCCATTGAGCATGGTGGGACCATACACAGAAATCAAGTTTCAGAAGAAGCAAGAGTAGAAATACCATCTGAGACAGTGCTCAAGCCAGATGGGCCTATGGTACAGGACATGAGTGGACAGCAGAACCACTCACTTGTGAGCGAATGGGAAACCTGCCCTTTATTGTGTTGCAGGTGTAGTGTTCAGAGTCAGCATGCAAGGAGAGAGAAATTCTTCAAGTCCCCAGATAGTCACTATTCTGTAGTCACCAACAGTGACAGACATATTTACATTAGTTAATAAAGGTGATGTACACGTGCTGTTGAAGAAAACCTCGCAAGCTGGAAGAAGATAGATAGCTATCGGAGACAAGCTTCTGGCATGCGCAGGAGACAGACCCGTAAGTCACAAACATATTTTCATGCATTATATAAAGTCATCGCAATGTTAGGGGACCTTAAGCCCTTTAATGCCCTTGAAAGATTGGGAACAAGGGAGACATCTGGGAAGCAGTGGGCTATGCGCTGTGCTTAGACACCCAAACGTTTAGAACTTTCATTATTTCCCCAGCTGTGGTTGTCTTAGTTAGGGTTCCTATTGATGTGAACAGATGTAATGACCACAGCAACTCTTACAAAGAAAACCATTCAACTGGGGCTGGCTTAGAGTTCAGAGGTGTAGTCCATTATAATCATGGCAGGAAGCATGGTGGCATATAGGTAGACATGGTGCTGGAGAAGGAGCTTCGAATTCTACATCTAGATTGGCAGACAGCAGGAAGACCCAGTAACACTGAACCTGGCTTGAGCTTCTGAGACCTCAAAGCCCACTCCCAGTGATACACTTACTCCAACAAGGCTACCCACATTCCAACAATGCCACCTCCTAGTAATGCCACTCCATGTGAGACTATGGGGACCATTTTAATTCAAACACCACAGTGGTCAATGTCTATGAGATGTTTGTATTCAGTAGGATTGCAATAACTGTAAGTATCATAAATTATTTAATCCAGGAGCTTATGATGTTTGGTCTTTTAACCCTACAGAAAGAACTACAGGCAACCAAGGAATGCTGAATGTGACAGAGGCTGTCTTCTCCAACAAAGAGCATACCAACTGCTTATCCAATATCCAATAGTCAACTCTGAAAACATACATATGGGGAACATTATACAGACTTAACAGATTATATTTAGAAATATATATTATATTTTATATAATATACAATATATACTATAATATATATTATATTACATGTGCATATATACATGTAACAAATAATAAAAAAGGAGGCATAAATTTGAAAAAGTGAAAGTAGGAGTATATGAGAGGGTTTGGAGGAAGGAAAAAGAAGGCAAAAATTACATAATTATAATATAAAAATAAAACAAAAAAGAGAAATATCATCACATGAGAAAAATAATATTTCCTGGATCTTAGGCCTGGCAATATAGCCATTCTATTTAGGGCAGAGCTTACTCTTTGTATTTGAAAGAGTTCTGAGTCTGCCTTAGTTGCCATACACTGCAAAAAGAAGCTACTCTGATCTCAAGCTGCACTGCAGAGCAACAGTAATAAAAATGGCATGGTATTGGCATAGAAACAGAATAGTGGATCAATGGAACCGAATAGAAGACCCAGAAATAAACCCACACACCTATGGATACTCGATTTTTGACAAAGAAGCCAAAACTATTCAATGGAAAAAGACAGCATCTTCAACAAGTGATGCTGGTCCAACTGGATGTCTACATGCAGAAAAATGAAAATAGATCCATATGTACCACCCTGCACAAAACTAAAGTCCAAGTGGATCAAAGGCCTCAACATAAATCCAGACACACTAAATAGATTGGAAGAAAAAGTGGGGAAGAGCCTAGAACTCATTGGCACAGGAGACAACTTCCTGAACAGAACACCAACAGCACAGGCTCTAAGAGCAACAATCAATAAATGGGACCTTATGAAACTGAAAAGCTTCTGTAAAGCAAAACACACTGTTGTCAAAACAAAACGACAGTCTACAGATTGGGAAAGGATCTTCACCAACCCTATATCTGACAGAGGGATGATACCCAAAATATATAAAGAACTAAAGAAATTAAAAAGCAACAAATCAAGTAATTCAATTAAAAAATGGGGTACAGAGCTAAACAGAGAAATCTCTGTAGAGGAATATAGAATGGCAGGGAAGCACTTAAAGAAATGCTCAACATCCTTAGCAGTCAGGGAGATGCAAATCAAAACGACCCTGAGATTTCACCTTACACCCATCAGAATGGCTAAGGTAAAAAACTCAAGTAACAACACATGCTGGAGAGGTTGTAGAGAAAAGGGAACATTCCTCCATTGCTGGTGGTAATATAAACTGGTACAACCACTTTGGAAATCAATCTGGTGCTTTCTCAGACAATTAGGAATAGTGCTTCCTCAACTCCTAGGCATATATCCAAAAGACGCTCAAATACAAAAGGACATTTGTTCAACCATGTTCGTAGTAGCTTTATTCATAATAGCCAGAACCTGGAAACAACCCAGATGTCTCTCAACAGAAGAATGGATACAGAAATTGTGGTACATTTACACAATGGAATACTACTCAGCAATTAAAAACAAGGAAATCGTGAAATTTGCAGGCAAATGGTGGGATCTAGAAGAGATCATCCTGAGTGAGGTATCCCAGAAGCAGAAAGACACACACGGCATATACTCATTTATAAGTGGATACTAGACCTACCTATAAGGTAGGATAAACATATTAAAATTTGTATACCTAAAGAAGCTAAACAAGAAAGAGGACACTGGGTAAGATGATCAACCATCACTTAGAAAGAAAAATAGGATGGACATTGGAAGTAGAAGAAAACAATAAACAGGACAGGAGCCTACCACAGAGGGCCTCTGAAAGACTCTGCCTAGCAATGTATCAAAGCAGATGCTGAGACTCATAACCAAACCTTGGGCAGAATGCAGGGAATCATGTCAAAAGAGGGGGAGTTAGTAAGACCTGGAGAGGACAGGAGCGTCACAAGGACCAAATATATCTGGGCACAGGGGTCTTTTCTGAGACTGATTCTCCAGCCAAGGACCATGCATGGATATAACCTAGAAGCCCTGCTCAGATGTAGCCCATGGAAGCTCAGCATCCAAGTGGGTTTTCCTAGTAAGGGGAACAGGGACTGTCTCTGACATGAACTCAGTGGCTGGCTCTTTTATCTCCACCCTCCCAGGGAGGAGCATCCTTGCTAGGCCACAGAGGAAGACAATGCAGCCACTCCTGATGAGACCTGATAAACTAGGGTCAGATGGAAGGGGAGGAGGTCCTCCCCTATCAGTGGACTTAGAGAGGGACAGGGAGGAGATGAGGGAGAGAGACTGGGATTTAGAGGGAATGAAGGAGGGGGCGATAGCTGGGATACAAAGTAAATAAACTTTAATTAATGTAAAAAATAAAAAATTATTTTAAAGAAAGAAGCTACTCTGGGCTGATCATTTGGTATTGGATAACCAATAGGTGTGGTTTTCCCTGGGGAAGGTTGTTCCCATCTTAGCATTTCTTAGTTGCTTATAGTTCTTTTGGAGGGAGGAGAGGGTGGGAAAATGATGTAATTACATTAATATTTCAAAAATTAAAAAATAATAATTAAAAAGGGAGCTTGGTCTTCCTGTGGAAAACCGAGGGTCGATTCTGGCGGTGGTGTTATCATTAGAAAAGCAGACACGTCTTACCTTTCTGTTCTTCTATCCTTAGCAGGATGTATGATAGCTGCCGCACCTTCTGCCCTACGTCATCATGTAGCAGGACGAGGAGAAGCAAAAAGGTGGGAAGGAAAGTGTTCTTCAAGACATCTATGTCTTATACACCAGAATTGTCACTTCCGCACATTGACAGCCAGGGAGGCTGGGAAGTTAGTGTAATTCTTTCTCCTATTTCTTTCACCTTATGTAATGGAGAAAAAAGTAGAACAAGTGAGTCACCTATGACATCGCATTTAGTTCTCTGAGATGAGTGTCAAATGCTTTGAGGGAAATGTTTTCTCTGGGATAGTCATCAGACAGACTAGAGTATCAACATTTCCAAGATGTCTTACAACAAAGAGACCCCTTCCCATGTGATTAGGCCAGTGTTGGCCCCAATTTTTAAACCATAGGACCCTTGCACTACAAGCTTAAAATATGAATATAACATAAGACACAGAGACCTCTTGATTGTCAAGGGATGCAGAGACCACTAAGAAAGGGAAATGGCCAAGTTAGCCTTTGGGGATAGCATTGATATAAACGAAACAAAGCAATACTTCAGAATAGAAATGGGGAAAGGACTTTCAGGATCTAATTTTTCAGAGATCTGAGTCTTAATTGAGGTTAATATTTAATTATAACTACTAAGGTCAGAACATCAAACATGAGCAGAATGGGAATGTTATCAATTTTTTTCACTACTGATCTTCCATAACCTATAAAATACCCAACATCAAATACGCGTTCAAAGAAATGTTGTTGCTAAAAGAAGAAATTTAGCTAGATATTGTGGCATATGACTTTAATTTCAGAACTTGGGAGGCAGAGGCAGGTGGACCTCTTGTGAGTCAGGGACCAGACCATCCAGGGATTCAGTGTCTCAAAACAAACAAACAAAGAAACAAACAAACAAACAAACAAACAAACCGACCATCCCCCAACCCAAACCCCCCAAACAAAAACCAAACCCACCAAAACCCCCACAACAACAACAAAACAAAACAAAGCAAAACAAAAAACAAAACCACCAAGCAAACAGATCCACAACAAACCAACAAAAACAGAGAGAGAGAGAGACAGAGAGGAAGAATTACTAATGGACAAAAATGCCTGTCCTTGGTTCCCTCTTTTTGCACTTTGTCATCTAATCTATAATACCTTTTTGGAAGACATGGACAGGTATACTTTCTTCTCAGTGAAATTGACATAATAATATGAAGAATCAAATTGTGTGTACTATGCAGCTTTTTTTTTTTTTTTACTGTTCTTCATAAACATTTATCTGGGGGAAATTTTGATCTTGATTCTTACTTTCCAATTTTACCTGAAGCTATGGCATCTACTCTGTTAACTGTCATGTTGTGTGCATAGAGTATGATGGGTATTTGATTCACAGATAACTGTGAAGTGAAGAAATTAGTAAATGAAGAGAAAACAAATAGGAAAGCACCACTGTTTAACATCTTCCGCTGACCATTCTCCCTAAATGAAGTCAGAATTGCCATGTGAGCTAATTTCAATTTCCAGACCTTAAAAGAATTCATCAGAAACTGTCATGCACACTCTCCTCTGTTGTTTCTAAATGTGGGAAGCAGCTGTAGAACTTGAAAACTCTCAAAATATATGCTAATATATGTTTACAGAGGAGAGGCAAGTTCCTTCCAACACCTGGACCTAAATGTCCAGCTTTTCTCCATTATTGCCTTTTGTTTCAATACTCCAGGAAAGTCCATGTGGTTGGTGTCCCGCTCAAAGACAACATGCTAATAGGCTGATTCAAAGTGTAAATGATGTAAGAGGTTTCACAAATTCTCTCTCTATAGTCATAGCCTAAGGGTATCAGCATGTTTGTGTAAGTGTGTGTGCAAACGTGCAGCGCTGTAATGGTCATGTACACAGATGTGTGTGTGCACACTGTGATGTGAACATGTGTGCAGGTGTGCTCGTGAGACATATGTATACTTTGCATACATATGTATATGAATGTATGTGTATATACTTGTGTGTTTGTATATGCATGTGTGAACATCCATGTGCTTCTGTGAATGGATATATATATCCATCTGTATGTGTATGAATGCCTGTACATACATGTATATAAGTGTGTTCCTGTATGTGCATCTGTGTTTGTATGACAGCATTGTGAATGTGCGTGTGTAATTGGTATGTATATGGAGATGTGCATCTGTTTGCTCATACATGTCATCGATATGTATACACCATCACAGTGAATACATGCATATATATATTCATGTTTCTCCATACAAACACATGTGGTTGTGTACGTGGTGCTTTTGCTTTTGTATACGTGTGCATGTATGTTTATGCACATATACGTGTGTATGTGTCTGGGTGCACATATGCATATTTATATATATATGTCACTCCAGCGAGGAACATATATATATATACATATATATATATATACATATATATGTATATCTGTGCATGTGCATGCCTCTAAGTGTGCTTGCGTGTGTGTGTTGTATGTTTATGTACGTGTATGTGCATGTGTGTTTCTATGTTGGGGACCTGGAAGAACTAGATCTTGAGATGAGAAAAATAACATTCTTTATTTAATTTTTACAACCAGTATATTTCAGAGAAAGCCAAGAGACTTTTTTTCTTTATCAGAAAAAAAAGTTTCTGCTTTTTATTTCAAAATGAAGACTGCCTTTTACTTTTAATTTTTAGCATCAATGATACTTAATATACAAAATTTCAGTAGCACAGAAAAGCAAAAGAAAGATAGAGGGTACTTTAGATTACACTAGCACCTGGGCCAAAACACTGTGTGAATGTCCAACTTCTGATGTCCCTTTTTCTATGTACACACCCTGTCAAACTTGAAGTTTTGGAAAATAAATGGTGAAAGGGCAACTCACTTTTGAAAGCTGGCAACTATAAAATGGAGTAGGTCATTTCTGAAAGGCATATAATTTGTCGTGGACTCCGTGCTTGTTGGGTTTCCTGGCTTCAAGCATTCTCTCTCACGGATGCTGTAGCAACAATCCTAACTCATTTTGCTGAGTCTTGTTCCATCACTATGACAAATGCTTGTGAGAAACAATTTAGAGAGAGAAAGGGTTTACTTCAGCTCATGGTTTCTGTGGATGCAGTCCATGGCTGCTGGCCCCATGGCTTCTATGCCCCGATGAGGTCTCACAGAAGGAAATATAGTGGAGCAGAGCTGGGGACCTTCTGACAGCTGGAGGCAGAGTGGAAGGCAGGGAGAGGCTGAGATGAGCTCTTTAAAGCCACACCCCTACAGATGAAATCTTTCTCCACCAGGCTCCACTGGCCACACTTCTACCACCTCCAATGCTATACTCAAAGACTGACCACAGCCACAGCCACTAGGAGCTGTTGTGTTGGGAACTCTGTCACAGACACACCCAGCTGTGCTTTGTTAATTCCCTATGTGTATTTCAATGCAATCGGACTGATAACTAAGACTCACAATTGCTTAATGTTTACTCAGTATTTATTTATTTTTATTAATTTTCTATTTTTATATTAATTGCAATTTATTTACTTTGTATCCCTGGTGTAGCCCCCTCCCTTGTTCCCTCCCAATACCACCCTCTCTCCCTCATCTCAGTGTTTACCTTTAAGAGTCTGGAAAACAGTGAACTAGTATTAGATTATGTTTTCCATGTAGGAAAACTGAGGCATTAAAAGGATAGTATGCCTAGAGTCACACAGATAGGAGGCACAAACTCCTGTTTCATTTTTGCCCTGTCTTCCATTTAAAAATATAATCATCATGTTTGATAATGAACACACCAAAGTTGGAGTGTGTGTATTTGCATGCTAGGACAGAGAGAATGTAGTTCTGTAATTATGCTGACAATGTGATGATAGAGTAACTGAAAAAGTTGAGAGAATAGTGTGGCTCATAGAGCAAGAGAGACCATTGCCCCCGTAGTAGCATCACAGGAGAATAGCTGCAGGTTCTTTCATGCTGAGATTTCTGAGGGTTTAGTTCAACACAGGCTGGGCCAGCTAGAATAAAGCTGCTGTCATGACTCTGCTGCCTTCTAGAATCTCTAGGACAGAGATATTGTCTTACCTTTTATGGACTCTTGAAGTCCCTGGCATTGCTTAACTCCTGGCTCCTCCCTCTTTCATCAAAGTAGGTGATAAATAATTGTTCAAAGTCTCCTCCCTCCTCATTTTGCATAACTATGGCCTCCTTTTTTTGCATCCTTCTATGTTTAAGTACCCTTGTGATAATGCCATGCCACTCTGGAAACTCTGGAATCAATTCTCAATTTTAAAGCCATCTTATATATAATCTCAGCACCATATGTAACTGTTTTACAGAATCAGTAGAATGGGATGTAGATGGCTTCTGGGGCATTTGTTCCCCTTACCATAATAGGTACCAGTCTCCTTTGATCCCTCTTTTATATGATGCCTGGGATCGAGCGCAGGGCACTGTGTATGTTGGGCGGCACTTTGCCAGCTGAACCACAGTTATGGCAAAGTTTCTGGCTGTAGTTTCTCAGGATTCAGCACAGACCTCTCCTGCCCTCATGGAGCTTACCTCTAGAGAAGAAGAAACCGATAAACACATTTGTGACAAATTATACATGTAGAAGGCACCTTGAAGATAAGAGAAGCTGAGAGGGAAGAGGGCAGTGGCAGCCATGGATTCTATGGATAATTTAAATGTGATTAGGAGAGGCTCCTCTGAGATGTGTTTTGAGAAGCAAAACCCCATGTAAAATGAGCAATCTGGGGCTTTGCATTCTAGGCAGATGACGTAGAATTGTGCAGGCTATAGTATGAGAAAGAGGCATTTAGTAGAAATAGCAACTGGGCCAGCATTTCTAGCATGGACTGCACAAGGCAGAAGTTGGTGAGGGAAAGGGATAGCTGAGGCCCAGAAGCCAGGCAGTTAATTCTGTGAGATACAAAGGAATGAGTGACTCAGTTTGTATTTTGAAAAGATCATTATGCTTAACAGACAGATAACAACCTTGAGACTGGGAGAAAAGAAACAGGGGGAACAGTAGAAGATATGAAGTTAAACAACGGGCAGTGAGACCTTAGATGGTAGATTTAAGACAGAACTTGCTGCAGGGGAGCACAAAAGAAGACAGGGTCAAGAATGAGCTTTGTTTTGGGCTTGAGCCACTGGCTACACCTGTCTCTGTCCCAACAGAGAGATCGCAAAAGGAGTGGGTCCTGAGTGGGAAAACTGATACGCTGTGGATGTGTCGCATCTGTCTACTGAAAATTCAGGTGAGGATATGTTTGAATGCTATGGTCTGTCTTGAGAGTTGAACTTTAGGACAAGGTAAAGACGAGCAAGGCTTTACATTCAAGGAGCCAACGAAACAGCCATGGACTTCCACTGTGTTCCTTATCTCCTGATGAGATGCCATAGTGTCTAACTCAGCTGGAGGTCACAGGATGTGTGGACCCACTGGTGGGATCGATGCTGTTGGAGGTGAGTCACTCCAGCAAGGAACAGAAGAGGGGAGGATTCAGAACACATTGGAAGGGATTTTAGTAGCTTTAGTAAAATTCTGGCCTTATGCCCATTTGGGCATTGCTCTGCCAAACACCTGCTCTCAGCGCAAACACCTCCCGCAGAAAGGTGTCCTTCCTATCTTCGCATCCACCCACTCAGAACACCTGGACTCATCACTGAATAGCATTGGCCCTCAGCCTTCCCTCATTTATCTTCTCTTCTCTCACTCCCATTGCTCTTTAAAATGGATTTCTTTAATTAGACTTAAAATGAGAACCTTGTACTGAATGTCTCCATTCAGGTAGCTAAATAAATAAGCAAAATTGTAGGAACCAAAACCACTCTACTTCCACACCATGTCATCCCTGGGCAAGCTTTCTTTTTGAGTTATATCATTGTGCATATTGCTTTGATAATTCTTAGGCTGGCCACAGCACCATCTCTGAGACTATATTTAGGAGTTAGTGTTCCATGGAAAATAATGAGAGACAAATGGATCTTAAAAGTATGTCATAAAAAGCCTTTGAAAACATGTGAGCTTCAAGTGCCCATCTATAAAGCTAGTTATTTATGAAGACTGCTTTAGAAGCAGTACTGCGAGTTGGTTCAGGGTACCAATAATCTATAGATCTTTTTTAAGTTGTGGCTCCACTCTTGTTAACAGTGTCTCTGATATAGAAACACACTTAAGAAATTGACAACAAATGCAATAGCCAGCCCTCTCTCCCCAGGCCTATGGACCCTAACTAAATAAAATGGTTTTCTTTTGAGAGGGCCTCTCTGAGTCCCAGACTGATAAGAAATAGGCACTGCTGTTTTGCTCCAGAAAGCAAGCCAGCTGTATTTCTAGGGCTTTTCTGGATGGAAATCAAAGTCAAAGAACTTGGTTTTGGGGCTGATCTCTGGGTGGAGAGGGCTGCCTTGAAAACCTGTACGCCAAGGAGGCAGCACTGAGGATCACGGTTGAAGAAACAGCAAATAGGTAGTCTCTGGGCTGCCTTCGGATATGTGGCCAGACATTAGGGAACAGCTAGTGTGGTGTGCAAGAGGGAACAATAGTCCCTGTGACCACCTCTTTGACTTCTAGCACCTGCCATTCAAGGGGAACATGGCCTTGGAAGCAGGTGGGACTGCCATTCTTGATTCTCTTTTCTAATTACATGAAGTGTGGAGAAAGGATATTGGAAATAGAGACCCAGCTGTGCCCACTGACAGTTCAAACACAATGAGGACAAAGAACTCCAGACGCAAAAGGGAAGCAGTTTTAATCTCAGGTGTCTGCGCGCTTCTTTCATTATATGAAAGAGAGCCAGCAGCAATAATGGAAGAGAAATAATAAAATGAACGGGTCCCCCCATCTTGGAGTTACTTCTGCCACCACATCTTGAGTCAGCCAGTGGGGAAAAAAAAAGAAAAGAAAGCCCACAAGACAAAGCAGGGAAAACGGAGTAGGCAGTTTACTAGCTGTAGAATTTAAGGGGTGTAGGCAGGTCAAATTAGAATAGGACCTTTTCCTCACAAGGCTGCATGGTCGAAGTTAAAGAGAGACCTTGTCTCCTGAGGAGAAATAACAATTCAGTATTTGCCTCAAGATGAAGTGAGGGCTTACCTTTTCTCCTTTTCTCATCGGCTCCTCTTTTTCTCTCTCCTTCACACATGTTAAAAAATAATCATGGAGTCTGATGAGCTATGAGTGGTCCGCAAAAGTGTTTGAGGAACTAGAATCGCAGGGCATAAAGATGCTTTAGACTACTCTCTTGATATGTCGTAGATGCCGTGTGACTGACAGAATGAACTTCACTCAGTAGTGCAGATCCGTGTTGTTAACTTACTTCAGTAGCTAAAGTTTTGCTGATTACATCATGTGCTATTTTTAGTAAGACTTCTTTCTTTGTAACCATGGAAACTGCTCTTGCTGCAAACTCTCACACTATTTCCTTCGAAATTAGCCATGGAGAAGGAAATCTTTGCAGAAAACTAATAAGGAACAAATGAGTTAGATACAAGAGTGAAAACAAAAGCAACTTAGTGCTCATAAAAAGGTTTATATGCACGTCGACAGCTGTATATTTGTTTGGACACTTACCATCTCCAGACCCGTATTTATATGTAAAACTACTTGAATTTTTACTTTCCTTTTTTGACTGGCAACAGCCTGAGAACATGACACAACAGAGTTTATTACCATGGTTCCCTGTGGCATGCTGTTCCCAAGGGAAATAGGTCCCTGAGGGAATGGGATGCTCTGTTTCCTAGCAACACGCATGTTGGAAAGTTTCACAGGACCATCCATCTCTCTGACCAATGTGTGAACAGTTCATGTAAAGAAAGAAAATCCCCACAGCATGCTTGAGAACACTGAGGTGACCCACTTAAATGTGGTCTCATCATGCCACGATGGCTACTAAGGTGGCTGTAAACATCATTTGTTTAATGCGCTTTGGTAGTTCTATTCTTTGGGAGGCAGGATGAACATCCTAGTTACAGGAACTGGATTTTATTACTTACCTAAAGGAACTTTGCACACGTGGTCAAGGTTATAGACCTTAAATTAGGAAGTTTATTCCATGCTATCCACATGGGTCCAATAATGACATGGGCTTTTGTATATACTACTTACGGTCAGAGTTTGAGAGATGTAAGAGAAGAGAGGTGTCGAAGACATTTCAAGTGTGAGAGGGATTAGACCCATGCTAGCTACAGAAATAAAGGGGTAGTTTGTGAACTGTGAAAAGGAATTGAGTTGTTCCAATAGCATGAAGGAGACTGGAACTAGACTGAGTTTTCCTCCAAGAATTTTAGAGAGAAAACATGGGCTCAGTAGGACAGCTTGTCTTCAGCCTTTTGAGACCCTAAGCAGAGCCCTCCCACCAAGGTTTCTGGACTCCTAACCTTGCACACTGTGAGATAATGAGTGTTGGGAGCCGCTGTGTTTGTGGTGAATTGTTATTGCAGAGATAGGGAAATAATATAACCAGAAGTGTTATCATAGAAATATAGTCATTTCTGTTAGTGTAAAAAAAAAACGGCCAAAAAGAGAGAACTTTTTTGGGCATATCTTACAAATCCCATCATCTCATGTCAAATACTCTTGAAAACAGGGTACCTTTGGACAGGATTTGTATACCAGAACAAAACTGGAAACAGTCTAGAAATTGGGCAGTTGGGTTCTAGGTAAAGAAATAACTGAGCTTTGCTTACTAGAATATCATCCCTGTTAAATGTGTGCTTCCTTACAATAATAGCTGATCTAGAAAAGTGCTCATGGCACATACAATTACAAGGTTGAGGGGAGCTAATTGAAAAATGTGCTTATGTAGTAGAAAGGCTGAAGCATGCTACAGCATTAGCTGGTACTTCTCCGTGGGTGGGGAGAATACATGCTTTCTAAAAACTTTCTATGATGAAAATGACTTTTGTAATTGGGAAGCCCTAGCAAACATCATGAACATAATAAAAATAAATCGAAAAGCTTGATACAGAGCAAGGCTTCTGAAAGTGGGGTAATTTGAGAGTGTGTATCCAGCAGAGTGTTCACATTAGTGGCTGGGAAACTGGACTTTGGGCCTTCAGGCTCCTCCCCTCCCTCTCCTCATCCCCCCTCCCTCTTTTCCTTCCTCCATCTCTCCTTCCTTCCCTTCTCCCTGTTTCCTATCAACAGGATACTGCTGCTCAGCCTAGGATGTCCTGAAACTCAGTGCGTGGTCATTGGCTTCAAACTCATAATCTTGCCTCCGCCTTCTGAATGCTAGAATTACAGACACATGCTACCAAACTTCCTTCTTCTTAAAAAGAGATTCTTACTAGAGTTGTTTGGTAGCTGCCTTATATGCTCTCCATTGTTCTAGGTATTGGGTTTACGCAGTTGTAGATAACAGGGTCTTCATTCAAAGCAGCCGAGCCTCAAAACATGTAAAGTCCAGCGGCAGATCCTGGCCTCAGGTAAGGCCAGATTCAGGTGCTCTGTCAGTGACTTCAGGGCTTCGTATCTCTATACACCTCACAGATAATCTCTTTCTCTAGCCCAGTAGAAGGGGTTTTGGTAGAAAAGTCATTGAGGACTCTGGATAGCTTGGTCCCATGAACACAGATATGGGAATGCTGAAAGTTAGACTCCTGGTGCCTTAGCTGAGTCAAGTAGAATGATGTTCTAGGGGAGAACAGGGTCCTGTCAGCACAAGACAGAAGGGAGTTTCCAGAAACAGCCAGGGATGCCCACTAGGCCTGTGCAGGCCCAGGATCTGGACTCCATTCTTCTGACACAGGCTATTCTCCTAAAAGATGCTGGCCTTTTTCTCAGCCCCAGGCACTGTGCGTAACTGTCACCAGCTAGTCTATGGATTCTGTCACAGCCACTGTGTTTCATCACTTTAGTAACAAGGAAACCTGCAGAATCAACTAACCTGGGCCCCGAGGGCCTCATAGAGACTGAACTGCCAAGCAGAGAGCATGCTTGGGAAGCATCTAGGCCCTCTACACATATGTAACTGTTGTACAGCTGGGTTTTCATGTGGGACTCCTAAGGCAGGAGCAGGGGCTGTCTCTGACCACATAGCCTGCCTTTGGATCCCTTTCCCCTATCTCGATTGCCTTGTCAAGCCTCAATAGGAGATGTGCCTGGTCTTAACTGAATCTTAATCTGCCAAGGCTGGTTGATATCCATTGGAGGCCTCCCCTTTTCTGAGGAGAAAGTGAGGAGGGGTGGGTGGAGAGAGCAGTCGAAGTGAGGGGGAGGGACTGGGAGGAGAGGAGGGAGGGACTGGGGAGGAGAGGAGGGAGGTACTGGGAGGAGAGAGGGAGGGAAAGTCTTTCCATCCGGGAATACCATGAAGTAGCAAAAACATTTCTGAATGCAGCATGACTGACATTTTTGCTCCTTCCTAGCTTGCAGTGAGTTTCTGGGTTTTCGCTGTCTGTCTCATGGCAAGACATCAATAAATATTTGTGGGGTGAATGGCAGTTTCAGATTTCTGAAGTTGAAGTAAATATTTGTCTCTCTTCTTTGTTCAGGTCTTAACCACACAAGAAATTTAATCTCATTCCCAGCATCTTCTTCACCAAGGCTCCTAGGAAATAGAGAACCCTCTTGATTCCTTGGAACCCAATAACTCACAAGTGGTCATTCAAATTGTGTTGTCTATTCATGCATTACAGTAACCAAGGTAACCATTATTGTACATTGTCTAATCTTCCACAAAATGGGCGCATATTTTTCCATGCCTCATCACACCATGTAATCCTCAGCTGCTACACGTGATTGTGGATCCTTGAGGAAAACATTTTAAACTTGTAATAAGCTCACAAAAGTCTTTTGGAGGTCAGAGCAAAGTTACTGGAAAACCCCAGGGGCAGGAGAGGCCGAGGCACCTAGATATCCTGTTTTTCCATCCTTATTTGTATTTCCTTGTGAGTACACTTATATTGCTGGGCATTCTTTGCTGAGTTAAGCAGCAGGGGCTTTACCATTTAAGAGAAAATGATGCCAGAGTCCAGAGAGACTTCACCGAGCAACTCAAGGGAGCATGTGAAGAGTCCCAGCCGAAGGTGGAGCTTGGAGAGTCCTGCGAAGAAGGGGGAGGAAGGATTGGAGGAACCAGAGGGGTCAGGAACACACCAGGAGAACACACCTCATAGACTTAACTAACTGGGACTCATAGGGGCTCACAGAGGTCAGGAAGCCTATAGGGGCCTGACCTATAGTCCTCTGCATATATGTTAGGGCTGAGTAGCTTGGTGTTCTTGTGGGAATCCTAACAGTGAGTGGGGGCTGTCCTTGACTCTTTTGCCTGCTTGTGGGACCCTTTTCTTCCTACTCGGTTGCCTTGCCCAGCCTTAATGTGATGGTATGTGCCTGGTCTTATTGTAGCTTGTTAAGCTGTGTTTGGTTGATGTCCCTGAGAGGCCTATTTTTTTCTGAATGCAGGTGGAGTAGGGGAGAGGAAAGGTAGGGGAAACTGTGACTGTGATGCAATATATGATAGAAGGTTAAAAACGTAAAACAAAGAGAAAATGGCGCACTGAGGACTTATCTATGGCATCTACACTGTGCAGACAGCAGCCATGGTAATCTCTAGTCTCTCTCACAAATTCTGTTCCTTGTGTTCCGTAAGGATCTTTATACAAAATCATCTCGGACTGGCAGTAATTGTCTTGCACATTGTAAAAAAAATACTCTGGAGTATATGAAAAGGACCAGAAATCAGAGTCAGTGTATGCTTTTGGATTAATATTATTTCTTGAATTCTCTTTGGAGGATACTCGATAGATAATTACCAGAACAAATCACCAAGTGACTGGAGGCCCCAAGAAGCAAAGTCTGTCCCTGGATAGAATAGCAAAACAGGCAAAATTGTCACTTGGTGAATTTGTCTTTTCCTATCCCCACTGCTATATGCCATTACGAATTTCCCCATGGTCTCATGTAGCTTCCCTCCTCCTGATTCTCTGGGGCCATGTCTGTACATCCTACTACATTGGAAGATAGTGTTGCTTAGTAAACAAAGACTCAAGTATGTTCCAGTTCCTTGGGCACCTTTCTGCGATGTTGGTTCATTACAGGTGTCCATTAGCTCATTTCACAAACTAGCCCAAGCTGTTGAGCTGGTGTTCTGCACCTCACCTGCAGGTTAGCAGAGACTCTTTGGTGAGGGTGTGTTAACATGATGGACCAGATCCGCTGACGGAGCTGATTCACTTCAAGACAGTATAAGAAGCGCCTACTTGATGCATTCTTTTCTTTGTTTTGTCTTTCATAGTTTTAAGTTTCTGTTCTTTATTTAAGAGTTAGTGGGCTCTCAAAAATGATCATCCATTTCCTGGACACCAAATTTTCATGGACCTGTTGTTTATACAAAGAGGTGTGAGGTGTTGCCTCCTGCACAAATCCGTGGTGTCATTTGGAGATTCATGTTTCTGTCTGCTCTCTGATAACTTCAGCGTCTCATCAGTTGGCTTCTCTTTTTTAGTTTCAAAACCTTCCACAAGAATCGCTTGGCCTCTCTCTCCTGTTCTTTAACCCATCTAGCTAATCATAAAACTCCTAGCCAGTCACAAAATCTTCAGCTCAGCATCTGCTGTCATTGCTTTGATTTAATTCCTTGTTATCAAAATCCCTCTCGCACATAATTTTATACTTAGCTCTGGTATTCTGACTATACCTAAAACATATTTGTGCTTCTTCATTTCTATCCAAAGAGCTTGTTCATCATTTTTTTCTGTTTCTGAAGCTGCATCCTTTCAATATCTCTTTCTTGATTCCTGTTAGTCTCTACCACTCTAATAAACAAGGGCATCACACACACAGTGTCGGGGGATGGGGAGACGGCACAATCATCCTTCAAAACACCTCCTGTTACAACAAATTACTACCAGTGGAGGCACAATACAAGATAAGTGTATGCTCTTATAGTTCTGAGGGCTCTGAATCCCAAATCTGGATCACAGTCCTCCTGAAGGCTTTGGAAAGAACTTTCCTTTACATCTCTTAGCTTCTAATGGTTTTTGGTGTTCCTTGGATTGAGGTAGTCACTGCACTAGTCTCTGACTCCATCTTCCCATGGCCTTCCTTCTTCCTTGTATATCTTTCTTTTTTCTCCATCTAGATATTTATTCACCCTAAAGCCAAGATGATCTCACTTTGAATGCTCTGACAATTACTACATCTGTAAAGACCAGATTTCCTAGGACTATATTCAGAGGCACCAAAGCTTGAGACTCAGAGCTATACGTGGGGAGAACAGCAGCCAACCCACACCCAAACCTGTTTTTGTGTAATGCCCATTTCTTCTTACAACAGCTTCTCTACCATTTTAACTTTGAAAACTCCAGCCCAGTTTAGAACTCAGCCTGAGTTCCAACTTTTCCCCAGGGCTTTGCTGAAGCTCAGAACCCCTCTATCAGATTCTCAGAGTACTGCTCCAGGAGAATGTTGAACTGGAAGTATTTAGGGGACCATGTTTCTCCACTACAGGGCTTTCTCTATTAGAAGCAAAATCACCCCAATATTCCCACAAAAGGCTTTTGTTGACACAGTTATGTGTTACCTAAATCATATGGACTATAAAAGTATAGTTGTATTGTGAGGAACCTTGTGTCCCATGAAAGTATAGCTGTATTGTTGTGAGGTTAGCCTTTAACAGCTGAGCCATCTCTCCAGCCCATATAGTTGTACTGTGAGGAACTTTGTGTCCTTGTGTGAGGTGAGGAGTGACATTATGGGCTGGTAGAGGTTGAAGTTTCTTTTGCCCCATCAAGTAGGAGAATGGTGCAATGTAAACAAGGTGAAACAGTTACACAAACCCCTCTCAACTGGAAGGAACATGTACAATATCAACAGAAGACTGCTTTGAAACATTCGTGCCCCGTATCAAGATTTTTATTTGTTATAAGTAAAACAGAATGGGACAGTCTGCTGGGTGTGAGTGGAGCTCCATGGCCATTCCGTCCAGTTGTAAGCATGAGTAAGTGATCTTCCCAAAGCTATGCATCTGATCCATGGTACAGCTAGGAATGGAGAGGTGTCCTCATTCAAAACCCAAAAGGGACCTGCTTCCAGCATTTTCCTGCTGAGACTCACAGATATGCTCTCCTTTTGTGAATCATTCCACAGACCAACTAATAGTAAAGATGACAAAACCTTCTTTCTTTCAAAGAATCATTGGATTTCTTTGAATGCCTTTGGCACAGATAGCCTAAATTGGGACATAAACAATTACAAATAGTATTCAGATGTTTTCAATGTGTTTGTTTAATACGCTAAACAGCCTGCTTGTTTTCTGCCTCACATTTTCATATTATGTTTAATGAGCAAAATTTAGTGTCTCCTGAATTCACTGGGTCTAAAGGTCATTAGGACCTCAAGAAGGTTGTGCTCTGAGTGCTTATGCCCACATCAAACACGTTGTTAACCAGGGTGCAAACCGCTCTCCTTAGCTACAAAGGGGATCTCTAGGTCAAAAGCTTTCACTGATTTTTTTTTTAAATCCTTAGATGTGTTACCAACACAGGGACCGTTAGAACCTATTCTTTAAAAATCACACATACTCATTATCATCATTTTCAGAATAAAAAGTCAGGACCCAAAATTTGTGCTTGATTTGCAAAATTACATATTTGGAAAATCTTGCAGCTATAGAAAATTAAATCCAATTTAGCCATGCGTTTATCAAATCAAGGCCTTTCACAAAAAAAGAATGGAGTTGGGCTCTCCAAGAAAATCAAGGATGTGTGGCCACTGGGGTGTGCCACCAGCATTTCAAAAACCACATGTAAATGTATGTCTACACAGACTCAATAATATCCTAAAAACGAGGATTAGATAACACAGTTCCTGAGCTTGTGATCACTGGTGAGAAATGGAGTTGTAAGGAATGATCAGAAGGCAGGGTCTTATCTGCAGGTCTCTCCCCCACCCTCCACTCAGGGTTTCTCTGTGTAGCCTTGGATGTCCTGGATTCTGTAAATCAGGCTGGCCTCAAACTCACAGAGATCTACCTGCCTCTGCCTCCCTGAGGGCTGGGCTTAAAGGCCTGTGCCACAGCACCTGGCTGTGAACTGCTCTAAACAAGGATGACCACACTGATGCTAACTACTGTGACTCTGATGCTAACTACCGTGACTGAGCTCACAACACCGGATGAGTCAGAGTTGCCCATGAGGTAACTCTGCCTGCCTCTTACCACAGAGTCCTCCAAACACATCCATGACAGAGATACTGACAATAAAGCTGCTACTAATGGCATCTTGGTTTGCCACTTTTCACATGAAGAAACAGAAGCAGAGAAAATGAAGAAACATGCCTGAAGGAACACGGGGAGCTTGACAGTAGTATTTAGGGGGCTTCCCATTCCATTTTCTTAACCTTTACACCATTGTCAAAATGTGTTTACATGTATTTACATTTACCACATATTTGGCGAAATGAAAGGTGAGTGAAAATAAGGAGGCCTGTAAGGGTTAGATAATAAGGTTCTGAAATAGGGAGTGGTGTCAGTTGGGCACATGTTTCTTTCTTTGCTTAAAAAAAAAACTTTTGGCTAGGGGTTGTTAGGCAAGTCACAAGGGACAAATGCTTATATTTCTAGCTCTTAAAATGACAGGTCTATCTGACAGCCAAGTCTGCAAACACAACATGAAAAATTTGGGCAGCCACTCAAGCCTCTGGTACCATGCGGATGAGTTCCCAACTTCGCTAACACAAGACCAAGTGCTGGGGCACTGTGCAGGTGCAGTGAGACAATAGGCTTCCTGCGCTACTCCAATCTCTGTCCTTATTACTCTCTTGTCCTCCTAAATCTCTTCTACTCTTTGTGGGTCCCCAGAGTGGCGCCATCATGGGAAGCAAAAGGAGAAGCTGAGTGGCTTAGAACTCACAAGTTAAATACTGTAAGTTCTGGGAGTGTCCTCTTCTGGGAGAGCACTCTTCTTCCACATTATTTTTCCTTTCTTCAGACATAGGGTTTTGCTCTTTTCTTGTATTACTCTTTTAGTGTGAGACACTGAATAATCCCTGATTATGTCCAAGACCCTGGTGTTCTCAGAACTCAACAAGGCTTAACTCAGCTAGGCTTAGCTGTTAGCAGTGTCATCACATAGGGTTGTGTGAGCCTGGATGAGGGAAGAAAATCCATGGAGCAGAGCAGCCATCTCTCTTTCACTTGCCCTTCAGGAATCCTTCCCCTTCATCTCTCTTGGCAGTAGACTAGGAAAAGGAGAGCTGCTGTTTGTCTGGGACTATTATGTGCCATATGACCTACATGTATCATTTCCTTGACTTCTTATAACAACCCTGCAAGACAGACCTTCTCACCCATTTTTACAGGTGTGGAAATAGAACCTTAGAGAGAACTGAAGAGGCAAAGTTCAGAGTGCGTGCTCACTTGAGATCATCCTAACATTAGCACCCTTACCATGGGGTCCATGTGCATTTTAACTGAGAACAGTTTTAAACTGAAGGAGCTTTCTGAGGATGTCTGGGTATCAGTCTCTGATACTTCTGAAGATTTATCATCTGGACATCATAGTTCAAAACTAGCGATTTGCTATTCCTCTGTGCATAACTTCTCCAGGCAGCTCTGTCCAGTAACCAGCTCTGTATCACTCAAAGAGACAAGAGCCCTGTCTCAGGAAATCAAGTTTGATTCATAGTCACAAGCTATAACTCTTACAGGCAAGAACAACTACCTACCCAAGACATCTCTGTCTTGGCAATCAACTGCAGCTGACTTCAAAACTATAATCAGAGCACTTGTTAATAATTGGTTAATAGAGGCTTCTTGCTGACTCCAGTTTACTGAAGTAGCAGTCAATGCTACTGTTATGTCATGGCGTTTTCAGTGACACAATATTGGGGCACCCCTCTGACTGGAGGTGATTGCAGCCTTAAAAGCTGTCCTCTCTTCATAAGTTCTCACCTGAAGGGTGTTCTCACCAATGACGAATGCATTCAAATTCAATGACGAATGCTTCACTTTTGTCTGTGCCTAGATAATTTTCAAATCACTGTCTCCCATGTTTTTACAAATAACTTTCTGCATGCTGGATATTTCTAATTGGGCATCTCAAAAGTCACTACAAACTCAGAATTTCTAAAACAAAACAAAAAAAACAACCCCCCCCCAAAAAAAAACCCAACCACTTGTGTGTGTGGTTTTAATCAGTCAAGAACAAGCTCCTTCTCTCAGAGTCCATCTGTTGCAATCAGTAACATTACTCATCATTGGAGACTGCTCTCTAACCCATCTCTCTTTGTTAATCCTATGTGAGTTTGGCCACTGTTTTGAAAACTGAACAAACATTGAGGTGCAGACTTTCTTATCCTGACTTCTTCAGACACCTTTGTATCCTCACAGATCCCACTTCTCTTGGACCCTCAGGTTGAGTTTTATCTCTGGGATTCATATTTCAGGAGACAAAGGAGAATTTGAGAACACGCTGCACTGACTTCTTGTTTTCCTTTCCTTCAGTAAAAAGCGCTACAGTTTTCACCATGCAGTTACGTTTTCAAAGCTGTTTTCATTATCTAAGTAATAGGTGACTATTCTTATAAGTACTAACACATCACTGCGAAGGCTAAAATCCTCATTTGCTCTCTCTGTCTGCACACACAGTGAATTCTCACTTTGTAGCCTTATGAACCTTTTCCTGAGCTTTAACACACAGGCAGGTACTTATGGAAAATACAATCTATTGCTTTTCATTTTTAAATTAAAATGTTCACAAATAAAAGTATGAAATTACAAATATGTATTCCAGAACATGAATCCTTGCAGTTCTCCCATTTATTTAGCAAATAATTATTCAGTAGCTATTAGATGCCAGGCATCATTCAAAATTATTGAGAGTACACTGAACAGCAAAGAGGAAAAAAAAACCAACAAATTCCTGAATCCATGAAGGTCACACTAACAATCTGCTCATGTGTTACAAGTAGATACATCTTTTGCTTATCAGTGACCTGGCAGGACTCTAGGGAATAAGGGTGTCATTCCTATACAGATGGGCATTTAGATCACTTCCAGTGTTCCACTATGACAAACAAGGCTACCAAGAGCACCTTGAGCACATGTGTGTGTCTCTCTAGGATGGATGACAAGAGGTGAAACTGCTGAACCGAGAGCCCTCCGAGAGGTTTCAACACTTCCACCAGCACGTCCAAGAGCTTTTACCCAGCACCTTACTGTCAGTCCTCCATATCTCCAGACTTTACACATTGTGCTGGGAAAAGAATGGCATCTTGCTGTTATTTAACATGAATCATATTTTATAAAATGCCCATCTGCACACCAGAGTGAGTGGCATTTATAGACTGGGTGATTATCACCATTAACACTGTAAATTGTTGAACTGGTTCCATATCTGTTGAGTTGTGAGTTCTTGCAAGTGTGAAGCAAACTGGGAGAGTCCCTTACCCACATAGCCTGTTGTCTTTCTTTGTGACCCTTGAGAAAGAAGTCCAGGGTAAGACTTCTCCCCCAAGTCCTGGTAAGTGTACGAGGAGACATGGCTACAATAGAGACAGGATGTGGGAGAGGGCAAGACCAGTCTTCAAAGCTCTATTCCTCAGGCAGACAGACAAACTGACAGAAACACATATGAACCGCACCGGTTCACATAAGCTGAAATCAAGAGTGTTGACGTGTAGTGGCTCTCTGGGAGCTAGATGAACCCCAGGAAAAGTCCAGGCAGATGTCCAGGAGGTATTATAATCAACACTTCCCTGAAAGATATGTTGATAGGGATGGGCCAAATTCTCTGGACTGTCCCCTAAACTAATGTGACTTTTTATTTAATTCTTTATTCATTACACTTTATTCACTTTGTATCCCCCCTGTGGTTCCCTTTCACCTCCCTTCCCAATACCTCCCTTCTGGCATGCCCCTCCCCAAGTCCACTGATAGGGGAGGTCTTCTTTTCCTTCCTTCTGATCCTAGTCAATTAGGTCTCATTAGGAGTGGCTGCATTGTCTTCTTCTGTGGCCTGGTAATGCTGCTTAAAGAGCAGGCCAATCCGTTCATGTCAGAGACAGTCCCTGTTCCTATTACAGTGGAACCCACTTGGATACTGAACTGCCATGGCTACATCTGTGCAAGGGTCTTAGGTTATCTCCATGCATAGTCCTTGGTTGGAGTATCAGTCTCAGGAAAGACCCCTGTGCTCAGATTTTCTGGTTCTATTGCTCTCCTTGTGGAGTTCATGTAATTTCCAGATCTTACTGTTTCCCACTTCTTTCCTAAGATTCCCTGCACTCTGCCCAAAGGTTGCCCATAAGTCTCAGTGTCTGCATTGATAGTCTGCAAGGCAGAGCCTTTCAGAGGTCCTCTGTGTCATATAATATAGGATAAACCTACTAAAATCTGTACACCTAAAGAAACTAATCAAGAGGGAGGACTCTTGCTAAAATGCTCATTTCCTATCCAGAAAGGCAAAGAGGATGGACATCAGAAGAAGGAGAAAAGAGGGAACTAATGTGACTTCAATGGTGACCACCTGTGTCAGAAACTTATACTCACTATTTACTGTCTCGTTTCTTGGAATGAACCAACCGTCATACATGCTGCCATCAGTTCAAAGAACCTGGTCACCTTGGGAATCCCTTTGCTGCTGATGTTTGATATTTGAGGAACTCATTTTCTAACCATTTGAACTTAAAACGATATGGACATATATGGACATATATACTATACCTTCATAACACTATGAAGGTTTCTAATACTGAGTTAACTGTATTATATCTATATATCCTCAAACACCATTAAAAAATGGTCATGAGAAGTGTGATTGGGAACCACAATTCTGTCTTTAGGACAGATGCCAGCACCAGGTCTCTGTAAGACTGCCGAGTGCTAAGTTTACCGCCTCAAACATTGATAGGGAAAAACATGAAGGGCAATGCAGGTAGTTAACAAGGCAGTATTAGAAATCTTCATAGCATTAGGAACCAGTGACGAGAGGAAGAGATTAGCTACACAGAGAGTTTTTGAGTGAGGGCTAAGAAGGAGAGGATGTTAGGGATGCCGCAGAGGCAAATGCCTTTAAAGGAGCAGTAACACTGTGAGAGCCCCACAGCAAATTTTTATGGCTGCGGTCAATCATCTAGCTGTCAGCTATGAGGCTCTGGGGTTTTCTGTGGGCGTCTTCTCGGGTGGCAACGATAGTAGGTTTTGATGTCTGATTTTTGTCTTTAATATGTCCCTATTGAGGAATGAGGTGGGCCCTGATAGCTGAGTACTGGCTTGAAAGAGAGATTTATCAACTTAAGCTTTTCCATAAAGTCTATACCCCAGTGCTTGGCAGGAGTAATGCAGAATAATACCGAGTTCCAAAGTTTGTAGAATGGGACTCATAGCAACTTCTGCTATGTGAGGATCACAGTGAGAACCAAGAAATCTAGACATGCTTCCTGTCTGGAGTGTAGGTCAGCCCCTTTGGGTCAAGCCCTGAATCCTTTTGTACCATCTTGTCAAATTGTCCCTCTTTGCTTCTTTTTGAAGAGTCTCACTGCATATGAGACTTTTGCATTCATTAGAGTTGCTTCCCAAATGCATCTTTTCCATGAGACAAACCACTGAGAATCTTATTGAAGGTTATGAAGCAGTAAGCAGGCTAGATTAACCCCCTCTTTACCCAAAATAGTTAGGTGGCTCCTTGATATAAACACTGGAGAGTGTGCTGGTGACCTTGTATTTGTCTCAGCCTGGACTGACAACAGAAACAGCTTTGGACAGTTCTGTTGGAATAGCTGACGTTCTGAGGCACCAGTTGCTGCTGCCTCTCCCTATCTAATCTCTGCCTGATGTCCTTCCCAGGAGCACAGTGACATCATGGGATGCTTACTTATCAAAGGAACACCTGGCAGAAGAAAGTTGGTCACTCAGTAGTAAGCCAGCTCATGTGTTCACACGCTAGAAAGCACTTCTTATTACAGAAAACTGGGTGGCCTCTGGGATGAAAAGAAATACCTGAAGTTCCCCTTCCCAGCAACCCTCCACACTTTCCCCCAATTTCTGACCCCTGAGCCCAGTTCTTTACTTACCATTTCTTTCACAATAAAATAGGATAACAATGTCCACAAGCTTACTAGACTTTGTTGTTTGAATTCATTTTTAGGAATTATTGACCCGACAGAACTTAACGACACTTTGGAGTCAAGGCCCTTGTGAACACCCTTCATCTTTTGTAGATTAACAGTCAGAAGGGACCTGAAGGGCTCCAGCATCCAAATGCTAAAATCTATACCAGATTTTCCATCAAAAGAAAGTGACAGCTCCTTCAGGGGCTTGGGTCTTGTTTTTACTCTTCATTGGAATAATGACAACAATGAAATCCCGTCAATGACCCTTTTCCTTTCTTAGAAAGAAAGATTTTTATCTTTTAAAGCTAACAAACTCCGTTTAACTGGCTGAGAGTCGGGGACACAAACTCCCCACTTTCTGTGAATGTTCTTTGTTCACAGCCTGTAAAACCCAATTTTTAACTATATCAGGTTGGCTATGTGTCTAGAGAACAGCTCTAACCACAGCCACTAAAAGCAGATGTTAGCTTAATTTAATCCACAGAAAGTAGGAAGCAGTGTATTCCTAGGCGCCATGCAAAATGCCATCCCTTTGTTTCTGGATTCTGAAGTGAAATTTGAATTTATGAATTTTAGTGGTGTCTTTACCTTCCCTAAGTAAGGAACTAACAATGGCAACGGAAATTTGCCTTCCTGATAAAAGGTGAGATAACTGACTTCAGTCTGGCTCCTGTGAGACAAGAAGGTAGTGAGAAACAGAAGGAAAAGGGTAGTTTTTCCAAACAGATGTCCTATCCCTGCCTGATGCTCACAGGGCTTGGGCTGGCACCCTCACTACCCGTCAAACCATCTGCCCATTTCTAATCCTTCAATGTAGAAAAGACAATTCTACCATCCTGCATAAGATGTGCCAGCTGAATGGATCCCAATTTATCAGAGAAACTATAAATTGCACAAGACCAAGCTGCGGCTAACGTAATAAGCCCTGTGATCTCTGTACCATACATTCTAGGCTGTTATTTAAGGTCTCCAAGGAGATCGGTGCCATAAAAACCATTTCTCAGGAATTCCGCCAGCTATAGAAGCACACTGCTCTCACTGCGCTTGCTAATATATTACAACTTGTTTATCACAGTCCAAGGATGCAGAGGCAGCAGCAGAAGCAGCAACGTTATCCAGGGGAGGGGAAAAGATGCGAGGACCCACTTCATAGGCAGCCATATTCCTGTTTTCTACATACATACAAAGAAGCATTGCATCTTTTCTTTCTTGTCCTGTATCTGCTCTGTACTTTCTCTCAAGAGAGAGCTTGCTAGCTCGAAGGAGATTTAAAGGGATTCTGTTCATCTTTGTTTCTCTTCTCACCACTTACAGATAACACACAGCCATGGGGACAGATTGCAAGATTTGAGGGATCTGGATGAACTTGAGAGCCACACGGGTGTAGACTGCATGGTGTGTCTAGGTGGCCTCTTATTTGACACCCAATTGTTTGGAGTCTCAGTTTCTTCACCCGTGCTTTGGTTCGCCACCACCCCCTCCCTGCCTGGAACAATAGTGCCTCATGGATAAAAGATGTGAAGAATCTATTACAGCACCCAGTAAAGAGCAAGGACTCAGAAAATGTTAGTTTCTAAAACCCGATTAGCTGATGACATGGTGAACAAAATCTGAGACACTGAATTGGTGCTTTTATGAAAGAGATCACTAGACTGTCAAAATACAAAATCCACCTCCATGAATTTCATAGGTCTACCTGGTAGACAGAGCTTTAATGCATGTCCTGGGGTGCTGAGCTAGACAGCACTGTTCTGTGGTGGTGAAAGCTACTGTAACAAAGCACCTCACACTGGGTTCTTCCACACAGAACAGGGAGGCCACAAGCCTAACATCGAAGTTGGCTGGTGGCCTTCTCTTTGAGGCCCTTTCTCCTTTGTTGTTGTTATTACAGAAGGCCATCTCGCCTCTTGTGTCTTCCCACAGTCTTCTTTAGTGTATGCCAGTGGCCCCACCTTTTCTGCTGCAGTTTGGATCTTAACAAGCCTGCGTGTGAAAGCCATGTCTTCACCTTGGTGCTACAGGAAGGCAGTAGGCATCTTTTAGAAGCGTGGCCAGTGGGAGGGTTTAAAACAAGGGAGGCATGTCCTTGAATGGGAGAGAGGGATCCTGGCCTCTTTTCCCTTTTCATTTTCTGCCTACCAGGAATGGAATAGTTTTTATCCACCACACACTCTTGCCAACATGTGGAAACTCACAGCAGCCCCAAGAACAAACCACTTATGGTTGGGACCTCCAAAGCCATGAGCCAAAAATTAACCTTTTATCTTTCATAAGCTGTTTATTGTTGGCATTTTTTGGAGTGAAGAAAAGTTAACATTTTCTTGAGACACCAGCTGTATCGAATAAGGACTTATACCACTGACTTCATTTGAATTTAATTGCCTTTTGAAAAACGGCATCTCCAAGTGCAGTTGCATTCTGAGGCATTAGGGTTATTGTTTCAACAAATGAATCTGAGAGAGTACATAATTAACCCAGAAGATCCTCCTCGTCTGCCCTCCATGTTGATGTAATAGAAGGGGAATGGTGGATGATTTCATCTGAGGAGTCATCATGTACTCATTCTCTCTCTTACCTCTCTGTCTATGTATCTATCTGTCTATCTATCCACATATCCATCTATGTCTCTATGTATCTACCTACCTATCTACCTATCTATCTATCTATCTATCTATCTATCTATCTATCTATCTATCTATCTATCTATCTATGTCTTCTATTTTTTTTTAAATTGTTTATGTTTATGGGCTATGTACTTGCTCATGTGAGTGTATGCCTGTGAATATAGGTACAACTGTGCACATGTAGATGGAGGGACCTCAATCACTCCCTACCCTATTTTTTGAGTCAGAATCTCTTATTGAAGATGGAACTCACCAGTTAGGTTAGGCTGGCTGGCCAGTGGGCATGGTGGGTCTTCTTGTCTTTGTCCCCATCTCTGGGGTTGCAGATGTGCACAGACACCTCTGGTTTTTTATGTGGGTGTTGGCGATCTGAACTGAGGTCTTCAGGTTTGCTGAAGGTGACAGGTGTCTTGAATGAGCCATCTTCCCAGCTTTCATTATCATCTTTTAAAAACAGGAAGTGGACTTAGAAACACCTTCATTTAACTGTGAACACAGAAACCAATTCTAGCAGACATACAAATTGCAATAAAAATATTATTGTATATTGATGTCCTCTGCCTAATTGGCTACCTGGTGAATTTAAGGAAAACAAAAAATTCAGGCCTCCCCAGTGACAAATTAGTAATCTGACGACTGTAAAATCCTTTCCATTGCTGAGAAGTCATTTCCCAGCTTAATAGAGCTGGTAGTTATCTAGTGCGCTGTCATGGATGGTTTAGCTTCTGATGGATAATGCCTGGATCACAGAGCTGGACAGCTGTGGCATGAAGAGGCTCTGCACAGGAGAATAGGGACCTGCTTCTCAGCTCCAGGGGTTCTGATCGGAGAGCCTGGAGATGTGTCTTATTTCTTTGTGACTTGTATAGGAAGCCAAGAGGGGAAGCTAAGCAGCTGAGCTGGTTCTTTTTAGAGAAGTGTGTTAGTTTTTGGTTCCAGCTATAATAAAGTATCATGGAGGTCTGTTTGCTTTTATTCTAGTGTCTGTAGGTCTCTGTATTCCTTAGTGACCTCATCTGCATCTTCACAGCCAGCAGCAGGACCTCTTGCAATCTCTTCCTGAGTCCATGATCTTGACTTCCATCACCACATCACTTCTTCCTCTCTCTACTTTTCCCTGTGATGACATAGGGCCTGCAATGATACCTGAGGACAGTCTCCTCTTAAGGATTCTTATCACATTTACAAAGTTCCTTTTGTGTAAGGTGACATGTTCACACATTCTAGAGATTGGGGGTGGATCTCTTCTGCCTCTGCCTTCTACCAGGAGAAGGCCCATCTGTGGGATACACACCAGGAGGTAGGAGGCTGCCAGAGCTCTAAATTCTACACAAGGACAAGCATGCGTGTGGATGGAGTGCTACAGATTGTACAAGGCTAGAGTACAAGAAGCTCATTCTCTCTCTCCCCCTCTCCCCTTCCTCCCTCCCCACCCTCTTTCTTATTTACCCATTAAATCATTCCTAAGAAAATGTCCCTATCTCCAGATGCACAGAGTTTTTCTTTTACTGTTTTGACTATAACCTGAGGTCTGAAGGAAGAGAAAAGGTCCCTGAGCCTGTGGGATTCAGACTGCTCATTGCTGCCACAGTTCTAGCTCTTACATTACCCTCCCTTCTCCCTCCCGCGCCCTTTGTTCCCCCCTCCTCCTCCCTCCACCTCCTCCCCTTCTTCTCCAGGCTAACATTTATTGAGTACTTACCATGAGGAGATAAGAGTGCTTGCTGACTTATCTGCTATTTATCTTATAATCTCTGCTGCATTTGCTATCACCAGGCCTCCTGCCATGACAAATACATCACAGAATTTCAGTGCTTTGACCCTATGGAGGCTTATATCTTTTTTATTTTATTATTATTAATTTTTATTTTTATATTAATCACAGGTTATTTACTTTGTATCCCAGCTGTAGCCTCCTCTCTCATTCCCTTCCAATCACATCCTTCCTCTCTCATCTCCTCCCTGTCCCTTTCCAAGTCACTGTTAGGAGAAGTCCTTCTCCCCTTCCATCAGACCCTAGCTTATCAGGTATCTTCAGGACTGGCTGCCATGTCCTCCTCTGTGGCCTAGCAAGACTGTTCCTCCCTCGTGGGGGGTGGAGGTAAAGGAGCCAGTCATTGAGTTCATGTCAGAAATAGTTTCTGTTCCCCTTACTAGGGTACCCGTACTTGGTTACTGAGCTACTTTCAGTTACATCCAAGCAGGGGTTCTAGGTTATATCCTTACATGGTCCTTGGTTGGAGAAACAGTCTCATAGAGAGCCCCTGTGCCATGACATATTTTGTCTTTGTGGAGCTCCTTTCCTCTCCAGGTCATATTAACTCCCCCTTCTTTCATATGATTCCCTGTGCTCTGCCAAGGTTTGTTTATGAGTCTCCACATCTGCTTTGATACACTGCTAAGTAGAGTCTTTCAGAGGCCCTCAGTGGTAGGCTCCTGTCCTGTTACTTGTTTTCTCCTACTTCCAATATCCATCTCATTTGTCTTTTTAAGTGAGGATTGATCATCTTACTCCGTGTCCTCTTTCTTGTTTATCTTCTTTAGGTGCACATATTTTAGTATGTTTATCCTATCTTATAGGTCTATATAAGTGAGTATATACTGTGTGTGTCTTTCTGCTCCTAGGACACCTCACTCAGGATGATCTTTTCTATATCCTACCATTTGCCTGCAAATTTCATGATTTCCTTGTTTTTAATTGCTGAGTAAGTATTCCATTGTGTAAAAGTACCACAATTTCTGTATCCATTCCCCTTGAAGGCTTATTTCTTGTTCCCATGACCTTCTAATACTGCAGCTCTGATCCCAGGATCGTTTTCCCCAACAGCATTGGCTGAGGCCCTGTCCATGGTGCTACTCCACCATGCCCTGACACTGCATACTCCTCTCCATACAGGTGTGTGTGTGTGTGTGTGTGTGTGTGTGTGTGTGTGTGTCTTGAGTGAGCCATCTTCTCAGCCTACGCATGCAATATTAGAAAAGCTTCACCCCCTCCGTGAGAATCAAGACCAGAAGTATGTTCTTTCTGTCCACAGCCTATTGTCCACTGCACAGCATTCTTGGTTACTAGTAGGTCTGAAGAATGTGCCGGTTGCTGATTCCCAGTAACAATTCATACTGTATAGGTTTGGGGAGTGTGTGATTTTGGTGGACAGCTTCCATCTCATTTAATTCTCTAGATTATTATCATCTCTTCATTGATGGGTATATTAAAACCCTCAGTGTTCCAGTGATTTGAATGGGTAGTATGTATCATAATCAGTTTCTGCAATGAGTGTGTCATCCTAGTACACACACACACACACACACACACACACACACACACACACAGAGAGAAAGAGAGAGAGAGAAATAGAGTCTTCTTTTTCTTTTTTCTTTCCACCTACCTACATACCTTCCTTCCTTCTTTCCTTGCTTTCTTCTTTTTGTTTCTCAGATGAGATATCTAATCCAGCTTATTTCCTAGTTTCTCATGTAGTTGAGGATGACCTTGAACTTCTGGTCCTCCTGCCTTTACTTCCTCTGGCCTGGATTATAAGTAGATGCCTGCACTCCTGTGACCATATTCTGGGAACTGAATCTGGGGCTTCATGCTTTCTAGGCAAGCCCTATACCATCGAAGCCACGTCCCCAGCCTTGACAGTGCTCTTTCTAATGCAGTGCTTATCACCCTTCTTTGCTGCTCACAGCCCTTATTCATCTCCTAAGCCACAGGTTATCAAGTCTTCCCTCTCTTCTGGGAGAAAGCCCAACATCAACTCTTTGCTTTGCTCCTTTCCTATCTTCTGTGTTTTTATTTTTTAAAGTTCCAGGTGTCTACTGCTTGTCCCAACCTCCATATTCCAAATAGTGTTTCCTCTCCCATATCCCTCAGTCAACAGCATGGACCATAATGACATGTAAACTCAAGCCTGTTTCAGAACAGACATCAGGCTTTGCTAATTCCTTCTGGTCCCTGCCATGCATCTATTTATTCACTCCGGTACTCATACTGTACCTGCTTAGTGGGGATGTGGCCTGGGCCAGGTTTTAGACAATAGGTTCTCTTATTTTTCAGGACTCAAGAGCATGGAGATGTACCCCCTTCTGTTCCCATTGTTACGGGTCCTTTCTCACACTTCATTCCTCTTAGAGTTCGGTTATCTTTCTCAATGATCCATCATTGCTAACTTTTGGTTAAATTTCTTTGCTACATAGTTGCTAGGTTAGTTTGTATAAAGCAGAATTCCGGAGACATAAGCTTCTAGCTCAAAACTTTCTGTGACTCCCTAAGGACTACAGAGTAAGGTCGAATTAAAGCTTCCCTGTGATCTGGCCCTACTTCATTTTTCAGCTTTATATCCTGTTTTGTACTTTCATGCTTCTCATCTAAAATGAATTGCTTATGAATCTCCATGCCTCCTCCTTCCTCACCACTCATCTGTGCAGATATCCCACGAACACCAGGGTATTTCTCACCTTAAAAAGCTCTGCTCCGTGGAGTTTTTAGTGTGAGTGAGGACATCTGTACTCTATAAATATACAATGGATGAATGGCTAGGTTCCAGCCTGTAATACCCTTTTTGCTCTTTAGCACATCTAAATCCCAAACATAATACTTACTGCCTTTGTCCTGGCAATAAATTCACTGCACACTATATTATATTTGTTTAATGCATGCATCTTATTGCTGCTATTAGATAGTGCTCAGGGCTCTACATGATTTACCTTATTCACTCCGTGCCAAAACATTTTTCACCTGCTCAGCAACTGAGTACAATACTGAGTGCACAGAAAAAAAATGTGTGCCTCTGTGTGTGTGTGTCTTGAAAGGTCAGATCCTGATAGAAAATTTTGATGATTACTGAGTATCTATCAGTCACCTAATCCAGCTCTCAGCACACAGTAGCATCCCATCTACAAACACCCCTTGCAAAAGTGTTAATAACTAACTGTGCCAACCTATTTCCAAAGAGTTATTACATAAGGAACCAATGAAATGAGTCTTTACTATTGGAAGTTCATCAGAGTTCCTGGACCAAGAGGAAAAGGATGGTCAGCTATCCTCTGACTATTCTGCATTTTCAGTGGTATCCTCATGACAGTGGTAGCTACCCAGAGATAGCCCATGTTGGTTGGAATCTAAAGTGGGATGCCCTGACCATGGATGAAGTTTGGAATATTGGAGTTGGGGTGGCTGGTTCATTCAGTCATCACAGGGATGGGAAGAATATTGGTTGCATGAATAAAATCATTGGAGGTGCTTATGAACAACTGAGGAGTCCAGGGAAAGTACCTTTGCAGTGACCCCCTCTCTGGGTGCTTCTTCATGAAGAGAGGAGGGATGCTGAGGGATATGGAAACACCTCTCTCACTTTGATTAGTGAGCAAACACCTCTCAGGGTGTGCCCTCTGATAACTGTAAGGGTTCTTGTCCCTTCCTTTTGGTACCAGTCCTGGGGAGCTCTGACAAAGGCTAGAGATTGTATCCTTATTAGAGACATTAACCACCAAGGGAGCATGTTCAGGGTTTCACAAGGCTCACTGCTGAGCTGGAGGCCATTAAAGTCACTGGGCTCCACATGATTTAATTAGAGACAAGATTTCAAGCTTTGTTTGTGTCCCTAGGATTTGGCATGATGGCACAGCTGGGACTGGGGCATCTTGGCTTCTCCTGTTTAGGTAATTGGTACATCAGGGGGTGGCCAGAATTATTGGACCAATGGTATGCTTTCTCTACTGAAGGTTTTGAAGATCCTGGATACATTTCACTGATCATAAATGAGCCGATAGACACAATCCCACAAAGGACAGCATTTGTAAACTCTCTTGCTTAAATTATTTTCTGAGACTTGGGTAAGGTAGGCTAGGCATGATGGTACATAACTATAAACCAAGCGATCATGGAAGGATTGCCAAAAGATTGAGGCCAGCATGAGACACAAAGAGTTCCAGATTAGCTATGGGAACAGAATGAGACCCTCTCAAACCAAAACCAAACTCACCAAAACAACAAAAACCAAAACAACTAAAACTGAAACCAACAGAACTTAGGAAAGATAAGAGTTGATAGCTGACACCCCCACTCTCACAGTAGAGGCAGAAGATGAACATCCTTCTGTCATCACCACACCTTCTTTGTGTACATCAGAATGCTGTCAGCTTGAGCAGGGAGCGTGACTCGAGAGTCCAGTATGTTACCGAGGGCCTGGCCATTTGTTTCTCTTTCTGCTACAACTTGTTCCTGCTGCTGCTCAGTACTTCATATCCAGATGATCAGCGCAACATCATGTGCAGACGACCTCTGTGGTGGCCCTGATCACTTTTGGACACTAGGCAGACAGCACTAGTTGATCTGAACACACTTTTTCTCAATGAAGCTAGGCTTTGTATGTGGAGTTCTACTCAAGGGAAGTCCAGCCCAACACTTAGCCCGCTTCGGGTCAGTACATGCAAGTCCAACAACCTATTGTTGTAGCTAATGTAATTTTTTTCCTTTTTTTTTTGAGACAGAATCTTAATCAATAGCTCTTACTGTCTCCAAACTCTCAGAAGTCCTCTTGCCTCAGTTTCCCATGTGTTGATATTACAAGCTGTATACCATGATCCTTAATCAACTCTTTTAAATAATAAAAGTATTTCCTTTTCTCATGTCTCATGACAAAAATCCAGACATTACATTATATCCAGGATAATTTAGTTGTGTTAATGATCAAGGCTAGAGGCCAGCTAGGGCTTTCTCCCAAGATTTAGGACAACTAAGGTATTTTGAAGGATGCCATTTCATGACAGAGGGGGCACAGAGTAGAAGAAGGTTTCTTCTCGCATTCCTCTTTAAAACAATCAAAAATGAACAAAACAAGAGGACTCTCCCTTGAAGCAGCTCCACTCAACACTGGTTTAGTCTTAGCTACTAGGGAGCATGGTGGATATTACACAGCATTTCAAGACCCCATGCTGGAGACCAGGATCATCTCTAGGAAGCAAGTGAGAGAACTGGCTGATGGGAAGACAACCACAAAATACTTCCCTTAGAATCAAGTGGCTGAGGAAATGTGCTGTTGGTGTGGGTGGTTTTTTGTTCCTCTATAATGTATAAGCCTGCCAGATAGATAGCAGAGAAACACATTTTTGTGTAAACTTGAAGAGTTTCTCTCAATCTTGATTGCTGAGAGGTACCATTACACACATGAGCATGCACTGATTTATGTCTTCCATCACAGCATGGAGGATATAGCTTTATCCTATCACAAAGAAGTGCATACTAAGTTACCAAAGATTTTTTTCAGAAAGTGGTGCAGATCGAAACAAAAGCAGCACTCTTTTGCTCTGACTCCTGTATGCATGGCAACATCTACCTAGCCAGGAGAGACGGTCTTTTTGGAGGCAGTAAAAAGGCCAAGTTACTGTCTCCAATTCCTCATGCAGCCCAGCCACAGAAGAATGAGCTTATTTTGATAACCTGAAAGATCTTTCAGTTATTTTTATTATTCTCCCATTGACCCAACATCATTTTTTATAAGAAGGTATGCTTAGGTATGATCTAGTGATTCTTAATACTGCCTTTCCCCCTCTCCCATGTTTGATTTTTCCCCCCTCCAACTACTGTACTCTTGTTTGTAGCTCCAGTGACTGGATAAAGCCAGGGCAATTTTTTGGATGTCAATCATTTTGAAAGGCGACTTTCTTGCATGACTTGGTAAGATCTAAAAGGAAGATAGCCACAATGGAGAGGCAGCGGCACGGCATCCGAGGCAGCTGGGAGTCTTGAGCATCCACATGTAATTGCTCTATTTTATTCACCACAGCCTGCCTGCTGTGTTCATCAGACTGCCCAGTGGCACAGAATGTAATCAGGGCTGGACCATTTCAGAAAGTCAGACACCCGCAACCAAAGTTAAAAATATGTTAAAAATTACTGGGATGTGATTTGCTCTTATAGAACTCAATTTCTGGATAAGAACAAGAGGAAGCAGTGCAAAACTGGGGCACCAGAAATTATCATCACCGAAGAAAATGCTGGGAGAGATGTGAACATTTAATAACTCTGGTGTCCAACTGCCCATAGTAAGTGCTAGCTTAACGCGTAGACAAGACAGGGAGATTCAGAAGAGCAGGCACTCAAGGCATTTCCATTTTATTTAAGGAACTCTTTGATCTGTTTTGAAATTTAGGATTCTGCTTTTGAGTTTGCTAGATAAAGTTGGAGTTGAAATGAATTATTCATATGAAATATTGCCTCAATAACACTGCATCAAATAAACATAATGAAAAGCTGCCCATGTTATATAAGGGAAGCTAAGTCACAGCTCTTTTGAATTGCAAAGTTAAGCACTCAGAGGGCTAGACTCTTCTCCAACATTCCTCAATGGACGAATCCACTTAGGAGGATACAACACTCAGATCTTTTTATTTCTGGCTAGACATGAGTTTGTGGTTTATGAGTTTAAACTACAGCTGTAACCATAACCACGATGTTATTAAATCTCATAGCCCTCGTCCTCATTCCACCCAAGTCATTGGAGGCCAGAGAATATTTTCTATGACATTGTGTCCAATACTGTATGATAAGCAGCCCTCCCCTCTTCCCCAAAGAACTGTATGTATTGTGATATTTTCAACAATCACTATAGCTTATCTGTATGCATGCCATGGAAAGACAACTGTAAAGAAAGTGACACCCTGACTTATCAGCGATATGTGTATGTGCACACACAAGTTTAACACTGCTGTGGTTAATGGATAGATAGATAGAGAGAGAGAGAGAGAGAGAGAGAGAGAGAGAGAGAGAAGGGGAAAGAGAGAGAAGGCTAAACTAGACCTAAATAAACAGTGTACATCAAGGGAATCCAGCTTGGCTGAAATTCAATAGAAAAAACTTGAGTTCTTGCTGACGATTCATTTAAGAAACTGTGGTTCAATAAAGGTAAAAGAAAGAGCTGAGTCAGCGCTGAAGAAAACAGGAAAGCAAGTCTGTTCATGTCCTCTGTCCTTGGAACACAGGAGTTCCTATGGGAGCTGTCCCATCTCCTTGAAGTGGACGTTCAATGATTCTTAACCAGTAGTTCGGGGTCACTGAAGGACTTTGTGAAATTGGATTCCAGGATCACACTCTAGACCTAAATTGGTCTCTGGCACACACCCACATTGAAGGGAGGGAACGTGACCTCCAGCTCTTGAATTCTCCCAGAGGTAGCCTTGGGTAGAATTACCATTGTATGCTGCATGTTTGTCTCCTCTTGAAGTCCATCCTGTCTGTGTGCTGATCCCCACACTGTGATGATCCTAGGAGATGAAGTCTTTGGAAGTAATTAGTTTTAGCTCAGGTCCTGAAGGTAGGCCTTCCTTGTAGGTGTAGTGCCTTTGTACAAAGAAGACAATGATGCCCTCTCTCACATCATGGGCACCAGAGAAATGTAGTCCAGTCTCAATTAAATGTTTTCCTTTGTAATCATTGACATGATCACAGTGTCTCAGTAACAGAAACTCTAACTAAGACATTCCCTATGTGCAGGGATATTGTCTGTCTCCAATTTGTTCAGGTCTTGTGCATGCAAAGTATTTTTATAATATAATGCTTAAATATTCACCCAGTGAAGAACTAAATCTTCCTTTGAACTTTGTGTTTACTGAAGGCAACATCATGAGACCAGAAAGAGAGAACTGTCTGGCTTGCTCTGTCACTATTATTTGCAGAGCTCACTGGGAAAATGAGAATCAGCTTCTTTCAGGGATGAGCCCCCATACTGACTGTCCAAATCAGGATGGTCAGCCATTCTGAAATTGAAAACACATACACAACAGTAGAAAAAAATGAGCACAGCATGTCTTGTTTAATATATATTAATATATAATATACATAACAAATACATTAAACAGGACATGCTGAGTCATATATATACTTGTCATATGTGTGTGTGTGTGTGTGCACACAGAGAAATATGTGTAATAACAGTAGTCAAAGAAAAAGAGACTATCAACTTGAGAGTGGTAAAGCATGGGGGAGCTTGAGAGAGGGTAGCTAGAAGTGTTCGAAGGAATGAATGGAAGGGGAGAAGAAATAATTCTATTTCAAATAAAAACATGATAAATAAAAAGAAAGGAAAAGAATACCCAGCTTAGCATTGGGAGATGCTTTAAACAGCATACAATATTTTGAGGTCCTCCCTTTCTCTTCCTTCCTGTCTTTCATACTATGTGCAATGTACCAGGTATTTTGCTGAGTTCTGAACATTCAGCATTAAACAAGATGGCATGGGTTTGGCCTTGGAGAGTCAGTGGTCTAGTGAGGAGAACATAGAATGGGGACAATGGCCCCTCCGTGTTGTAGGGGAGTAATTGCAAGGCTCCCTGTGAACATCAGCAGTTGAATATGCTCAAGTCTTTTTAAACATGGTGCCACATAATTTCTGTATAACCTGTGGACTTTCTCAACTTCTCCTATAGACCCGAAGACACTTCTAGATATAAATGCTATGCAAATAATTGTCAGTCTATATTGTTTGGGGAATATCAACAAGAGAAAAGCCTATGCATGTCACATACAGACACAATTTGTTTTAAAAAAGATTTAAATCCATTAAATCCATGGTTCATTGAGCCCATGTACATATAAGGATGACTGTAATGATGAATTATATGTAGTATGTGCTGGGCCCAAGGGGATGCAGTGTGCCAAGGAGGAAATACATGGCTGGTATCTTCTGGGTCAGAGACAGTATACTTGAGAAAGTACCATATACACTCAGAGCATGAGTGAGCTGGATAGAGTGGTGGGTGAAGACTGAGGAGACTTCCAGGAAGAGAAAGCAGCTTGGGCACAAGCCTGGAGGTGTGGCAGAGTATGGCTTGTGATAGAAACTGAGAAAATGAAGGGTCCAAGTTTTCAAGAGGAGATTGGAGAGCAATCCTGAGTTTACACAGAGATGACAAAGGGTGTAAGCACCAAGTGTGGAGCAATGGGTCTGCTGTTGTTTCAGAAACATGATGGGTTAATAGCTGGAAAGGATCACTCAACTGATGGTCTATGAAAACAGGCATGGAGGCAAGGAGACATATGAAGGAAACATGGAGTATCTGATGACATGACTGTGGCTTCCAGCAGGGTGGGGCTCTAAGATGGAGGGATCTGAGCAGAGTATGAGAGCGAGCTGTTACCTTAGGCAACTCTTACAAGGGGACATGGACGGGAAGAATAAAGAAAGGCATGAGATATGTTTTCAAATACTTACAAGGGCATAGCTTTTCTAATGCTGTCCCTTTAAAAAAAATGACATCCAAGAATGCATCTATTCAAATAGTATGTTGACACAACAAAATAAGCTAGCTAAAGATTTTCTATATATAGGGACATTGCATGGCAGAGCTGGGAGAGGCCGGAGGCTGTTGCCCAATTATTGGCTGCAAACCCAGGAGTAAGGAGGAGGATTGCTGCTGGAGAAAGTGGCATCTGAACTCTAGCTGCCTGCTGCCTCTGCCAAGTATAGTCTGGTGCAGGGTATGTGCGTCATAAAGCTGAAGGGAGTGCATGATACAGCAGTGGGATAAGAGGACAGAGATCAGAGAGGTGCACAAAGAGTCTCTGCTGATTTTCTGGCAGTTGCTTGTACAACGTGAGTTTTTCATTCTTGGAAATGTTCAAGCACTCTTGGTCCTGCATCTGCTAGGCATTTCCGTCCTGTTGAGGCTGCATCTGTCATCCTCAGGGTCCCTGTGCTGTCAGTAACTACAGTATCTAATTGCTTCTAAGGACTGACATCTCCTTTCCCCCAGAAGAGTCAGTGTCTCACGTACCGTGCCAACACAAGCCCGTATGAGGAGCACAGCATTATCTTCACAGGGCCTTTCAGTCTTTCCAGAGAGTATTGTTTCATTGTTCCAGAATTTTCCATCAGACTGCTGTCTTACGTTAGAGTCTACAAACAATATCTTTGTGTCTCAAAAGAAAGTTGGGTAAGGAATCCTCATTTTATCAAGCAAAAGCTAACCCACTGAGCATTCCTCCCACCCTCCCCTGGAGAATTTTGTTTTGAAATTCAATGCGTGTTTTAAATGGGGGGAGGGGATCCAGAGGAAAATGTGATCTGAACCTTGCTTATAGTTTGACTTCTCAAAAATCAAGGGGATCAATATGATGACAAGGCTCGGAGTGTGCACAGGTTATAAATGGTTACAATTCTGTCTGAGAACCTTTATGTGTCCCTTATAATAAGAACTAATGGCTACTAAGGGCCCTCCCAAAGCTGTCAAACTCATTTTCCTTACATCTGAGCTTTTCCTGAGATATGCTAAGTAAATAGAAGCCTTTTGGGCCATGTGCCGCCTCCCTTCCTTGGGGTTATGGCTTTTAAAAGCATTCTCAACAGGAAATACATTTCATTAGTGCTCAGAAAAGAAATTGGTGAGATGACAGATTCCATGATTTGATGGAAGCTCGATTATAATTGTATAAAATAATCTAGCAAGTGCAGACGAAATCCTATTAAGGCCTGGAAATCCAATATCTCATCTCTATGACTTTTAATTGATCTTTACACATATTGTCATTGCAGTCAAATATCTGAGCTGATTCCAGTACACATAAACAAACGTAAGCACATTAACTCTCTTAATAATTTTCACAAGCGTCTGTGCTCCCCATTAGACTGTCTCTGGTTTTGCCTTGGCATAATTAAAGGTATCATCAGTGATGAGCCTAATGTTATTTAAAGGATGCGTGTGTTGAACTCTTGCTTTTACCATTAACTACATGGTGATGTAATCATTAAAAAAAATCAAAGAAACTAGACCTCTTCTTTCTCAGATGAAAATGTGCACAGGGACAGAGAGAAGGAGCCCTACAGGGTGGAGTAGAGTGGAGAGACTATGGATAGAGAGAGTCGGAAGTCTGAGTTCTAATCTGGATTTCAGCACTCAGAGGCTCAGGTATTATGTCTTAACCTTTCTGACTCTATTTTACAACCTCCTGTAGCATCAACACTCTACACTTGTGGCACAAGTACCAACTCCTTGTCTGGTTAATTACTGGCTGTTGGCTATAAACATTGTTGCAGTCATGGTCATTTTGGTTTAGATTTCATTATAGCTGGAAAGGTAAGTGCAGGTGTGTGCATGTGGGTGGATGTGCATGCCTGCCTCTGTGCATGTGTGTGTGTGTGTGTGTGTGTGTGTGTAGTAATCAGAAAGTGCTTGTCTTACTCCTGCAACATTAAGCCGTGTGTCTGGTGGGTGTTTCAGTAACATTTGCTGAGTGAATGAATGAATTATAGCCATTTTGCTATCATGTGGAGAGGAAGGACAAGATGAATAGGGTTTACCATCATGGCTCATGCTATTATCTCTAAGGGAAAAGAAAACATTGCCAAGGTCCTCTGAAGACATACCTTTTATTATTATTATTATTATTATTATTTACAATTTATTCATTTTGTATTCCCTTTGTAGCCCTCTCCCTCATCTCTTTCCATTCCTACCCTCCATTCTTCTTCCCTCCCATGTCCCTCCCCTAGCCCACTGATAGGGGAAATCCTCCTCCCCTACTACTTCACCTTAGCTTATCAGGTCTCATTGAGGTTGCCTGCCTGGATCCTCTTCCTTTGTGGCCTAGTAAGGCCACCCTGCCAGGGGGAAGTGATCTAAAAGCAGGCAACTGAGTTCATGGAGTTCTAGTCAGAGACTGCCCCTGCTCTCCTCAGTCTCACATGGAGACTTAGCTGCCTATTGGCTATATCTGAGCAGGAGGTCTAGGTCCTCTCCATGCATGGCTCTTGGTTGATGCATCAGTCTCTGCAGGACCCTCACCTTTAACAACATGACACCAAATGCCTTCTTCCATTCTTAAGGAAACAGATGTGACTCAGAATTTGACTCTTTCCCTGAACTTGCCAATTAGGCCAAACACAGTACTGAAATGCTTCTGTGAGCCAAATGCAGGCGAAGATGTAATTGGTTAGTTTCCAGCTTGAGCAAAGTGGGGGCGATTTGTGTGTCATACAAATATGACATTTGAGAATGTTCTTTGAGACTTCAGATAACATTAAACCCTAAACCTTGCTGTAAACAAAAACAACTTTTAATACCAGCCATGACTAATCCTGTGCCTTTGTTCATTAGCTAGAACAAACATTCTGATTTACCATCAAATATCTAAAATTACCATCAAAGCCCTAGAAATTTTCTCCCTTGCATGTGATCTTATCTCAGCACACACCACAGATAAGATTCATTCCTTTGATAGACAATCTCCACGCATAGGTGACCTCAGTAAACAACCTTTTCCGAGCGACTTTTAACAAATGAGTGGCTTATTCTGGGATTTATCTGTTAAAGCACATCCCTTTTTGAAATCGTCTTTGCATATATTAGTACATTCTTGGTTTGTTTTCATGTATTGTTGGTTCTTTGTTTCTTTTGGAGGGACCTCCTCTCTCTGCTTCTTATTTTACATCGTTTGCTTGTGGATAAAAAAAAAACACTTCAGGCATTTCTTTTAAAAGATGTATAATTCACTGTGCATTAAAACAGCAGCAACAAGAATGATGAAAAGCTGGTGGATATAAGATGGCACCTTCATATGGGACAAGTCGCCACAGAAAGACTATTCGCTCATGTATTACTCAGGATCCTCTAGAGGAACAGAATGGATAGAGTGAATCTCTCTCTCTCTCTCTTTCTCTCTCTCTCTCTCTCTCTCCTATTTCTATTTCTCATCTATCTGTGTTCCTGCCTGCCTGTCTGTCTACCTATCTACAGAAAGGGGCTTTATTAGAGTGGCTTACAGGCTATGGGTCAGCTAGTCCAACAATGGCTGTTTATCTATAGAAGGTCAAGAATCCAGTAGTTGTTCAGTTCACAAGGTAAGATGGCTCAGCATTTCGTCTGAAGAAATGGGATCTAAAGCCAACAAGAGACAGAACAAGCAGGCAAAGCGAGAAAGCTTCCTTCTTATGTGTCTTTTATAGAGGCTTCCACAAGAAGTTATGGCCTATATTAAAAGTGGATCTTCTTACCTCAAAAGAGCCAGTTTAAGAAAAGTTGCTTATAGGTGTTCATAGACACCTAAGTTGTAGATAATTCCAGGCATAGTCAAGTTGACAACCATCACAGTGTTCTTCCTTTTTTACCACTAAAAATGCCTGGGATAGGAGGAAAAGAAGCCATTCAAGAACACTAAGGATTCCTGAAAAATAAAATGAACTCAACTTCAAGGTAGCATCACCTTCTTTCTGATCATGACCTTTCTCTTGGTTTTTCTTGTTTGCACAAGCAAAGATTTTGACATATTCCCCAAGGATCTTTAATTCCTCTCCACTTGGCACATTACCAGCAACATAAAAAAGAGAGAAAGAGGGAAGCTCTTATTTTATCTTTGAGCTGCTTAAATATTTATGTTCTAATTTGTTATTGGCTTCATGTGAAGTTTTATCAAAATATAGATGGAAAAGTTTAAAGGTTGCTCCTGGGAGAGCATTTAATCCATTTAAAAATAAATTTCTAATGGCCAGATTTTCTGGGCTTAAGCATGAAGCTATGAAGAAAAGCAAAACCAAACAGGTCTGGTTTATACTTTGACATTTGTAGACGAGGATAAAGAAAGTTTGGTAATGAAAATGCTAATCAAATATCATTGGGAATGCTCACCTTTTTTTTTCATTTTGGAAAATATTTGATGGAAATCTCTACTAGATTTCTATTTTAATTGCTTTTTATTGGCGAAAAGAAGAAGAAAGCTTAATTAAAAAGCACCCTAGGTTAAACCTATGGGGTCTTTGTTGAATCTTACCTTCCATTTCTATTTCATTCTTGGTAGGCTTGTGCTTTCTTAGGCATTGAATATTGGTTCTTCAGGACATAGTGACATGCTAAATGCAAGGTGCAGGCAGTAGGTCCAGCAAATGACTGAGTATCTAGTAGTGAAAATTTACAGCATAAAAGGAAAGATGAATTGAGGCAGATGATATACACATATATGTTTCTTGGTCTAGCCATATGACCATCATTTCCTGGATCTTATTCCTGATGCACAGGGCATCTCTACTCACCCTGCTATAGTTGCTGTTTGTGTCACACGTGATGTCTTTCTATATGAAGACCTTGCTGACTTTGTAATTTTAGCTGGAGTTTATACAACAGTGAGATTTTTGGGGCCTTATCTTACTGGGGAGACTGCAGAATGGCTGCTTCAAACTTCTAACCCCTGGCAAAGTATAGGCATTTAAATGGTTTTATAAAGATGAGATATGGTGTTGTGTATTTTAGTTGTTGAGTTATTCTGAGATTTTTAGTCTTCATATCAGTCATACTTCACACATAATTTTAATGGATACATATACACATGCATGGGTATATCTATATATACATATATGTCATGTATATCTATATATATATGTATATACATATGTATGTTTTTCAATGCAGGCTTCTCTGTGTAGCCTTGGCTGTCCTGGAGTCACTTTGCCACCCAGGCTGGCCTCAATCTCAAAGATCCACCTGCCTCTCCCTCTCCTAGTGCTAGGATTACAGGCATGCACCATCGCACCCAGCTTTAAACATAAATTTTAATTACATAAACATAAAATTAAAAATTATGAGATTTCATAGATAAGTGTGTTTAAGTCCTTTCCACTCTCCTCTTTTTCTTCTTCAGTGCCTTACGTGTCACCTGAATTCCCTCTCAAGTTCCTGACATAGCTTCTTTGGGTGTGGAAAAGGTCCTTGCTGAAGAACAGGAGGTTGCAAACAAACCATCATGACTTCTTTCTAGGCATGCACCCACAGCTTCTTTCCTAACCTGTAGGTCCTGGCTCAGAGCTAGGACTAGTTCAGCTAGGACAGGCAGTCCCTGGCCCTGATGTCCCATACTCTGACTCATCCTTTCTACAGATTCCATCTTCCTGATCTATGTACCAATGGCAGGGCTTTCGACAGAGAGCACGAGGTAGTTCCCAGTGTGGGGACTGTTGAGGAGGCTGAGTTTCTAGAACCCTCCAGTATACTCTTTTTTTTTTTTTTTCAATGCAGTTTATTCAGGAACATTGAACAATCCTCGGACCCCGGGGAAAGCCAGCCCACAGCTTAAATAGCCTCTGGGTAGCCAACCCAGGCGTGCCACGGGGGCAATGCAGATAGGTCCACATACATGGAAGCAAGCCAGATCCTCGGCCTTAGCCAAATGTGGAGTTGTTCGTGACAGAGAGCACTCACCATCGGGAAGGTGGAAGGCGGAAACCAGCTCCATCTTTAAGGCATAGCATTCCGCAGCTCTCTACAGTTCCCCCTTTTTGTTTTAGACGCATCAGGCAAGAGTAGAGGTCTGATCTCTGATATTAGAAATAAATTGGGACTTTGTACAGATGTTCATTTAGGTGTCATCCACCCAAAGAGCATCAGACTTTCCGATACCTTTTTCTCAGAGGCAGGACCTGGGGCATCAACCCGCATGCAATCAGACATGCTCTTCTCTGGGTCCAAAGCGGCTGACCCTGAGTGCAGTGCTTAGCCTCGCATCCTGAGCGTATCATTTTAGCTTTTTATGGTATCCAACCATGCTTGGGGAGAATGTCCTGCTTCAATGGCTGTAAAGGCCTGAATGATCATGGCTGCATCGCACTGTTGTGAGACTCTTGCATATATACCACAGGCAAACCAAGGAGACCAACACCAGAAGGCCTGCTAACGCTCCCATGCCCGCCCATTCCTTCAGATGATTCATGGCTGCAGCAATTCATGTTGATAATCCTGTGGCTAGTCCTGCGTCCACTCCGGTAGAATTTACTGTGACAATGGCCACTCTCAGCTGCTCCATCGTAGTATCGAATTCTCCAGTCCCAATTACCTAAATTATAGCTCGACAATTGTTTAGACAGATTTGCAGCGCAGGAAAAATTCTCATGTTGTATGCTAGTGACACAAAGTCCAGCATACTTTCATTGACAGCCAGGTTGAGCGATTTGCCATAGGGTATCAATTTGCTCCTGCAAGAGGTCAATCCTCTGATTGAACACCATCAAGCTTCCTTTTAGTTGAGCATTAATTCCTTTATGTACAACTAAGGCATGAGCTACATTGGCTAAATGATTATTCAGGGTCTGAGCAGTCTGCCCAGTATGACTCATGGCTAATGCCCTGGTGGTAGCTCCAACAGCTGTCAATGAGATGGTAGTAACAATGGTGGCTGTAGTTCCAAGATCCCTTTTCTGTCTGAAGAGAGTCATAGCGTGAGGGGCATCAATGGGCATAGGCACCCAGTGAGGCATGCGAGTAACCAGGGCATACCTAAATTTACTAGCATTCCAGCATTGGGCAAAAAAGCAAGTATCATTACCACAATTACTTGGCTCTATCTGGCTAATAATGAATAAAAATGGGGGATATAGACAAACAGGTGTGGGCTTATAGGAAATATTATGAGAAGCCTTAACCCCTCGTTGGAACATCCTGCGTCAGTTCTAGAACTAGCAGTGGTGGTGTCTGAGGTCTGAGTAGGTTCAGGAGACCATTGCCCCCAGGGGCAAGACGAGCTCCATGCCAATTGACTAACTCCATGTTTTCCTCCAATTTTGAAAGTCATTTAAGATTCTTAAATTACTTTTTTCCCTTTTTTCTTAAATTTTTCATCAATTACACTTTATTCATTCTGCATCCCCCCATAAGCCCCTCCCTCCTCCCCTCCCAATCCCACCCTCCCTCCTCCCTCTGCTTGCATGCCACTCCCCAAGTCCACTAATAGGGGAGGTTCTCCTCTCCTTTCTGATCTTAGTCTGTCAGTTCACATCAAAAGTGGCTGTATTGTCCTCTACTGTGGCCTGGTAAGGCTGCTCCCCCCCCCCCCCCAGAGGGAGGTGATCAAAGAGCAGGCCAATCAGATTATGTCAGAGGCAGTCCCTCTTCACATTACTATGTAACCCAATTGGACTCTGAACTGCCCTGGGCTACATCTGTGCAGGGGTTCTAGGTTATCTCCATGAATAGTCCTTGGTTGGAGTATGAGTCTCTGGGAAGTTCCCTATGTTCAAATTTTCTTGTTCTTTTGCTCTCCTTGTGGAGACCCTGTCCTCTCCAGCTCTTACTATTTCCCAGTTCTTACCTAAAATTCCGTTCACTCTGCCCAACAGTTGCCCATCAGGCTCAGCATCTGCTTTGATAGTCTGAAGGGCAGAGGCTTTCAGAGGCCCTCTGTGGTAGGTTCCTAGGTTGTTTCCTGTTTTCTTCTTCTTCTGATGTCCATCCTCTTTGCCTTTCTGGATGGGGTTTGGACGTTTTAGTTAGGGTCCTCTCTCTTGTTTAGTTTCTTTAGATGCACAGATTTTAGTGGGTTTGTCCTATGTTGTATGTCTATATGAGTGAGTATATACCATGTGTGTCTTTTTGCTTCTGAGACAACTCACTCAGGATGATCCTTTCCAGATCCCACCATTTACCTGCAAATTTCATGATTTCCTTATTTTTCATTGCTGAGTAATATTCCATTGTGTAGATGTACCACAATTTCTGCATCCATTCTTCAGTTGAGGGGCATCTGGGTTGTTTCCAGCTTCTGGCTATTACAAATAAAGCTGCTACAAACATGGTTGAGCAAATGTCCTTTTTGTGTACTTGAGCCTCTTTTGGATATATGCCCAATAGTGGTATGGCTGGATCTTGAGGAAGCGCTATTCCTAGTTGTCTGAGAAAGCGCCAGATTGATTTCCAGAGTGGTTGTACAAGTTTACATTCCCACCAGCAGTGGAGAAGGGTTCCCCTTTCTCCACAACCTCTCCAGCATGTGTTGTCACTTGAGTTTTTGATCTTGGCCATTCTCATGGGTGTAAGGTGAAATCTCAGGGTTGTTTTGATTTGCATTTCCCTAATGGCTAGTGAGGTTGAGCATTTCTTTAAGTGCTTCTCTGCCATTCGGTATTCCTCTACAGAGAATTCTCTGTTTAGCTCTGTTCCCCATTTTTTAAGTGGATCACTTGGTTTGCTGCTTTTCAGCTTCTTTAGTTCTTTATATATACTGGATATGAGTCCTCTGTCAGATAAAGGGTTGGTGAAGATTCTTTCCCAATCTGTAGGTGGTCGCTTTGTTTTGATGACGGTGTCCTTTGCTTTACAGAAGCTTTTCAGTTTCATGAGGTCCCATTTATTGGTTGTTGCTCTTAGAGCCTGTGCTGTTGGTGTTCTGTTCAGGAAGTTTCCCCCTGTACCATTGAGTTCTAGGGTATTTCCCACTTTTTTTTCAAGCCGATTTAATGTGTCTGGTTTTATGTTGAGGTCTTTGATCCACTTGGACTTCAGTTTTGTGCAGGGTGACAAGTATGGATCTATTTTCATTTTTCTACATGTAGACATCCAGTTAGACCAGCACCATTTGTTGAAGATGCTATCTTTTTTCCATTGTATGGTTTTGGCGTCTTTGTCAAAGATCAGGTGTCCATAAGTGTGTGGGTTTATTTCTGGGTCCTCTGTTCGGTTCCATTGATCCACCATTCTGTTTCTATGCCAGTACCATGCAGTTTTTAAAACTGTTGCTCTATAGTACAACTTAAGATCAGGGATGGAGATACCTCCAGAAGATCTTTTATTGTAGAGGATTGTTTTAGCAATTCTGGGTTTCTTGTTATTCCATATGAAGTTGAGAATTTTCCTTTCCAGGTCTGTAAAGAATTGTGTTGGTAATTTGATGGGCATTGCATTGAATCTGTAGATTGCTTTTGGTAAGATGGCCATTTTTACTATGTTAATCCTACCAAGCCATGAGCATGGGAGATCTTTCCATCTTCTCATATCTTCTTCTAATTCTTTCTTCAGAGATTTGAAATTTTTTTCATACAAGTCTTTGACTTCCTTGGTTAGGGTTACTCCGAGGTACCTTATGTCATTTGTGGCTATTGTGAAGTGTGTTGTTTCCTTAATTTCTTTCTCAGCCATTTTGTCTTTTGTATACAGAAGGGCTACTGATTTTTTTGAGTTAATTTTGTATCCTGCCACTTTGCTGAAGGTGTTTATCAGCTGTAGGAGTTCCCTGGTAGAGTTTTTGGGGTCACTCACGTATACTATCATATCATCTGCAAATAGTGATAATTTGACTTCTTCCTTTCCAATTTGTATCCCCTTGATCTCCTTCAACTGTCTTATTGCTCTAGCAAGGACTTCCAACACTATGTTGAAGAGATATGGAGAGAGTGGGCAGCCTTGTCTTGTCCCTGATTTCAGTGGGATTGCTTTAAGTTTCTCTCCATTCAGTTTGATGTTGGCTATAGGCTTGCTGTATATCGCCTTTACTATGTTTAGATATGTGCCTTGTATCCCTGATCTCTCCAATACTTTAAACATGAATGGATGTTGGATTTTGTCAAAGGCTTTTTCAGCATCTAGGGAGATTATCATGTGGTTTTTTTCTTTCAGTTTGTTAATATGGTGGATCACATTGATGGATTTCCGTATATTGAACCACCCCTGCATACCTGGGATGAAGCCTACTTGGTCATAGTGGATAATATCTTTGATGTGTTCTTGGATTCGGTTTGCAAGTATTTTATTAAGTATTTTTGCATCAATGTTCATAAGGGAGATTGGCCGGAAATTCTCTTTCTTTGTTGAGTCTTTGTGAGGTTTAGGTACCAAGGTGACTGTGGCTTCATAGAATGAATTTGGTAATATTCCTTCTGTTTCTATTTTGTGGAATAGTTTGAAGAGAATTGGTGTTAGCTCTTCTTTGAAGGTCTGGTAGAATTCTGCGCTGAAGCCATCTGGTCCTGGGCTTTTTTTGGATGGGAGAGTTTTGATGACCGCTTCTATTTCTTTGGGGGATATAGGTCTATTTAGTTGATTTACCTGGTCCTGGTTCAGCTTTGGTAAGTCAAATCGATCAAGAAAATTGTCCATTTCATTTAGATTTTCAAATTTTGTGGCATATAGACTTTTGAAGTAAGTCCTAATGATTGTTTGGATTTCCTCAGTGTCTGTAGTTATATCCCCCTTTTCATTTCTGATTTTGTTGATTTGGGTGGTGTCTCTCTGCCTTTTAGTTAGCCTGGCTAAGGGTTTGTCGATCTTGTTGATTTTCTCAAAGAACAAGCTCTTGGTTTCATTGATTCTTTGAATTGTTTTATTTGTTTCCAATTGATTGATTTCAGCCCTGAGTTTGATTATTTCCAGCCGTCTACTCCTTCTTGGTGTGTCTGCTTCTTCTTTTTCTAGGGTTTTTAAGTGAGCCATTAGGGTGCTTGAATGAGCTGTCTCGAATTTCTTTTTGAAGGCACTTAGTGCTATGAACTTTCCTCTTAGCACTGCTTTCATTGTGTCCCACAAGTTCGGGTATGTTGTGTCTTCATTTTCATTGATTTCTAGAAAGACTTCAATTTCTTTCTTTATTTCTTCCCTGACCCAGCTGTCATTTAGTAACAGGTTGTTCAGTTTCCATGTGTGTGTAGGCTTTTTGTTATTTCTGTTATTGTTGAGGTCCAGCTTTATTCCATGGTGATCAGACAAGATACATGGGATTATTTCAATCTTCTTGTATTTGTTGAGGCTTGCTTTGTGACCCACTATGTGGTCTATTTTGGAGAAGGTTCCATGAGGTGCTGAGAAGAAGGTAAATTCTTTTGTGTTTGGGTGTAAAGTTCTGTAAATGTCTGTTAGGTCCATTTGATTCATGACCTCTGTCAGAGACATTGTTTCTTTGTTTAATTTCTGTTTGGTTGACCTGTCCTTTGTTGAGAGTGGGGTGTTGAAGTCTCCCACTATTAATGTGTGTGGATCTATATGTGCTTTAAATTTTATCAATGTTTCTTTCACAAATGTGGGTGCCCTTGTATTTGGGGCATATATGTTCAGGATTGTGATGTCTTCCTGGTGGAATTTTCCCTTGATGAGTATGAAGTGTCCTTCCCCATCTCTTTTGATTAATTTTGGTTGAAAGTCTATTTTATCAGATATTAGAATGGCTACTCCTGCTTGCTTCTTGGGTCCGTTTGCTTGGAAAGTCGTCTTCCAACCCTTTACCCTCAGGTAATGTCTATCTTTGTGTCTTAGGTGTGTTTCTTGTATGCAACAGATTGCTGGGTTTTGTTTACGTATCCATTCTGTTAATCTGTGTCTTTTTATTGGAGAGTTGAGTCCATTGATGTTGAGAGAGATTAATGACCAGTGGCTGTTAGATCTCTTGATTTTGATGTTGGCTGTGGTCATCAGGTTGTGTGCTTGGTTGCTTTTTGTTTTACTGAAGTGAGGTTATTTATTTCCTGTGTTTTCTTGAATGTAGCTAGCTTTCTTGGGTTGTATTTTCCCTTCCAGTGTCTTCTGTAATGCTGGATTTGTTTGTAGGTATTGTTGAAATTTGTTTTTGTCATTGAATATCTTGTTTTCTCCATCTATGAGGACTGAGAGTTTTGCTGGGTATAGTAGCCTGGGCTGACATCTGTGTTCTCTTAGGGTCTGCATGATATCTGTCCCGGCCCTTCTGGCTTTCATAGTCTCTGTTGAAAAGTCAGGTGTGATTCTAATGGGTTTGCCATTATATGTTACTTGGCCTTTTTCCCTTGCAGCTTTTAGTATTTTTTCTTTGTTCTGTATACTTACTGTTTTGATTATTATGTGGCGGGAGGATTTTCTTTTCTGGTCAAATTTGCTGGGTGTTCTGTAGGCCTCATGTATTCTAATTGGCCTCTCCTTTAGCTTGGGGAAATTTTCTTCAATGATTTTGTTGAAAATATTTTCTGGGCCTTGGAGAAGGGAGTCTTCTTTTTCCTCTATACCTATTATTCTTAGGTTTTGTCTTTTCATATTGTCTTGCATTTCTTGGACGGTCTGTGTCAGGAATTTTTCAGATTTAACATTTTCTTTGACAGATACATCGATTTCTTCCATTGTATCTTCTACACCTGAGATTCTTTCTTCCATCTCTTGTAGTCTGTTGGTTATGCTTACCTCTGTAGTTCCTGTTTTCTTCCCTAGATTCTTCCTTTCCATTATTTCTTCCATTTGTGTTTTCTTTAATTTTTCCAATTCTATCTTCAGGTCTTGGGTTGTTTTGTTTACTTCCTTCACCTGTCTGATTGTACTTTCCTGTTTTTCTTTTAGTTCCTTCAACTCTGTTTCTTTCATTTCATTCAGTGTTTTAAGCATTTCCTTTCTAAAGGCCATAAACTGTTTGGCTGCAGCTTCCTCTATTTCTTTACGGATGGCAATATTCTGTTTGAGTTTATCTTCCTCTATGTCTTTACGAATCTTATTTGTTTCCTCTGTTATCATCTTCATGAGCATACTTGTTAGGTCATCTTCTTGGATTTCAGTTATGGTGGGGTGTCCAGGGCTACTTGTCCCTGGGTAACTGGGTTCTGGAGATGCCATATTGCTCTGTCTTTTGTTGCTTGAGCTTTTACGCTGGCCTCTACCCATTGTGTTATCTTAGGAGTTTGGGGTTAGGGGTTATTTTCTGGTGGTTCCTGGGGATCCTGTGGTGGAGAGAATCCCCTTTGCAGAAAGCTGGATTTTCCTGAAGGATGTCTTCTCAGCTTTTTGGGTATAGTCCCTGGATGGCTGGTGTTTTTTTTCAGGAGTTGCTCACCTCAGGGATATAGACCTGAGTGGTAACTGTGGTCTTTGTTAGTCGAGAGGGTTCTCCTCTCACCCAGGGAAGTCCTGAGGGCAGCTGCCCTGTTTCTGGGTTTCTTGTTGCAAATTTAATGATCAGCTGCTGTGACCCAGTTGGACATCAGGCGCGCCTCAACTGTTTGTGCTTGTGTCTGGAGCACAGCTGAGTGCTGGCGCCTCGGCCCCACTAGACTACTAGACTTTTTCTAGGGAAGGATTGGGTGATTTAGATCAGTACAGTTTCCTTCCTTCCCCGTGGATTCTCTGGAGACAAGGACTCCTAGTGTCTTTTTTTGCCCTGGTGCACACTGCTCAGTGTCCGCCAGCTGGCTGGCCACAGAAATTTGCCTGTGCCTGGAGCACAGCTGTGTGATGGCAGCTCAGTCTCTGCCAGCTGTCTGGTGCGCAGAAACTGCCGGTGTCTGCCTTTGTGGCTTTTGGGAGTCTGAGTGGCTCCCTAAGCTGGGTAATTTTCCGGGGACCTTTTCAGGTTGGGGGTGAGCTGAGTGCTCTGAGATCAGACCCGCCGTTTCTATCTCTGGCGGTGAATCAGGCGCGCAGGCAGGCAGGGCTCTGTGCCGGAACCTGGGTCCCCGGCTCTGGCTCCGGGCTGGCTCCTGGGGTGCCCGTGGAACCCGCCCGAGTCTTTTCCAGGGGATGTCTGGGTGACCTAAGGCCGGTCCCAATCGTTTCCTGTACCCTGGGGTTATCTCTCGACTGAAAATTCCAGTCTCTGATAGTGTGGTGCCCAAGGTTCAGTCTGGGACCGTGACCAGAGACACTGGCTTGTGGCTCTGGGCTGGGGCTGGGGCTGGCGGCCGGCAGCCAAGCGTCTGGCGGAACCGGGATCTCTTCCGCGGTTTAGCCGGGTGAGTTAAAAGCTGATTGAATCCCCCACCGTGGGGTATCCTCTCACCTGGGAAACACAATGACTGTGTTTTATGGCCGAGAGTTCTGATTGCTGTTCACTGTGCTGATCCTGCTGTGCTGCTGCTCAGAATGAGAGTCCTCCCGGCGCCGCCATCTTGCCCCTCCCTCCTGTTGTCTCCAGTATACTCTTATGATAGCTTTAGAGGACAACTGTTTGATATTGGGAGGGGAGCCACCGGGTATTGGAAAATCTGGAGTAGGGACTTTGCAAGTGTCTCGAATCACCTGTGTGTCACCCAAATCTAATGTCAAAAGTTCCAATCCAACTTCTTAGTGTCTCACCAGGGCTATGTTTGCTGATTTTTTTTTTGCAAGCGTCAGACATTCACAATATATTAGTATTCACCAAAGAAACAAGACCTTCTGTGAACTAGGGAAGTGCTCTACAACTAAGCTACATGGCAAACGCTAAGAGAATGGCAAGGATTGGTTCATTCTACTGCGGAGGCTATGAAGTCCTAGGGATCTGCCCTTTGCAATCTAGATGCCCAGAAAGACTGGTGCACTTTGAAGTTCTGAGAACGGGAGAAGCAATGAGAGACCAAAGAATTAAAAATCAGTGGCTATTATTTTAAAGTTTAAAGCACAAGCCTGAACTAAGGCTAGGTGGAGACATGTCCAGCCACCTGCAAGGAAGAACTAGCCTTAATGCCCTGAGGGGAAGAACTAGCCTTACTGCATTCTTTCCTGCCCTCTAGCATATAGTTGCTAGGAAACTGGCCCATTCCCCTAGGAAGGGGCGCCAGACCTTTAATGGTTTGGGAGTCTTCCTATAGACAATCAATTCAAAATGCAACATCCCCTTTTGTGTTTCGACCAATAGACACTTGCCAGGCAGGAATCCCTCTGCTTTAGACATGCTGGGAAGGACCAGACTCTTTAAATCACCCACCTAACCTGAGCACAGGGCTCTCAGCTCTCACTGCTATGGCAGCGAGGGTGTATGAACCCAAGCTGCAGCTTATAATAAAAAGATCCTCATGTGTTTTGCAACTGACTTGACTCCTGGTGGTGGTCCTGTGGGATCTCGCGAATAGGGCACAACACAATACAGGAGATTCCTGTCTGGGTTAGAAGGTCTAGGAACCAGGAGTGCCTAGGGCAGAAGCAGACTGGTAGTTTAGATCCAGCTCTGGTGGAGAGGAGATGAGAAGTGAAGTGTGAAGAGAAGAATAGAGAGAACAGAAGGGTGAGGGAGGGAAGAAGGAGATGAAGAAGGGGATGTGAAGAGGGAGAATAAATACACTCTTCCTACCTTTATGTTGTGTTCAGGTTCTCAGTGGACTGGATGGTGCCTACCATTATCAAGGGGGACCAGCTGCTTTACTGAGGCTTCCCATGTCCTAGTTAAGTTAACATATATTATTAGTCACCCACCATCTTCCTGAAACTGGATGGCTACTTTCTGTGGCACTGGAGAGACTGAGCATGTCAGTTATTAACAAGACCATGGCTGTACCCAGCAGTGATGTAAGCAATACTGTGGGGAAAGCTAGGCTACCATGATGTAGTTCACAGCTTCAGGAAGTAATATAAAGCATAGGGCATCTCCTGCTTAGTTGGAACCACAGGAAGGAACTAAGGCCTATAGGACATGATGCCAGGGCAGGGTATGTCGTTCTCATCAATCTGTGAAGTCAAGCATCTTCCATTATCCTAGAGCAGAGAGTCATTGGTCACATCATTGTCAAAAATCTATCTTGGACCTATTTCTCTCAATGCACACATGTACAAGGTTAGGTGCATGATATGTTAAACATACAGACAGATAAACAGAGAGATGGAATCCGGGTTGGCCTCAAACTTGAAGAATCTTCAAGGGTTTATATGTATGTGTCACCATTAAAGACTTTCTTTTATATTCCAAGTGTGAGGTATATTTAGTGTGTGTGTGTGTGTGTGTGTGTACATTTAGATGGAGGGTGTGAGGTATGTGTGGAGAGGATTGATAGTTTTGGGAGACTGAACTTGATATTAGAAAAGTTTTACTCCATTTAATAAAATCACCATTTTAATAAAATATCTATTTATGTTCATTTATATATAAAGATTTATTATACTCATTTTAATAAGACTATTATCTATCTACTTAAAACATCTATCTCAATATGAATCTATCTATCTATCTATCTATCTATCTATCTATCTATCTATCTATCTGTCATCTATCCATTTTCTATTATCTAGTTATTTATCATCCATCTAAAGTATTCTATCACCTATTATTTATTTAATCCATCAGTCACCTAATATTCTGCCAAGATAGTATCTCCATGGTTGAGATGTATGTAATTCAGGGCAGAGCAATCCTGTGTACTAAAAACAAAACAAAACAAAAACCATGGCTGGTGTGTGATACATACTTGTAATCCTAGTACTTGGGAGGAACAGACAGGAAGATGAGGAGTTTAAGACAAGCCTTTGTCCTCACATAGAGTATGAAGTCAGCTTGGATCACATGGGACCCTGCCTGAGGAAAACAACAACAACAACAACAACAACAACAACAAAATATACTGCTGTTGCTATTTCATTTGGGCAGTCCTACTTTGAGAGTAATAAAGGTACTTCTAGAAGTTCTAAAAGTCAGTTTTCAATAGGGCAAGAATTGGTTCTGATGGTGACATTCACCTGTCACTGTTAACTGCAAATACTTTAGCCAGATGTTTTGTTCACTCTCAGTATCTGTTTATCATCTCAGTATCTATGCCAGCTTCTTTCTTTTCATAGAGATTACACAGCTCACATATCCAATACCTAACAACCATGGCGCCAAATAATACTGAATAATAAATAAAACAGAAACATGAAGTTTTTTTTTAAAGTTCCAAGGAGGCATTGCTTTCTTGATAAAGTGGAGTATATCATCTGCTTTACTCGCATTTTATAATGTGAGCTATTTAATCATTGAGAATTTTATATAGTCTATTTTGATTATGTTCATGCTCTACTCCTCCCCCTAATTCCTACCATATATACCCCACCTCTCTTCCTACCCCTAGATTTAACGTCCTCTTTTTTGTTAATAATAATCCACAAAGCCCAATTTGTGTGGTCCATATAGTCTTGTGGATGGGTCCATTCACTGGAATATTGTTGACCTATTAGAAGCCACACCCTTAAAAAAAGACTGACTATTCATTCCCCAGATGCCATCTCTACTCAGTAGCTCTCCAGTTGTAGATGGAGGCTCATGAACTCTTCTAGCCTCCATGATAGGATGTTGACTGGCTTGATGTTGTTTGGGTCTTGTGCTGTGGGCAACCATAGGTGTGAATCAAGAGTGCAGAAGTTCTGGCATATCCAGAAGATATGGTTTTACTCTGGTCCTCCCTGATACCTAGTTCTTATAGTCTTTTTGCCCTGTCTTCACTGATAGTCCTTGATTCTTGGGGACAGCGTGTGATGGAGATGTCCTATTTGTGACTGAGCATTCCACTGACACTTATTGTGTTTTGGCCAGTTATGAGTTCTGTATTAACTCCCATCCTCTACTTCTTTGATAAAGACTAAGAGCAGCACTAATCTATGGGTTTAGAGTAACTAATTTAGAAAGCAGTTTGGTGTTTTATTTGGCAAAAGATTAATATCAGGTTCACCCTTGGGACTTGTGAGTTCTCCAACCATGGATTCCTGGCCAGATTTACAGTATCAGTCATGACTTTTCTTCTATAGATTTGGTCTTAAATCCAATCAAAAAGCAGTTGGTTATCTCCTATAACATTTATGCCACTATTACACCAATGGATGTAGCTTACCACTCTGGCCATTATTGTATCTCACAGGGTTCATAGTTGAGTAAGACTATTGATGACTTTTCTCCACCAGCCACCTACACAGCACCTTCTAGCACTATGAAAGTTGGCCTCGGGGAGAATGTTTCTTGGTCAATAAAAATTTAATATATCCATGTACTTCCACCAAAGTATATGATGTCTTCAGCAATAGGGTCTTACAGTTGAGTTTTGGTGGGCAATAAGGAGCAATGACAATATCCTGTATTATTTTGAGAGTCTCCAGGACACTTTTGACCAACAATTTGAGGGGATATATCCTATACTTGGCACTGGACTTTTCATCTCCCAATACATCTCCCCTTACATTTCTGTGAGGAGCATCATCTTTTCTTTAGGAGTTTCTGGATCTTCCTTTTTCCAGCATGCAATAAAGATCTGGTAACTAGAGCTTAGGTAGCCATGTCAGGACTATAAAGTAAGGCCAAGGGGATTAGACATCATGATTGTCAGCTAACACCCAGTGAATCAACAATAGCAGCTCCCTTCCAGACTCTGGGTTACACTGTCAGTTGAGTTTTTCCAACATTCAGATGTTCCTGGCAGATCCAGGCAAGCTGTCTGGAAGCAGGTGAAAGAGAACTAGAATGGTCTCTCTGACTCCTGGAGCTATGGGCAGAGCAACTGTTCAAGGCTTGAGGACTTTAAGCTGCATTCACCCCAGACATGCCTGGGGACCCTGAAACACAGAGAGCTATGAGACATGGCTTGGCTGTTAATGCAGAATCAGTGGCAGCTCTAGCACTAATCCTGCAGGCTGGAGATAAATGATGCTCAGTTTCTGCCAGGCTGAACCTGTACCCAAACAGCATTAATACCTATTTATATTTTTCTATCAATATTTCATAAATTTGAAGAGAAACAGCTTGAAAGAATTCAAATGATTTTTCTCTGTATGTGTTTCAGAGGCATCAATTATTGCTGTGGGGCACCTTCAGCATTGCCTAAAGCTGCAATAAATTCCCTAGCTTTAACTTTGAAGATTTGAGAAATGCTAATACTGAGAAGTGTATGAATTATTACTCTTGCTCTAACCCAGCAATGTGCCCCCAAAGAGTAAACACAGGCCTCATTTCATTCGGGAGTGGATGAAAACTTTCCCTGCTTGGGTAAAGGGAGATGGGCTAGGGCATCAAGGGGCATGGGCAGACTTCTTGTTTTAAATTCAGTTTCTCATTGGATGAAGCAACTGAAGGTTCTGAAAGAAGAGCTTTAGTCAACCTTCATATCTTTTAAGATTTCACATTTCCCAAGTTAGCTGATTCTTAGAAGAATATTATTCAGCAGGTGAGTTGATTGTGTTTATTCCCATTTCACAGGTGTAGACTCAAAGGATAAAGTAGTGCTTTCTTGATGAGCTTGGCTGTGACGTCCTGGTGGTCCAGAAAGTTGGAACTTTCCATTAAGAGATGACATGGAATTGGAAGTCCGGCAGACACGCCTGCTACCTTGTTGTCCCTGGAATTTGAAAAGCTTTAAAACACAGTGTAGCGGAAGTGTCATGTTGTTGAGGGCCACAACACCCATAGCTTCAGTGGCTCTTTGAAGAATTTCTTTGAGACATATGGGTGGGCAGATAGTTTCAGAGTGGCTGAGTCACCTGCTCTGTTACAGAGCAGTAGTCATTCAGAGGAGCAAGTATTCCAGGCCAATGATCTTGCTGAGGCTATTGCCTAAAGAATTTGGTCCAAGAAACAACGTAAAAAAGATAAGAAGCAGGCTTGTATGAATTATCGTGTCTCCTTGTTTGTAGCTCCTAAGTGCCCAGACTAGATACTTAAAAAAATTGTTTTATTATTAATCTATTCATTTTACATCTCGTTCATATTTCTCTCCCTTGACTCCTCCGGGTAAAATCTTTTCTCCCTCTTCCATCCTATGCCCCTCCCAGAAAGAGGGAGCCCTCCCTACTTACCAACTGACCCCAGACCATCAAGTCTCTTTAGGACTGTGCATCCATTTCCCTGGTAGTCTGGCAAGGGTGCCTCACCCAGGGGAAGTGATCTTAGAGTAGGCAAGGGGCTTGGTTCTTATTCCACCTACAATAAGTCCATGGGGACCACAGTTTGAAAAGTTGAACTGTCTTTGTGTTTGATTTTTGAGTACTTTCTTTTTTTTTATTTTTTATTTTTTTTTCAATGCAGTTTATTTAGGAACCTTGAACAATTTTCTGACCCTGGGGAAAGCCAGCCCACAGCTTAAATAACCTCTGGGTAGCCAACCCCAGCGTGCCACGTGGGCAATGCAGATAGGTCCACATACATGGAAGCAAGCCAGATCCTCAGCCTTAGCCAAATGTGGAGTTGTTTGTGACAGAAAGCACTCACCATTGGGAAGGTGGAAGGCGGAAACCAGCTCCATATTTAAGGCACGGCATTCCGCAGCTCTCTACAGTTCCCCCTTTTTGTTTTAGACGCATCAGGCAAGAGTAGAGGTCTGATCTCTGATATTAGAAATAAATTGGGACTTTGTACCGATGTTCATTTAGGTGTCATCTACCCAAAGAGCATCAGACCCGTCTGATACTTTTTTCTCAGAGGTGGGACCTGGGGCATCAACCCACATGCAATCAGACTTGCTCTTCTCTGGGTTGAAAACGGCTGACCCTGAGTGCAGTGCTTAGCCTCGCATCCTGAGCATAACATTTTAGCTTTTTATGGTAGCCAACCATGCTTGGGGAGTTGAGTACTTTCTTAACCTTCTTCCATCCAACTGCATTATACATATAAGTTTGCAAGTGAGTCTAAAAACTCTAGATGCTTTCTAGGAAGATGAAAGAATTAAGAGAGGACTTAAGTTCTGAAAAGATACAAAACAGACTGAGATACGTAGCTTATTAAAGCACTGTGATCAGTATTGACTGTCGGTGAAAGAGACATGCAGAACTGGTGTTAACAAGCTGCTGCTTTGTGTGAAGAAATTAGGAAAACCAGAGCCGTGTCTAGCTCTACCCCAGTAAAGCCTGTTTCAGTAAAATTTTGCTGGTCTGTGCATTCTCTTTCGTGGAGCATGCTTCTAGTGTTTAATTTTGCATCTGTAATAAGACAATCGAAGAGTTTCACTCTGTTGGGGCATTGACGTAAAATGGCTTTTTCCTCCTCTCAATCATGACCCCAAAGATGTTTTATCAAAGATTCTTTTCTAGTTCCTTAAAAAGTGGATGCTTATTAAACTATTCAAATTACTTTCCCCCTGTATCACTATCTTTAATTATAACCTAAGCTTTGTGATATAAATATTCTGATGAACCTCATTTGGAGGAAGACTGAGGCACAAGAAAATTTCTCAGCCTATTGGATGTAAAACCTGGAGTGAACTCGGAGGAAGCTATCTGTGTTGGTCAATTCATCATGGTGACAAAATTATTGCTGTAACTTAAAAGAAGTAAAGGATTGTTTGGGCTCATGGTTTCAGGTTTCAGTTCATGGTCACCTGATGCTTTCTGATCCTGTTCCTGTGGCCCTCTGGTGAGAAAAACCATCTCTCTGGTGAGGAGTGGATGTTGGAAGAGGTCTACTCACCTCAAAATAACCTGGAGGTAGAGAGTGAGGGCCACGGCTAGGATCACAATATTCCCTTCAACGCCACATTCCTAATAACAGTTCCTTTCCACTAAGATCCACTTTCTAAAAGTTCTAGCTCCTCCCATGAGGTCAGCAGGCTGGGAAGCAAGCCCCCAACACACTGGCCTTTGGGGAACATTTCAGATCAAAATTACAGCACTGTGCTACAATTCCCTTTATTGCTGAACCCATGTCTCCAGGTACTGTGTCTCCTTCAGGGCATTTGCAGTTGCTAGAAAGTGCAGCTTGGTTTAAAGCTGTCAAAATTGATTTCAGGAAATTTCAACAGATTTATTGAGACGTAATTCACATACCATATACATCACCTATTCGAAATATGTAGCTCCAGTATTTTATACTTGTGTGTGGTGTGGTGTGCACGTTCATGTGTGGGCTGTGGGACTCGACATGCCAAGGCACAGGTGAGGAGGTCAGAGGACAGCCTCAGGTGTGGATCCTTGCCTCCCAGTGTATCTGAGATAGGGTCTCACTGCTCAGGGCTGCTGGTGCCAGGCTGCCCTGTGAGTTTCCCGGCATTTTTCTGTCTCTGCTTCCCATCTTTTAGTAGGAGCACAGGAACTCCAGATGCATGCCACCACATTGGGGCTTAGCAGACTCAGGTCCTCCTGTTTCTTTGGTAAGCACTTCACCCACGGAACCATCTCTCTGGTTCCGGGGGTTTTGAGTATATAGATGGAGCTGAGTCACTGTCTCGACTGTGGAGTTTTCATCACTCCTTTCACCACTCCTGTCCCCACTAGCTGGCACTTCTTGTTCCCCAAGCACTAACTTAGCCCAATCCCCTGCTGTTTCTATCGGCTCAGGCTATTTCTGCACATCTCATGTAAATGGAATCACATGCTATGTACCTTTTATGGCTTTCACTGAACACATTATCTCCAAGTTTCGTTTCACCTATGTTGTGATTTATATTGGAATTTCATTCTTTCTCAAGGCCAAACTCAAATTCATTGTATGACAGTTTATATTGCATCTCTTTCCTCTTTAGCCCACAAATACCTGAGTTATCATTTTCTTTTCTTTCTTTTTCTTTTTTTGCTTATGGATTACAATGGTTAGAATGAGAAATGACTCTCACAGGCTCATGTATTTGAACACATGAGTCCCAAGTGGTGGAGGACTCTCCTCCTCATTGGGGAGGCTATGTAATGTTTAGGAAGTGGAGTTCTGCTAGAGGAAGTCTGTCACTAGGGTCAGGCTTTGAGGGTTTAGAGCTTCATTCTACTTTCTTCTCTCTCTCTGCTTCCTATGTGTGGATAAAAATGTGACTACCCAGTTTCCTGCACTTGCTGCCATGCCATGCCTTCCCTACCATAACAGATTCTAGCCCTCTGGAACTGTAAGCCAAAATAAATTTTTTTCCTTAAATTTCTTTTGGCCATGGCGTTTTATCACAGAAACATAAAAGTAACTAATGCAAGGATCATACATAGAACACACATGAACAAATTTTTGTTGGCTATATGCTTTTAATTTTTTATATGCCCCAAACTGGCATTGCTATATTTAACTATTTATATGGTAATGCTTTGTTTAACTGGTTGATAAGCTGCCAGAATGTGTTCCAAACTGGTTGTGTTTCCACCAGTGTTGTATGGAGGTTTTAACTTTTCAACGTCTTTGTCAGCACTTGTAACTATCATCTTGTTAATAGCTGTCTAAATGGGTGTGATGTTGTATGATGTGGTTTTGGTGTACATTTCTCTAGTGGTTAATGATGTCAATTGTCTCTCATGTGCTAAGTGAAGATTTGTGTAACTGTTAGGAAAATTGTATTTAGGACTCCTTACCATTCGACATGATTTTTAAAATAATTAACATTTACTTGCTTTTTCTATTTTTGAATACAACAGCCAATTAGGTATTATATGTAAACATGCTGTCCTTTCTGTTAATTGCCTTTTCACTTTCTTGATGGTGTGTGTGTTGTTCAGCCTTCAGCTCTGGAACAAAATACCTGACACAATCAACTTGAAAGAAGGAAAGGTTTATGTTGGCTCATGGCGCAATGTTTCAGCTTTGCTGAAATTTATATTTATAAATTTATATTTAGTCTTGTTTCTTTGGGAGGAGGATTGAATTTAGTGCTTGGTAAACTCGTGCTCCACCACCGAGCCACACTCCAGCCCCTCACTTGTGTTTTTGTTAACTTTTGTTAATTTTGCCTAAACTAATGCCGTGGAGATTCACTTCCTTTGTTTCTTCTGACATTAGTTGCAGCTGTTGTATTTGGGGTTTTCACCAGTTTTTAGTAAATTCTGGGCACAGTACAAGGAGTTGGTCCAACCTACTTATTTTGCATGAGAATCAGTTGCACTGTCACCAGTTGTTGAGATTTATTCGACCACTGAGTCGTTGTGGCTGCCTTGCTGGAGATTAGTTGACCACAGTTTTCAGATTTTGTCCTTGCTTGCTAGTCTAAACTTACATGCTTGCCTTTAAGCTAGTACCATCCCGCTTTGCTTGCTGTACCTCTGAAATGTTCTTGTGCACTCTCCATAGCTTATTTGTTTGGTTTTGTTGATTGCTTGAGGCAGTGTTTCTCGGTGTAGCCCAAGTGGGTCTCCAACTCATAATGCTCCTGCCTCAGCTTCTTGAGTACTGGAATTGTAGGCTTGTATCATCATATCCACCTTGCAGTAAGTAGATTTTAAAATTATAAGTGTGAGCTTACCAACTTATTCTTTGTAAAGATTATTCTGTTGTTTTTTTTTCTAGGTCTCATACAGTGTTTTCAGAAGATTTTCTAATAGTTTATTCAACTTTTGCAAGACAATCAGTACAGATTTTGTGAGTATACACTTGCAAGTACATATTTGTATGTAGTTGTGTGAATGGGGTGTGTGTATGTGTGCATGCTCATGTTGTCCATGAGGAAGGTATAGGAAAACCTCAGGTGTCATTGCTCAGGAGCTGTGCACCTTGTTTCTGAGGCAGAGTCCCTTACTGGGACCTACTTCAACAGCAATGGGATTGCAAGAGTGCTCCACTCCACCTGCCTTTTTACCCAGAATCTGGGGTTCGAACTCAAGTCCTTGTGCTCATGTGGGTAGCACTTTACTGACTGGGCTATTTCCTCAGCTCCTGGTTCAGATTTTTCTTTTTCTTTTTAGATTAGGGAATAGCGATCAATGTATAGATAAATTTTGGGAGAATGTTTATCTTAATAATATTGTTAGTCTTCTAATCCATGCAGATCTTTTGAATGTGGTTTCTTTAATTTCAAAGATGTGGTATCTGGTTTTTAATATTTTTATTTATTATTTGAGAGTTTCATGCATAAAAATAACATATTGCAATAATATTCACCTCTTCCTCCCACTCTAGCTCCTCCTTTTTTTTTTTTTTGTTTTTTTACCCACCAAGTCCAATTAGTGATTCTCTACACATGGCTGTGGGTCCATTGGCTGCTTTATGGCTAACCTCCCAGGGGCCACACCCCCAAAAAAACTGACTTCCCTTCCTCTGGTGGCCATAAGCTCTCACCATCTCCTCAGCAAGGAGTAGGTGTTCAAGTCACTTTCTGATCCTTGCTGGAACAGTGGCTAGTTTGATCTTTTGTAGGTCATGAACCGTAGCAGGTGTGTGGTCATAAGTGCAACAGTCCAGTCATGGCAGGAAATGCTGTTCTACCCTAGCTTTCCTCATCTCAGGCTCTTACAATCTTTTAATCTCTCCTGGGAGAAGGGAGAGTGATACAGAAGTCCTGTTTGTGATGGAGCACCCTACAGACACGTTCTCTCTTCACTACCAGTTCTGAGTCTGAGTTACCCACTGTCCACTACTCAAAGAAGCTTCATTAATGAGGATGGACAGCTCCACTCACTTACGGGTACAGAGATACCTAGTTAGAGAGCAGTTTTGTACTCCAATTCTAGGTTTTTTTTTTTGTTAAATTCATTCCTAAAAGTCATTGTCAATGGAGTTATTTTCTCAAATTCACTTTCAGGTTGTTTATTGTTTACAGAAGTATAATTGGTTTTGCATAATGATGTCGTGTCCTGAAGTCTTACTGGTGGTGTTTATTAATTATAATTTTTCTAGCAGATTGATTAGCATTTTCTCCACAAATGATCATATCATCTGGAAGTAGATATAATTTTCTTTTTTTTCATTATATCTTGATGTTTTCTATTTGTTTTTCTCATTTAATTGTCTTGACTAGAGCAATAGTGAATAGAAATGGTCTGAACAGACAAAATGGTCTTGGCTCTCTCTCCTTCCCACTCCTTCCTACCCCTGCTTTCTCCCTCCTTATAGCCTCTCTCCTTCATTTTCCTTTCTCCCCTTCTCCTTGCCCCTTTCCCTCCATTTTTCCTAGCTTCCTTCATCCTGTACATGTTTTTTTTAGGGCATTAAGCACCATTACAATCAACTTGTAAGAAGAAAATTATTTACCCAGGATCCATGTTTATCTAAATTTCGATAGAAATAATTTACAAAATTTGGGAATCTAGGAGCTGTGAATATAGAAACTAGATCTCAGCCTCTGGTCTCCTAGAATTCTGAGAAAGACGTTTAGGTTGGTAAGAGTCAGATAAGCTATTTTTTAAAAATAATACAGTATTTACCTCTTAAATGTCAGGTTGAAGTGTAACTCAGTGAAAGAACAGCATGTACAAATTCCTGGGTTTGATTCCCAGCTATTTGTTTATCTCTGTCATTCCTCAATTCTGTGGCCTAGAGAGGACTCTATCTTGGTAGAAATTAGTCATTTACTGGTTTCAGTGTCCCACATTCTGGATTTGGCCCCAATCTCAACATTTTAGTTATTTTAAATTGATAAACATGATACGCACTGCTGCCTTTTCTTTTAATGAACTGAAATAGTAGTCTAAAACAGTAATGGTGGTTTCTTTTTTCAAAGGGTGGGTTTCTGTTATAAGACCATAAGTGTGCTGAATATTTCCTAGGCCTAAATTTAGTAAAATTTCATTTTTATAGGTATTATACACATCGTCTCTTAAGTAGTAATTTGTTACATTGTTTCCTAAATTATTTGTGCTACAGTATCAGGAAATTGTGTAACAATTTTGTAATTTTCTTTATTAAAAATAGCTGAAGCAGTTGTTTTGAAGCTAGTGGGAGATGAACCATCTCTACTTCATCATGCAATCATGGATGCTTGAGGGGATTATTTTAGAATCAAGGAATTAAGAAAAAAGTATTATTTCCTTAAACAATAGATTTTCCTTTGTGTGTGTATGTTTCTGTTTAACTCTAGAAAGGGTGCTTTATAAAGGACCTATTATGTTCAAGAACATATTTCATGGACAAAGTCCCCTATCAGCTTTCAATCTACTTAGAGGGTAGCTCAGAGTTCAAGAAGCTTGCTTCAGGGAGGTAGAAATAAATGCCATGGAACAGAACAGGTACAATATGATTAAGGGTCTAGAAAACATGCAAGGGTTTGATGTTGAAAATAATTGTATCTATAACATGAATAACAATTATTTGCGTTTGCCTCTATGCTCTTTAGTATATTCCTTCATCCCTCTCTGCTGATACATTTATTTATAAAGTGCTGGAGGACAAATATTTGCTACGATCATATGTGTTCCAAGTGTGCTCCCCATTCTCTTGTATTCTCTTGTACCTAATACTCACAGCAGCCACTAAACAAATGTTTGTTCAGCACTATTTAGTACTATTTGTTATGTAGAAAAAGTCAATTTATCAGTATTATGCAGAAGCTCAAGGCTCTCATCTCTACAGGCTAAGGTACCCTTGATCTATGAGTAGATCAGTGTCTTGCTTAGCCATAATTAGAGGAGTTCCCTCCTTCAGCAGATGGAAACAAACACAGAGACCCATGAGGGGACAATGTGCAGAGAGTGAAAGACCTTGGAATCTCAGTCCTAAACAGGATGTCTCCATCAAACTCCTCCTCTCAGGGTTCAGGGAACCCTGAAGAAGAGGAGACAGGAAGACTGTGAGAGCCAGACAGGATGGAGGACATAAAGGAAGCAAGACCTTGTCAACACAGCAGGTGCAGACACACGAATTTACAGAGACTGTGTTCTAAAACCTATGTGGGTTCTCAGCACTTGAGGAAACTGATTCTCACTCTTCAGTAGCCATTGACCTTCTATATCTCTTCATCTAGGGATTGTTTATCGTGGAATTTCCCCATCCTTGTTTTTGTGTTGTCACTGGGCTGGTCTTGTTCAGGCAACAGTATTGATGTTTCCCTCACTTTTGGCCTTAGGATCCTGGACTCAGTGCAGCCATGAATTCTGAACCACATGCCTCTTTGGGTCTCCTCAGGGGTTACATTTTGTGACATGAATTGCTTTGTCACCACCTGGAGTTGAGCCCCTGCCTTTATCTGGCCAGGTACCTTTCTCCCCATCTTCTCACTCTTTTCTAAGCCATATCTCTATACATCTCTCCTGGCTCTCTGGCCTCAGGCGTCGGCTTGTTTGTGTCTTTCTAATATTTTTTTCTGAAGACTGAACCTTCATCCTTGACTCCCAGGCTACAGGACTAGATTAAATAAAGAAGAAATAGTCGTTGAGGACCTCCATTACTGTCCTTTCATTTCCTGAGTGACTTTGCTTTCCTCCTTTGTGAATTTGCCATTTGTGTGTGATCTGCCAGATCTACCCAGTAGTATTATTTTTCTGAACTGTGCAAGAATTTCTTTTCTCTTTTCATTCTAAATCTTAAATTACTCAACAAGCCAGTCTGGGCCAGCCCCTGAAGCTTGTCCATGCTCTGAGCTACCCCACTTCCATGCTTACCTCACTTTGTTCTTATCTACTTCAGTCTAGCACCACAGGGCTAAAGTTCTGAAGCCTCAATGGACACTGTTACATTTGCCTTTTTTAGTAAATAGGACTTCTAATCCAGACAAGATGGAAATATGTATTAAAGATTGATCTCTCTTTCTCCATCTAAAACTCTCTTTGAAAGTATTAACTATATGTCCAAGAACAAGTATTTCTCTCGATCGATTCATCGATCCATCCAATACTTACTTATTGAGGAGCTTCTAAAATAAAGCCATAAAATTCAAGTTTAAATTGTGGTTGGGAAAATAAGCCATGCAAATACTCCATAGGTAAAACACTACTACTTTTATGCTTCTAAGGTGACAGCATGAATTTATTTTTATTCTTGGCTACAAAATGATGAGTTTTTAATTCTCAATCATGGAGGAAACTTTCAGGCTAAGCATATTTAAGTTCAAGTAATAAAAATATAATCTCAACTCTATTACATGAGATTTTTAAAGGGAGATGTCATGTGCAGGGCACTTTACACACTTTATGAGAGATTTTATTATTAACTACCATTTAAATATGAAAATGAGGAAATGAGGCTTAGGGAAATTAAGTAACCTGAAAAGGCCAATTGGTAGAAGGCAGCAGAGAGCAGTAGGTGGGTGGGAGAGAGGTGTTCTAGTTTTGGTGGGTTTTGTACAAACCCTTAAATCTTACTAGAGCATTTTTCTATGTATTTAGAAAAGATTAAGAGCAACATTTGAATTTTCAGCATCAGACCAGTCTAAAGTATCCTGCATTCATTTCTCTAGAAGTGATGGCTGGGAAAAAAAATATCCACCCTGAATTTTTATATTACAAGCTAACACTCCACAGTCTCTTTCAATTTACAGATTATTTTCCAATACAACCCACAACATTTGCTTAACATCTAAGTCATCAGAAACATAGCTAAAAAGGAAAGGGTTTCCAAGGCAGGAGGACTGCAAATTTGTAGTTAACTTATCAGAATTCGGGGTCTCAACCCCTTACTCAAATGTTAAGTTAAGACTATGAAAACAAAACAAACAATACTGAAAGCTATAAGGGAAATTTGACTGAGTCCTAACAATATATGTTAGGTGAGGTGAAGAGGTGAGATGGAGGATGAAGAAGTGTAGCTACAAGGAATAACAGCTTCTGTGTCTTGGTGGAGAAAGGGTGGGAAAACTATAAAAGTAGACAAAGGCACAAAAAACCTAGTGTTTGAGAAATCACTTATTGTCAGACACCAGAGTACTTGCCTGTCTGTTACCCCATAATTGCTTCTTTACAACCATTTTGAAAGGCACAGACTGAAGGATGACATTAGGGGTCAAGTAAAAGATTAAAATACATCCCCGGATTTTCTTTTAGAAGGTAAAAAAGTATGGACTACACATGAGTGTACACTGAAATTTCAAAATTGCTTTAGAGTTTCCAAGAATAAATTTGTATTCTATGAAAAAACTACTCATTTGAAATTTATACCCCAGTGTTCCTTCCTGAGTGCTCAGTGACAAGGAGTCCTGAAGAAACAACTTTACTGCTCCCCAGCTTCAACTCTTTGCAATCTACCCACATTTTTACTCGAATCTGTGAATTTAAATTTTTTGCATTTTACAATTCATGAAAACTTTATTTGTGGTGACGCTTCTTGGGAGAGTGAGCTGACAGAGCCTTGAGACCCATCCTTGCCTGAGTTTATCATTGTTTCCTCTAATTCTATGAGATTCAACTATTTCTCTTTCTTGCCCAGTCATTGCATACCAACCACAGGGCAGCCATCACCTATCGAAAGTCCAGCTCCAGGATTCCCGCTGACCTTTTTGTCTACTGCTAACTCACTGTGAAAACTAGGCCAAGCAGCTCAACTTCTCTAGACTCTGGTCTGTTTTATCTTCCCAGGTCCCTCTTTCTCTCTGTCTTTTCTTTCTTCCTCCACCCCACATCCTTCCCTCTCTCCTTTATTTCCCTTTTTACCTTCTTTGTCTCAACTTTGGAGACAGTGTTTCACCATGTAGCCCAGGCTGGCCTGAAGCCTGTAATCCCCCTGCCTTTGCTTTCTGAGGGCTGGGAGTATCTATGTGTACCACCATGCTCAACATTATCACTTGCTCTTACAGCATTTTCTGTTGCCCTTTGGAACCGTCTAGATGTGTTTATTTGGATAGGTTAAGTATGTAACCTGTATAGCATGTAAGTCTATGGACTCTGAGGTCAGATTGACTTGCTTCAACATTTTCCAGCTGTGTGAATATAGGTAGATCACTTTGCTTGTCTGTACTTTCTCTACCTAATTGTAAAGCAGAGATAAATGTACCTTCTCAGAGCTGTTGTGAGCATTATATAAATTACTAGCCCACCTGCACTATCTGAAATTATGCCTAACATACATTGCAAGTCTCCTTAGGGACACAGAAATGAACACACACCAGTGTGTGTGTGTGTGTGTGTGTGTGTGTGTGTGTGTATGTATGTGTGTGGATATATATGATTTAGCAACTTAGTGGGGTATATACAAATATATATTCCCAAGAAAACTGAGTGTGGTCAGTGTGCAATAGAGAAGGTGCAAGGTTGAGTAGAGCATGGGGGCAACAATTAATTTCAATTGAAAGGACCAGGTAAGGTCTCATGAGTTAAGTTGTCTGTGTTCTGGACATTGAGAAATGAGCCAGTGGCAAGGGCTGAAAATCTTGATAGAAAGAAAACAAAAACAAAAACAAAAACAAAATGATCCAGGGTGGAAAGAAGAAATTACTTAATGAGGAGGCTCTCCTTGGCTAGAATGTTGGGGTGATAAAGGATGGGTAGTGAGGGATGAAGGGGAGAAGAGTGGCCTGGGATTAAGTCAGGAATGAGCTTCTGGTTTGCTTAGGGATGTGGAGAGGATACTGCTAACACTAGAAAGTGTTGATGCCTGTAGAAGTGAAGGGACCTGATCCCTCCATTTGTAGGCTAGGAGGAAGATTGGTGAATCTGTCAAGGAGAAATTAGGGAAGGGAGAAGGGAGATGAAAATAGAGACATTGTAACTGTCTGGGTTCAGGACTGAATGGTTTACAATTGGAAGTGGTTAAGTAGGTGGAGAGAAGGGCTCCCAGCTGAAATCTGGGGAAATAGATGCTGTCATGATTTTGGCTACCTGTCCAGTACTGCCTTCCCCCTAAATATGGCTCTTTCTGTTACCTCCATTTTTCATGGAGCTCTGTCTTTAGTGATCCACCTGTCTCTTTTCATCCAAGTGTATCCAGGCATGGAAGGGTTAAGTGGAAAGCCATCCATGAGTTATAAGCCAGCAGCTTTTATTCTCATTTGTTTAAAATGGGTGATATTGTGGAGGCAGAACAAAATCACACAGCAAATAGCTTTTGTTTAATGAGAGAAGAGCTTCCAAGCAATAATTAATTGGGGAGACTTCTTACTGGAAACCAACAGATTGGAGGTGCATTCAGCCTCATTATCATACATCTTCAATAGGTATTGTGTAGAGGAGTTTTAAGGAGATAATTTTGTGAAGCACCATCTGTGGTCCAGAGTGCTGGTTTTCATCACTGTCTGGGTTTTGTTACAGCAAATAGGAAAGGGGCCATCCAGATCAAGAGCAGAAACTACTATAGACAATATCTATGCATTTCAATGAAGAAATTTTCCTGACATGAGAGGATGCATTTTAAGCAAATGCAGTTCATGAAAATTCTTCTTAAATTACTATGTCTGCTAGGACAAAAGAAGATAAGGTTTGTGAATTTATGTGAAATACAGCTTAGAACCCAATCAGTGAATGCTGATGTAATAGAGTAATATTTGAAGACAATTAGAAACAGTCATAAACATTAACAGTTTTAGAATGGCAATGATGTACTGTAAGTAGAAATTGTCCATGAATCACAGGACTACACTCTAGCAATTATTCTCCGGTGACAGAGATGAACAGATGAGTATATGTATGTCTGTGAGCAAATGCTATCTACCTATCTATCTATCTATCTATCTATCTATCTATCTATCTAATCTATCTCTGTCTATTTATCTTTCTATCACATAGTACATGCATATATATATATATATATATATATATATATATATATATATATAGTTCACTCAAAGGTTGACTGCTAAATACTACTACATGCCAGATACTGTCCTATGTCCTGTTGGAAAAGTGCTTGCTGTGTTTGCTTGAAGACTTGAGATAAAGTCCCAAGAACCCACTTTAAAGTAAGGCATGGTAGTGTGTGTTTGTGACCCCAATGTTTCTATCGTAAGATGGAAAGATCTCCCATGCTCATGGCTTGGCAGGATTAACATAGTAAAAATGACCATCTTACCAAAAGCAATCTACAGATTCAATGCAATTCCCATCAAATTATCAACACAATTCTTTACAGACCTGGAAAGAAAAATTCTCAACTTCATATTGAATAACAAGAAACCCAGAATTGCTAAAACAATCCTCTACAATAAAAGATCTTCTGGAGGTATCTCCATCCTTGATCTTAAGCTGTATTATAAAGCAACAGTAGTAAAAACTGCATGGTACTGGCATAGAAACAGAACAGTGGATCAAAGGAACCAAACAGAAGACCCAGAAATAAACCCACAAACTTGTGGACACCTGATCTTTGACAAAGATGCCAAAACCATACAATGGATAAAAGAGCATCTTCAACAAATGGTGCTGGTCTAACTGGATATCTACATGTAGAAAAATGCAAACAGATCCATACTTATCACTCTGCACAAAACTAGAGTCCAGGTGGATCAAAGACCTCAACATAAAACCAGACACATTAAATCGGTTAGAAGAAAAAGTGGGGAAGACCCTAGAACTCATTCGTACAGGAGAAAACTTCCTGAAGAGAACACCAACAGCACAGGCTCTAAGAGCAACAATCAATAAGTGGGACCTCATGACACTGAAAAGCTTCTGTAAAGCAAAGGACACCATCATCAAAACAAAACAAATGCCTACAGATTGGGAAAGAATCTTCACCAACCCTCTATCTGACAAAGGACTCATATCCAGTATATATAAAGAACTAAAGAAGCTGAAAAGCAACAATCCAAGTAATCCAAATAAAAAATGGGGAACAGAGCTAAACAGAGAATTCTCTGTAGAGGAATATAGAATGGCAGAGAAACACTTAAAGAAATGCTCAACTTCATTAGTCATCATGGAAATGCAAATCAAAATGACCCTGAGATTTCACCTTACACTCATCAGAATGGCCAAGATGAAAAACTCAAGTGACAACACATGCTGGAGAGGCTGTGGAGAAAGGGGAACCCTCCTCCACTGCTGGTGGGAATGTAAACTTGTACAACCACTCTGGAAATGAATCTGGCGCCTTCTCAGACAACTAGAAATAGCGTTTCCTCAAGATCCAGCCATACCACTCGTAGGCATATATCCAAAAGAGGCTCAAGTACACAAAAAGGACATTTGCTCAACCATGTTTGTAGCAGCTTTATTTGTAATAGCCAGAAGCTGGAAACAACCCAGATGCCCCTCAACTGAGGAATGGATGCAGAAACTGTGGTACATCTATACAATGGAATATTACTCAGCAATGAAAAACAAGGAAATCATTAAATTTGCAGGTAAATGGTGGGGACTGGAAAGGTTCATCCTGAGTGAGCTGTCCCAGAAGCAGAAAGACACACACAGTATATACTCATTCATATAGACATATAATATAGGATAAAGCTACTAAAATCTGTACACCTAAAGAAACTAATCAAGAGAGAGGACTCTGGCTAAAATGCTCAATCACTATCCTGAAAGGAAAAGAGGATGGACATCAGAAGAAGAAGAAAACAGGAAAAAAGTTAGGATCCTGCCACAAAGGGCCTCTGAAAGCCTCTGCCCTGCAGACTATCAAAGCAGATGAGACTTACGGCCAACTGTTGGGCAGAGTGCATGGAATCTTATGAAAGAACTAGGAAATAGCAAGATCTGGAGAGGACCGGAGCTCCACAAGGAGAGTAACAGAACTAAAAAATTTGAACGCAGGGGTCTTTCCAGAGACTCATACTCTAACCAAGTACCATGCATGGAGATAGCCTAGAACCCCTGCACAAATGTAGCCCATGGCAGGTCAGTGTCCAAGTTGGTTCCATAGTAATGGGAACAGGGACTACCTCTGACATGAACTAATTGGCCTGCTCTTTGATCACCTCCCCCTGAGGGAAGAGCAGCCTTACCAGGCCACAGATGATGACAATGCAGCCACTCCTGATGAGATCTGATAGACTAGGATCAGAAGGAAGGAGAGGAGGACCTCCCCTATCAGTGGACTTGGGGAGGGGCATGCATGCAGAAAGGGGGGGGAGGGTGGGGCTGGGAGGGGAGGAGGGAGGGGCTTGTAGGGGGATACAAAATGAATAAAGTGTAATTAATAAAAGTTAAATAAAAATATTATTTATTATATTTTTTTAAAGTAGAGGATGAAATGGGTTATGCTGGAGATGGCTTTTTGGTTCTACAGACAATACGCATTAAATTATTTTTTTCACCAAGTATTGCAGTTTTAGGACATTTCTTCTCCTGTGAACCCTTAATAAATGTTTTCTGATGCTTTCGGTGGGCAAATCTTGAGTATAGCCTGTGTGACAGGCTTTCTTTCTTTGTTTCTTTCTTTGTTTCTTTCTTTGTTTCTTTCTTTGTTTCTTTCTTTGTTTCTTTCTTTGTTTCTTTCTTTGTTTCTTTCTTTGTTTCTTTCTTTGTTTCTTTCTTTGTTTCTTTCTTTCTTTCTTTCTTTCTTTCTTTCTTTCTTTCTTTCTTTCATCATTTACAACCTGATCTCAGCCCTCTCCCCTCTATCCTCCCAGCACCACCCCCACACATCTCCACTCACTCCCTTCTCTCCTTCTCAGAAAAGCCTTCAAGTTGTACCAACCCGCCCTGGCATCTTAAGTAGCAGCAGAACTGAGTGCTTTCCCACTAAGGCCGGACAAGACAGACCAGCTGGGGGGAAGACAGGCAACAGAGTCAGAGACAACCCTTACTCCCAGTGTTAGGTGACCCACATAATGACCAAGCTACACATCTGCTACATATGTGTAAGGGGTCTAGGTTCAGCCCCTACCTGTTTTTTTACTTGGTAATTCAGTCTCTGTACATCCATGGGCCCAGGTTAGTTTACTCTGTTGGTCTTTTGTGGTGTCCTTGACCCTTCTTGCTCCCTCAATCCTTCCTCTCACTCTTCTACAAAACTCATGAGCTCATCTTATTGTTTGGCTATGGGTCTCTATATCTGTTTCCATCAGCTGCTAAATGAAGCCTCTAAGAAGACAGGTATGAACATCTGTACAAAGTCCCAATTTATTTCTAATATCAGAGATCAGACCTCTACTCTTGCCTGATGCATCTAAAACAAAAAGGGGGAACTGTAGAGAGCTGCAGAATGCTATGCCTTAAAGATGGAGCTGGTTTCCGCCTTCCACCTTCCCGATGGTGAGTGCTCTCTGTCAGGAACAACTCCACATTTGGCTAAGGCCGAGGATCTGGCTTGCTTCCATGTATGTGGACCTATCTGCATTGCCCCCGTGGTACGCCTGGGTTGGCTACCCAGAGGCTATTTAAGCTGTGGGCTGGCTTTCCCCGGGGTCCGAGGATTGTTCAATGTTCCTGAATAAACTGCATTGAAAAAAAAAAAAAAAAAAGAAGACAGGTATGCTAGACTCCTGCCTATAAGCATAGCAAAGTATCATTAATAGTGCCAGTGGTTGGCTTTATCCCGTGGGGTAGGTTTCAAGTTGGGCCAGTCATTGGTTTCCATTCCCTCAATCTTTATCTCTATATTCTTGTTTATTTTTCAAAACTGTCAGATACTCTTTCCCTTTCTTCATTCTGGTTCTTCTTGGAGGCAACTTTCTAAGCAGCTTTGAAAGGGATGGAGTCTTCTTCTTTATCTCTTGAATTTGAGCTTCACCATATATCTTGCCTTGGCCAACTGTACATTACTATGTGATATAAACAGAGCCTTGAAGAGTGTTTATGATTATAACCTTGCCATCTCTATTTTTGTATGCACATATATGTGTGATATGCATGTGTATAGGAATGTCTCTGTGTATGTGGGCACATGTTCATGAATGGCAGAGGTTGACATCAGGTGTCTTCTTTGAGGTAAGCTTTCTTATCTGAACAATAAGTGCATTAATTTAGCTAGACTAGGCTAGCTAGTTTGCTCTAGGAGTCCCAGGCCTCTGCCTCATGAGTGCTGGGATTAAAAGTATCTGCAAGGCCCTCTGGAGGTCTAAACTCCAAATGCATGACAAGAAATTGTCAACTGAGCCATCTCCCAATCATCTCTTATAAGTAGCTCTTGGTAACCCTGTGAACACTATCACAGGGTTATGTCAGGCTGAGTGGTCAGCAGTGAATCATCAGTTACTACTACTTCTGACTGTACTCAGCCAATCACAAGACACAAGAATGGGGGAACTGTCAACCAACTGGCTATAAACATAAAACCGAACCTGGTTAACATCAGGTAGATAAGAGATGAACCACCGCAGTTATGACTATCCCAAACTGTTAACATGAAGAGTTGTTTACCTAATGAAATAGTTCATATTCCCATTATTTATGTATACTTTGTGAAAGCCAAAGTACAGCTTCTTTTTCCTCCAAAATACACCTATTAGAGGCAATGAGTCTATCCTCTCTACTTTAGTTTTATTAATACATTTCTATATCTTCACATTTTAGTTTCATCTGGGCATATGTCTGTTTAGCTTCACATTAAAATTCCCAGATTTCCTTACAGCTAAGGTATGGTTATGTGACACAGTTATGTCTAATGAGATATGAGAAGAAGGATTGCATACCAAGAAAGCATTTTGACTTTTGTTCTTTTTCTTCTGTTTTCTTTCTGCCACATTCCCCGGCTGGTAAATAGCACCCCTTAGACCCAAAGGTGGAATTCTTGTGCTGAAGATGGCAGAGTCAGCATACCATAAGCTTTGGCTGTAGAGTGGCTTCACAGAGGAGATTCATTTATTGACCCTTGACTATGCCTCTGCCTGCTACTGGCTTATTGTGTAAGGGAAAAGTTAACTTCTACCTTAAGGATGTCTTTTCAGGTGTCTTTGTTGAAGCAGCTTGACTTTAATGCAAACTCCTGCTTAGCAAGTATCCCAGATACAAGCACATAAACACACAATGTCTAATACAGTCCTCAGAACTCAGCAACTCAGTAAATCTTAGATTTGTGTCCTTTTGTGGTAATCAATACTGAGTACCTGCTATATTATTTGTTGGGCACTGGGTTGCATAGAAAATTACATACTCATTTTCCATTTATTTTTCAGAAACTAGCAAACTGGGAAGGGAAGATAGAAAAAAAAACTAATATAACAGGAAAATTAAAGGTAAGGAGTCCTGTAACAGGCTCTGTCAGGGGTGGGAGCCAGAGAAAATGAAAGGATTTGGACATTTCTTAAAGGCGCTGTAGTGGATAAAACACAAATCAGGAAATGAATCGTCTGTTCAATGCACCTATACAATTGCTTTGACAGAATTTGGAAGCCTCCTTTCACTTGTTTTTGGGTCACTAACCTTGAGCTTGGGAGGGGGCAGGAGGTGGTCACTGGATTTCTCTTTTCTTGCTTCAGTCTAGCAACACTAGCTTTTCAAAGGGTTTTGTGTATCTGGTCTAGGGGTGGCAGTAGGGACGGACGTGAGGTTTAGAAGGATTACTGACAATCCTGTAATAACTTTTGAAATAGCTTTTCAGATCAATTCCCATTCATTTCCCACTTTACAGAGACGAGAGGACCAGGGAAGGATCAACAGTTATGAGAAAAACTACAAGAAAAAAAAAAAAAACCTGACTCACCACACTTAGAAATGGAAGGTCTTTCCCCCCGTCATGTCCTATTTTCTTTTCCTCAGCACCTCTGTGTCTTATTGATGTATTCCTCTTCTCATCCACAAAGAACTTTATCTCATATGGGGAATATCCCCAGAAGCTAATAAGTGAGAAATCACTGCAAAAAATGCATGAACAGGTCATAGAAAGCATCCTGGGTGTTCGTTCACTAAGATGCTAATCATGAAGAAGTGTCACACCAATATCAGCTGCCTGTCTATTTCATCTAATGACACCAAACCTCCCACCATGTTCATTTGCTAACCTCGCACCATCACTATGAGCACCATGACCCAGCTCTCTGCAAATGTCATATTCTGAAGTGCTCCATCCATTTCTTCAGAATTCTTTCATATTCAGGTTTGGGGCACATGCCTTCATGCAAACCTTCATTTTTTGCTTGTATTTTCCTTGTCCATAAAATGACTAGATGATCTTTGAAATCTCCTTCCACAATTCCACAATCTGTATTCCATTTTAGACATATTGATTAAAGTAAGGTGACAACAGTAGCTATAATGACAGCAGAATGATGAAGCATATTACCATTAGTGTTAATGCAATAATCAGCTGTGTTTTGTTCCATATGGCAATTTATTTCAACAATTAAACCCAACTCCATCTGTTTTGGCATCAACAATATTCAGATGGGTTCCTGTACCACATCTTTGGAAATAATTTTCTGTTTTTCGAGTACAGCACCATCAATAATGGCTGTGTGGAGTCCTGATTAGAAAGAAACCATTCAGCACAAAGTCCTATTTTATTTGATAAAGGAATTGTTTTGCTATTTGACCTTATAGGCATGTTACACAGGCTAATCGATAATCTCAGAAAAGGAAAAATAAATCTTAGTGTTAGTATGGAGAGTGTGTGTGAAAGGCATGGTTTGCAGAAGAAACTAAGCGAGCCCTGTAGCTGTCACTGTGTACTCTAGTTTTCTGACCCGGAGATCTTGATGGGACAAGATGTGCTTCTGCCTGAAATGGAGACAAGACAAATGTTGCCTTTCCTACATCCGGCAAGGGTGTCTTTCTTCAACTTGGTTTGAGCCACATTGACAGAATAGCAATAGGGAACATTTGTCTTGATCTTTATAACACCTGGCAAGAGGCATGATTACTGCTGTAAAAGTATCAAAATAAAGAAAAGAATGGGCTGTCCAAGGGCCCTGTTATTTATCACATTCAGAAACCCTAACCCAGACAAGCAAGGTAGAAATTCCTTGTCAGATTGCTTCCAAAAATCATTATTTTCCTCCCCAAGAACATATAGGAAGCAGGAGAAATACCTGTGCCATCCTCTCCCTCCTTGGGTTTCAAATTGGGGACACAATTTTCTCTTAAAACAGGGCTGAGGCTACACAAGAAGAGTTGTAACACGTGGCCCTGTGCATCCCCATGTCGGTCTCCATGTGTGCAGGAAATACAGAAAATCACTGGCAGGCAGTTTATTAACAAATATTGAATGCATACAGAAAAAAAATTGATTTATTTTGCAGCATGTGTTGGCATGTCTCCAGGCGAACTGGATCAGAAACTGACTTTGTTCAACCTTTTATCTTCCCATTCCTTGTTTTCTAACTAGGGCCCTTTTTTAAATCTTTTTATTTTTTGCCATTTTTTAAACACCTCTCCATCTAATTCGTTGCGCAGCTGTTGAATCCTGAACGAAACAGGTTTATGCCATTCATTTTAATCACAATATTATGATGGAGATATATGACCCAGCCCTTTGCAAATACACCCCCAGCCTCAGCCTGAGCGATGCCCACTGCCTTTCTGAGACAGAATGTGCAGGACTGGCACGTGCTGGCAGCAGTGGTTTTTTCTTGAGGAAATCCTGAACACCAGCTAGGCCTAAGTTCTGTTTGTTTTGAAGGGCCACTCCTTCGGCTCAATGTGCACTTTAAAATGGAGCCATCACGCCCCTCCCACTTTGTTTCAAAGTGTTCTTTTAGCAGATCTTTGCAAAAGAGGGCACTTGCTCACAATTCCTCATGAAGAGCAATTCAAGAACAGGATCAATAGCTGCATTCTAAAACTTGCTCGGAATTCAGCCTTTATTTGGACTTGACATTCTTCTATATGGTTTAGAGCCGTGATTCGCAACCGTGGATTTCCATTAGGATCATCTGGGGGCCTTTTAAAAAATATTGATGTCTAAGCCCTTTTTTTCAGATTAATTAAATCAGAATCTCTTGGGGAGAGCACAGGGCACTGGCATTTTGAAAAAGCTCTTCAGAGAATTCTCATGGACAGTGCTGGCTAGAAGCATGTGGCTCATAGGGTTTCATCGCCAGGTTATAATAAAAAAATCCCTGTTTTCAGTTATTCACTCAGTCAGTTCTTGAGAAAGTACTATGTACCAGGAAAGGAGACTGCACTGCAGGGAAATCTGGACATACATAAAAGGAATGTCAGTATTTTCAAAGGAGACACCATGAGGTATACATACATGTTTTGTTGAGCCCTACAGTGTGCTGTGAGCATTTTGAGCAGTTAGTTTTGAGCATTATACACCAAACTTTGCCTTCGGTTGTACTTATCGTCAAGGAGGTCAACTTAAAAATTAGCTACTGAGGATGATATCCATCACGAAATAAAAGCAGAAACAGTGTGATAGTTTTGAGACCAAACAGTGGATCATAAACATATAAGGGAAGATGTTAAGCAGAGTTTGGAGAGAGCAAGTCCCAGGCAGAAGAATGACGAGGGAATGTCAGAAAAGGTGGGAAGTCAGAGGGTTTGTAGGGAACCTTGATGGATAAAACAACGATAATAAAAAAAGCAGGTAGAGGCTGGCAAGACCTATGAGTGGCTCTGAGCACTGGATGTACAGGCTGTCGCTTTGATGAACATTTGGTTTCATGAAAAAGATGTTATGAATTGCACCTTGAACTGCAGGTGAAGAGGTCATGGGATTATTTTCTGAAAAAAAAAATGTCCCCCACCAAATTCAATAGCATTTGGTGAATTAACAAAGGGAAATCCATCTGATATGTTGATAGCTATTACAGGAATTCATGCAAGGTGACTAATTTCTTGGATGGAGTTAAACAAGATTCTGAAGATGAGACATTTTAGGTTGACTTTGAAACAAGTACTGTGTTTCTACTGCAAGGAAAGATGAAACCCACTTTATGGTCAAGGCCCAGCAAATTTATTTGACAGAAGCAGGAGTCCTAGGAGAGTAGGTCATATAAGCAGCAAAAGGAAGCAAAAGCAAGAACTTGAGGCAACTGAGTGAAAATAAACTTAAGAAACATTTCTGAGTGATTATGTTGATGAAAAATGGGACAAATGATGCAACAATGTAGAGAGTCCAACTGGTTACTAAATAATATGGCATCGAATGGGCTAATATAAACAAACTTTCAACTTAAGAGAGGAATTTTAGAGAAGTCAGGTTATTTGAGCACATTACTAGGCTAGGTGGAAAAAGCCAACAGATAAGGCAAGAATAAAGACGGAAAAGGCCACAGCAACCTTAAGGTGGTCCTGGAAGAGGTGAAAAAGGGTAGAATTTAGAGATCAGTGGAAGGGAGAATCCCCCCTTCCCCAAAAGGAGTACTTGCTTCTTCCTTAAAGACTAGAAGGGACTAGGTGGCACTACACATATGTGGGTCCCCATACTGCATCATCCAGCATACCATCACAGGGGCTGAGGGGAAGATGGAGCAGTGGGGAAGAGCATTTGCTCTCCAAGTGTGAAGACCAAGCAAGATGACCCAAGCTGGAATCTTCAGAACTCATATAAAGTCTGGCATGGCTTCATGGGCCTGTAACTTCAGTAGGAAGTTGGTGGCTAGGACAGTGGATCCTGAGAGCTTAATGGCCAGCCAGCCTAGTAGAAAAGTCTAGCTTTTAGTTCATGGATGAGGGACCCTTCAAGATAGTGGAGTAAGGAGTGATAGAGGAGGCATCTGATGTCTTGCTCTGGGCTCTGCATGCACTCACATGGGCATGTGCGCCAGAGTCCTTACTTGCATGCAGTGTGCACTGCATATATGCATGTACATGTGATCACATGTGTGTGCATGCATGCACCCCCACACCCCACACACATATACATACTTGATCTCTCTCTCTCTCAGACACACACAGTACTATCATAAAAGACATCATTGTCACAGAAACAGTCTTACTAGAAACAAAATGTTACTTTCATTTTTCTTGGATATCAGTTTTAAAAGGTAGCAAATAGGAGTCGTCAGGGGAGCATTAAAGGGAAAAACAGCCTCCATCAAATTAGGAAATGCTGGACCTCATAATGGATTTCCTGGGAAATTCAGAACAGGCCAAAATATTCGTTATGTTCCTGCCATTGTTGAAGGAGGTCACACCTTCACTGCTTTTTCACTTTAATGAGATTGTCAAACTAAAAAAGCTTGTTTTGAAATTATTAAAATGACCCAGAATGTCCTCTAAATAGTAGCTAGAATTATGAGTTCCAGCAAAATACCATTTGTTGTTCTAAAACCCTTCCTCAGATCAGGCCTCAGCAAAAGTGTTCAGTGGGTGGAGGAGGCTGACGTGGCTTTTGTTTACTGTGCCTCTCCCTACACCTCAAAAGCAGCACCTGCCTTTTGCAGATCAAACTTTGGCTTTTAGCTTTTATGTTGGGTGGGTAATCTTTCTATCCTGCCATGGGCTTGAGCAGTGGGCTGTCTCTGAATGTAACTGTTATATTATCAGCCATAATAGTTTCCTCTTCCAGGGCAATTTCTTAAACGCATGATTTCAAAATCAATAAACACCCCATAGCCTTCTGTTTCAGAATTTACTTATTCATGAGATGTTTATCTCTGTAAATTCCCAGGAAGAATTCATATTGCTTAATCCCACCATATTGGATTGAATACTTATCAGTTTGAAATTAGTTCTTATTAAATTTTCTTGGCAACTTTGTTACTGTTGCCAGGGTTTCTCTCTTGGAGAGCCGTTTTTTCTTTTAAATCCTTAGAATGAGAAGAAACTCTCTCTCTCTCTCTCTCTCTTTTTTTTTTTTTTTTTTTGCATCCGAAGAATCGTTAGGACTGGCCTGCCTGCTTGCAGCATGTCCAGTTTTAGTGTTCACAATGGTGAAGGCCACATGCCCCCAAAACAATGCTTTCTGAAGAGTATTTTGAAAGGCTACTGGGTTTCATTATTCGACACAAACAGACTCTATCTCTGACAGGTAGTGACAAACTCAAGAGTGACTTGCCGCAGACCTGGCTTTCCAGGAGGCTGCTTCTGACAGCCTTTTGTTTGGTCACCTGGTCACTGGAAGCTTCCTTTGCAATCTAGAATGTGATCTAGTGTCTAAAGAATTATTCTATACTCACGAGGCTGTGTGAGGAAGAAGGGTCTTGTCCTGCCCCCGTTGCCTGACTGGAGGAAGCAGCCGGCTTATGATGGCCAGTGCCTAGGGAGTAATGCTGTGCTGTGGGCTCATTTGAATAATCTCCCCACTCATTAAACACAGCTGCAAGGCAAGAGGCAGAAGAGTTCAAAAGGCAAGCCAAGGGAATATATTAGTAATAGAATTATCCTTTCGGCCTGTAGGCATGTTTTCCCAATATTTTTGTACTTCATTAATTACAACAAGAACACTTTTGTCACATACTAAAGAAAAAAAAAGCCAAAAAAAGAAGGTTAGAGGGATATTTTGACTAAGAGTGTTGAGTACAATGTGTACATGTTAGGAAAGTGTTAGGTATACTGCAATTAAATTTTAAGAAAATCTTTGGATGTTATCCAACGAGTCATTTCTTCATTGTATAATTTAAATCCCTGGTGAGCTAGGATTAGAAACTGTTGGCACAAATCAGCTTCATGAGTCACTCTATCCTTAGTGCTGTGTGCGAACATCTCCACACAGCTCCCAGAGCTGTGTGTGTGTGTTTGTGTGTGTTTGTGCTTGTGTGTGTTCCCACCTGCACATCCACCCTGCTGGGTGTTTTCTGGTATAAATCCCAGAAAACCTCTGACCCACACCCACATAGGTAAACAAATTTATTACAGAAAATATGTAATGAGAAAGAGAGAACAGCAGAAATGAAAAGTATAAAGAGAAAGCAACACTTCCCCTCCTTTTTGCCCTTGAGAAAGGGTGCTCCGGGTTTCTCTGGAGTTTCGGCCGCCAAGGTCGTGATTTTATTTCTGATCTATTGTCACTCCTTAATCTCCCTTTACCACAGAATCTTGTGAGGATGACTCACCAGCACGACACTTCAAGATATTAAAATACATTTAGATTTTGAATGGTTTCACTCTGAATCCCATTCTCTGTCCCTTCCTGGGTCGTGGCTTGTTTCAGGTTTTATTACCCCAGAGACTCATATCTTTTCTAAGCTGGAGCGGATGATAGCCACTTGGTCACATGCTTTCTATGGGGAATTTGATGATGTCCTGCTGTCTAGAGCTGGACAGCTCCGTTGTTTTTCTTCTTTTCACACACCATGTAAATTCACAGAAAGGGAGGGTTGATGTATATGAATCCCATTCTCTGTTCTCACGTTAAATTCTTCCTAAGACATGAAGCAAGATGGTGCTTTAAACAACAACTGAAGTTATTTTCTCAATTTTCAAAAATCCTGCCCACCCGGCATTATATGAGAACAGCTTTTTAAGTGTATCGCCAGGTGAGTAGACAGAAGCCCCATTCTTAACCTAGAAGCCATCTCCAATTGACAACTGCTTGCAAAGGAGAGATTATTTTTCTCTAACAGTCTTACGGGGGATAGAAACCACTCTTTTTTTTTTTACTCTATTTTTTTATTATTTTTTTAACTTTTATTAATTACACTTTATTCATTTTGTATCCCCCCCATAAGCCCCACTCTCCTCCCCTCACGGTCCCCCTCACGGTCCCCCCTCCCCCCCTTTCTGCATGCATGCCCCTCCCCAAGTCCACTGATAGAAACCACTCTTTTTTGAAACCACTCTTAACTACAGCTCCTATGCCAGCAGTAAAGAGCAAACACAAAATGGCCTCAATAACATTTTGGAAGTTCTTTGTCTCATAATGTTTTGTCAGAGCGTTGATTCTATCTATCTATCTATCTATCTATCTATCTATCTATCTATCTATCTATCATCTATTTATTTACTTTACAGGTCCTTTGCATATATATTATACATTCTGGTTTTGTGTTTTTGTGGAATTTCTGTGTATGTTTCTGTGTCTTTATGTGTTTCTTGCATTTTATCTTTGGCTCTTTTTCATTTGTTTTGTCACATTCTATTTTATTTGTTCTTGTTTGATCTTATTTTGTTTTATTATTTTTATACAACTGTTTGTTTTGTGATAAGGGAGAGAAAGGATGGGGTTTTGGATGGGAGGGGAGGTAGAGAGGATATGGGAGGAGTTGGGAGAGGTGAGCTCTATTCAAAGTATATGCCATTGAATTTCAATAAAAGAAAAATAGAAGAAAAAAAGTGTATTTCCTGGAATCAGCATAGTGCTACTTGCATGGCAAAGCTTGATGACCAGAGCAATAGCTTACCTCTGAGCTTTGGGGTTGATCCCATCTCTTCTATGTGATATTGTTTCTGTTGGTTGGTAGGTAAAAAGTGAGACAATAGGCTAAAGAATGTATTCTCCAAGTAGCTAAGCTGTGGGTCTCTTAATGTGAATGTTACTTTATATGACATAAGTTCATTGGGCTTGGGAACTTGTCTTTTTGGGATAAAGACTCTGCTGTGGAGATTTTATACCCAACAGGGGTGTTGTGGTGCTATAATAAGGAAAGATTTTAAGATATTGGCTTTGAAGTGAAGGATGCAGGAAGCTACCACAATCTGGAGAAGACAAGGAGTGAATTCTCCTCCATTGCCTTTGAAGAAAATGTGGACTTGAGAGTACCTTAATTGCGGCCATAATGGACACGTGACTTCCAGAAAAGCAAAAGAATAAATTCCTGCTGTAAGCCAGAAAGAATGTGGTGGCTGTTTCAATGCGACTGGAAACGAATGCTGTAGGGCAACTCAAACATTGAGAGTAGGTAACAAGGCAAGTGATCCTACATCATAGTTACAAATTCTGTCTCTGCAAGTCAGTATTTCTAAAACTGAGGTACCACCCAGCTGTTTTCTTCAGAGTAATATTGATAAGTGGAAGTTCAGCAAAAGAAAAATTGAACCTATTAATTTAATGGGTATAGATTTAAAAAAAAGAGACATGGAACTTATTAACTTATTTATGCTTCGAGTACCGACTTAGATGCCCAGGAAGGAAGCAGGCATTGTGTGGGAGTACACATGATTCCTCTAAGACAAGGCTACCATTGTGTTGTCATTTTCAGTTGCTTGCCATGGTCAAGGTGAAAGTCAGAATATCTGGAGAGCCCGGGAAGATGCACATTGAAGTTTTCTGAGCCAGGGAACCTAAGGTGTAAGACCAGACTGGGCTGCCTACCGATCTCTGTGTAAGGTTGAGGCATCATGGGCTTTTCCTTGTTTAGATTTGCGTGTTCATTAGTGTCATCCTTGTTCAGGTCACATTTGGCACTCAGGAGTGGGAGACGTGGCATTCCCCAGGGAAGAGCACAGAAGTTTGTTTTCCAGCACCAAATGCTCAAGTAGATACATACTTGTAGCATTATATACAGACTAAACAGGTTTTATACTTAGGAGTGTGTGTGTGTGTATGCATGTGATAACAATTAGTTCCAAAATAAAAGAGGTCATGAATTTGAAGGAGAGTGGGGAGGGGTATATGGGAGGGCTTGAAGGAAGGAAAGGGAAGGGATGAATAGTAGAATTAAATTATAATCTCAAAAATAAAAGAAGAAGAAAAATGTCTTTAAAATGAAATAAAATAAAACACACTGTGGATCCAGATGTAGAACTCTCAGCTACCTCTCCGGCACCACGTCTGCCTGCATGCTGCCATGCCTCCTGCCATGACGATAATGGACTGAACCTCTGGACCGTGAGCCAGCCCTGAGTAATTGCTTTCCTTGCCATGGTCGTGGTGTCTCTGCACAGCAATAGAAACCCTAACCACAGCATCTATATTAAAATCTATTAAAGTGCACCATTTAGTTTTTATTGCAGTTGTCCTTGACTTTTCCTGATCATCCTTCCGCTTTGTTCTTGACTTCCCTCGTTGGTGGGCTGTCAAGGACACTCAGCCATCTCCATTGCTTCCATTCTGGCTTTCTGTCTCTCTTGTGAACTCACCCATAAATTTATCAATTTAACTTCTTTTTAATTCTAGTTAACTCTGAAATGTTTCTGCCGTGCACAGCAGATTGACTCTGAGTGTCTTCATTAGCCCATCTGAAAGAACTCACACCATGATGCTGCCACATCCTACACTCTTTTCTTGCAAAATACCATGCTAGGTAGCTCATAAACCATGGGGTGTGTTTCTTGTAGTTACTGAGGATGAGACAAGTCATCTTCCTGTACTTTCATCTAGATAGAGACATCTTCCTATCTTTTTCCACACTAAGAGGGGCAGGAGAGTTATTTGAGCTTCTTTTACAGGGTATTTCATATACAGACTTCATCATCATGATTGTCACAGCGTGGCGGTTCCATCTCCTAATGCTGTCCATTGCCTTGGGGCGTAAGATGTCAGGGTGTGAATTTCAGAGGACACCAGCACTCACACCACAGCATTCTGACCATGCCTCCCCTAAATTTATTTCCATTGTATATCTAAAACAACTTCATTTTCTTCCAATAGCCTCAAAGCACTAGCTTGTTCTAGCATTAACTCAAAGGTCTAAAATCCAGTCTCACCTAAATATCATCTAAATTGGGTTTAACAAAGCTTCAAGCAGTGGTTTCTTGTTAGATGCATTGTTCTCAAGCTCTCAGACTATGAATTCAGATATGTTCTGTGCATCCAAACTACAACAGTGGGGCAGGCGCAATATAAGCATTGCCATCCCAAAAGGAAGAAGCAGGAAGGAAGAAAGGAGCAGCAGTTTCCAAGTAAGTCCAAGTCCCAATAGGGCAAATACTATTACATCTTAAGGCTCCAGATCGATGTGTTTGGCTTGGCATTCTGTTTGCTGAGAATACATTGCTGTGTGGCCCTCCAATGTGTCAGGTGGTACCACTTCCATGGTTTTGCTGGTGTAGCCTCTGTTGTAGCTCACAGATTAGAGCATCATGTCTGAAGGTCCTTACATTGAAATGGAAGACTGATAAATGTATTGGTCTGAAGTGTCAGAGCTGGCCCTAAGCCTGTGGCTCCATCAGGCAACTCTGGTGGATTACCATTGATGTGGCTTCCTTCCTGGGTAGTATTCCAAATTTTTTTTATGGCTCTATCCTTCAATTCAACATGCCTCATGACTCGTCTACTTTGTAAGCTAGAGGATAGGTACTGCCTGATTGACACCAAGGTTCCAAGGTTTATCATTTGTTCCTTTTGGATGAGCAGCTTGATTGGTTTACACTGTTGCTAGATCTTCCAGGGATCATGGGGCCAGGATGGAGGAAGAGGAGCCTTGCAGGCACACTTTTTCTGTGATGCTCACACTCTGAGCTTATTATGGAAGGAGAAGACCTCTAGCTCTCCAAAATTCTCTGGGTGAGTGTTTTTTCATCATTTTGGTAATAGTATTTGGATTCCCTGTTCATATCGATTTTCCTATTAAAATGTTGCTTAACTTGATCCTTGGTTTTCTTTTTTAAATACATTTTTTCCCTTTATGATATGGTTGGACTGAGAAGTTTTAACTTTGCTTCAAGTAAAAATATTTGTCTTATTATTTATATGTATGTGTGTGTGTATCTGTGCAAGTATGTGCACACTTATGTGTGGGTGCCTGCAGAAGCCAGAAGAAGGTATTGGAGACCCTGGAACTGCAGTTGCAAGAAATTATATATATGAGCTGTGTTTAATTGTTCCTACCACTGAGCTACAACCCAAGTCCCAGAAATTTATTTCTCAGAGTTCTTGAGAGTTTAAGGCCAAGATAGCATAAAATCAGTGTTTGATAAGGGCTCATTTTCTCATAGTTGGTGGCTTTTTACTTTGTTCCCATATGGTTAAAGGGCAAGAAATTATTTTCCCCCTTTATTTTATATCTATGGATATTTTGCTTGCTTGATTCTCTGCACCATGAGCATATAGTGCCCACCGAGACCAGAAAAGGGCATCAAATATCCTGGGACTGGAGTTAGGGATGGCTGTGGACTGCCATGTGGGTGCTGAGAATTGAACCCAGGTCTTCTGGAAGAGTAATCAGTTCTCTTAATCTCTGAGCCATCTTGGCAGCTCGGATCTCCACTAAGGAGAGCAGGGGCTGCCTCTGTCATGATCTAAGTTGCCTGCTCTTTGATCACTTGTTCCTGGCGAAGTGGCCTTACTGGGCCACAGAGGAAGAGGATCCAGGAAGTCCTGATAAGACTTGACAAACTATGAGCAGATGGCAAAAGAGGAGAACATCCCCTTTCGGTGGACTAGGGGAACAGGATCAGGGGGGAAAGGGAGGGTGGGACTGGGAGGAGTTGAGGGAGGGCGCTTTAATCAGGATATATAATGAATAAATTATGAAAAAAACATAAAAAATAAATAAAAGGGAGCTGCAGAAATGAAGAAAAAAAAAAGAAGGACATGCATCCCATTTTTGAGGGGTTCACCCTCATAATCCAGTCACGCCGTGAAGGCTTTCCCTTCCAATGTTACAATGTGGGTAAGGATTTCCGACCACAGCATCTGGCTGCTTCAATGCAATGCGCTCCAAATATTTTTCCTAGTGTTCTGACTTCATCTGATCTTTGCATGATAACCTCTCATGATTCTCTATTAAGTCCCTTTCTGGGGTCATTTAGCATACTTTATCTAGTCCCATCTTATCTATGACGTCACCGCTTAATTTGTAGCCGCTAGGACTATGACCCACAGCCTTCAGCTCCAGTTCAATTCCTCTGCTGAGCTCTAAGCATACCTGCCCGTCCACCCTCAGCCACCATCTCCATGTACCTGGCATTTCATAAGTTTACAAAACAGCTTAGCAGTTCTTCCACAAATGTGCGCATCTCTTGTATTTTCATTTCTTGTTGTGGATAACATGTTTCAGGCCCTTGGCTACTCTTCCAAACCTTGACGTCATCTTTAATGCACAAATCCTAGCTTTACAAACTAATTTCTTTATTTTTTTAACCACCAAGTCTCACTTTCTTCATTTACAAAATTACTCATATTTATTTCACAGACATGAGGATTTTACAGATGTCCTTGTCAATGTCAATTAGTGTTTTGAATAATATATAATAAACAGTGTTGAGTCCTTCATTTTTAACAATTCTATACTCCATGTCCAGTCAATCACCAGCATCGTCGGCTCTTCTGTCTGTCTCTGTACCCATGTCTACTGTAAATGCCTTACCAGTTTACTCACTTTTCAGATTTTAGTTGCTCCCTAGGCAAATCATTTCAATGGATTTTCTTTACTTCTACTCTTTCCATTGTCAATCATTTCCCACCATTTACCCAGAATCATCTCCTTGAACTGATTACATAATCTTTTTTTTTTCCTGGACCTTCATGAGATTCCTTTGTCTTGCTATAGCATTTAAATGCCTTCACAAGGTTGCTATGATCTGGAATCTGCTCATCTCTCCTAGATCACCTCAGGCCCATCTGTTTTGAACGGCAATGACAGGCACGTGCCAATCTCTTTTCTCGGGGACTTTCTACTTGCTCCCTTGTGAAATAATTTACTTCCTTGCCTTTCCTAAGTTAACTCTAACCCCTTCTTTGAGATTATAAACCAGATGTATGACTTAACTCTACCACTGTATGCACTTTCTCCCCCCCCTTTTGGTTTTAATTGACAAATAAAGTGTATATATTCAAGTTATGCCAGTGTGGTGTTTGTTTTCCATCCTTTAATGGTTACCACATCAAATCACTCACCATGATCTTTACCACACATGGATATGGATATTTGTCTGTATGTGTGCATGCGTGTGAATGTGACAAGACCAGTGAAAGCTTGCTTTCAGCAAGTTTCAAGTAAACCATATGGCCTTATTGATTATAGCCACCATCCCATACATTAGATTCTCAGAGGTTACACATCTTATACCTGAAAGTTTGTAGGTTGATTTTCATCCATTTTGAGTTGCAATAAAAAGGACACTCAAAACTAGATAATTTGTAAAGAAAACTTGTTTGTTTTGTTCTCAGTTTTGGAAGCTAAGAAGAACATGGGCTATCTCTTAAAGATACCAATTTCACTTCTTTTGGGTAGACACTCAGAAATAGGGTTTGCTCAGTCACACAGTAGATCTATTTTCAGTTTACTGCAACATACTGGGTGGGTGCCACATGCTGGATTGAGTACTGGAAGAAAGTGGAGGGGAGAACAGATTCTTGGGGAAAACTCACGGCTGCTGATCTTGTATTGTAAAAACTGGGTCTTCAGCTAACTGATCCAGTCCTAAGAAAGGTAGAGCTCAAAAATGCCAGAGTAGACTGATTGTATGAAGACTTTAGCTCACCTCTAACACCATGACCCAAGCTTTTTCCAGAAGACCTCATATTCTACAACATGAAGAATTAAGACTCAACCTAAGTTTTGGTGGGAGCAAACCACATTCAAGTCACAGCGTACTCTTTGATAAACACCTTCCCATTTCTTTCTCCTCCCGGCCTCTGACAGCTACAATTCTAATTTTCTGCTCTTATAAATTTGAGTGATTGAAATTACACTCATAAGCAATGTCATAGAGTATCTGTCTCCCTGTGTCTGGCTTTTGAAATTGAGTTCAATGTCCTCCAGGTTCATCCATGTTGTAAGATTATGGCATAATTATCTTCTTTTTTATGACTGAATGATGCTCAATTGTCTGTATCTGAAAATTAATACCCAGGTCTTGTCCATTTTGAGTTTCAATAACAGAACATTTCAGACTAGGTAATTTATAAAGAAAAGAGGTTTTTTTGGTTCACATTTTTTATTCATTTGTTGATGGACACTTAGATTATTTCCATATTATGAAATTACTGCAACAGAAGTAACAACATTTTTTGAAATGTTATGAAAAATCACAGGCAACAACTGCACAGATAAACAGGAAAAACTATATCAAACAAAAAGCTTCTGTATAGGAAGAAAGCAATCAACAAAATGGAAGGCCAACCACGGATTCAATAAATTATCTGCATCTGTGTAGTGGATCCAGTGTTGCTATTCCAAATATATAAGACAAGTTATACAAATGAAACCATACCAAGGAACAAATCACCTTACTAATAAATGAGTGAATGACCAGAATAGATATTTTGTCAAAGCAGATATCCAGAAGGCTTCAGCATCAGGAATCATTGGGGAGGTACAAATCAAAATTACAATGAGATGTCAACACACACCTGCAAGTAAAGAACCTGTGGGAATGTAAATGTTAGAGCTGTTAAATTGAAAATAGAGCTGTTGTGTGACTAAGCAAACCCTATTTCTGAGTATCAACTCAAAGGAAATGAAATTGCTATATTTAAGAGATGTTCCATGTACTGCATTTGGTTCCGACATACACTCATGGCAAATGGTCTGGAGGCTGCCCTTCATGTAGGGCTGGTAAGTCTGGTGGTTTGAATGAGAAATGTTCTAGACATGTATTTGAACCATTGGTCCCAATTGGTGGGGATGTTTGGTGAGGTTAAGAGCCATTAAGAGGTAGAGCCTTGCTGGAAGAATCATATCATTGATGGTGGGCTATAGCCTGGCCCTACTTCCTGTTTCCATTTTGCTTTCTGTATATAGATGAAAAGTGATCACTCTGCTTCCTGACTGCCAGGCTGGCCTCAGCTCCTGCTGGCACACCTTCCCTGTCACACGGACGTGTTGTCTCGGGAGCTATAAGCCAAAATAACCCTTTCTCCTGTAAGTTGTTTTATGTTGGGGTATTCTAGCGCAGTGACAGAAAAGAAATGAATGCAGTACGCTAGTAAATAGCACAGCCAGTTAAACTGACATTTCCAATAAACTATGACTACATTTCGGTGTAAATATATCCCGTGGGGTCTTATCTCCATAGACTAGCCTCATTTGAGACAATGATCCCCACTGGTTTACAACACCTAGAACTTGGCCCCATGCACAGCACACACCTCAGTCACTGTTTAGGGAAGGAACATGCCATGTAACCGAGTCCACGTGTGCGTTTGTGTTTCTGTACTATATTTCTACATGTTCGTAGACTGTCCTATTGGACTATTCTGATTACAAAACATGCTCAGTTTCATTACACACACCTCAGGCGCATTTAAAAGCAATCAGAGAACCTATGAATGATAGCTCCCGCTGCAGTTCCCTTTGTAAGGATTCTTTTGTAGAGTCTTGTCTTTAGAATCTTCACTGTGTCACCGTAAAGCGTGCTTCAGCCACAAAAGATGCAAAAATGTAAGCTGCACGTTTTGGCTACCATTTAGATCAACTGAACGGCTTTTGTTCTCTCTAGTATAAGTGTTTTCTGCTTTTGCCTAGGACAGACGTCATCTACCAAGGCTTATCTGGAGAATCATTAGATGTGGAAAAGAGCAGCGGTTTGATTTTTCATTAATTTTAGCATGCAAGTCCACTTGAGAATGGATATGGAGATGTCATCTCTCAGGAACATTTTCAAAACAAAAGGAAAAGTAGGAGACAGTTCACAGACAGTCTCCTTTCAGGGAACACACGGGGTTCAGGTGGCCAGCGGAAGGGCTTTCTTTGTGCAGACTGAATGGATCAAAAGTAAACAAGTTCCAAGGTGAATGCCTGATGGTCTGAATCGCCTAATGCCTTCCCTCCAGAAATAAAAGCAAAACTCTCAGGCCTTTTGTAAAGGCTGAGACAAGGAAAATGCCATACCACCTGAGCTCTCCATTTGGCGACTTTCTCCTGTAATTGTGCTTGTTCAGGGATGTCATTTAACAAACAAGACACTATGCTGCTTTCAGACTTGGGACAAAACACCATCCTGTGTTTTAGTATACAGTTCCCAAGGCAGGTGGCCCTGGGGATTCAGACCTTGACTGGTAAATGAAATGAGGCAAAACTTTTCACCCACTTTTACTCTTTACAATTTAGTTTGGGGTTAGCAGTAATAGCAACAGCTTTTAGCTTTTTCAGTGTCTGTGTAATTTATACAAGTCTGAAACAAAGAGAAAATTCTATAAGAGAAGAAGAGCATGCACAACTCTGCTTCCCAGGGGAGTAAACACATTAAAATCAAAATGCGCTCTCCTTGCAGGATTTAATTGAACTATTTCTCAGTAGCTGGTATTTAGTCTGTGTTATTTATATTTAATGTAGCTGTAAGTAGGAACATGGTGAATTGGATCTCTGGGCTAATCATGCTGACGTGTTTTGGATAAAACTTTAGGGCTTTGTGTAGCACAGTCTGTGGCTGGGCTAGTGTGGCGTTACTGCATTTCTAAGGATGGGCCCCATTAGCTTATGCTTTCCCAGATAAGGAAAAGAGAACCACAGTTAGGGACAGCAAGAGTCAGGAGCAGTGTGCAAGGAGCGAGCACAATAAAATGCACTGTCTGGGCTGTCTCCAGAAACCACGGGGAAGAGCATGATCTGTGCTGCTGCTGACTGGAAACGGCAAGGAAGCTTCTTTCAGAGCGGTACTGACTGCAGACACACACTTGAGAATGGGCGACATAGAAGGCTTCTACGACAATCTCTCTCCCACCCCCAGCCTCTAAAGAAACACTCTCGACAGGAAGCCAGTGAAGAGAACTCTTAAAAAAAATGTGATAAGGATGTTGGAGTATAGCTCTTCACAGTTGGTGGCTCCTGGCAGGGCTGCTGGTAGGGAAGGACTCAGTTTTCTTTAAGGGGCTGGTCACTAGGAGTTTGAGTATATGGGCAACACAAATTGGACTTTGTGTGTGTGTGTGTGTGTGTGTGTGAACTCACAAGGGCAGAGGCAGGGAGGACTGGGAAGTGATTGGGTGCATTATATAAAAATTTCAAATAATCAATTAAAAATATGTTAAAAAAATGAAATCTTTAAAGAAGTCGAGTTTGCTCTAGCCATTGTCAACGTACATTATTGGAGATGGAGAGAAGACGGAGGTGGTAGCTAGGACCACTCTAGAATACCAAGGAACAAGTTGTGCTTTCCTGGTCTCTTGCTTCCTTCCTTTTCATTGCTATTTGCAGTTTATGCTGCCTATTCCTGTCACATGGAATAGTCTGTGGTTGGGCTAGTGTGGTGTTACTGCACTTGCACTTACTATTCCTGTCACATGGAATAGTCTGTGGTTGGGCTAGTGTGGTGTTACTGCACTTGCACTTACTATTCCTGTCACATGGAATAGGTATGTGAAAACACACATTCCTGACACCAGTGGTGGAAGAGTGGAGGGCAATGGCCATAGTTTCAGGGTTACCAGCTTAGATACACTTTAAAACCATGGCTCCTTCTTCTTTTTTTTTTTTTTTTTTTTTTGATTCAGTGATTGTAGAATAATGATATTTCAATGCCACCAGGTTGTGAGAACTGACGGGTGTACATCTGCATAGCTCAAAAGCCAGTAAACCCCTAAGACTGCTCATAAGAGGCAAGAAAGAAAGACTTCTGGGTCCACAATCTGCCCTGTTTAGTTTTTAAAAACAACATTGGACACCTCAGAGTCATTCTTTGTTTTTGTTCAGGGTCCAAAGTCAGAGAGAGACTTTGAATCTCTGAATTCCAGCTGAATCTGGTATTTTTTCTATCTATCTATCTATCTATCTATCTATCTATCTATCTATCTATCTATCTAACTATCATCTATCTATCCACCTATCATTTATCTATCATATATATGTATGCATGTATGTATCTATCATCTATCTATCTATCTAATATATATATTGTAAATTGTAAAAAATAATAATAAAAAAAGAAAAAGAAGAAGAGAGCAATGACTCCATGATGCTAGTATTTAGCTCATTTTCTCCACTCTGATATAGAGCAAGATCTCCCCTGAGTGAGGACTAGTACCACCTGTAGTCCACAGGTCTTTCCACTTCAATTTATTTACTCAGGACAACCACCCACAGACAAGCCAGAGCCCCATCTCCCAGGTGAGTCTAAATTCTGCCAAGCTGACAGCACTGCCGTCACATGGGGGTTCTCCCATGTAAATATATATACATTTATCCTCTGGTAAACAATTTATTCTAACCATGCCTCAATTTTCATCTTTAAGGTGAAGAAAGTGATGCCACCTACTCTTCCTGGAACACTGAGAAGACTGAGAACAAGTGAGACCTTATAGACAGAAATCTTAGCTATTATTCTTCTCAAGCTACCAGAGTTCTGCTCATCTGCGTGCACCAGGTGAGTCAAACTGTAGGCCACCAGGAATGATGCTTGACTTTGTGACAATGGAGAAGCCAGAGAAGGGTTGAGAGCATCACTGTCCTTCAAGCTTCTTGAACTGTGTCACAGTCCCTTTGGTACTTGAGACAAGGCCTTTGTCTCTGTTTAGTTTGTCATCCTCATGCCTGGCTTGTCTCCCTCTGTGTCAGGATATCACAACATGTTTTGACTCTACTTACTGCTGTTAAGAGAGGGTACTTTTAATCATTTCATTTCCCTTTCAGCAGGTCCAAGTCCTTTACTTTCTTCAAGCTCCAGATCAATGTCTATCTTCCCTGCTTAGACCTGTGGTTCACCATCTTTCTTTGTCAGCATTTCTGAACCAAACAGACTGGGTTTTTACAAACTTGATTACTATTATTGCTTTTTCTTCTGTTCCCCTAGCAGCATTAGGTATGTAAGCTTTATTTCCTAACATAGAAAAGGGAATTTTGTTTCTTAAGGGTCAGAGGGAAATTCTGTGTTCCCTTTATTTCCTGTAGCACAGCGAGTTCTGAGAGTGGAGGAAGGATAGAACACATTTATTTTTGTCACCAGCTTATTTATGGAGAGTTCAGAATGTCAAGGAAATGTGTTGAGATAGATAGAAGCAACTAATTCTGAAACTAAGTAAGATGAAGAAATTCAGTGGGGGACTCAGGGTCGAAGGTTGAGAAGAAGGACAAGGAACTGTGTGTGTGGGGGCAAGTTTGCCTTGTGTGAGGCAGGTAGGACAATGAGTGTTGGCCTAGAATTGTAATTGATGAACCAACACTTAGCCCTTTGTGAAGAAGATGGAGAATTCTCCAGGAATCCTCCATTGCATGTATGTCATTACTCCATCAGTCACTGGCTGAATGTTCGTAGAAGTTACACAGAACCCCTTTGGCCCTATGCTTCCTTGATTATACAATCAAACACCCTCCTCAGAAAACATCAAAGCCTTCACTCAGTGGTTCTTAACCTTCCTAATGCTGTGACCCTATAAAATACAGTTCTTCTATTTGGTGTTCTGTTAGCTTCTTGGATGTTTATAGGCCTCTCTTTCTTAAGTTAGGGAAGTTTTCTTCTATGATTTTGTTGAAAATATTTACTGGGCCTTGAAGCTGGGAGTCTTCTATTATTCTTAGGTTTGGTCTTTTCACACTGTCCCAGATTTCTTGGATGATCTGTGCAAGGAGCTTTTTAGTTTCAACATTTTTTCCTTTATTATTATTATCATTTATTCAATTTGTATGCTGGCTGTGGTTCCCTCCCTCTTCTGCACCTTTGCCCCTCCGCTAGTCCACTCATAGGGGAGGTCCTGCTCCCCTTCTTTTTTTTTGCTTTTTTTTTTTTCAATGCAGTTTATTCAGAAACCTTGAACAATCCTCGGACCCTGGGGAAAGCCAGCCCACAGCTTAAATAGCCAACCCAGGCGTGCCACGTGGGCAATGCAGATAGGTCCACATACATGGAAGCAAGCCAGATCCTCAGCCTTAGCCAAATGTGGAATTGTTCGTGACAGAGAGCACTCACCATCAGGAAGGTGGAAGGCAGAAACCAGCTCCATCTTTAAGGCATAGCATTCCGCAGCTCTCTACAGTTTCCCCTTTTTGTTTTAGATGCATCAGGCAAGAGTAGAGGTCTGATCTCTGATATTAGAAATAAATTGGGACTTTGTACCGATGTTCGTTTAGGTGTCATCCAAGATTGGACCAGAAAAGAAAATCACCAAACACTAAATGTACAGAACAAAGAGAGAATATTATAAGATTCAAGGAAAAACGGCAAAGTCACATATAAAAGCAAACCTATCAGAATTACACCTGGCTTCTCTTCAGAAACTCTAAAAGCCAGAAGGGCCTGAACAGATATCTTACAGACACTAAGAGACCATACATGTCATCCATAATTGCTGTACCCAGCAAAACAATAAAATTAGTAATTTAAATGAAAAAAAAATGGGCACAGAACTAAACAGAGTTTTCAACAGAGGAATTTTGAAAGGCCGAGAAGCACTTTAAGAAATGCTCAACTTCCTTGGTCATCAGAGAAATGAAAACCAAAACAACTCTGAGTTTCCATCTCACACAGGTCAGAATGGCTAAGACCAAACTCTCAAGTGACAGCACATGCTGGCAAGGGTGTGGAGAAAGGGGAACCATCCTCCATTGTTGGTGGGAGTGTAAACTTGTATAATCACTTTGGAAATCAATCTGGTGATTTCTCAGATAATTGGGAATAGCTTTACCTCAAGAACTAGCTATACCTCTCCTGGGTATATACCCAAAAGACACTACATCATACAACAAGGACACTCTCTCTACTATGTTCATAGGAGCTTTATTCACAATAGCCAGAATCTGGAAATAACCTAGATGTCCCTCAACTGAAGAATGATAAAGAGGCTGTGGCACATTTACACAATGGAATACTATTAAGCTATTAAAAACAAAACAAAAACATGGAATTTACAGGCAAATGGATGGAACTAGAAAAGATCATCCCGAGTGAGGTAGCCAAGACCCAGAAAGACAACCTGGTATGTACTCACTTAGAAATGGATTTTAGAATTATAGTACAGGATAAGCATAGTATGAAGCACAGACTCAAAGAAGATAAGTAATGTAAAGAATCCAAGGAAGGGTACATAAATATCACTCAGAAGGGGAGAGAGAATAGACAGAGGTAGTGGCTGAAGAGAGGGAACAAGGTAGGAGAGGGAGCACAGAGAGTTGAGAGAGAAGAAAACAGACCTAAGGAAAGCAAGGGTGAGAGGACAGAGGATTGTAGAGACATGAGAAACTAAGAGGGGGTATCACCGTGACAAGTGGAGACCTAAGTCGGGGTAGATCCCTGAGAAGATATGTGGAACTTCAAGCAGAAACTCCTAATAGCAGAAGACATAGAGACTGAAGAGGACGCCCACTAACTAGACTAGTCTCATAGCAGGGGGAGGGGAACACCAACCCACCCTCAAACACTTCAACCCAAAATTTACCCTGCCCATAAGATGTGCAGGGATAAAGATAGAGGGAATGCCCAACCAATGCTTGGCCCAACTAAAGTCCCATCCTATCTGAGAGTGTCAACTGCTGAGACTGTGAACAAAGTTCTGCTAAACTTGCAGACAGGAGCCTGACAGAGTCTTCTGAGAGGCACTTCCCAGCAGAGCCTCAAAACTGATGCTGAGACTCACAGCCAAACATTGGCTGATTCACATGGCATCTTGAGTTAAAGTGAGAGGAAACAGAAAACAACCCAGAGGTGACAGGAGTTCCACAAGAAAACCAACAGAGCCAACTAACCAGGGTCCAGAAGGGCTTGCTGAGACTGAAGCATCAACCAAGGACCATGTATGAACTGGACCTAGGTCTCCTACAAACAAGTAGCAGATGGGCAGCTTAGGCCTCATATGGATCTTCTAGAAAGGGAAGTGGGTACTGCATTGGTCACAGACTCACTTGCCAGCTTTTTGATCACTTTCCTCTGGTGGGCCTGCCTTGCCAGGCCACAGGAGAAGAGAACAAACTCAATCCTGATGCAACTTGATGAGCTGGGCTGGATGGGAAAGGGAGGTCTTCTTTTCTGGGAAAAGAGGGAGGGAGGGGGTAGGAGGAAGGGAGGAAGGAAGGAAATGTAGGACTGGGAGGAAAGGAAGAAAGGGGCTACAACAAAGATGTAAAGAGAATTAAGTAAATAAATATATAGAAAAAAAATACAGTTCTTCATGCTCTGGTGACCCCTGACAAAAAAATTATTTTCATTGCTACTTTGTAACTGTAATTTTGTTACTGTTATGAATTGTAACCTTTAGGGGATCATGATCCACAGGTTGAAAACCACTACCCAAACTGATTCTAAACAGTTTTTTTGTCAGACCTGCTGGTGCAGGCCTGTAATGTTAGCTACTCAGGAAGCTGAGACAACAGGGTCATAAATTCAAAGCCAGTCTGGATTGTAGAATGAGTTCAAGGCCAGCCTGGGCAACCTTGTGAATGCCTGTCTTGAATGAAAAGTGAGAACTGGACTGAGATTATAGTTCAGTGGCAAAACACTGGCATAGTACACACACACACACACACACACACACACACACACTACTAGGTTCAATTCATATTATGAATGAATGAATATGAAAATACAAGTGTAATTGAAGGTGGAAAGGAAGTAAACAAAATCAGGCATGGATATGGACTGTCAGGTGTTCCTTATTTTAACCCTAAAGTGTACAACATAGTGTGTACATAATCCACTATGCCCTTGACTCCTTACGTGTCATCCTTTATGCATCCAGCACAGGCTGATGAAGTATTTTCTGGTAGGCACCGGTTAGTACTGCCAACAAGTTGGTGGATGAAGTGGGACTGTTCCTGCCTCTTGGAATTAAGAATCTGGTACAGGCACAGAAATGTAGTCTATATTGGTGATGAGATCCACGCAAGGTACAAACATGCTAGGGCATGTTGGGTGAGAGAGTTCAAACTTGGACTGGAGTCTGGGAAAGCTTTGAACAGGAAATCACCTCAGAGAACAGCAAGTAGAGGACAAGAGTATAGAAGGAATGACTCTTTTGTGAGAGGGAGAACGGCTTGGAGCTTAGAGACTGAAAGGAGAGAGTGATTTAGGAAATTTGGAAGGGACAGGGGACAGGTTATGAAAATCCTTTTAACATAACAAGAGCATTGCTTTCTGCTTTGATGCACAGTAAGGAAGCCTGAATGGGAAGGTAGGGAAATCTGCTTGGTGGAAAGTGAGTTTGAAGGAGGCTGAACAGTGCAAGAGAGTGAGCTGGGAGACAGAAGCAGCAGTCCTGTGAGTGACAGCCTCAGCCTGGTCTGGGTAATCATGAAAAATAAGCACTTAAGCTTTGCAGGCTCTCCATTTTGTTATCTGCACAGTGATAGGCTGACCTAAACACTCTAGTCATTTCTACCAATTTCTGTGGTTTGACGGAATGACAATACTTTGGAAGATGTGGTATTCCTAGGTAACCCTGTGAATGATGGACACAGACTGAACTCTGTCTTGCTGCCCTTTTAGGGGGATGGGAGGCTTTTCCTGTGTGTGTGTTCTCACAGAATTCCCACATGGAATGCTCTTCATATTATTTCCGATGTATCTATGGGACTTCTGACAACTGTTGCTTGCAATTTTTGTTTTGAGTCCAATTAGACTCTGGAATGTAAGCTAGGAAGAAGGGACAAGAATGTTATCTCCCGGATAGGACAACAGCATTGCAGTCGGGAACTCATGGAGCTGAGGATGTGTGCAGTGAGTTTCCAGAGTGGGCTGGCCCACAGTTAGGCAAGGATGGGGAGGACCTCAGAGTGCCCTGCCCTCACGGCTGAACTGCAGGTTCAAGGAAAAGGAGACCGTTGCCTTCACTTTCTGCTGCTGATGTCACGAGGCTCTGAGGGATAGTTTCAGCCCAGTGATCATACAGATGGCCCCGATGAAACTATGTGAGCCACAGAATAACCCTCAGAGTCATGAGTCTGGAAAGGGGTTGGTGTGGGTGTTGACAGGATAGGAGGGAAGTGAGAAAGGGTGAGAGGAGACAGTAAACAAAATATATTGTATACCAATGTAAAAAGTATTATTATTTTTGGCTAAATTTCTCTCTCTTTCTCTCCTTTACAGGAAGTTCTTGATATAAGAAACCAAACACCTTCAACCACTTGTTTGTTTCAACCCAGGATCAACTAGAAGGAAACATGGGAACATTTGGAAATACTTTTCAAATAAAATACTTTTTAAATAAAATAAAAATAAGTTCCCACAAATCTCAGGAATTTTATGACAATATGTAGGCTTCCTCAGATAATCAGAGGAGCTGGTTAGTGTAGATCTTACTGTTTCTTTGCTGAATACATATATATATTAATTGCAGAAAATTAAAAAATGAAGGGAAGCATAAAAGAAAAAAGTTGAAATTATAATTTAATTCCACCATCTAGAGCTAAGCACAATTTGGTGTTTTTGTTTATTTAGGATCAAGAGTCTCCTACCAATGTAAGTGGATCTGTTATCATATTTAGATGTACACCTCTGTGTTCTTTTGTTGACCTTGTGGGTGGGCATGGTCTTTAAAGGGTCTCTCATCAGCTATGCTCTTAATTCACTTAATGTAATATAATTACTATCAAGGCTCCCTGGTTAAATTGAAGAAACGTCCATTTTTCTAAGCCTCAGTTTACTCACCTGTAAATGGATATACTAATAGCACAAGTATCAAGTGAGATAGCTGTGCAAAAAGCTCCTGCTCTAATACTTTTATCTCTATAAAGAAAATTGAGCTAATCTCACTGTGTGATTTTGTCTTCATTTTTATGACCTCAGATCCTCTTTATTCAACCCTTGTTCTCTGTGACTCTTAAGTTTCTTCTCTGATTGGAAAGGCATGCAATTCTTTCTTTTAATGCATGTCTTTGAGGTTTATTTTAAAGCTTTGCTTAGTCTATGTCTATCCAATTGTTAAGAAGGATGTTGTATGGCCTTCTTTGGCCATGCAATAAAAATATCTAAATCCTGCAGCTCCTTTTGGTAGATGGTTCCTTGCATGCATATATCCTTTGAGTTCTTAAACAGGTAGATTAGTTTCTCTTGTTGCAAGATAGGGAAATGGACTTTGAGAGGTTAAGTGTGGAACCTGTGATCTGTTTCAAGGTATGGAGCTTAGAATGAAACCAATTCCTTAAGAGTCCAAACTTCGAAACTTTCCAAACTTTTCTTGGCTCTTCTCATTACCAATGATCTCTGAGTTGCTTTTTGGACAATGAGAGACTGAAAAAAATTACCTTTTTTCCCTTTTTTTTTTCTTGATATGAGCCCAATTTTTCAAGGGCAATGCTATAAAAAAAAGATTTTGTCTTTTCTACTAGCTCCTCTGAGGTTCACATCTCATTTCTTACAAGTCACCACTAGTCAGTTTTGATGTGCTTTGGTTTCAAGAAGTGCCATGGAGGCTGAAACATGAGTTTTTCCCTTGAGATTTATGATAAAACATTATATAACATACTTATATTATATGAAAGCATAATTAGAGACCAATATGAAATGGCAAAGAATGTGTGTTCATGTTGAACACATATGAACTTCTGAAGTTCAACCTGAGGAGACCAGTGCTGGGTATGGTTTCCAGTGGGGCTTTATTATTTCCTATTCCATCTGAAATACTATAATTTTAATTGTGAAGGGGATTCAGGGTACATTATTAGTGCTAAATGGTAATGCAATAGCAAAAGAAACTTCTGCAGGGGGCCTTGGATATTTGATGTAAATGTAAAACAGATTCCACTAAAATAATACATGTCAAATATAAAATCCATTGTTTCCAATTACTGCCACTTCACAGACTTTAACTACCTAATTTAGCCAAAGCATGAGGGGAAAATATTTTGTGCTTGAAAATGTAAATTAAAACGTTTTCTGATGCAGCCACTATGGCACATTATTGAGCTTGGCAGGACCCTGCTCTGTCTCCCATGGTCCATTAACCTGGCCCGGTGCCTTGGAGCTTATCGAGGCTGCAAGACATTCTTTGCTTCAGGCTCTACACGTTTGATAAGGGTTACCACCTTGCTAAATGGAGAAGACTGGGATGTGCCAACCTGGGGCTTTGACCAGAAATGCACGAGCTGTGCTGCTGTGGTTAATGCAGCTTTCTTTAATGCAGCTTTCTCTCTCTTTCTTTCTCTCTCTCTCTCTCTCTCTCTCTTTCTTTCTTTCTTTCTTTCTTTTGTTCTTTCTTTCTTTCCTTCTTTTTTTTTCTTTCTTTCTAAGTTGGGATCATGAACTCCATGAAGACTTTGTGGAAGTAAAACCACAAGTCGTTACTTGTCGGGCTGTATTTTGTATTAGAATTGAGATTTTATATATTTTAAAAAATTAATTTAATTGTATGTGTGTGGGTGTTTGGCTTGAATGCATGGCTGTGTATCGCGTGCATCTTTGGTACACACAGGGGACCTGGAACTGGAGTTGCAATGGTTATAAGCCGCTGTGTAGATGCTGGGAATCAAACCCAGGTCCTCTGGAACAGCAGCCAGTGTTCTTAGCCATGGAGATAGCTCCTCAGCCTGAGTTTAGTTCCTTTCTTTCTTTCTTTTTTTTTTTTTCAATGCAGTTTATTCAGGAACCTTGAACAATCATCTGACCCTGGGGAAAGCCAGCCCACAGCTTAAATAGCCTCTGGGTAGCCAACCCCAGCGTGCCACGTGGGCAATGCAGATAGGTCTACATACATGGAAGCAAGCCAGATCCTCGGCCTTAGCCAAATGTGGAGTTGTTTGTGACAGAGCACTCACCATCGAGAAGGTGGAAGGCGGAAACCAGCTCCATCTTTAAGGCGCAGCATTATGCAGCTCTCTACAGTTCCCCCTTTTTGTTTTAGACGCATCAGGCAAGAGTAGAGGTCTGATCTCTGATATTAGAAATAACTTGGGACTTTGTACCAATGGTCATTTAGGTGTCATCCACCCAAAGAGCATCAGACCCGCCGATACCTTTTTCTCAGAGGCGGGACCTGGGGCATCAACCCGCATGCAATCAGACATGCTCTTCTCTGGGTCGAAAGCGGCTGACCCTGAGTGCAGTGCTTAGCCTTGCATCCTGAGCGTAACATTTTAGCTTTTCATGGTAGCCAACCATGCTTGGGGAGACTGTCCTGCTTCAATGGCTGTAAAGGCCTGAATGGTCATGGCTGCATTACGCTGTTGTGAGACTCTAATCTTGCATATACACCACAGGCAAACCAAGGAGACCAACACCAGAAGGCCTGCTAACGCTCCCATGCCCGCCCATTCCTTCAGATGATTCATGGCTGCAGCAATCCATGATGATAGTCCTGTGGCTAGTCCTGCATTCACTCTGGTAGAATTTACCATGACAATGGCAACTCTCAGCTGCTCCATCGTAGTATCGAATTCTCCAGTCCAATTACCTAAAATATAGCTAGACAATTGTTTAGACAGATTTGCAGCACAGGAAAAATTCTCATGTTGTATGCTAGTGACATGAAGCAGCTGTGAGAGGAAGCAGGTGGAGCCGCCCTGCAGGAAGTTTAGGTTAAGGAACTTGGATCCAGGTGCACTTGAAGCCACATGTTCTATGTGTCATGCTCCTGAGTTAGCGATCCTGTTTAACTTCATCCTGCCTATGCTACTCTTCTCCCAGTATTGTTCTTAGAACTAAATAGATTCTCATCTCTCCTTCTTTGTTCCTCCTAATAGCTGTCTGCCCAGGCTGTGGGGCTTGCCTTAATCCCCAGATCTTGGACCTATATGACATGAAGCAGATGTGGTATCCAGAGGCCTCATATGTTTGACTTGTGCTAGTCATATTTTTGTCTCCCATCCAAGTACTAACCAGGCTCCAAACTGCTTAGATTTTGAGATTAGGTGATATCAGTGCATTCAGGGTGGTATGGTTGTAGACCAGTTTTATATGTCTTATGCCAGATACCTAGGGGAAAAAAGCAGAAAGTAAAATAAATTTTAAAATAACCACCACCATCACCACAAACAAAACACCAACTTAAAGATAGAAGGGTTTATTTTGGTTGACGAATTCATAGGTTTCTGCCCATGGTTTCTTGGTTCCATTTCTGGGGACCTGAAGTGAGGGTGAACATTTCTCATGACTCATGTCAACATGTCAGGAAGCACAAGGTAGAACAAGGCTGGAGACAGGGATGGAACACAGAAAGGCAAGGAAGAAGAGGATGAGGAGACAAGAGAGAGAAGAAAAGGAGATATTTGAGGCAGAATATATCCACAGCATATGCTCAGTAACCCACTTCCCCTAATTGGGCTCCACCTGCCATGATTTCATGCTTTCTAATAATTATTCAAGTTGAGAATCTCTCAGTGTACTAGTCCATGTATAAAGGCAAAGTTTAATGGTCCAATTACTTACCCAAAGTTTCATCTACACAAATCATGACTTCAAGACATGAGCCTCTTTGGGGCATACATCATATCCAAACCAAAGCACTCAAGTTTGGCACACAGGTATCGATCATTGTGAGTTCTTTCTGTATTCTTCATCTAGGTTTTTGGCAAAGCAATCTTCAAAGTATTTTCTAATTTGGGGCTGCTTTAAGTTAGCTCTCTTTCTTTTTCTCTTCCTGTTTGGAAAATAAGATTGATTCCTCATTGAAAACATAGTTGCTGTGGTCTCTTGGATGGAGATAAGCTTTGATTTAGGGCCAGATCATGACATAACTCATGAAAGAAATGATTGCAAGTTTGTTCTGGGATTGAACATGAATGCATTCCTGGCATCCTCCTCCTGCCCTTATGACCACTCACAGAAGACAGTGAACCTCTTGATTTCAGTTCGGGAAACTGTGCCCTACTCTGCTTCTAAAAAATGTTTTTTTTTTTTTTTTTTTTTTTAAAAATGTTTCTTTTCTCAATCTAACCATGTAGTTTGGATGGGAACAGACATTTTTTTGTCTTTTTTATTTTAATTTTTATTAATTACACTTTATTCACTTTGTAGCCCTCCTGTATCTCCCTCTCTTCTCCCCTCCCAATCTCACCCTCCTTCCCCCTTCTCCACCTATGTCCCTCCCCAAGTCCACTGATAGGGGAGGTCCTCCTCTCCTTCCTTCTGATCCTAGTCTATCAGGTCTCATCAGGAGTGGCTGCATTGTCTTCCTCTGTGGCCTGGTGAGACTGCTCCCCCTCAGGGGGAGGTGATCAAAGAGCAGGCCAATCAGTTCCTGTCAGAGACAGTCCCTGTTCTCACTACTATGGAACCCACTAGGACACTGAACTACCCTGGGCTACATCTGTGTAAGGGTTCTAGGTTATCTCCATGAATGGTCCTTGGTTGGAGTATCAGTCTCAGAAAAGACCTCTGTGCCCTGATTTTTTGGTTCTGTTGCTCTTCTTGTGGAGCTCATGTCCTCTCCAGATCTTACTATTTCCCACTTTTTTCATAAGATTCCCTGCACTTTGCCCAAAGTTTGGCCATAAGACTCAGCATCCTCGATACCCTTCAGGGTAGAGCCTTTCAGAGGCTCTCTGTGTGATAGGCTCCTGTCCTGTTCCCTGTTTTCTCCTTCTTCTGATGTTCATCCTCTTTGCCTTTCTGAATGGGGATTGAGCATTGTACCAGAGTCCTCCTTCTTGATTAGTTTCTTTGGGTGTACATATTTTAGTAGGTTTATCCTATATTATAGGTCTAGTATCCACTTTTAAGTGGGTATATACCGTGTGTGTCCTTCTGCTTCTGGGATACCTCACTCAGTATGATTTTTTCCAGTTCCCACCATTTGCCTGCAAATTTCATGATTTCCTTGTTTTTTTATTACTGAGTAATATTTCATTGTGTAGATGTACCACAATTTCTGTTTCCATTCTTCAGTTGAGGGACATCTGGGTTGTTTCCAGCTTCTGGCTATTACAAATAAAGCTGCAACAAACATGGCTGAACAAATGTCTTTGTGCACTTGAGCATCTTTTAGATATATGCCTAGGAGTGGTATGGCTGGATCTTGGGGAAGCGCTATTCCTAATTGTCTGAGAAAGCGCCAAATTGATTTCCAGAGTGGTTGTACAAGTTTACATTCCCACCAGCAATGGAGGAGGGTTCCTCTTTCTCCATATCCTCTCCAGCATGTATTGTCACTTGAGTTTTTGATCTTAGCCATTCTGATGGGTCTAAGGTGAAATCTCAGGTTCGTTTTGATTTGCATTTCCCTGATGACTAAGGACATTGAGCATTTCTTTAAGTGTTTCTTTGCCATTCTATATTCCTCTATTGAGAAATCTCTGTTTAGCTCTGTACCCATTTTTTAATTGGATTACTTGATTTGTTGCTGTTTAACTTCTTGAGTTCTTTATACATTCTGGATATTAGCCCTCTGTCAGATATAGGTTTGGTGAAGATCTTTTCTCAATCTGTAGGCAGTCATTTTGTTCTGATGACAGTGTCCTTTGCTTTACAGAAGTTTTTCAGTGTCATGAGGTCCCATTTATTGATGGGAACAGACACCTTTATAATTCCCATTCACCTGACCTTCACTGATTGGTCTAGGATAGAAAATCAGTTATAGTTGTAATCTTTTCTAGACTCTCGGAACTTAGGATGGGCAGAAGTGAAGCACAATCCCTGATGGTATGGTTGAGTCTATTTCTTGGTAGATGGAAAAATGTTACAATAATTCAGCACATGCCAAGAGAGGCAGAGATGAAAATAAAAATAAAAATAAAAAAAGGAGCCTGACATTTGGGACCTTCTGACTGATTCTGCTCCCAGGTCTGTGTCCAATAGTTTTAAAGCTAACACTCTGCTTCTGGGAAGGTCAAGTAGTAATTGTGTGTATTGAAACCTTTGTTGTCATCTATAGCTGAGTAGTAAAATGCCACTAAACTCAGTGCTTGTGACAACCACGCCTACTTGTTATTTCTTAGCTTCTGTGAGTCACAACTTCACAAAGCACCTCAGTGAGGTGATCCTGACTTGTGGATTTCCCATATTTGCTTTTATGTTAGTTGGAGCTACAGCTACCTGAGAGCTTGACTGGAACTGTAAGATCTGATTCCAAAGTGGCCTAGTCATGTGGCTATTTTAACCGCTGTTGGTGAGGAGTTTTCAGTTCCTCTGGAGAGCTCTCTGTGCTCATGTGGTATGGTGGATGTCTTTCCATAGTTTCAGCAATCAGGAGACAAAAGTGGAAGATGCAAATGCTTCCTATGGTCTTTAAAAAGACATGTCCCATTGTTTATACCCATTAGTCCCCATTCACAAAGGAATTGTTTGGACTCCAGGAGGCCATGTTGGGGGCTGGCTATTGTGGCCCCAGAGCGATACACTGCAGAGACAGATTCCACTACAGCTCATAGAGATTCTGATCACTGCACTAATCAGCATTTGCTCACAAGCTAGCTGCCATTATTAATAACATCACTGATCCTTCTGGATTTTAAATTCATACAACGAATTTCTCCCTTTTGCCACCTACATAATATATGAGTGATTCATGAATAGAGAAGTTTCCTTTTTGTCTGCATAAATCTTTCATTGGTCAAAGTTCTTCACTGAATGTTGTGTATAGAGAGGGTGTGAGAAAATGGCATGTACTCCCCAAATGGTTGTCTCTGCCCTTCAAGTTCTGTTGTCTCCACCATTCTTAAGTATATAGTTAGAAAAAGCAGATTGAAATAAAAACATCGGTATTTTAGATTCAAATTGCCATGTACCAACTCTATGATTTTGGCTAAGTCATTTAGCCTTAATGAGTGTCTTTCTTCATGTTGAAAAAGTGCTAAATATTTTTATGTTACAGTGAAGCAAGAGAATTTTATGGTGTAGTTATTTTTAAACTACAGGTGGTTCCTGAATTATCATGGTTTGATTTAACTTTTAAGAAAATATGAAACTGTGAAAGCAATACTCTTTGGGTAGAAACTGTACTTCACTTTTGAATTTTGATCTTTTCCTCTTGCTATGTAGGGGCTGTAACCCACAGCTCAGTCAGCCCTTGATCCACCACACTGTTAAGTAATGATGCAGGATGCATAGCATACTCTTTCAATTTATGGCATCTTCAACATTGATGTTTTGATAAACCGGGGTATTCAGATAGGATTGGATATGCTTAGTGAGATGTAACTCAAATGTACATTGACAAACTTTTGTAGATTTTTTTTTAAGAGGCAGAGTTTCTCTGTGTAGCTTTGGCTGTCCTGGACTCTGTTTGTAGACCAAGCTGACCTTGAACTCATACAGATCCACCTACCTCTGCCTCCAGAGTACTGGAATTAAAGGAGTGTGCCACCACTGCCCAGCCTGATGAACTTTTGTATAAATGCAACACTTGCTAGTTCAGAATAGCATCATGGCACTGAAGTAGAATCAGAAATAGAGTCTCAGCATTGGTACCCTCAGGGCCTAATTTCTCAAATATCTGTTTATATCCTGTGAGTGTCCTTAATGTATAGCATTGGATTAATAATAGTTTGAATTTCATACAAATATGGAGTTTATGTGGAGTACTCTCTTAATGTAAGTGATTGTACAAAACCAATAGAAAAGAAATTACAAAGCACTATGATAATGTGGGGGGGCAGGTAGGTACCATTGGGAGCATCTAGGAGTGCTGCTTAAATAAGACTTTAGGGTCATAGAAGATCTTCACTAAGAAACAAAATTTTTCAGTGAACTCAAAAACTGTGTTAGAGTTAGGGAGTTAGGTTAAGGGTGGTAGGAGAGGGTTTGGGAAAGGAGTATACTAGGTGGGAGAAAGAGCCTTGATAAAGAATGGGAGGCATGAAGGCACGCAGAACACTTGATAATTTTTCATTGTTCAAGGACCCAAGGGGTGGAGGCACAGCAGTAGTAGGAAACATGAGCTAGAAGAGATGCTCAATTAGAAGGAATGTTCTTGCAAGAGTGAAAGAAAGAATTTTCTCTGGGCTGCATCCTAAGGACAATGAGAATTTCCTGAAAGATTGCAAGATATGAAGAAGACATGACCAGGTTTTCATTTTAGGAGAATTACCCACTCAGGGTTTCTCAAAGGGCTATAATTGGCGGCATTTTAGGTGGTATAATTCTTCACTGTAAAGACTGATCATCTTACTTAGAGTTGGAAGATTAAGACTCTCCCCAAGATGGTACTCCTGAGCATGCTGTTTTTTTTTTTTTTTTTTTTTTTTATAAAAAGGGACTTTGTGAACAGAATTAAAGTTATGGACCTCAATCAAAAACTACATTGACACTTTACCTCAGCCAAAATGGCTCATAAACAAAATGAACAAATACTTGCTAGAATGGGAGAAAAAAAATTCTTATAATTACTAGTGTGACTGTTCAGGTACTATGGCAATTACAATGGATGTTCCTAAAAATGCTAAAACAAAACAAAACAAAACAACAACAACAAACTTCTGGGATTGGAGAGATGATTCAGTGATTAAAAGTCATAGTTAGGGTTTCTACTGTAGCAACAGAACACTACTGGGGAAGAAAGACTTTATTTGGTTCCTACTTCCAGGACAGGACAGGAACTCAGCCAGGGCAGGAACCTGGAGGCAGGAACGGATGCAGAGCCATGGAGGGGTGCTGCTTACTGGCTTGCTTGCCATGGCTTGTTCAGCCTGCTTTTCATAGAACCCAGGCTCACCAGCCCAGGGAAGGTACCACCCACATGGGCTGGGCCCTCCCCCATCAATTACTATTTTTTTTAAATTACGAATAAAAAAACAAGCCTTACAGTTGGACCTTATGGAGGCATTTTCTCAATTAAGGTTTCCTCCCATCAGATAACTCTAGTTTGTATGTCAAGTTGACCTAAAACTAGCCAGCACACTGTTTTTCTAAAGAAACAGAATTTGATTCCCAACAATCAAGTTAGGCAGCTCATAAATGGCTTGCTTCTCCATATCCAGGGGATCTGATGCTACCTCTGGCCTCCACAGACACTCTATACATATGACTTATACACACATACACACACATAAAGAATAGATGTACATATGACTAGCCATACCACTTCTGGTATATACCTGAGGGCATATAAATCAGTGTACTGCAGAGATACAGATGTATTCATGTTCACTGTTGAACTAATAAAATAGCTATAATATGAATGAGTACAGATCCACACAGTCAAGTGAATAGATAAAGCAAGTTTGATATATAACCAATGTAGTTTTAATTAGCTATAAGAAAGAAAAAAATAATGTCCTTTAGAAATGATCATATTAAGAAAAATAAGGCAAACTCAGAAAGACAAATACTGTATTTTTTCTCTCATATACAGAATGTAAATATGTGCATCAATCTATCTCTATATATGTATATGACATGAAAACAGAAACATAACTTCATGGAAAGGAAAAAGGTTATTAGGGTAGAGGTAGAGGACAGTAATGGGAGTGAAGGGTCAAGTACATGATATATCTGCGTGAACATTTTTATCTGCGATCTATCACTTTGTACAATGTATATATGCTTATCATTTGTGAAGAGTTATAGACTTCAAATAGGACAATAAATTGCATAGATTTGGTGAATTTAATTTAATTGCTTGGGCCCTTCAAAGTGGAAGAGGAAGGCAGAAGGTCATTTCCCATCATTGCCTTTGAAAGTGAGGGGAGCCAGGACGGAGAGGGACCCTAGAAGCTGCAATGATGGTTGATGATATCCAGGGATCTGGATCTCCGTTCTGCAGCCACAGGGAACCTAGTTCTGCCAACTCCTGGAAGAGGCTCCGAAGGGCATTCTCACTGGCTTCTCCTTCAGTTAGAGACTGGAGACTTTCCGAAGCTTCAGTTTTTAGCCCAGTTAGATCATTGACAGACCTGCAGAACTGAGGTAACATGTGAATGTCCCTTGAAACTCCTAGATTTGTGGTAAGAAAGCAGTAGGCAATGAGCATGCCAAGCATTTCAGTATCTCTGTTTCCTTCCACTTAATGTCAACATCTTCTTTCTCTGAAAACTCTGAAAACCACCCATTTACTCACATCTGCTGCTGAGCACAGGGAAGGTTTGCAGGGAAAGCAGTGTGCTTGGGGGTGTAGGAACAGGGCTGGGTAGAAGGCAGCAGTTAGGAGGCTGTTGGCTGTTTAAACTGAGAGAGAAGATGGCCTGGAGGAACACAGTAGCCATGGCAATAGAGAAGGGGATGAATCAGAGAAATAATTAGGAGGCTGAATCCAAGGGACACATCAGCGCTGTTTGATTAGTACTGGGGTGAGCAATCACCTCTGCCCTTGTCCTCCCCTGCCTTGTCCTCTCCTGCCCTTGTCCTCCCCTGTAACCTCCACCCCTTTGCTTCTACCATCTAGGAACAAACTATTTCTGCAGGCACCAAACGTCCCTCTTCTAAGCAAGAGGACCATACTCTGGAATCCATTAGTAGTTTCTACCGGGAGCAGCCAAAGACAGGAAATGACAGTAGAGCCACTGCAAACCCGAAAGGCCCCCAATGGACAGTGGCACCCAGGTGGTGAAACACAGTAATTGGTTGAACAACTTCAGCCACTCCACACTGCAATTGACGGCAGGAAATGAGGAGAGATTTTATGCTCCTCAACACCAGTAAGTCGGGAGATCCGAGTATCTGCAATGAAATTGGAACCAGCATATTTGGCTGAGTATTCCCAAACTCTTGGGTGTAGTTGGAGAGCATTTCACCCTAGGGAAATATACTAAACAATCACACACTGAATAATGCTGAGGTCAATGAGGACATGCTGCAGACATACCCCCCCCCCCACTTGCTGCTGAAGTCTCTCTGAGCCCATGTGAACTCTGTTTAGTTGATTCAGTGGCCCTGCTTTCCTGCTGTCCTCCATCCCCCCTGACTCCTACAGTCTTCCCTCCTCCTCTTCCACTGTGCTGCGTTTCCAATCCCCAAAAGGAAGGAGCTTATGGAGACCTCCAATTAGACTCACTTTTTCTATGTCTGGCTGTGGGTCTCTGCACCCACTCCCCTCTGCTGCTGGAGGACAAGGCCTCTCTGGTTACAACTAGAGAAGACGCCAATAGGATTAAGAATCATTTTGTTGACTTTCTCCAACTGTGTTTGGTTCTGCCTTAAGTCTCTGGGCTATCCAGTCTCAGGTTTCTGGCCATCAGGCAGTGTAGGGCATGGGCTTCCTCTCATGGGGTGGGCCTTATGTTAAGGTGAACATTGATTGGCCACTCCTATGTTTTCGGTGCCGCCATTGTTCCAGCCCATCTTGTAGGCAGGCAGATTGTAGGTTAAAGGTTTGTGTGGCTGGGTTGGGGCCCAGGTTTCCCTCTCTGTAGCCTGCAGAGAACCTTTTCGTGCCAAAGAGACTAGAAAATAGGGATGAAGGCTCCAAGCCCACAGCAGCTCAAGCTCTCTAGATTCAGTGAGCTGAGTAGAAATTGTTGTTGGCAACGCCTCCCCCTCAGTTTTCAGAGAATGACCTTCTGTCCTAACATCAGCTTGGGTTGTTAGAGATCTTCAGCTAACAACTCAGCTGGAATCCTTCTGCTGGGATCCTCAGCAAGCACTCTTAAGAGCCATATCTCTACCCCCTGTTTTTCTTATATCCTTTAAAAATAGTCCTTTTATTTTTAAGATCTTAATATAATTACATCATCTCTCCCTTCCTTTTTCTCCCTCCAAATCATCCCATACACCTCTAGTTGCTCTCTTTAGAATTCATGGCCCATTTTCTGTTAGTTGTTGTTAACATGCATATATGTGTATATACACGTATGCATGGATATATGTGTATGAATATGTATTCTTATATATTTATATATTTATAAATATCCCTATATAGTATATAGTCATATATATGTATATGAACATATTTCTCTATATTACCTGCTCAGTCTGTATAACGTTATCTGATATATTTTTCAAGGCTGACTATTCGGTATTGGAAACTCAATTGGTGTGCTCTTCTCTGAGGAAGACAATTTCTCCTTCTCTCAGCATACCTAAGTTTCTTGTTGTTTTTTGCGTAGCTTTGAGAGCTCCTGTTTCTCCTCTGTGCACTTGGTATGATTATTGTTGTTGTCCTTGTTCAGCTCATGATTAGGCAGTCATGTTGGTGTGACTTAATGGGGGTGCAGTTTCTAACATTACTAGGGAGCAGAGTCTTACAGCAAAGTCCTGATTCTTTGGCTCTTGTGATCTTTCTGCCCCTGTTCTGCAATGTTCCCTGAGCCTTAGTGCAGGATTTATTTTGTAAATGTACCCACTGGGACTGGGCTCTAGAATTCTGTATTTTGATTGGTTGTGGTTTTCTGTAATGGCCTCTATTTTCCTTATAGTCTTGAAAAGCAAGCCACAGTAACATCAAGTAAAAATTAATGATTTCACATATCTCTCAGGTATGTGTGTGTGTGTGTGTGTGCACATCTGTGCACGCGTGTGTGTGTGCTATTTCAGGTGTAGAGACTGATGACTCCTGCATATTCCCGGCATTGGCACTTCAGGTGACATGGTCAGTGTGTGGTACTCAGGCTAATTGTCAGACTTGGGGTTCATGGAAAAGTTCTGCGTTTCTAAGTCTGATTGAAATTTGCCATTCCTTATCCCCAGTAGGAAATGGTTGTGATGCAGGTAGCTTAGCTTAGGATCTGATGAAACATGAAGATCCCTTTTCTACTGCTGGTTAAAATCTACGTAAGTGGTGTCCTTCCTGCGTCTGAGCTCATGCTTCTGGGTACTCCTGCCCATTTACCTTACACAGGGGCATTTTTTAAAAACCTCCCTTCATCTTTTGCTCTTCATGTAGATATTGGGAAAATGCCAACAACGTATGGAACAGGTCTTCCTGTCCATCTTCTTGATGCTTTTCTCTGGACGTTATATCTCAAGGTTTGCCTGATTTTATAATTTGAGCTACCGATTTGATCCTCCATGGTTTAAGCTGCAGGGGAACTGCAGGACTGTGTTAAGATGCTGTGAATTTGGCAACTATTTTCTACATATTTGGGAATGGTGACATCTGTCTCTTGTTCTTGAACATGTTTCTGACACAGGCAGAGCTTCAGCGCCAGAAAGAGAAGTAGGAGGGCCCGGCATAAGATGATGTAGCTAATAAAACTATAGGTTAGGACTTTTTCTTCTATGAAAGAAAAATCCATAAATGACAAGACATCTCGCCGAGCCATTTTTCTTCTCTTGTCTTACACAGCCCTTGTGCTTGGCACATGCACAGATTAGGTTTACAGACCCTGTAAGGCAATTCATTCTGCCCTGAATCTAATGTCAGTAAATTTTGAAGGAAGTCAGCACAATGTGTTTTGGGCAGGAAAAGTATTGTCATTATTTTTTTAAATCCTCTTGTTTTTATTCAACCTGCAATGAAACTGTGACTAAGTCACTTACTCTTTTACATTTAATTATAAATTTTGTGCTATCTTTTCAGAATGAGGTTGAGTCCTCAGCCCTTGTTCCCCGATATCCTAGCTGTTCAGCTGTATAAGGGGTTTGTTTCAGTAAAAATGATTACTGGTATCTATAATGAAATTGTAATAACTCAATACTGTTTTATAAATTTTTGATTCACTCTGCATTTCTTATTTGACAGCTTGCCAAGTTCTGGTTTTTATCTGATCATCTTTGTATCAATAATTCATGAGGTTGAGATCTTCTGAAGACGGACACTTTTTCCCTCTTTGCTGAATGCTTTGCTTTTGCCAGCAAAATTATCGATTTGGATTTAATAATCTGTAGTCCATTTGGTTTGATCATACTTAGCAGGAAACCCTAGTAAGAACTATGGCCACATACCCGCCAACACAGAATCAATTACTCTTCTCTAATAAATGCAATCATTGAACCCCTGATCCATACTATTGCTTCCTGTGTGTAATTGATTACAGGGCTGTCACAGTTGAGACATGAATGGCCCCAGGTTTCCCTATTTGGATCCTTTCAACAATAGCAAAAGATAATCAAAAGAACCCAACGCTCTAGAAATATGATCGTAATCTCTTGCCGCCTCCATCAACATACATTTTGTCAACATTCTGCTCTCACCAGATTGTAAAAATGCAGCTGCGCTCAGGCTGTGCTTGCTCCCAGCTGTTCCTGTTAAAGATGATGGCAGGAGTAACAAGCCCATCCTATCACCTGCCTCCAGCATTGTTATAAATAATCAGCATCAAGAAAAGGAACTGACTAGAATTCAGGAGGGCCCCCACTAACATGTCTTCATCCGTTGTCTTATTTCCATGGAACCTAACTGGGGATATCTTTTAAAATTCAGCACTCCCATCTGAAATGAAGGACAAAATGCTGATACCTTGCTCACACGGTGGTAGAGAAATAATGAAATAAGAATCTCTGGGATACAATGTGCATGTTGGAGTATTTACAAAACTCCCCATGTCATCTGGATGAGTAGTTGAGGGCGAGACCCAGCGCTAGAAGGCAGAGCCTTTGCTACTGTCACTGGGGCCGGGGGCAGCTGTCATGGGCTTGCTAGAGATATGGTAACTTCAGGACCTCTCTCACATCTGCTGAGTCACAATCTGCCTTCAGGCAGCAATCCTCCCAAATGACTTTTAGTCACATTAAAACCTTAGAAGCATTGACTTAAATTACCATCACATGGAATACACTCAAGCCAAGAAAAATGAGCATTGAAATATCAGTATCTTCTAATGTTTCTGGAGGAAGTGGGATATGGACTCTGCTTTGAGCAGTTCCGAGTAACTCTGGTGATGCCCGCTGCCAGCTGTGGGACGCTGAGTAAGTCTTTTGTGATAGTTCAAATACTGGCTCTCCTTCTGGAGGTTTCTATGTCAGACCCTTGGTCTTCAGTGTGGCGGAGGGTGATGACAGACTTTCAAAAGGGGCATCGCGAGGACAGTGGGGGTGTGCTACTAGAAGAAATCATGGATCCTCAACCTCTCTGGCATCTTGCCTTGTCAGGTCTCTTTAAGCGCAAATTTCCACTAGGACATGATGTAGCCACAGAGCCTTCACCGTGATCAGCCAGTGCCAGTGCCAGTGCCATACCTGTAAGCCAACACCATCATAAGCTCTCTGTTTTCTTTTAATGATTTTAATTAAAAGATAACTCCACAATTTCCCCCTTTTTTCCTCCATCTAACCTCTCCTGCCCCCTCCATTATCTCTCAGATTCAGTTTTCTTTGATTATTATTGCATACACACATATGTATAAAAGTACAAATGCACATATGCAGCCTGCTGAGTCTGTTTAGTGTTGCTTGTGTGTATATGATTTCAGGGCTGACCACTGGGTTTAGGGGCTCATCTTTGGGAAATAGAAATTCTCCCGCTCTCAGCAGTCATTAGCTATCTGTAGGTTTTAGTTTGGGGGGGTGGTGAGGTGCCTTGGTATTTCCCCCTTCCACATTAGCATGTCTGTTGTTGTTGTCACTGTTAGGTTCTTGTTTAGGAAGCCATAGTACTAAGATATTGTGGATGTAGCCTCCTCCGTCACTTTTAGGAGACACAGTGTCACAGTAGACGCCTTGGTCCTCTGGGTTTTATAGTCTTTCTGCCCCCAACTTTTTTAGGTTGTTTCCATTTCCTAGCCATTGAGAACAGAGTGCCAATGAACATGGTTTAACAGCCATCCGTGGAATAGAATGTGAGTCCTTTGGGAACATGTCAAAGAGTGATAGTACAGCTAGGTCATATGGTAGATTATTTCTAATAAGCTTAAAAAATAAAGTTAGCTGGTCTTAGGTGTTTTTATAGTAAAAAAGTAGATTAACACATCATTGTAAATTTTAGTTTGCCCACCTGTACAGGGATAGGAATAGCATCCGTCTTCCTAGAAATACTGTGAAAATTTATCAAAAGATTGCATGTAACATGCTTAATACAAGTGCTAGATTCATTACAAGCAAATGATACAGTCTTTAATTTTTTTTTACTTTTGGCAATATTAATATATAGGTTATCTTCCTTGGGGGGAAAATTTATTGCTTGCTCAGATGTCCAAAATTCTGGTAATAACTCTTGTTTAAAACATGTCTCTATCCATGAAGCCAGTTGAAGCACCTGTTGGAGTCAATCACAATATTGGTCTGCTGCTCTCTGCTCACACTTGATCCCATGTCTCATTTACGGAAGGGACAACACAGAGGTTAATGGCAGCCTACAAAACCAGAACAGTGGCAAGTGAGCACAGTCATAATGCTTTCCTAGCTCTCTGGTCTGGGTGACTTCAGTTTCATTTTCTTCAGGAGCCACTCATCATTGTGTGTAAAAGGACACACAACACTGGCTTCCATGTGGGGCTGACTCTGTTCACCTAAATTTGGCCTGATTTGGAAAGCTGTCTTGGCTCTTTCCCACCAAATCCAAACAGGGACGTGAGGTCTTATTAAAATGACTGACTGGAGCCCAGCCTGCTCTGTGCTCCGAACCATTGACGGGAGCCAAAAATGTCCCCCAGTGTCCATAGTAACATTGTTCTTATTTTTCAAAATTAATCTAGCTGAATTTGCAAGGCTGCGTCACCTCCATCAGAGATGCAGACAGCCAGGACAAAGAGCTGTTTTGATGTTCCCAGCTGGGAACCCTGCCCTCAGCAAATACAGTTGATATAAATAAATGGTCTCTTGCCTGCCTACATTCATGCCCATCTGTTTGGAGGGCATGGTGCCCAATCAAAAGTTGCCTAGACACTCGCCATGGGCACCAGTGCCAAGGAACAACGATCTCATGGCAGCCTGCCTAAGGCTGTGAATGCCATCTTTTCAGCAGTGGGTTCTCATCTTGGACCAGAATGGGAGTGCTGGCGCTGTATGCTTCCTTAGTGTTGATCACACCTGTTGACAAGGCTGTGCCAAAGTATGAGAAGAGGGAGAGAAAGAAAAGTGCTACAGAGGAGCATCCCTGGGCTCTGAGGGCCTAATGAGCTCACTGAGACAAATTCTAATTAAGTAGAGAAAATCTTTGCCTGTGAATGCTCTTATGGGGCAGAAGATTGGTAGTCACTGGGCTTTATCGCATGGGTGGAACACAGTCTGTTCCCAGCTGGCAACGCGGCCTCTGTCTAATACAGGAAATAGAATAGAGCACTGGTCTTTGATGATATCAGGAACCAGAGGAGCTGATCCCCTGCTTCCCAATTTTTACCCGCCTACTGGCAACAATAAGGCCCGAAATGCACAAATCACAAGCTATAAAATCCAGGAGCCGTGTGTGCTTTAGGTTGCCTGGACTTGAGGAAGGAAATAAAGCCATCAGGAGAAAACAATGATGCAGGGATACTTTTTATGCTTATCAAAGTGAGTAAGTTTTCTTGGAGATTGTTACACACGATCAGAAATAAATTCATATACTCAGATCGCTAGGGAACCCAGACAGCATTCTTACTGCAAAAGATAGTAAATTACTAATCCCTGGGCACCATGAACCCCAAGAGGGCTAAAAGCTGGGGTCTAAGTGATGAAACGAGCTCCATGGTGACAGGTAGTGAGCACTCCATATTGCTAAGAAATTCAACAATTCAGGCATGCTACTTTACACTGCGGAGAAGAAATAGGTTGAGCAATAGCTGGCAGGAAGCTTCAAAGAAGCATGTCTTTTTCATACAAAACGGCCACTTGTTAGTGTAATATTAAGTTTTGATCCTGAATTTTCATTGCTTCTCTTAGCTCTGAATTTCCTGTCAACTAAAGTTGTGGTTCAGTGGTGAGAGAAGCATGAAAATGGCTTCACAAGGGGTCCAAGCGTTAATCACTGGTACTTGGTTCTGTAGGTAAGATTCCTTACAGAGCAGAAGAGACCTCCCAGCTGGAATGAGTCAAGGGTTTTGAGAGGTAGAGATTATCCTGGAATATCTTTTGGGCATCTGCTGCCATTACAAGAACCTTTTTCAGAGCACATGGCAACACGATATAGGAAACAGAGTCAATGACACGTTCTGAAGACAGAAGGGGGTTCAAAGCTGCTAGAAGCTGAAAATGCAATGAAATGTCTTCCCACTTTTGAGCCTGCAGAAGGAACCAGTCCTGGCGAGTCCTTGACTTTAGGCGAGGGTCTGACTTTGGAGTTCCTATAATCACTCTAGAAGTTTCAAGAACGGCTTTTTTTATGGAGCGTGTGTGCATGTGGTGGCGGCGTGTGTATGTGTACATGTGTGCACCTGCATCTGAAGGTCAGCAGTCAAGCTTACTTGTAGTTCTTCAGGAGTCATCCATATTGAATTTTGAAGTAGGATCTCTCACTGAAACTGCAGCTCCATCATTAAGTTAGACTGGTGGTTCGGCAAGCCCCGTGGATCTGTCTGCCTCTACCTCACTAGCTACAGGATTACAAGTACAAGTCAACACCATGGCTTTTAAAACTTTAGATATTGACCTTGGGTCCTCATGTATCTATAGCAGAGGCATTCATGACTGAGCTACCTCTCCAGCCCATGTTTTAAGTTTCTAATGCTGTAAATTTGTTACAGCAGTGATAAGAAATAACATTTTTTTTTCGTCACATACTAGACACTGTATGGCCATAAAAGGAGAGCTACAAGACAGTATAAAGTTAGGAGCAATATAGGACACGGGTAAAACTAACATTTGGCCTGTGAATGATAGTGTTAGCAGGCACAGTGGCCCTCCTACCCAGCCACAGCTGAAAATTTGAGCACAGCTTTGACTCCCTCTAAAAGAAACTGCTGGAGACCAGAAGTCATACTGACATGCATAGACAGTATACCTTCTGTGTGTTACAAGTTAAGGTCTTACACATTATTAAAACTATTGAGGCTCCTCAGATCTCTTCAGCCTCATCTGTAATTTGTAAGTGAGTGACTTAATGGGGATGATCAGTGTCGCAGGGCAGATATTAGCAGCACTTGGCCAAAGGGGCTGGCTTCATAGTCATGACTAGAGGACAGAGCCCTGTGGCTCGCTCTACGCAGTGAAGATTTAATACTGTATCTGTACTTTTGTTTATGTTTCTCTCAGCTGCTTTTGCTCACATGTGTGGTCTGTGTTATTTCCATGGTATTGATATTTTAATTTTTAATAATATATTTGTGTATAGAATTTTTTTTAGTAGTGATATAACTGACTGTTATATGTGTGTTTATAAGCCACAACTTGCATGTTATTCTTATTGTTTTGCTGATTTTAGGATATGCAGTTCATCTGTAGTTATTGCTCATATTGTCTCGGGTCTAATAAAAAAATCCACATAAGCTGCCACTGGGTTAGCTGTCTTTTTCCTTCCACACACTGACATGCTGTGCTTTTTACTCTCAGGTCCAAAAGACCATGCTGGAATCCAATGTGTTTTTCTCATTTGTTTTTCCTTTGTGACATTGTGCAAGTGTGGGATTTAGAAGAAGGCTCTTCCTATCAGGTCTCATCATTCTGCTTGCAATGCCCAGCCTGTCAGGCAGAATTCCACATGAATCATTGAAAGCGTAGCCATCCCTGCTCCAGTGGCAAGCAGTCAGGTCATAAAGACAGGATGTTGGTTTCGAACACACGTTCAGATTCACGCTCAACTAATGTCAATTAACGTCTCCCTACTGTGTGCTGGCCACGGAGTATCACATGTTTAAAAGCAGTAACATTTCAAGCAAACCCCCCCTAACCTGTTAGGGTGGCCTGTGCTGCTGAGTGTTATCAGTACACAGCTGTCCATACAGCTGTCAGTCCTGCCATCTCAGCAGCTAGGTCCTCATCACTTGCCTGCTTTCAGTAGCCTTGGCTTGTGAAGCAAATAGCTCAGTCAGGTTTAATACTTTAATGCTTAGTTTTCTTTCTGTGGTTTCAGTTTTTCACTTCAATCTCCCCCCCCCCCCTGTGTATGTGTGTGTGTTTATGTGTGAGAGAGGGAGATGGAGAGAGAGAACAGCAAGTCCTCATGTTAAGTTCAAATAACTGAATCAAGCTGTCTCATATACTCACCCATGCACCCCCAAATGACCAAGACTCTGCAAAAGGAAGAAGGGTAAAATTCACTATTTTAATGCTCCTTAGAAAATCAAATATTTAAAAATCGTTATAAAAGCTTCATAAATTGAGAATTTACAAAATTCTTATGGTCCTCACTCCTGTCTAATCAAACTAAATCACGATTCCTCTAAATTGTTTGAGTTTTATCTGTTTCCTATGAATTCATGTATTTCAATGAGCCTTTCAAGTAGCTTGCATTTGAAGAAAAGAATCACCCTGTCATTTCTTCATCTAGTAGCTGGACTTCCTTCTGCCAAAGCTTTCTTTTAGTGATAAAAGTAAATAAAAATAGTTTTTTTATTGGCATTTTCTGAAAGTAATTTTTATGTTTTTGGCTTGCAACCTGAGTGAGAGGTAATTCAAGCCTTCGTTATGAGGCTAGTCTCCATATTTTGAGATGTCTATCTCAGAGAAATGAGAGCAGTGCAATAGAATACAAAAGACCAGAGAGGAAAATAATTAAAATAGTATTCACTCGTTCACTTATCAATAACCATTTATTGGACATTAATTTGCCCTGCCTGACTTCCTTTTCCCTTTTCCAATTTTATTTTCCTGTCTCCATCAAAACACCACCATGTTTAAGAAACGGATGTTTAAGCCAAAGGCGATAACTTACAACCACATTCTCAGAATGTAGTGAAAACAGGGTCAGTGATGAGCCATTAATTCTGTCATGGAAAAAGACAGGAGGGGTGAGTTAAGGCATCAGGAGGAAAGGTCCCTCTGGGAGAGGTGGAGGTAACTCTGAAAACAGGGTCCAGCAGAGGTTCACCAAATGCTCTCCTGTGGGTAGGTCCCTCCCCTACTCCACAGAATTTCATGCTGAAATTAGACTGCTGTTATGGGATAAGGCCTTTTGGAGTGGCAGGTTGTTAGGAGAGATTAATGGCTTTCTCTTGAGACTGGCTTAGTTCACATGGGGATCGGTTGTCACTATAAAATGAGTCCAATCTTCCCTTAATGCTTCCTTCCTGACCTGAGACACCTAACCTGTTACGTGGTCTGTACTCTCATGTGGAGGCTTCAGTGCAAAAGAATAGATTCAAGTTGTTGACAGCTTTTGTGTACTTGTGGTTGTATTATGAGGACCCCAGACTTGTTCTGGCTTCTCAGTGGTGGCTGCTCAGTTCCTATAGGCTTCCCTATGTTTTTGGCAGTGTGATCTTTGCTCAAACATGTCCTCTGGCTTTATCAGGCCATCCACCCAAACAGTCTTATACAATGTAGTGAAACCACAGGTGTGGAACCCTCTTGCTTTTGACATGCTCTATTAAGGGAAGCAAATGACATGTCTTACCTGCTCCCAAGGAGAGGCGACCACAAAGAGTGAACACCAGAGCAAAGTATTAGTTGAGTTCATCCTAAAAGTTGGTCACCATTTGAGATACTAAGAGTAAGAGGAATAAATAGAGCATGGTGGGAATAAGTGATGGTTCTGTATATGTGGGATGAGAAGAAGAAATTGTGTAAGAAGGATGATAAGAGTATAGCATGCTTACTCCATGCCAAAGAAATCCATATATATATATATATATATGCCAAAGTACATATGTGTGTATGCATACATACACACATATATAGTTTCATCCTTAAAAATTCATCCATGAGATATGCATCGCCATCATGAATAGTTCAGGTGAAAAAGTCCAGGAACCAGGATTAAGCAGTTTATAAATGATTGCTCAGAATTCAAACTGTGTAGCTTCTGAGTTTGTCCTTAGCAGTCTGGACATACTCTCCTTAGGTAACTGTCTGTGTCTGTGTAAAGCAGATGGCTTCACACAAGGTCTTGTTAAGGCATTTGGATCAGAAGGCAGTGAGGGTGTACTAGAAGAGCTACCATCAGGTCTAGGTGCTCAGATTGCCACACTGCCAGAGACAGAGACACGGGACATGGAGCACCCAGCAGCCCAAGGACCCTGGTGCCAGTGAGGCCAATGCAGGGAGTGTGGGCTGGGGGGGATTATATAATCAAACTCGGTGCTGTATGAGGGCCAGTAGAGCAATGATACATCTGAGACACAGGGATGCATCAAGAACCTCCAGATTACTTCTCTAGGAGACTTAATGGCTGATGGGGGGTGGGCAGGGACGAGCATCTATTCAGATCCAAGTCACTAGAAGCAAGGACTCCATCTTGCTTTCTTCCGGTCCTTTGGGTCTGGCCCGGCACTTTGCTTGGAGCCATACACCAAGCGGATGCAAAGATGCGTTTCTCAGATCTGCTTCTAGCTCTATCCTTCTTCACCAGCTTCTTTCCATTTGCCCCTCCCCAGTTCCTTCCTTAGTCTCTAGTAACTGCTGTTCTTCTCTCACCTTCTATAGCAGGATTGTGGACTCCACATATGTGGGATTATACAGTTGCCCCTCCCCCACCTGCCTTTTGCATGGTTGAGTGACAGTGATTAATAAAAATTTATTGTATAGTTCAAGCTTAGAATAGGGCTTTTATAGTGCCCTCCCCAAAGAAAAACTGAAGGCATAGATGATTGATTAACATATTATCCTGATTTTTATTATTTTAAGATATATTCAAGCATTGCATTGTATATTATGAATTGAGAAATTTGGGGTGTCAATTAAAACTAAAAATAAGATAGCAAACATTTGTGTTTTTGCCTACGACAGACTAAATATTGTTCATAGGATTTCATTTGTATTAATTGTTTAATTCTTATCACATTCTCATGGCATAGGTATGTGTATCTTATGCAAGAGGCAATTGTAGGTACAGCATGACTAAGTAACTCATACTGCCACTTGCAGCTAATGTCAGAGTTAGAATATGAGCTCAGCCAAGCACTCTCCAGGGCCATATGCATACCCACCATACATAACACACACACACACACACACACACACACACACACACACACCAATGTACTCTAGCATTTCAAAATGTCATTGTGTGATTTCACCAAAACAGAATGGCTAATTTTGATACAACATGATACATTTATCAATAGCTTCAATGTCCTTGTCCCTCTTCTGCAGTGTCACATTTTGAGACACTGTATTCTAAGCATGTGTCTTCCTTTCCAGTTTACTTGAGGCGCTCAAGTTTAAGGACTGGGTTCTAGTCTAGGTGTTCCTACTGTACCCTGTGCAGTACACTGGGTGATAATGTTTGCAATGAATTGCTATCTTATATGTATATTTATTTGAATAATTGGCATTTAAGATTTCATTGACTAGTTTGCCTGCTTAGATACTGACAGCAAGTGAAGATGATAGGGATGGTGGGTCCTTGCTATTTCCATTTTATAACAAGGAGCAAAAAGAGGCAGAGGAGACTGACCAAACTGAATCCAAAAGCTCAGTTGAAAGGGCTGTTATAACAACTGAAAATATGTTTAGCCTGTTTGCTTTTCACTTGGAGTAAGCGGTAGCAATGGGATTATAAGCTGATACATTCAGTGTAATGGTAGTGAGTCTTCTCAGTCATTACTATTATTATTATTACTTATTACAGTAGCATCTGGGAAGTAATCAGGACATGAAAACACAGGTTATATTGATGTAAGAAAATGTCATAATGAAGCCCATTATTATATATAATTAATATATGCTTACAACAACATAGCACCTTCCAGACAACGGGTCTTTTGTACATATAAACACACAATGACTGTGAAAACATTCATAAGACCCTTGTATGTTAAAACCAGACAAGATCCCAGAGTGGTGATGGGGAAGTGAACACAAAGCCCTAGCTCTAACCAAGAAGCTGTTTGTAAGAGTTACCCACTGAGAGAGGAAAAACGAGTGTCACTGGCATTGGGTACATCGGCTACACTTCAGGACAAACCCCCTGCCCAGGAATAGATGGCTTACAAAGAATAGATAGATATTTTCCTGTGCACTTTTTGTTTTGTTTTGATATTTTTTGTCTTACTGAAATTGTTTCTTTTGTTTTTAGTTTTTTGTTTGAGAGAGAGAGAAAAAGAGAGAATGAAAGTGGGGTAGGGAGAGGAGTGGGAGAGATCTGGAAGATGTTGGAGGAGGGGAAAGATATAATTAAACTATGTTGTATAAAAATTTTAAATGAAAAACAAACAAATCAAAGTGCATTTAGAAGTAAAAGGGACAAGAAGTTACACAATCCCACATTAAGTTATTGCTTAGTTAGTAATTAAATGGCCATAGTCTGGTGGGGTCTGTTAATGGAAGGGTCTGCTAAGTGAAAAATAAATGAAAAGTAAAATGTCAGGGTAACAGCTGATGCCACAAGGGCTTCAGATGTCAACTCCTGGGCGTTGCTTACCTCTGTCATTCTGACCTCCTATCTACTCACCAATTCAACGTGAATTTAGGAAAATAACCCTCATCAACGATGTGGCTGTCAAATCACTCTCCAGGCACAGCCTGATGGTCTTTGTTTTTCCCTTTGAAAATCACCCCTATGATACCTTAATCTGTATCAATTTTCTCATTTCTTCCCATTACTTGAAGCCTGTCTTCTTTCCCCTAAGAGACAGCGTGCCTGGAGCAACAAGGTAACTGTGTTTCTTCTCTTTGTTTCTTGCTTTCTTGCCCTGTCTTTTCTATCGTCTTCTGTTTGTGTCCCAGAAAACTGCTACTATTTTCTTCTGCTTTTGAAAAAAAAATTAGCTTAGGAATTTTGATAGAACAACGTCCTGCTTCCTGTTGTTCATCTCTCCCTGTAATTTCCATTTAAGAATTAGACAAACCTAGGGATCTGCCATGCATCAGCAAGAGTCACTTCCGCTATGAAATTGGATAGTAGTTAAATTTCTCATTGCCATGACCAAATGCCTGACAAGACAGAATTTATGGGAGGAAAGAGTTCTTCCAGTTCGTGCACGGTTGGAGAGTAGAGATGGCCATGACAAGGAAGGTGTGTGGCAGCAATAGATCAGCAGTGCTTGTTCTGGGGTAAGCAGGAAGCAGAAAGCAAGAGAGGGAAGCTCCAGGGCTGTGCTTGTCCTTTTCCCCACTTTACTCAGTTGGTGCTTCTCACATTCAAGATCTATCTGCTCCTTCCATTAGTCCTTTCTAGACAAGACTTCCACAGTGCACCCAAAGGTCTGTCTCCCTAATGCCGTTGACATTTCTTAATCTAATCAAGCTGTCAATGAAGATTAATTATTGGTGGGTACAAACTATTGAGATGACCAGCTTGCAAGCAGGCACTCACTTTTGTATTCTCAGCTAGCATGCTTTGAAGGTCAAGTTTTGGTGTTGCAGAAGCCCATGTTCTGTGATATGAGCACTGGGTAAAGGAGACTTCAAACCCAGTAGTGCACCATGAAGCAATATTTTCCAAAAACCATGAGTACCATAGGGATACATCCCCAGCCTAAAATTCAGATGAGACTGAACATAGGGGCCTAGCAACTGTGACTGAAGACCCCGCTGAGCCACTTGCAGATGTTTTTTGCCCCATAGAAACAGTGAGACTTGTAAGTACACGATGCATGTGACTACCATGTTTCACAGAGATTTGCTACACAGCAATAGATTACTAATATGTATCTCCCCACTAAGCGCCTTTCCTACATCCTCAGCACGTTTTCATTCAGTAGCTCTATTCTTGACTTCTAACACAGTCTAACTCAGTATTGCAATTGTTCGTCTTGCTTCTCTGCCCTAAGCTCCTCAAGGGCAGTGACCTGATTCATCTCCCAGCACAGCACCTGGCTCAACAATGATTGTCTGTGAGGTAGCAAATATGTGCTTGGTAGCTCTCTCTGTAGCCGCTGCTCAGCCACCCATCACCTACAACTGGCACCATTAAGAAAAGACGGTTTGGCTCTGAGGTAGCAGCTCTAATCTGTCCTTCGTCTTTGCCTTCTTCGGCCGTTAGGGCAACACCTCTGTGGCAAATCTGAGAAATGCAAATTTTTGTCTTCTTTATTCTTTCCCATCAGTCTCAGGAATTAAGTTTCAGAATCCAACAGAAAAATAAAGAGACTCATGTCTTGGAGATGCTCAGCAGAGTCGAAGTCTGCATCTGACAATGCAGGATTCCTCATTCCCTGCTCCATAATCATGGACAAGGTTCCTGGACACTAAGATAAACTGTGAGAATAATAGTAAAAAGCTTTCCCCATGAGAAATATATTCTGAATTCATACTTTGTGGTAGGCACTGGCTCCACACCCTCTAAGTATATTTACTCATGAAATTCTCATACAAAGCCCAAGAAGGCTGTGTTGCCACTATCTCCATTGTACAGATCAGAAAGCCGAGACAAAGTTCAGCTTGTTTAATGTCATTTACTTGAAGTGGGGCTGCTGGCTGGGGAGTAGCCTGAGGTGAACTGGGATAAAAAAATTAGCCTGGATTTAGGGGAAATGACTCCTTTGAGACATTCTTTTCCTTCTATAAGAGAGTGAAATGACAGCTCAGTGTTCACATGTGTTTGAATCTGGGGTTCTTAAAGTAAAATTAATCCATTTTCATTTGTTAATGAGCATAAAATTTTCTCTGGAGAGAGACTCCCTTCTGCTCTGGATCCCTACCGCTGTGCTGGAGCTCTAATTAAACCTATGCAAAATACCTTTTACCAAGGAAATAATGAGAATCTGGATTCAGAAAGACACAACTCTGAGAGCAACCTTGATCACGATTTGGCCAGATTTACCCCTTTTCACTCAGCATCCTATGGCTGTGAGCAATGGGACGGAGTTGAAAATGTAAATTAATTTGGGGGGTGGCAAAAAGTTGAACTGTAATATTTTTCTCAAGCAGGAGCATAAGGCATTATGCTGTTCTTCAATTCATTTATTGAGAAGAATTTAGAAGTTCATTTATTTTCATTGCTTCCACCAGTTGTAATTGCCACACAGAATAGCCAAATAGTTACATGTAATTTCTGAAGAAGAGGGGCTCCTGGCTCTGTCCCCCAAACATGCATGCACCCCAAAAGCTACAAAAAGCTCTTCAGCTGTTTCTTTTGATATTTGCATTCGTATTTCTGAACAGTTTGTTTAATATTATTACCTTCTGCTTATGTCTGTTTTGGGCACCTTCTGGAGAGAGTTTTATATGTCAACCTAGCATTTCCTCATCAGGAATTTCCTCAAGAATAAAGAAAAGAAGGCAGCGTGTTAATCCACATGAAGATTGCAGTTATGTTTGCATAGACACTTTGAGGCAGATGGGAGAGGGAGAGAACAGCTGGATGAGACATTGTAAGGACAGTGACTGCATAGATGGGGGACGCCTATTGATGGTTTGGAGTAAAACATGCACACCAAAGCAAACTTGCAGGGTCACTTAAAATCAAACAACGCAGAAAAGAAAGCTTAAGGAAATAGCTAATGTTGGGGTGTTTGCTATGAGTGTAAGCATGAGTAGTAGTTTTCTAATGGGATGCTTTTCAAAATCGGTGGCAAATATACCCAGTGTCATAGAAAAGCTCACATTCTTGACCTAGTAGTCTGTTATGAGAAAGACATCCTAAGGAAATAGGACCACAGAAGCAAAACACCCTCTGTGAACCAATAAGGTCATTGTAGCATTATCTCTGAATAAGAAAACACGAGTATGAAGTATGAGGTGCTTAAATATGGTGCTTAATAAAGTAATATCAATATGTAGATATTTATTTAGCTATTAAAGGTGATAAGTGCAAAAAAAGAAAATTATGAAAAACACAGTTCTCTCTTAGCTGAAGAAAGTGAAGCCAAGACCAATTTGTATTGCACCATGTCAGCCATAACAAATGAGCGTGTGCAGCCTTAGGCAGGGCTACAGTGCTGAGAGTGTGGATATTTGAAGAGGATGAACCAATTTGCGCTTTTGCTTACAAGCTCTGTTTCCTGAACTATCAAAATAATACTTCTTTGAGCCTTATTTCTTGCACCTATAAAACAGGAGGAAAATATCAATGTTTTAACAGTGTTATAAACGTTAGCAAAATATATAATCAGAGTCTAATGTCCAACATACTGCAGCGAGGACTCAGCACACAGTGACAGAATGGCTCACAGATAGGCCAGAGCTAGAAGGTGTTGCTCAGGGAAGTAAGTGAACGAGCCCGGCGAGGATGGAATTATTATGGGTGTTGCTTTCTCTCTAAGAAGTGTCCTTGTACATAAATTACTACACAATCTCATGTGTAATCTTATTATATATTTTTTAAAAGGAGAAAAACATAACCTCACAATTCTCCCCTTTAGCTTACTTTAGCTCTCACAGTTACATAGCTAGCTATCTAGGAAAAATATTTGAATTCAGTGCAGTCACACAAAGAAGGTCTACTTTAGTTAAGGCTCATGTCTATAAATGTACCATGAAGGAATAAAACTGAAGTGTAGAGAAAGCAAGATTAGGAGCCTTGCTTGCTCACACACTTCTGCTTTCCTTTTATTGCCCTTGGCTCCCCCAGCTCTTTGTTCTCCTCTGGACAATTGCTGCTGGAACTGGCACATTCCTGCGAAATGGCATTTTAACCCTGCTATTCCCACAACTTTATGCTATTTCTTTAACGGACATTTGCATGGCAGATGGCGCAAATGGCCTAGCAAATATATCCTGGGTCAATGTTAAAGAACTGCCAGATTGATGGCATTGTTGGCTGTGTGCCTCCAAGCAGACACACGCCTGGAGATTGCATGGGGGCTCAGTTTTCCAGACCAAGTTGTGGGCTCCCTTTCCCTCCCTTGCTATGGGTGATCAGCGGGACAGGTGAGGATGGGGCTGGCATGGTTGGCTTTACTTTTAAATAAATGTTCATGTGGGCAGATGGGTTGGCACGCACTGTGCAGCATTGGGAACTAAACCTTTCTACTTCTAATAATCCTGTTTTCATTAGATTTCCTCGGGAATGGAAGCCAACATTTTAACCTCTTCATTTCCAGAATGTTCCACAGGATAAAGGTTTTCCGAGGAGTGTCATGAAAGCTGAGTTAGAAAGGTTGCAGAAAGTTTTTACATAGTCCAGGAAGACTGATTGATTTACTTGATATTTCTTAGTATCCAACTCTTTCCATAGGAGGGCTAGCTGTTGATTTGACTCCTGTTTCTTCCTTGTCCTGCAGCGTTCATCTCTATAGCACACTGCTGACTGAGCTCTTCCCAGGTAGACTGTAAGCTCTGAGGGCAAGGAATAACTCTGTATATGCTTCCTTCCTTATGATACTCGATAACACATCTTTCCTGTCTTTCTTATTGGTAACTTGCACATGATCAGGAAGCAGGCACAACTGGCCTGGATTATAATGCTATGGTAACGGCCCATCTTGTCCTTTGAGCCCCACCCCCACCCTGGTTAACATATGGTTACAGTCTTACTATTACAGTGAAAGAGTTCCCAGGTTAAATACACTAATAGATGACTGAATATGACATGGTGCAGATAAATATGTCTAGGAACATCTCCCTGATCCACACCTTCTGAATTATATTCCTTTAAATGGTGACCTTGGAATTTCCTACCCTTAGTTTAGTTACAGATCCTGAGTGGGCTTCCTCTAGAGGAAGGGACCAATTTCTCTTCTCACAAAGAAAGACTGCAATGGAGAGTTCTGTCCTGGGAACTTGGGGATGGCAAAGAAACAACTCTTTGCAAGGAAAGGTAGAGATGGAGTTTGAAAGTGTGAACCTGGGACTGGGGATGTAGCTCAGTGCTAGGGTACTAGCTTAGTGTGTGCAAGGCCCCAGTTCAATCCCCAGTGTGGGAGCTGAGAAGGGTGGTGAAAACGTGAACCTGGAAGTGTGTACAATGAATGCCAGATGATCCTCACAGTCCCAGATGGGGGACTCTTCTCAGAAGAGAGGGCAGTTCTGGAGCAAGACAGACACCAGTGTGCCCTAGTATCAGGAGCATCGCTCAGATGTGCCTTGGGTTGTAAATTTAAACAAAAGCCATCAATTTTCTGGACTATATAGTCAAACTTATTTTTAAAGTACATACAATTTTTAAAACTATGGACCTTTAAGAGGTAGGCTTTTATTCGTAGTCTCACTCTTGAGTCCTACAAATTTTACAAGTGGGCTGATATCTGCATTCAACTTTTTTGTAGGATAGAGTTGGGACAAAACGATGGTAACAATCCCTACAACTTATTGTCTGCTTGAACCTTCCTATGGACAGATACCTTTAAATATATTAAATGCCTGTAAAGAAAGGTGGAAAACACAGTCTCTCTTTGCCGTAACGGGGATACTTTCCTTATGTAAACCAAAAAGCACATTGCAACAGTCCTCATTTGACCCATATGGGAAGCCCTCCCGAACTTAGGGAAGACGCTAAATTACAGTCATTTTTAACATGACATAATTTCATTACATGTTATCCCCAAGCTGATGAGCAACTAAGTATTGCTAAGTTGAAATCCTATGGGCCTCCTTTTGTGAAAAGATAATTAGCTCATTAATGCTTCTGAGTGAAATGAAACAAAAAGCTCCTGAAAATGATGTTTCCTACAGGAGGCTAATGTTTCATATGCATTCTCCTATACATCTAGCTCTCTCAGGTCATTTTGTCCTTGGACCTTATGATGATGAACTTCAGCCTAGTCTAGTTAGGAATGAGCATGACCATACTTGCCAGGCTTGACAGTGTTGGCTGTTATTTGTGTACGTGGCAGGTAAGAATCCTGGCCCAGTATACAAGTGTCCAGCCTTTCCTCCCTTATACATTGAGGAAAGAACAATCATAAAGATAATGATTATTACAATTTATAGAAACATTTCATTGTCTTTTTTCAAATGATTTTCTTAATCCCACTATAAGCAGGAAGAAATTAAATTCAGAGGGAAAACAAGAGCTTTAGAGACCATCTGCTCAGATTTTCAAATCTAAATTTTATACATAAGAGCACATTAGCTGTGGGGGAAAAATGTGATCACATTTTTTTAGCTGTCTGAGCAATGAAGAAATTTCCCTCTTTGGGCTTTCTGCATGGAAGTAAAAGGCGCCGTTTTGCTGAGGAAAATGAAATGGCTTCGGTATGGGGGAAATTTGCTATTCACCATCTTATATTTATGGAATGCTGAACTTACACAGCTCTTCATAAAATATGAAATAACAGCCCACGCCTCAGGAGTTCGCAAGAGACATTAGACAAACAGTGTTCCTGGGCACCTCAGAAAGAAAGCAGAAGCAATGACAGCCTGCAGGTGGCGGTGAATGACAGTATAGAGAAGGATACGTTCCCTCGTGACAGAGGGTGACCAAGGAAGAAGGAGCCACAGATGTTGACAGGGGTAGGGAGGAAACTCTGTGCCCCTTTTCTGATCCTGACAGCAAACAATGAGTCCAGTGGTTGTAGGGTGTGTACCTCTAGGAATCTACTTTCTTGCCTGAGGATAGAGGAGAATATGGCAGAGTCAATAGCTAAGAGGAGCCGGGGCCATACAAAGCTGAGAAGAAAGGTGAGACTCACACTGGCCACTGACCCCCAACCAGCCACAGTTGGTGGCTTTCCTCGGGTGTTCCAGACAGCACAGCGCTTGATTAGGTCAGCCTGCTCCTCTTGCTGCCTCAAACCTACCTGCCTGACGCTCCGTGACAGCAAGAAAGGTCACAGTGAACACAGAGACAATTAATGTCCATGCCCTTGCTTTTCTCCACTGCCTGCCTCCCTCCCAGACTGCAAAATCACAGAGACTCCCATCTTACTTGCTTCAATAAGTCTGGCAAACATGCCCAGGCTCTTGCTCATCCTTTCTTTTGATGTGAAAAGATAAAGGAGGGACAGTGAGGCCAGACTGATGGAATGAATGCAGACCCCAGCAGATAACTGTCTTTTATAGCTGTCCTAAGATCTCATGCCTTAAGCAACTAGTTCAGAGAGGAATGCCAACCATCACTTATAAAAATATGGGTGGGGGAAAATAGTTAAAGAGAAAAGCAGTGAACTGAGGTTCATGAAAAACAAATTCAATTCATTTGATTGGATGCCGTTGTAGAAAAGCTTAAATCAGCCAGATAGTAAATAAAAGATAGGGAACACAGAAGCCTATTGGAAGTTTAAGTGCTAAAAGCCAGATTTCATCTAATCATAAGGTCCTACCAAATAAAATTGCATAGTGCCGCAGGCTCAGCAGTCAGACACAAAGTATTTGAGTTTTGGGTCTTCTGTCTTCCAGCTGCATGACCTTGAGTACATCCTGGACTTCCTCTGGGCTTCCAATCTCTCATCTGCAAAGTAGGGATGGTAACAACCCTTCTTTCTTATGTTTCTGTGGATTAAATGAGATAAACACTTGGAACAGTGGTTAGTAGCATCTGACACTTGAAAAGCCTCCCATAGATATTAAGTATTCTTGGCTTTGCTTCAGCAAGTCCTAGGTTTCTTTCTAGAACACATGAAAATTCCTAGCAAGGACCTGCTTGAGCACTTGTACCCCAACAGCAGCTGCCATAGTTATTCAACTTTCAGAAGTTTTATTTCTAGTTCAAATTTTACTTGAGCAAAGCTTTTATTTGGTTTAAGCATTATAAGGAATCCAGTCAGTATGTTTTCCAGTTTGGTTCTGTTGGTGTTAGCTAGTCTTTGCACTCCTCTGAAAACTTTCCATATACCAATAATTCACTCGTCCAGTCCTTTACAATCCAGGCTTGCTCAGAGGATTAGAAAGATTTTATACATGTGGACTGGAAATGCTGATCTTCATCTTGAGTTTTAGCTTTGCCCTCTGAATATAACTGTATTCTCTTCAGCAAAGATAGCCTTTCAGATATTGCACTGTGGCATCACTTTAGATTTCCTCGGATGCAAGCTACCAAAACTGATTCTGGCAACCTCAGAAGAAAAGGCACACTTTCATGAGGCATTAAGCTGCTTACAGAATTGTAAAGGGTTCTGGGTTGGGATTGTGGTTTTCATTCTGACTGTTTGATTTGGAGGGGTCTGTAGATCGCTGGTGTCTTCCCAAGAGTGGGGACAAACACAAAGCCACCTAAACATCTTTGCTACCTTGAGCCATGGGACTTTTATTTTTCTTTTATAAAACTTTACACCAATTAATTTATTTGTTCACTTTACATCTTGATCAGAACTTCCCTTCCCTCCTTTCCTCCCAGTTCCTCCCTCTCACCTTGCCTCTCCTCCTCTCCCTCATATCTCCTCCCCTTTTTGTCAGAGAAGGGGAGAGTTTTCTCTCTCCTATGTATTCTCCAGTGAGTCACTGAAAGAACAGCATTTTTCAGGTCACTCACTAAAGCCTGCTTTCAGTCCATCCTTGCATTCCTAGCTGCAAGACGGACTTACTTTCAAGTCGACAATGTCACAAAACCCTTATCCAGTGTTTGGGGGACTAGAAAGTCAACAACCGAACTGGTAGACTTACTAGAAAATGGAGGACAAGCAGTGCAGCTTAAACTTCAGACAAATGGTGACTATGCGGTGCAAGCCCTGCGTATTTGATTAGGCAGTTCTACTTTCAGACTTTTGTTTCAATAGAATCTGTTATACAACTATCTTTATTCATTTTTATGCTATGTTTTCAAACCTGAGCTTGGGAATTAACATGGTTTGACATTGAACCTGAGCTCAGTGGTTTCATCTAATCCTGACTTGTCGGAAGTTCTACGCTCTTGGCTTTGTGAAGTTGGTGTGTTACTTCTCCCACCTTGCACCCATACTTTGACTTTGTGAGCAGGTAGGTAGGAAGAGCAGGGTTAGGTGGTGGGAAGAACAGAGAAAAGGGAGAAGAGGAGACCACTGGGAAATGAAATGAATGGTGTCCACCAAAGCTCTAATTTCAGAATGAAGACATGGAAGACTCCCAGATGACACAGCAGGTTTGGAGAGTAGCAGCATCTATCAGGTAGACATGAGGAATTGAAGCAGGGGCTGAGAAGTGGAGGCAGTCTGGGCTGAAGGTCAAAGGGGCTGATGTTCAGCTACAGCACCACCCGTCTCTGCCCCATCTGCAACCTGAGTTGATAGGTGAGTTCTGGGCAAGGAGAAACCCAGCCTCTGAGCAGAGGGGAAGTTTGGTCTAGACCATTGTTTTCCATGAGGGAAGGCCCACTTCTGAAAACCAGATCTGGCTGTAATTACTGATGCTTGTTTCTAAATAAAATAAACAAGCAAACAAATAGCTTCTCCTTGGAAACACAGGAAACATCCACTTGCTGGTGGCTTACCATATCCAGCCTCCAGGTCAGGCTTCTCTCAAGTCTCGTCGCCACGTGGCTGTTCACCGTCTCTAGTAACGTGTGTCAAAGCAATGTCGCCAGAGCCTACCTAGACTCAGACTCCTACCCCGTCTCATCTCTTCTCGGTCAGTTTTCCAACAAGGTGAGCATGTTCAGCAGTAACACTCCAAGATGAAAACTACACCTGGAAATAAAATTCTATCTGGCCCCTCAAACTCAATGGCGAACTAGTTACTTAGAGGGATTATTAAAATGGGGCTTTTTTGAATTGCATTTTCCAAAGCTATTCCTGTTCTGACATGGCTGACTGAGTTTAATTCTTCATACCTTTGACTCTGGTTCTTGCCATTTGACCACTGCCACTGCCCGAGTCCATGGCAATCCTACCTCTCCCCTTTGCTACTACAGTAAGCTCAGAATCCTTGTTGAGAGACTCAATCAAAGTATGGTCCATGGACCAATAGCATCCGTATTTTCTAGGGTTGGATTTAAATGTAGAATGTCAGGCTCTATCCCAGATTTTCTGAACTGGAATCCTCATTTTAAGAATCCCTTTAAGTGACTAGTTTGGCCAATGAGTTTGAGTGGCCCCTTCAACACAATCTTTGTAAAAGTAACTTTTATTTCCAGATTATAATTGTTGTCTCAGAGACTTACTGCTGAATGAGAACACCCTCTCTAGCTCTTCCTGAACTCTGGCTGGCTGTTTCAACTCAGCTGTTCTGCCTCACACTCTTCTCCATGCTGGCTCATTCAAACTGGCTCCTCTCACTTCTGACTGAATTGTTCTTCTTGGCCTCAAACTATCAATTTGTTTGAATCTTCCCGCTCCTTCTCACTCTCTGGCTTGTTCTGTCTTCATCTGTGTCTAGCTTGTCTTCTCTCTGCAACCTGTCCTACAACTGTCCTGATAATACTGCCTCCAAACTCCACAAACTGAACATCCATGAACTCAATTCCAGTGCCCTGACTGCTCAACTCAGCTGCCAGAGCTGGCTGAACTGATTCAACTGTCCCTCTTTCTGTGTTGCCCTCTTAAGTTGCCTCTCTCTTTCCTGCTTGTTCTTATGAGAGTTTGGCGTATCCTTTCTCCAATTTTTTTCCATCAGATCTTTCCACGATTTGTCACTCTTTGTCTGCCCTTCAATTAGACATGGGTGCTTTCTTCTACAAATTAACTTTATATTCATTATTTGGGATTAAAGGTATGTACTAAGGTTGTGTTTATATCCCATCCAGAGGGATTAAAGGTGTGTCATTCCAGCTGGATTATATGGACCTAGAAGGTCTTTGGATATGATCGTTTGCCAGAGCAACCATTATCAGCTGTATTATAATTCTTTTACACACCCCGATCCTTGGCACACTTCCAACACCCTTCCTTTAGCCTTTCCTAAGCTGTAATGATTGTTACACTGAGAAATCAGAAGCAGTCAGGAGATTGCTGGGCATGCTTTCAGCCTCTAAGTTTCCCACAAAACACACTTGCATCTAGACTCTCAGTTTTCCTGTCTGATGTGACAGTTTAATAGTTTTGGCTTCCATCTTAGTCCATACTCTTCTTGTCATTACCAAAATTCACATCCGTTTCCACTCATTGAGAGTCATTGCTCCCAGCCACAACATGCTTCCTCTTGGCTTCATTATTTCCTTATTTTTACTAGGTAGTTTCTACCACTCTTCAGACTATTTCCTTTATATTACCTCTGAAAATAAAGTCCAAGAAGACAATACAAAGCTCTCTCTTGAGTCAGCTGCCCCCAGCATTCACTATTTATGTCTCTATTTCCTTTCACACAATAATTTCCTGAGAAAATTAATTACATTCTTTTGTCCAGTTTCTTTTTTCACACTCCCGTTAGATTGTAATGGCCCCATGTTTTGCTTTCCCCAGACACTGTAGCTACCATGTTCAGAATCAACAGTGAAGACTATTGTTCTTGGTCATAGCTAAGTTCTCATCCTGCTTGACTCTCAGCTTCATTTGATAAACATGCAGTATCATTTTCTCCACTCAGGATTCAGGACCACTCTTTCCTGATTTTCTTTTTGTACTGACCACCAGTATTGTTTTGTGCCTCCTTTGCTTCTACAACTTCTAAAAGCCAAGTATCCCCTGGCTCACTCCAAATCTACCCCAATGCTACTCCAAGCAGTCTGCATAACCAACAGTATTTGCTAGCATCAAGTCTCAGACTCTAGCCCAAACCTTCTAAATCAGAGTCTGAATTTTAACAAGATACCCCCTGGGTGATTCACATGTGCATTAACTAATCTATCCCACTAATTGCTAACCTTAGTTACATATCAGAAACACTGGGAGAGATTTAAAAAAATTATATCTAGGTCTTATCCAAAATTAATTAAATAAGAATCCCGGGTGAGCAAAATCTAAATGTCAGGCTGATAAAAAAAAGTTTCTAGGTGATTCTGAGATAAAATGTGTCACACTATGATCCCTCATTTGCTGGCATTCACATATGATCTTATTTTTAGTATATATACCTTTAACTTATTTCTAAGCTATCCAATATGATAAGATGCCACTCCCATGATTCCATTGAACTAGAATGAAAAAAGTGCCTGGATTGTATTGATATGTGTGGTGTTTGACACTTGGGAAACTGGACTAAGAAGAGACCCCTTCTTGGAATGATGAGTTAAATGAGGTTTAAACCTTGCTAAGGTGTTCAGTGAGCTTGGGGTGGTAGTGTAGTTCGAGCTTAACGTGCCACAGGAGCTGAAGCTTTGGTCACTAGCTGGTTGTAGTGCTAGTGCGAGTTTTAGGAGATATGGCGTAGTGGAGACTGTGTTACTAGGAAATGTGACTTTGAGATCTCCAACTCTTTCCTTTCTCTCTGCTTCCTGGACTTTGTGAGGTGAGCAGCTTGTCTCTATTATGTCCTCCTTGCCATAGAGCATGTCGATGTTCTGCCTTCCCCAAAGTCTCCAAACAAAGGAGCCAACTGACTGCAAGAGGGAACATCTAAAACAATAATTCAAAATAAACCTTTTCTTTTTTTTTAAATTTTAGATTGTTTCTCTCTGGTACCTGTCACAGCAAATGAAATCTGATTAATATGGCTGACCCTTTGGGACTGTGGATGGTTCCTGGAAACATTAAAGACCTGAGGGGAGCCTTTAGCTCAGTGTTTTTCAACCTTCCAAATGCTGTGACCCTTTAATATAGTTCCTCACGTTGTGGTGACCCCAACCATAGCATTATTTTGTTGCTATTTCAAAACTGTAATTTTACTACTGTTATGAATTACAATGTAAGTATCTCATATGCAAGGTTTCTGATATGCCACCTCAAAGGGGTCATGACCCAGAGGTTAAGAACTGATGCTTAGATGAAAGGAGAAGGAGAATCAAGACCTGCAGTCATGCAGCCACAAAGAAAGACATTCTGATAGCAGCCAAATGAGCTTGAGAGTGGTGAATTCTTTCCCAGCTGAGCCTCCAGATAAGGAGAGGGGTCAAGTGACTGAAGAGTCACCTTGATTATAGGCTCATAAAATTCTGTGCAGGTTCTAGCTAATTGTGCTTTTGACTCATAGAAATAATGAGATTGTAAGTATGTGGTGTTTAAGGCCACTGTATTTGAATTTTTAAAACAATATAGCAGCCAAAATACTTATCTCATGTATTTTATTCAAACTGGACTATATACACTATCAGTTATTGGTTGCTAGTCATAATCAATTTTCTTGTTTGATGGCTTAAAATAACAACAAGAAGTTACCCTCACCCTGTTTTCTTTGTCTTGGCTTTTGGTTGGGTGTGGAGCAGTGAGAAGGCAGGGGCATTAGCTACTTCTCTTTGTGTCTCTTGTAAGTTGCTTTTGTTGGTTTCACCAGAACATAAGCATCATGGGGATAGGCACCTTATTTGGTCACCACTCTATTCCCAGTTAGAATAGAGGTTAATATGGAATAGATCCTAGTAATTACTTCCTGAGAGGGAAAAAGAAAAAAAAAACTTATTTAATATGAGATGCTGACTTGACTGAGTAATGCTGTTTGTGTGATGCCAACAGGACCAGTCTCAATCGTTCATCAGAGAAAGGAAGCGTACAGATGGACATAAGGGCTCAGGGAGAGCCATAGTAACAGGCCACAGGAACAAAGGGACATTGTATAATAAGCATTATGTTAGCTTCCCCTTCTATGTCATAAGAGAATGTTATCTTCCTTGATCCTAGAGCCACGGACTTAGGACAACCACAGAATCAGGAAGTCCTAAGTTCAAATCCCGTGTCCTCTTTTTATTGGTGGGGGTACATTTTAGTAATTTTCAAAACTTTTCAGAAATTAATTCTCCACATTTATAGTGAAGTTGTTAATCTGTAGCATCTAAATTCCCGGTAATGACTACCGACAGCTGAAGCACCTGAAAATGCTAGGTACATTCCCCAGGGATGCATGCTCCTCTGTATTAAGTATTACATGCATCATTTAATTCAATCTTCATCATGTCACTGTGAAGTCACACCTTCATTATTTTGGGAATTGAGATGCAGAGCACTTGAAAACTGTTCTGTGCTAGTCAATGCAGAGTGAGGACATGAATGTCTTCCTGGATTATCTTCACAAGCTTTGATTCTTTGTAAGAAGCTCATCTGCTTTCTGGATACAGATCTGGGTCTAGGTGTTGCAAATCACTAGAGCCCAGAATAATGACACTGGAACTGGAAGATGCAGTGACTCAAGAGATTGGCAAACACACTCCATCTTAGACTGACCTATGAGACATCTTGCTTAAGATTCAACAGTATGTACATGTGTATTCCACACTTTGGAAAATTCACTAATTCACTCTTCTTGTCTTTTCCCTAATTTGGTGAGAAATAACTGCTTTTCAAACTTTTCTGCTCTTATTTTAACAAATACCTTCAAAGCACATAGATTCCTTAAATCACTTATTGGTTTATTAGTTAATTGGTTTCTTGTTGGTCATGTAATTAATTTGCCTCTAGCCAAAATTTTAAGGCTAGGAAGCTATGTATAAAATCTTTTGGAAGAGCATTTTGTAGCAATAATGGCCTCTAGTATCTTGTAAACTTCATGCCAGCAAGCTAAAATTTCATATCAGGTGTTTCTTTTCAATATCAGATTCAGTTTTCATTGTGTATCCAAGCCTTACTCTATCCACCTGGGAGTCTGGGATCTTCATTGGGTCTGAGATATGATAGTACTTAGTAGTTAAGTGAAAACCTACCTCTGGATCATAACACAGACCATGATAATGCATAGATCCAGATACATTTTGACACAGTCCATGATGTCTGATTTTTACTTCTATAATGATATATCTAAGATGTGCACTTATAAAGAAAATGGGTTATAGTAGTTACTTTTCTGGTTGATGTGATAAAATACCCAACAAAAATAACTTAAGAAAAAGAAGGTTTATATTTTGGGTACAATTCATCATGGTAAAGGATTTCATGGCAGGAAGAGCTTGAGATAGCTGGTCACATGGCATCTTCAGTCAGGAAGCAAAGAGATCAATGTCAGTGCTCAACTTTCTTTCATTTTTTTAAAAAAAAATCAATCCAGGACCCCAGCCCATGGAATGGTCCCCCCCCAAATTATGGTAGGTTATCCTATGTCAATCATGCTAATCTGAATAATTCTTTACAGGCATGTTCAGAGGCAAATAAAACTAGATCTCCCACAGTCATGCCCACAGTGATCCTAGATCCTCTTGATACTATTAAGTATAGCACCGATTTGTTTAGCTTGTAATTTGGAGACTAAAACTCCTACTAACATAATTCTGGCTCTGGAGAGGTCTTTATTGGTTGTATCACTTCAGACAATGTTGCAGGAATTAGGAATAAATAGAAGAGTGATCGATTCTGCCACTAGATAGGAAACCAAGAGACCAAGAAGTGACTAGGCTCATTTTAAATAACAGCAGTCCTGAGAGAAAGAATTCGTTGTTTCTATGAGAACCTCCCGAATTCCTTCCGAGGGCACAGAGTAACAGTCCAAAGATCTCCCATCTTAATGTTTCATGCTACTCAAAACTCCAAATTGTTAAACCCTCAGAGACATACTCAAAACCATATCTAAATGATCATCTACAAGAGACTGGATCTGCTGAACTTCAAGAGGTGGACTTCACCAAGTGAAGGATAGAGTAGCACCTACTCTTTCACATGTGTAAAGAGCTCTCTGAGTTATAACCTCCATTTTTACACACACTGAGGCATGATGTTATACTAAACTATTATTAAGTACAGTTCAATAATTCTCTCAGTCGTTCCAAGAAGTCCAGTAACATTGCATTGCTCATTCTATAGACACACACGCTCACAAACACAGAGCTATAGAGAGAATAAGAGAGAGCTAGAGAGAGGGAGAGGGCAAAAGGGAAGGAGAGAGGGAGGGAAGGAGGGGAGAGGGAAAGAGAGAACTAGAGGGAGGGAGAAAGAGGTTGAGATAGATAGAGAGAGAGAGAGAGAGAGAGAGAGAGAGAGAGAGAGATGAGACAATGCTTAAATACTAGTCCCATGACCACATGTTCAGGAAATGTCAACAACTGGTTCCTTCCTCAGGCAGATGAGCTTCAGAGCCCTGGCTCTTTGCTGTTAGTAATTATGTTGAGTGAGCATTTGCTAGAAACCACTGATGTTGCTGTCAGTGACAGTACTTACTGTATTTGCATTCTCACGTGCCTCCATCTCAACTTCTCTGTGCCATTCAGAAGCATATTATGTTCCTTCTTTCTTCATAAACAAGTATGTCTGGTAACTGGTTAAATGCCAGGCAGAATCCTCACATGAGACAAGTATGCAGGACAGCTCTAGTCCTAGAACTCCTGATATCAGAGTGCAGATGGGTTTGTGACACAGAGGAAGTCCATGCTGTGGGAGTTGTTAACAACGTACTTTGATCCTGTGGATTGGATGTTGCGTTGTGGAGCAGGACAGACTCCTTTGTGAAAAGCATTCATTCCTCTTTTCTGAATGTTTGTAGATGACTGGCCATTTTCCTTAGGAGATTCTATGGATTCTCAGAATATTTTTTTTAAATGCTAAAGTAGAATTGGTAAAATAAGTTAAATATTAGACCATGAAAAAATGGCTGCTTTCTTTGGGAATATCCTTCTTTATCAGAAATGCTAGTTTTCCCTCCATTCATGTCCAATCCACCTTTTAGCTGCCAAGCCCTTACAGGTTTTAGTGTTGTTGAACACACACTCTTTTATTCATTGGACATTTTGCATTCACATGCTCCTAGATTCTAGATCATTCATTTCTTCAAAATAGAAATTTTATATCCATGAGGACATTCTAAGAGACATACAACTATGCCAGGATATCCTAAATCTGCTTAATTTGCATTTGCTTAAAATATTTAATTTAGGGGGAATCAGCTGCTTTCTCTCAAAATGTTGCAGTTCTGCATGTTATGTTTCTACTAAAATATATGGGAGGGTATGTGAAATATTTAGAGTAAGAGACCTTAAAACAAACCTGATTTTATCTATGTTATAAATAATAATGAAGCCGTTCCCTAATTAGAAATTGTTTCCCCAAACAAAGGTAGCACAGCCATTTATTTTTGTAGCTCCTTAAAAAAAAGTCAGTTCATCAGCATATCTGAAATCCATATACCAAAACTGGCAGAAAATCAAGATATTAATTTTATATGTGAGGAGAAAGTCTCTAGAGAATTCCATTTAAATATCTACATCTTGGATTCATTTCAGGTTCTGATTTAAAATCGGGAATTCAATATTTTACAGCAGATTATAAGGTGGAAGGCAGAGAATTAGATGAGACATTTTCTGACTTGTATATTATATTCTTGATGAACTAAAAGCTTGCTTGTAGATTCATTTCCAACATGATTTCCCCATTGGATTTGTCTCAGATACCACAGCGAGAAGCCAGCAGTATGACCCCAGGGAAGAGGTCAGAGGGAGAATGGCAGGAGACTGGGGCTGAGGATTGGAAATGATGAAGGAAATGAAAGAAGGACAGAGAGGTTAAAAGTGGGAGAGAGGTGGGGAGGGAGGGAAGAAGAGGGTAAAAAAAAAGGCAGAAGAAAGAAAGGAGGGCAGAGAAATTTCCCATTCAAGGGAGTACAGTACACCATAAGAAATAACACATTTAAAAAATTAAAAAAAACATTTAAGTAAAATACTTAGCTGTAGACCAAATAAAATTTAAATGTTAGAATCTTGTTTTTTAGGGATTTAGGGTTTTGTTGTTGTTTGTCATTGTTTTTGTTCTTTGTTGTGATGCTGGTGGTTGAAGCTAGGTAAGTACTCCACCACAGAACTTTTGTCAGCCTTTTAAAACAGATGCTCCGAAGTAAATGCTTTAAAAGAAAGAAAAAGAAAAAAAAGAAATAACACACTGAGTATTGCCACAGCATGATCCTGTTGGCTTTTCCTATCTAAGCTCTTTTTAAACCTTCACTTGTAATTAATAAGAACTACTACTTAAGAAGGACTTCTGCTAAGTATTGAAACATAAAAGAAAAATATTGGCTTTTCATCATCTCCTAAAGGGTGAAAATAAACCCCACAATTTATGTGTATACTTTAGAATCAAAGCCCCCTTTTAAGTCTCTGGTGCTGATCATAAATAGAATCTGAGACTGATCTCTCCAAATAACAAAAGTAGTGGGGGAAAAAGATAGCGCATCCTACTCATTGAAGCACTTGGACCACATTGTTAAGAGTGGTTCGTGTAAGTGCTGCTAAATTGGTTCTAACAATGCAAAGCATTAGAATTTGGGCAGTGAGGTTTTCTTCTGTAGATGCCACTGCTGACCAAGCAATAAAATGTAATTCTTCAGGGTTGTTCCCAAGGCCAATAGTCATATGTCCTGAGGTCAGTGTTCACCCTCCTTATCTCAGTGTCTCTTGGAACTGATGTGTGAGACCCTCCTCTCAAAGAACTCATGAGAGAGAGAGAGAGAGAGAGAGAGAGAGAGAGAGAGGAAGAGAGAATCAATTATTTATACATCAGTGCTGATACTAAGCTAAGTGGGTTATTTACAATAGTGTATAGTTTTGATGGACATTCAAATAGAGATAAGCCTCACCCTAAGGCCAGGAAAGCATCTTTAGAGATAACAGATACACAGAAAACAGAAAGGCTATGCGTACAGCTAGTATCTAGATGAACTCTTCACATTGTTGCCTGAAACTCTGGGGGACAGACTAGAGATGGAAGGTGGGTAGGTAGCTGTCTGTACAGATGTCAGCAGTTTAGGATTTGGAATTCTAGGGTAAAAGATAATTACTGTGGCCCTTTGCATAGAGATGGAATGAAGAAAGGCATATGATTGACCTCTATATTTAACTGGTTTGTTCCAGGATCATTTCATAGCTTCCTTCTCTTTTCACTATGTGTAAACTCACCAGGCCTTGACTATTTAAAAATAATCTATGTGATGTCTGCAAGGTGCTTAGAGACTTGCTTAGTTCATGGAAAATGCCATAGAACTGTCAGCTGCGTTATTTATTATAGTTAATTACTAGCAAATGTTTACACCACAATGTTTGATCATTATTTCCAAATTAAATCCAAAATGGGGTTACAGGTTTACTGGTCCCTCAAGCCACTGACCCTTGTGTTGATTTTCTATCATTATAATTGCAACCTAACGAGTGACTTGGACCAAAAACTTAAGCATCGTTGCTGATTTGCCTTGGCTTCTTTTACTCATCACAATGAGTTTGTCAGCTGCTCATTTTTGCCTAACATCTAAAATATAAAGCAAATACACAAACTCTTTCCACCCTGGAAGTTTCTCCTCCTTCTCCTCTTCCTCCTCCTTCTCTTCTTGCCCCTTCACTTTCTGGTTGCTATTGAGACTAATAAGAATGCACAAGATTATTCTGCTAATGACAGTCCTGAAACAATGATGATGTTTCATAAATGCAAAGGATTGCAAACTTATCAAATGAAGTTCATCTAATCACATGGGCAGGCGGTATGGGTTGAGGCTCGGGATAAACTTTGAATGCAACTCATGGGTTGCAGTAACACGTGATATTAAAGAGAAATAAAGATGCAGAAAAGGGGACCTAATGATGTACTTGGGGAAAATGGGGCACAGGCAACAATATAAAGATATCTTGGTAAGGGAGACAGTGTATTACTATATATCAATAATACTTCAAAGTTTCTCAGAAACTCACAGAGGAGTAATGTCCACATAGACCTTCTAGATAACTGATCCTCTCTTTTGCAAGGTCTTGCTCATCACTGTCTATCCTCGATGAATAGTTCTCTTGCCTCTTTATTCCATTCCAGTCATGCTGTCCTTCTTAGTATTTGTCAAGCTTTCCAAGCACATTCCTGCTCTGGGGCTTTGGTGTCTGTAACTTCAGTTGTATGAAGTTACCCAAGTGTCTACACAACATGCTTCTTCACTGCTATCAATTCTTGGCCCAAGCTAGTGTTTTTTCCTCTGAGTAATTCCATTATGAACCATATTTGAAACCATTTTTTTTTGTTCATAGCTACAATGATGACACGAGATGTTAAGCCTACAGCTCCCTACAAGATCCCTTCATTTCTCTGGAGAACATTCCTGAACATTCTCTATTTGTCCCTAAACTCGTACAGTTTTAGTACTCTAGTGGATAATTGCAGTCATCATGAAAAGATATTGTAGCTTTCCCCCTTCATTAAAAGAAAAATAAAAGTTGAACTTGACCCTACATGCTTCTCACTATTGCTATACGCTCTTTTAGGACAAAATTTTTAAAAAGAGAAGTCTGTTTTTCTTGGATCTACATAGTTTGTAATTCTATAGTCACCAGATCACCAAAACTGCTTTTTGAGGAACATAGACAACCCTCACCTACTGACTCTTTAGTCCCTGTCTGACCCTTCTTAGCATTCAACATCTCTTGATCACTGTCTGTTGTTTTTATAGTCTCTCTGTCATTCCTCATCACCTTTAAGTTAAAGTATTCAAGTGCCTAGGACTGATCTTAGATCTCTTGTTCTCTCTTTCTCTCCCTCTCCCCCCCCTTCACTCATTTCTCTGGTGACATCATGGAGCTTTATAGCTTTAAGTTTATTTGTGTAATCTCCACATTAAAGTCTCTAAGGTTTTTGCTTTCATCCCTGGTTTTTCCCTGCGATGCCTATTCATCATCTTTCCACTTGGGTATGCAATAACCCTCCCAACATTATTACATCCAGAACAAGACTTCTGAATTTTTTCATTCAAGGCTTCTCCATATTGTTTATAGCTAAGAAAAAGAGTTGGCTCTTTTTTTTCTAAGATCAGGGTACTTAGAACCTTAGAGACATTCTGAGCCCCCTCCTTTTCAACATCTATCCTGTGGGGTCTACACTTTAAATATACCACCATTAAATATGCCACAGTTTTCTTGACTTGACCACTGTCCTTTTTCTGGGATGTTTCAGTGTCCTCCTAATCTCACACCTCTTTTCATCCTGCCCTGTAGGCTATATTTAGCAAGGTAGCCAGAGTGAGGCTTTAAAAGTCGAGTTGACCCAAATCACTACTTGGCTCAAAACAGTGCTCATTTTTTTGCTCTAGGGTGAAATGGAAGTCCCTACAAAGAACTCTAAAACTTTTATTTCCCCAAAGAGTGAAGTTCTTGAGAATTTCAGTTATTGCTCACAATGTCCCCTGGCATCTTGTAGATACTCAACAAATGTTTTTTATATCCAGAAACTAAAAAGCCAAACAAACCAATCCCCAGATATCTTGGTAAGGGAGACAGTGTATTACTATATATCAATAATACTTCAAAGTTTCTCAGAAACTCCCAGAGGAGTAATGTCCACATAGACCTTCTAGATAACTGATCCTCTCTTTTGCAGGGTCTTGCTCATCACTGTCTGCCCTCGATGAATAGTTCTCTTGCCTCTTCATTCCATTCCAGTCATGCTGTCCTTCTTAGTATTTGTCAAGCTTTCCAAGCACATTCCTGCTCTGGGGCTTTGGTGTCTGTAACTTCAGTTGTATGAAGCCCACTTACTCAAGTGTCTACACAAAATGCTTCTTCACTGCCATCAATTCTTGGCCCAAGCTAGTGTTTTTTCCTCTGAGTAATTCCATTATAAACCATATTTGAAACCATTTTTTTTTATTCATAGCCGCTTTATTTTTTTATTAATTACAATTTATTCACTTTGTATCCCCCCATAAGCTCCTCCCTCCTCCCCTCCTGATCTCACCCTCCCACTATTTGAAATCATTTAATTCACAATTTTTGTATCAGCTTTTCTCTTTCCCCAAAGTATTGGTTTCTATTCAGCTATAACATAGACCTCTATCATACTGTGTCTTCATTTTAGTAGAGGTAAACCCTTTTAGGTTCTTTTGTCTATCTGGTTCTCCACTAAAATTGCAGCATTCACCCCCACCAGTGCCTGGCACATAGGAGACTCCTAAACCTCTGTATATAAAAGGCAAATGAGGCAATGAGTGAAGGAACTCCTAAGAGACAGTAGTTTCAGACTCCCTTGAAGAAGACTTTGAAAGGCAAGCATCTCATGGGTTGTCAGTGGCTGTTTATGTATCTCTTTATGTGTTTATCCATTGGTATACAAGAATTGGCAAGTCAAATCTTTGAGTTGCTATTAATTATTGCTCAAGAATGAAAGAGAAGACATCCCAAAACATTATATATTTTCAAACTGTCATTCTTTCTTTGAAAGATAAGGCATACCAATATTCAGAAAACTTTACATTGGCTCACTTATCACTAAACAAGAGTTTAGAATTGATTATTTTAATCTGTTTGTCTACCAGGTGGAGTTTTTCACCAAAATCAAATATGAGCAGAGAGGCTCCTAGGCTCAAGATGGGGCTATGCCCCAACAGAACCATTATAAATGGACAACATTGTGAATCAAAGTGCATTTGATGTTCCTAACTTACTGAAAACCAAAACTTGGCTACAACTACCTTAAATATGTTCATAATACATCAGCCAAAAGCTAGACAAGGCCTTCAAAACAAAGTCTATTTTAAATGAGGTGTTGAATATTTCAGGTAATTTATTGAATAATGTATTACAAGTGAAAAATAGAATGGTTGCATGGTAAGGTTTTTATGCCTCATAGAGTAGAAAAATAGGAACAGAACCATGGTAAAGCTGGGGACCAGAAGAATATTAAGAAAAAGTTGTGCTAGAATACATTAATTTCTTGTTTGCTTTACTGAAAACTAGAATGTCAGAGAAATATGAGAGACAGAGTCTATTTGCATTTTAGCAAGTCACTGATGAAAATTTTTGCATTATTGTCTTATGGATAAAATGAGGAAAAATAAGCTAGACCTTGCATAATTACATGGATTAATGGTTTGTTTAACAATTAAAATGATTGCTATCATCTTAGATAGAAATTCTACTCAAAAAGTCTTAATCAGTACTCAATATTTGGTGAGCATTATCTGTTCTTTCATTTTTCTCCTCAAAGTAGCGATCTCCGGTAACTCACAGCTCTCTCCTTGGTCCTAATCAACATATTAATTAATGTCTTTTTATCAATATTTAAATTTTCAAGTGTTCTAAGTATCTGAATTGAGATAAAATATTATCAGCTGCTGCTACCAAGGCCAAGGACAAGGTTCCATCCAATTTAAATTTTTTTTTTAATACCTAGGTTCAATGAAAGCAGACATAATTCAATGGTAGTTCACCTGCAAAGATTTAGACATTTGAACTAGGAAGTTGGAATTGATGGGTTACAAAAAGTATAACCCAGAGTAAGAAGTCTACTCTCTACTCGACAGATGCTTTCATGTAACTTTACTTGGCCATCCATGCTGCATGCTCACAGTGACCTGGTTTTATGTTAATGTCCTATAATGTCCAAGAAAGCTAATTTTCTTTTATACAAGTATTTAAAATTTTATGCAGTAAAATTATTTTCCTTGGAAAATGTTGTGCTATGAGTTTTAACACATGCCCAATTTTCAAATAAATCATGCTTGGTTCTATGGCCAGATGTGTCAGACATTTTTTCTCTGGAGGCTTACTTTGTTCTTTTCCATTTCGGATGATGTCACTGAGCCTACCTTAGCATGGCTCAGAGGTACCACCCAACCGACAAATAGCAACAATGCAGTGGCTCATTGTCCAGTTAAACATTTCCTTCTTGGTTCTTCTGTCCCCTGTTTTCAGTCACTTTTCAGAGACCTTTGATAGTTACTTATGTATCATTACAAGGATTTTGAGTAATAATGACTAGGAGAGAATATATAGTGTGTTACTTCAAATGTAATTGGTCCTCACAATGATATTTTTTGTTACATGTTTGCAAGGGCACTTTTTAATTTTGTTCAATTTTATTGGTGAGAATTTTATGACAGAGTTATACTCTGTAACAAGGGAAACTAGAAAAATGCATTCCCTGAGTGCTGGTAATGGTACAAAGTGAAACCTCCATTTTAAAGAAGAACATATCTTAGAGAATATTATGATCTATAATAGCAATGTTAATTATATATAGTATAATTAGGAGGCTGGAGGGATGGCTCAGTGGTTAGAAGCACTGGCTGCTCTTCCAGAAGAGTTCGGTTCTATTTCCAGCACCCACATAACAGCTCACAACTCTCTCTAACTCTAGTTTCAGGTGATCCAAAGCCTCTGAGGGCAGTGTGCACATATCTTGTAGAAATCACATGCAGGTAACACTCATATACATAAAACAAACAGTGAGTAAATATTTTAGAAAATAATATGATTTATTTGGCTTGAAAAAAGAAATAGCTAATAAGAGTCCATGTTATATGTTCCGAGTCTGAAATAGTAGGCTAGAATGAGCCTGGCCCTGCCTCAGTTTTCTCATTGGCTCTAACTTTATTTTGTTTTCAGGTCGCTGTGGTAGAATAACTAAGCGAATAGTTAATAGGAGGAGCTCTAGTTTGGCCTGTGGTATCAGAGGGTTTCCAATCATGTTACTGCGAAAAGCACAACACTGGCACATCTCAGCAGCTCCCATTCTGTGTTGATGGAAGCTGGCAGACTTGTTGTGTTCACATGGCAGCAGGCAGGAATCGGGGACTGAGAGCTAGAACCAGAAGCTTCACTACCATTCAAAGGCTTACCCCTAGTGAGCTACTTCTACCAGCAAGCCCACCTCCCAACAGCCTTAACAATGGTATGACAAGATGAACACTAAGCAGTCCTAACACGAGCCTGTGGGGGATGGCTCAGATTTAAACCACAATATTCTACCTCTAATCCTGGCAGCCACATGACCATTGCATGATGCAAATTGCATTCTGTTCAACATCAAGCTTCCTCATAGTCTTAATGGTTTCAGTACTGCACCGGTCAGAGAGTTCTTCTGAGGTTCAAGGCAAGTTTGCAGCTGTCACACCTTGTAAACTTTGAAAAGCAATTCATAAACTTCTAATATACAAAGACACATAGTAAACATTTATGTTCTAAGAGGGATGAATGGGAAATTAACAAGGGAAGACCAGGCAGGGCAGACATCAAACCCTCCAGTTTCGCCTCCAGTAGCAGATCATGAGTGGCAGCATCTCTTCCAATGCGCTTGACTGCTACACCTCTATGACCCTGCCGGTTGCACCACACCTGGTCTCTCTTTTGGACTGGCTTCACTTAGTCCCTGAAGGGTTCTATAACTAATGTCTCATGTTCCTTGAATCTCCAATATTCTGAAGCCTTCATTGCAATGTGGTCCTCATCCTCAGAATTCTACGGATTCGTTTCCTCAGGATCTCCGAGGAGGGCATCTGATCATGCCTACACTGCCTGACTTCATCAGGGCTTTGTTTTGCATCTTGGTGCATGATCCAGAAATGCTTGCTTTCTGCATGCCTGCAAAATTAATATCATGTGGACAATGCAAAGCTCTGCTGCTAGCTTGATTTGTAGTTGGGATGCCTGCTTCCAAATATACTCTTTGTTCAGAAACATCTTTTTTTTTTTTTCAGGCATCATTTTTTTCCAAATAAAAATCTGTCAAGTGAGTTTACTTTTTTATATTTATTTATTTATATATTTATTTATTACAGTTTATTCACTTTGTAGCCCAACTGTAGCCCCCTCCCTCATCCTCTCTCAATCCCCCCTCCCTCCCTCTTCACAGCCATGGCCCTCCCCCAGTCCACTGATAGGGGAGGTCCTCCTCCCCTTCCATCTGATCCTAGTCTATCAGGTCTCATCAGGAATGGCTGCATTTTCTTCCTCTGTGGCCTGGTAAGGCTGTACCTTCCCCGGGGGGGTGGGAGGAGGGAAGGGAATCAAAGAGCCAGCCACTGAATTCTTGTCAGAGACAGTCCCTGTTCCCATTACTAGGGAACCCACTTGGACACTGAGCTTCCATGGGCTACATCTGTGCAGGGGGTCTAGGTTAGCTCCATGAATGGTCCTTGGTTGAAGTATCAGTATGAGTTTGCTTTTTAAACTCTGGAATCTTAGTAGGTAGAGTCTTACCCTTAGGACCACTTTTTCTGCTGTCTAGTGCAAAATGTACCAGCTTCTCCTTAATGTAACTATTCTAGTTAACCATTTGCTTTGGAGTGCTTTCATGTTCCTTTCCTAGCCAAACCATTCATTTTCATGTCTTTCTGCTTTGCTTTTTGCTTTGTGTTCTCATTATAACTGTGAATATATGCATCAAGCTATAACCATACCGTGGGAAGGATGTCTATTCTGAATATAGTGCCTTGAAATTTCTTTGATTGATAAATTAGTCTACTAACTTTTTAATTATTCAAAACTTCAGGGCATGGTTAGAATGGAAACAGATTCCGCACCAGAACAAAATAAGAATGCTTCTAGTCCATTGTCTGACAGTGTCCATCTACACCTGAAACCCTGTCAATTCTATTGGCATTCTAGTCTTCCAGAATCCCACTGAAACAGCATTCTAGGGTTTCCATCATCTATACCTCCAAACTCTTCAATCTTTCTCCATTAAATAAATCATAAAGGCCTGTATAGTACATGGTCAAGTTCAGTCACACAATGGGCCCACTTCTCAGAACCAGTTTTCTTCATTAGGTACATTTCACATCATCGTGATAAAATATCTGCAGAACATTTTGTGAGGGAGATGGTTTACTTTGGCTCATGTTTTTGATGTGTTGAAGTCCATCATTGCATAGAGAACATAGCGAAAGAGTGGCTTAGCCTGTGGTGGCAGGAGTTTGTGGCAGTGGCTTGCTCTCACCTGATTATCATGCATTAAACAGATCCAGAGCCAGCAATGAGTATAGCATTCAAAGTTCTCATCCTGCCAGCCAAGCCCCACTTCTAAAAGGCTCCACAGCCTTCAAAATAGTGGCAAAATATGGAGCCTAAACAATTCCAAACATGAGCATGTGGGGACAGTTCAGATTGAAATGACAACACACACGTAACAACTTTTGGAGACCAAAGGAGAGCTAGACATGGTACTGCACATAGAACCACAAAGGGGACAACAGCTCATTGGAGCAGAATGTAGAATGTGGAGATTATGTAGGGGATTTCTTTTGGAAAGTTTTAATACCTTTCTTCCTAGCATAGAGGAGGTTCTAGATATAGAGAATTCATTGCAACTAAGAGTCAGGAACATTGAAACTTAATTCACAAGCAAAGCTAAAGGTGGTTTCATAAGACTGACTGATAAACCAAAGTCATTGAGATGATGATGTTCATAAAGCAGAAACAGAGAGAGACAGAGACACACACACACAGAGAGAGAGAGAGAGAGAGAGAGAGAGAGAGAGAGAGAGAGAGAGAGAGAGTCATCTTGAGTCTGTCAACATGGAGGAAAGGAATATAAGGGCATAGACAAAATGACAAGACGAAAGTTAAGCTGCTTCCAGTTCCAGATGGAACAAATCCAGGTTTTTGTTCAAACCCTTCTGCAACTTTGCGAGGTAAAAATGATCAAGCCAGGAGAAAGGTAAGAGGCTATTGTACCCCACCCCAATTTCCATCACTACCCTTTTCTTACTGTCGGTTTTGAATTGAGGCCAAGCCCAGCTGAGGAAGAGGAGCAGCAGCTCTGTTGTTAGATAAAATCGGTAGTTTTGACGAATATCTTGAGCTGGGCATTTTAATTACTGAGCACAGTCTATTTTCAGTGACTTAAAGTGACCTTAGGAATGCCAATTATCTAAGACTGAAAAAAAAATCCCAGTTTTGTTATAGAAAGAGGAGCTTCCCTCTCTCTAATCACATTTTAATGGGAAGATAGAAAACAAAATACTGTTGCATTTTAATTGTGCCACAAATCATAGTTCATCAATACAACAATTACCAGTGTGCAGTATTTTAGAAGCAGGAAGATAAAATGCTCTTGTATCCACTCACATAAGAAATGTAGCCATTCATGGGTGCCATAGACACAAACAATACAGAAAGGACCCAGTAATATTAGCGTGAGCATATGGCGCCCAGAAGAATTGTGTGACTGTGTTCTCAGAGTGAAAGGGTGTCGTGTGGAAGGAACTTGAACTTGCTCAGTCATCTAACTGAGCCTGTGGGCAGAGGTATCAAAGCATTATATTTAATATAAAGATTTTTCTGCTAGTCATGGTCGCTGGGATATATTGCCTTGTACAATGGTAAACATTGCACCATTGGTAATATTCAGGTTCACGAATGACATGGTGAGGCTGTTTGCTGAGGGTTCCAAACACTGCAAGAGTGGTTGGAGTCAATGATATTTATTTCAAATTTAAGGTTATAGGTTTCCATTTAGTTGGTTTATTTTTATCTTCCTATTATATATTTATCATTATTTGTAATCTGTCTATTATATATTTATTTATTCTATCTTTCCATCTATCTCACTGTCTACCTATCTTTATTCTGTCTCGCTCTTTTCTCTATCAACTATTATCTATATATCTATCTACCTATACATGTATCATCTAGCTGCCTATCTGTCATCTTCCTATCATTTATCTAGATATGTACGTAGCCTCTGTGCTCATCTGCACTTACGCAGTTTATAAACTAGACCATCAAGTTTCAAAGTCTCTGATAAATCTTAAAGTTCATGGAGTCTTTTACTTAACAAAGTATCCACACTGCCTGATCACATCTATTTGAATCTCATAGGAATGGTCTGATTGGGTAGAAACTTCAGCAGTTTCTCCTTTAAAATATGGACTCTATAACGTAAGAAATTCCAAGTCTAAGTGTTAATGACATTTGTAACCTGTTTTATGCCAAAAAGGGAAACTTCTCCCCTTCCCTATTGTTCCTACTTTTCCACAGTACATAGTGGCTCCGTCTGTTAACCTCCCTCCCTTTATGACCCACAAAGTCGACAGGCCAGCCTTTAGTCAATGTGTGTAAGCCCCTGTCTGGACACATCTTTCTGGGAGGAGTGGTAGAAGCTGCTCCTGGCTAAGGATGCCACACGGAGGTCCCCTGTGCATGTCTATTCTTTTAAAGGGTTGTTTTTGCCAGGTTTCACAATAGACGGAGCACATGGTGGGTGTTCAGTGAAGAAACAATAGCAGCTTCTTTTCATTGCTCCTTTTGGGAAGCTACTGAAAGAAAACCACATTGGTCTTACAAAACAAGCCACACAGCATCTAAGAGGACTGGGCCTTGCTCTCATTCCTATGTCTTTAATAACCATGTGGAATGCAGTCACAAACACAAGATCCCTGTCAGTAATGTTTCAGAAACCTGGGAGATTTTGTATGGGAGATCAGCCATGATAAAAGAAAATATCCAACTGTGGTAAATGCTGTGAGCAGAAGATGGGGATCTCAGGATTGGAAGAACCCTCTAAGAGTTGTAAAGGGTAAGAAAACTGGGGCCATTTCAAAACTCGTTGCTTGCCTGAGCACATCTAACTTCAAATCACCTGAACCTTACCAATTGTTGTGGCTGACACTATTGTCTTCCTCCTCCAGGGCCACTGTTTTCTCCTTGCTGACATGATTTTGCTGTTTGTGTAGTGGGACCCCAGCCCAAGCCTCAGGATAGAATCCTAATTGGCTTAGTCAAGGTTAGAAACCTGATTGGTATGGTTATCTTATTTCTTTTTCTTGTGAATGATAGTGAAGAGAGTGTGATGATGGTATTTAAGAAAGGTCAGGGGAAGAGTTCAGAGAAAGTTTTCCCTCCTGATTTAACAAAGACAGGGTAGGGGATGAAGCTCAGTTGGTGGGGTGCTTGCCCAGCATGCACCAAACTGTGGGTACATGATTTCTAGAACCACATAAATTTGGGGCTGGTGGTGACCCATGCTAACCACTGTGTTTGGGAGGTACAGGAAGGAGTATCAGAGGTTCCAGGTCATCTTTGGCTACAAAGTAAGTCAAGACAATCCTGGGCTACTTGAGACCCCATAGCTGGGCTTTTGGCTACTTTATTGGGTTCTTTTTCCTACCTCCCTACACCACCCCTATCCCTTCCAACCCCACAACACTGGGTAAAGAAAGAAGGATAAAAGGAAAAAGGGGAATAGATCTTTTTAGACCACTTCCTTCTTATTAGGAACATTGAGTTCCTTGAAGCAAATCTAATCATCTTTATTATCAGGCTATCCTCCAACCATCAACCAGCAAAAGCAACATCAGAAACCAGCAGCAGCAGGAGCAGCATCATTGGAACAGGGACCTCTTGGGGCTCCCTCACCTTTATACCCTCTGAAGTGTTCCCAGAATTCCAAATGTATCTTCAGTTAGCAAAACCACACCCCTGCCAGAGCACAAGTCTAATTCTAGTTAGTTATTATGGTCAATCTGAAGCAGCCTCATATCCCACACCGGGGATTGAAAAACAAACAAACAAACAAACAAACAAACATAACATAACATTTCTGCCTTTTTAAAGAAGCCAAATATTCTCACTAAATGACCCTGTTTCAAGAATACCAACATAACATAGTCCAAACAAACAAACAAACAAACCAAAAGACCAAATATGTAGGGAATTAAAGATTTTTTTTTCTGCCCTCTTTATTTCAAAGGTGTGCACTAATTTCTGAGGAGGTGCCACTTGGAGTTGAGACAGAACTATGTGTACCACGATGGGAGATATTTCAGATACATGCTAAATGACAGATTTCAGGGATCAAAGGGGTCTAGGGCCAGCTTCTGTCTAGAGTCCTTTTGCAGGGAGCAGTTTCCAGTTCTGTCTTACTGGTACACATGCTTTCTGTGATTCGCAGCTACAAACGTGGCTTCTGTCTGCTGTAACTTTTCTCCCTGCTGCCTCGTGTCCTTCTTACTCACTGTGCAGGAAGCTATAATGGAGGTCATTCTGGTGCCATCACACTGTCACCTCTTTGTTTGGCCTAAACCCTGGCTGTTCCCAAAAGACATGGATTCTGTCATGACCCTTTAGAGAACACCCATTCTCTGTTTTCCAAATGTCACCAGCTCCAAAAGTAAGGGTGACATTTTAGATACCTGTCACTTGGTAAACCATTAATTTACTACTATTATGAGAGGAAAGAAAATTCTCTCCTTTGAGAAGGCTCTAGGAAACAGATTGTAATTATACCTGATTATGCTTAATAATAACTACCATCTGGCTAAAAGATCCTCCACCCTTGAGTGTTATTTCTGTGTTCTCTGCCTTTCTGGGCAACTCCTTCACATCCTCTTTTAGAAGTCTTTGGCAATGGATCCCCATGCTTCCCTCCTCTCCAAATACCTTCATCACCCTGGGTGAGTTCTGTATCCATGGAGATGACTATCCAGGACACAAGTTCCAAGAATGGGAGCTCAGCCTGTTCACTGAATTAGTCCTTTCACCATGGACAACCTTGTTAGCAAGACATCTTGGGTGGATCTGTGCTTTCAGATGAATCCACCCCAGCTGCTAAGTGACTCCTGCACATATTTTCATTTCCCCAGTTCAAGCCCTAATAATCATGGATCAGGGGCAAACTGTGTCCTGCCTGAATGTCTGACAAAGAATTTGTGAGCTAAAAATGGATAATGTTTAGGGCTGTAGGAAGGGCTCAGAAGTTAAAGGCACTTGTTGCTCTTCTAGGGGACCCAGGTTCAGTTCTCTGCACTCACACAATGGTTCACAACCGAACTCAACTCTATAGGTGATGCCACTTAACTGCCTTCTTCCTTATAGATGAACTTGGTTGGGTGGTCCACAGTGAAATGAAAGGTGCAATCCCAATCAGGAAGGCTGGCTAAGGTCTTTTGTAATTCTGGAGCAATAACAAGGCCAAGATTTGCAGGTAAGCAGAAGGCTGGAGGATGGTAAAGGTCCCCTTGCGGAAAATGGAGAGGGTCTTTCAGAAGACTTACACTGAAATTCCTCTTCCCAGCCCCCAACATTCTACCATTAATCACTCTTTTTTTGGCTTGGGCTAAAAATAGCATTAACAAAGTATGACTACTAAGCACGTTTATGCTAAGATGTGTGAGCAATTTTGTCAGAAATATAAATTCTACATATTGCAGTAAAGGAAACATGGAATGTTTGCCAAACTCATGTGAGAAATTTCTGTCTAAAAATTGTGCCAGCTCCCTAAATATAGAGTTGTTACAAAAAGCAAGCCAACCTTCCAGTTAAACCCACCTCAAATGAGATAATGGGGCCGAATGCCTCCTAAGCTAGTCAGTCCTTCTCCTCACGGGATTAGAAATGGGTTAGGGAACTTTCTTCACTTGAGCCATGATATTTCAGTGTAGAATGCTGCCTTACCCCACAAAAAGTGCTAGGAAATATCAACATGGCTTCCCACACCTGGGTAAAGAGGAAATCACATAGGCAACATGAATGAAACAGGACTATCTACTGTTTGTATTTTGTTTAATATTTTCCTAATTAAAGAACTCAGAGAGACCAGTAGAAACCCTCGTTGCATGCTGTCTGAATGCTCCAGGACTCCTGGCTCATTGCTTCTTCTTAAAGCACAAAAAGTTTTAAGAAAAGAATCACCCTAATGTTAGAAAGCATGTAGAAGTGTCAGTGATTGACGTGAAGAAGCCCAGATGTCTTCATCTACAAGAATTAGAATCAGGGCAGGGTTAGGCTGAGGAAAAGGGGCTTGTATATGGTTTGAGATAATGTGGAAATAAACATGCCAGTTGCTGTTTGGGAATGTGACTTGTGTTCCTAGTTTAAATATGAGTCTGTATACTGTACCAGATGCAAGAGTGTGCTTGTGGGAGAAAGTGCTGGAATAAACACTGAGAGGAAGTTCTGTTCCCCTGAAAGACAAGTCTAAATTCTAACTCCATGCACCTGTAAATGTGAACTGGTAGAACATAGCCATTGCAAATGTGAAGTCAACAAGATCATAGCGCTTTGATTATGGGAAGAGGAGAGGCCCCAAGTCTAAGGTTAGTGTCCTTGTGAAAGGGGGGGGGGATTTGAGTCACGGAGACATAGATACAGATTTAGCAGTGGAAGACAGGGGCAAAACTGAAGATGATCACCTACAAGCCAAGGAAGGTGTAGGCTTACCAGCAATGAGCAGAAGCTGGGAGCCACACCACCTATGGCATGGACTCACCTGCAGTAGCGCCAGAGGAGACCAATCCTGATGGCCTGATTTTATATTCCTGGTTTTTATAAGGATGAGAGAAAGCATTTTTGTTGTTTTATGCCTTCTACTTTGTGCTTAGAAAATGAATACAATCACACACATCTGACATAGATAGATAGATGATAGATAGGTAAATAGATGATAGATAGGTAGATAGTTAGATAGATAGATAGATAGATAGATAGATAGATAGATAGATAGATAGATAGATAGATAGAGGCTGTATTATGAAAGACCTCAGTAGGCCTAGGAGACAGCAGCATTAGCTACATTAGTTCGGTAAGCTAACCTTAAATGAAATAAAAACCCTTAGTTTCTCAGTTGTGCCAGCCCCAATTTCAAGTGCCAGTAGCCATCTGTACCATGCCAGTACTAAACAGGACATTAAACAGAGAACATTCCATCATCACAGATACTTCTACCAGACTGTGCTCCTGGAGAGGGCAATATCTGTTAGAGCTACACATCAGGACTCCATGTTTATGCGCAGGCAGAGTGCGTGTGCGGCCATTGGCTTCAAATCTGTCTGTTCCCTCACACCTGGACCAGACGACAGCCACTCTCACTGGCAATGCTACTGCTGCTGATTTTGAAGGAAGAAGCATAGGAAGGTGCAAATATAGTGCACTCACCTGCCCCAGAGTTCCTAGCACAGGCTCTCTTTCAAAACAACAGACATACTAAGCGATAGTATTGATAGACGATGTTCTTCCACACCAAATTACTAGGATTGGAACCATGAAACATGTCCCTTTTATCTATATACTCTGCGAGTCATTCACTGGTAGGAAGTATTTGCCCAATTCCCTTCCTTGCATATTATTAATGCCTCTTCTGTTTTAAGGGGAATTTTCCCCTCTCATAATGATTTACTCTCTCTGGGGCTCTGTGGTTACAGGGAGCGGCAGGGACTCCTTGATGGCCTTGGAAAACTAAAGACAGAATTTCATAGGGGGTTTATGTGACAAGCAATTAATTACCCCCAAAGATAAGCCTGGCAGTGCACAGTGTATTTATTTGAAGGGAAAAAGACAGACATCTGGGTGGTCTTCATGAAAACAAGAAAGAAATTATGCTCTGAGTAAGAAAAGCTGCCGTCACAGAAACCCACCTGTTCAGAGCTATCTTTAGCTGCGCTTGGGAACAATTTATTTGCAAAGCTTTTCTCTCCTTCACTTCTCTTTCCTACAGGTGTGTGTGGAGGTTTCGGCTTAAAAGATGGGAAATAGCATTTCATAATTGTGTGGGGGGGGACATGCCAGGATAGTGAGGAAAGATGGGAGAGAGCAGGAGATGAGTAGGGAGAAAGAGAGATGATGTGATGTGATGAATGTGTCTGCTGCAATAATTTTGGCTCCATCACATGAATTTGATGACACTGATTGGATCATTACAATGATGACATATTTATTCATCACTCTCTCCACCCTAAATCCCTCGTTCTTAGAACCCAGTATGCTATGGAACATTGTGTCACCATCTCTATCTGTAATCTTTACAATGTTTGGAACACCGTGATGCTACTTCTTCTCCCGGTGGTAAAGTTCTACTTACTTTAAACTCAGCACATCTGTCACAAATGGATAAATTTTCCCACCGTGCCCATCTCCTATTTTTTCCTCACCTAATCAAATATGTGCCCAAAGTGAAGAATTTGAGTTGTTTACTTTGCTTTCACTTTCTCTGTAAGTTACCAGCAGAATCTATCCCAGAACTGCCCTGAGTGGGCGTTTCAAGCAAGCATGTTGTGATAGGATGCGGTAACTTGGAAGCCACACAGTCCTTATTAACGCCACCAGGACTCTCTCAGCCACATGCCTCTCCTTGTCAGTATATTTCTGTGACCTGTTTTCATTTCAAAAAGTTCATAGTCTGTAACTTGGAGGTGACCCATCATTTTACACGCAAGTAAGTTGACCTTCATGAGTACCAGATTCCTTGCTCCACCATGATCATACACTTACTCCATTTCCCATTTTCCTGTCACACCTCATCACCTCAGTAATTGGTATTTCCCTCTATTTAATTGTTTAAGTGGAAAGGCTGGGCCTCAACCTTGATTTCATTTCTTTCTCTTTGCATTTCTGCCCTCATATCCAATTCATCAGTATAAATTGTCAAATATCTTGAAATTTCCCCCTCTATCAAGCTCACTTTCTCCACAAACATCACCCTAGTCTACCTCCAGTATCTTTGGTTTGGCTTACAACCTTTGGCCTCTTACTGGGTCTTCATATTTCTACTCTCCATGTAGTGACCAGACCAACAGTTTAAAAACAGGTGAGGGAATTCTGTTCCCTTGGTAAGGCATTCTAACGGCTTTCCACTGTCATTCAAATAAAACAAAAAAATTAAAATCTAAAGTCTGTGAGAAGAAACATGAGCTTTTGCCTTCCTTTTGTATGTCTGTGTGGAAGGGTTGTGCAGTTGCAAACAAGCGCAGGTGCACATACATGCGTGCACAGGAAATAGGCAGAACTACGTCTCCAGTTCCCCATCTTGGTTCTTACATAGACTGAGAAGTCTAAGATTGGTGGCGAGGATCCCCAGGATTTGTCTGTCTCTGCCTTCTCGGCGGTGACATTACAGACATGTGCCACCATGCCTGGCATGTGTATGTTGATCCTGGGGCTCAAACTCAGGTCCTCATGCTTTCCTGGAAAGTGCTTTACTGACTGAAATATTTCTTCTCCTTGATGTTTATCTTTTTGAGTACAGAATACTTTATTTAAGACAATCTCCAGTCCATCCATTTTCCTGTAAATGTTAGGATTTCAGTTTTCTTTACGTCCATATAAAATTCCACTGCATAATTACATATATATATACATATATACATGTACTTATATACATATATGCACATGTACATATACATACATGTACCCATGCACATGTATATATGTGCAAATATGTACATGCTCAAATATGTACATATATACACATATGTACATACATACACACATATATATATTTTGTTTATAATTTCATTTATTGATTAGCTTCTAGGCTCAGTTAATTATCTAAATATTTGGAAAGGAAGTCTAAATGACTTGACTGAAGACATTTGATGTCTGTGCACAAGTCCAAAAACAGATTGATACTGGAGACTCCTCATTCTAAGGTCACAGAATCCTGGTGTCAGCATCCAGCTTTCCCACCAACTGGCTAAGACCTTTTGTACATTTCTTATCTTCTTGCACTTAAGTTTTCTGAAGTAATAGGCATGATACTGTCACAACAAGATGTCATGAAGACTTTATATAGTGTGTTCAAAGGTCAAGAAACAATATCTAGCCAAAGCTGTATAAAATACTTTTAACACTATCTCTGAGTCATGGTAAACATGATCAATTCAACATATTTAATAATGCTGGAAGAACTCTCGACAGTATTTTAAAGAAGCAAAACTCACCATAACCTGACAAAAAGAAGTTTTCTGAGATTGGTGAATCTAGTGGAAAGGTCTGTGCCTTTCTCCTTTGCTCGCTCATCTTTTCTAGGTTATGGCTGCAACAGCTGTGTAACAGGTGAACTCTGGTTGAGAAGGATTAGCATGAACCCAGTATGTGCTTCAACAGGTCTTGATCAACCTGTAGAGTGGTCTTCTTAAACAGACATCTGAGAAATCTAAAAGACACCAGAACACAAAGCCTCCTGAAAGGAAATCATAAGCAGTTGGTTTGTCTAAGAATGGTTGTTCAAACTTCGTTAGAGTTCAGTTCATGCAACGACTATATGAATGAAAAAATATTAACATATTTTAGCATATATCTAAAGAAGAGGACCTGGGACTGTCCGTTGATTTGACCAGTATCCCTCTGTTAGCCATATGTACATAGTATATGCAAATACAGCCTTACCTATAAATGGGGTCTTTGAAGATGAAACCAAGTTAAAAATAGGGAATTTGAAGACAGATATAGAGACATAAAGAAAAGACAACCCTCTTTTCTACTTCTTCTAATGTCCACCCTCTTTGCCTTTCTGGATAGGAAATGAGCATTTTAGCAAGAGTCCTCCCTCTTGATTAGTTTCTTTAGTTGTACAGATTTTAGTAGCTTTATCCTATATTATATGTCTACATGAGTGAGTATATACCATGTGCATCCTTCTGCTTCTGGGATAACTCACTCAGGATGATCTTTTCCAGATCCCACCATTTACCTGCAAATTCCATGATTTTCTCGTTTTTTATTGCTGAGTAATATTCCATTGTGTAGATATACCACAGTTTGTGCATCCATTCCTCCACTGAGGGGCATCTGGGATGTTTTCAGCTTCTGGCTATTACAAATAAGGCTGCTATAAACATGGTTGAGCAAATGTCCTTATTGTGTACTTGAGAATCTTTTGGATATATGCCTAGGAGTGGTATAGCTGGATCTTGAGGAAGCACTATTCCTAGTTGTCTGAGAAAGTGCCAGATTGCTTTCCAGAGTGGTTGTACAAGTTTACATTCCCACTAGCAGTGGAGGAGGGTTCCTCTTTCTCCACAACCTCTCCAGCATGTGTTGTCTCTTGAGTTTTTGATCTTAGCCACAGAGGACCTCTGAAAGGCTCTGCCCTGCAGACTATCAATGTAGTTGCTGAGACTTATGGGCAACCTTTGGGCAGAGTGCAGGGAATCTTATGAAAGAAGTGGGAAACAGTAAGATCTGGAAATTACATGAACTCCACAAGGAGAGCAATAGAACCAGAAAATCTGAGCACAGGGGTCTTTCCTGAGACTGATGCTCCAACCAAGGACTATTCATGGAGATAACCTAAGACCCCTGCACAGATGTAGCCCATGGCAGTTCAGTATCCAAGTGGGTTCCATTATAATAGGAACAGGGACTGTCTCTGACATGAACTGATTGGCCTGCTCTTTAATTACCTCCCCATGAGGAGGGGAGCAGCATTACCAGGCCTCAGAAGAAGACACTGCAGCCACTACTGATGAGACCTAATTGACTAGGCTCAGAAGGAAGGAAAAGAAGTCCTCCCCTATCAGTGGACTTGGGGAGGGGCATGCATGCAGAGGGTGGAGGAAGGGAGCGATTGGGATAGGAGGAGGGAGGGAACCACAGGGGGGATACAAAGTGAATAAAGTGTAATTAATAAAGAATTAAAAAAATATATAGGAGAAAAAAAAGAAAAGACACCCATTTGAGTATAGAGGCATAGGCTCAGATGCTGCCAGAAGCCAAGGAAATGAAGAAGTGCACCAAGTATCAGAAGCAAGAAGAGGATTGCCAGTGCTTTGATTTTATTACTTCTATCCTCTATAACCATGAGCTAAGAAATGTTGATTGTTGTAAACCATATGATGACTGTGACAGACACTAAGAAGATTATCACAGGCTATACAGTCTGAACTAAGATGGTAAATTGCAGCAGAGTTCAAAGATAGGAAGTCTGTGTCTTTGGGTAACCTCAAGGAAGTTCACTTTTGTTGTAGAAAAACTGATATCTAGACAAAACAAATGAAGGGAGTTTCAAGCTCACTTCTGTGATGCAAAATCTTCAACAAAATACTGGCAAATCAAACTCAGAAGTGGGTCACATTCCAGGACCAAATGGGATTTAACTCAGATTTACAAGGACTGTTCGACATATGCAAATCACTGAGGTCAACAGAAGGAAGCTGACTGGGCCTAGGTACATAGCTCTGTGAGAGAACACTTGCCTAGTGTGGGCTCCATCCCCAACATAAACAAAGTCAAGGTCTTAAATAGATATTTTCACTCCGTGTCCATTGAGGCATTAACTGCAATGACAAGAACTGATACAACCCAAATGCCCATCAAGAGATAAGTGATGAAGAACATGTGACAGATGCATACAGAGAATATTGCACCTTTTAAAAAGTGCATAGATAGCCCATAAAAACATACGCTCAGTGAATTAAGTCATTCACAAAGTAACTAGAATTTATTTGTCTTATCAAAAAAAAAATACTCAGACTTTTAGAAACATAAAAATAGGAGGTGGAGGAACAATATAACTGTTGCATTAGCTGAGCAAGTTGTAGAATTTTATTTGACAACATGATGCCTTTGGTTAACAATCTGCTGTTTTGCACTTAAAAAGCTAAGAGGACCTATGTAGAGCTAAGTCTCTCTAATACACGCCACACCATGTTTGCCCTCACACGCCCTCTCCTCTACCACACACCCTGAAGGATATGAGGGAACTATTGGAGACAGTGGACTGTTCACCAACTCAGTCACGCCTGTGTACACAGGTCTCAAACTTACAAAAAGTGTACACTGTATACATTTTAAACGCTACTTATGTTTCAATAAAACTGCCAGATGCTGGTGAATTAAAGGTATAGTGAGCTTAAAAAGAAAACAAAAGTGGAAAGTATGGTATGGTTTCTCAGGCAGAGTTGATGACAATCCTTCATGGTTGCCACTTATGTGCCTCACTTTTTCCTTCAAGGACTCTCTGCTCCAGACATGGGGGTCATCTTCAAGGGCTCTGTGGTGGCCATGGCACATCTGGAAGTGCTATGGTTTAAGCATCCTATGCATCAACCCTTTCCATGACAGACAGGGTCAAGGGGAAAATTCTCCTTCTGAGTCTCAGATTCTGGAACATTTTCTTTACATTACATTGCTGTCATTGCCGTTAGAACCCCTATTACTCTTAGCTTAATCTGCTACTAGTACCTTCCTGTTTCATGATTCCCATGAAACTCTTTTTCTTATACTCACTTCCTAAGATAAACTCCCTAGACACAAGCCTGGACACAAGCAATGCTTCTTGGGGACCCTGGGTGTTCACATAGGGTCATCATAGGTTTGCTCTGCAGAGAAACAAAGAAACATGTGACTGGCCCACAAAGGGCCCCCACTAAATATTGGCTATGTTCTCTGTCTGAGGTGGAATGCTCTGGAAGACAAATTAGAAATATTCTCTCATCAATCTCTCTTGCTAAGAGTGGAATGGACGCAGAAAAGTTGTTTGAGGTTTTAAACAGCCTCAGCTCCTGTCTTCATTAACACAAATGGGGCAGTAATGGTAGAAACAAGATATCAAATTACACTACCCTTTATGACACCAACTCCAAGCTCTGAACCTAAGAACTAAAAAGGAAATCAAACTATTTACCAGCCAGAGGGAAAAGGAAAATAACAGCGTGTGGCTTATAAACTTAACAAATGTAATCACAGTAATTGAGCGGCCCAGGAAATAATTTGGTCAGCATAATTATATTACAAATTGCATATTGCACAATTAAACAATTGCATTTTGGCCACAAATGAAACTCTAAATGTACAATTTATAGCGAAGTGAAGAGGTAGCTTAAAATGAGAAGAGCTAAGCGAAGACCCAGCAATGAATGCACTTACATTTATGTCAATACTGGATAATATGTAGCCATAAAGATAAAGGTTAGTATTCAGGGGGAAAAGCAACTGAATTGGCTGCCTTTTTCAAACACAAATTGGCTTTATTTGAAACTGTAAAGCTTCATCCTTCATATAGTAACCCTTTGTACACCAAATATTCTTTGGTTTTATAACCCAGGGGTTATAACAAGGAGAAAGAATGATTTGTGATGGGTTCTCCGGGTCACCTAGCGTGATGCAAGCTCTATAGACAGACATCAAATGTATTTGAAATATGTTGTATACTTACTCTTCATCTTGGGATTGTCAGAGTGTGTTGGCCATTCTGAGAAATCCCTTAGCACAACAGCTTAGTTGGTTTCAATGAGTGTTTATAAATCTTAACTTTGGAGCCATTTAACAAAATCCTTAAATATCTTGGGGACATGCCACAATAACATCCTTAGTACATGGAGGAGGAAAACTGACATTTAACTCTGACCTCTATTTATGTCCACATATACACAACACACACACATGCCCTCACTAGAGTTTTCTGAAATCATAATTTCATCACTTTCTTTCTTCCACTTTCTCTCTACAACCCTTCCCATACCATCCCAATATTCTCTCAAATCCGTGGCCTCTCTTTCTTTCTTTGTTATTTGTATGTACAAATATATATATTTGTACACACACACACACACACACACACACACACACACACACACACCTAAACTTATAAATACAATTCTTTTAGTCTGCATAATGTTACTTATGAGTATATGATTTCAAGTATGACCGAATAGTGTTTGACAAATAATGACGTGCTTTTTCCTGGAAAGAGGGAAGACTATTTCTACCCCTCGCAGCATTTGTTAGTTGCCTGCAGTCCCTTGTCTACTGTTGAAACCCTATACTATTCCCCCTTCCATGTTACTGCGTTTGTTGACGTCATCCTTATTCAGGCAGTCATGTTGATAAGACTTCATTGGAATAGCTTCTTTGGTATTCCTAGAAGACAAAGTCACAGAAAACTTCCTGTTTGTCTGGATTTTCTCAGCTTTCTGCCCCTCTTCTGCTTTGATATGTGAACCTTAGATACAGACGTTGTGCTGTAGACAGAACAACAGTTGGGAGTGGGCACCACACAGTAACTTTCTATTTTTGTCAGTTCTGTTTTTCTGTAATGGTCTCTGTCTGTTGCAAGAAGATGTTTCTTTAATGAGGAGTGAGACCTATAATGATCTGAGGGTATATGGATAAATATTTTGAACATAGTTAGGAGTTATGCTGGCTGAGTAAAGTGATGGTTATAGGTTATCCTTTAAGATCCATGACTTTACTAGCCTCGGTATTTGGCTACTTTTCCAGTACCAGGCATGATATCTCTCTTCTTCAGTGGGCCTTAAGTCCAACTGGAGAGCTTTTGCTTATCACCAAGGTCCATGTGCCTCTATTGCATCTTCAGAGAGAGCATATACCTACAGTGCCGACACTCTCTTAGATCATAGGCATCCTAGTGGGGGAAGACTGTTGGGTGATTCCTTATCTTGGAAACATTCATGATATCTTTTTTTTAATGGGGTGTTTTGGATAATATTTACTTTTTATTAATTACACTTTATTCACTTTGTATCCCCCCATAAGTCCCTCCCTCCTCCCCTCCAGATCCCACCCTCCCCCCCCCCCTTCTTCACACATGCCTTCCCCAAGTCTACTGATAGAGGAGGTCTTCCTCTCCTTCCTTCTGATCTTAGTCTATCAGATCACATCAGGAGTGGCTGCATTGTCATCTTCTGTAGCCTGGTAATGCTGCTCTCCCCTCAGGGGGAGGTGATCAAAGAGCAGGCCAAACAGATTATGTCAGAGGCAGTCCCTCTTCCCATTACTATGTAACCCATTTGGACACTGAACTGTCATGTACTACATCTGTGCAGGGGTTCTAGGTTATCTCCATGAATAGTTCTTGGTTGGAGTATGAGTCTCTTGGAAGTTCCCTGTGTTCAAATTTTCTGGTTCTGTTGCTTTCCTTGTGGGGTTCCCATCCTCTCCAACTCTTACTATTTCCCACTTCTTACATAAGATTCCATGCACTCTGCCCAACATTTGGCCGTAAGTCTCAGCGTCTGCTTTGATAGTCTGCAGGGCAGAGCCTTTCAGAGGCCCTCTGTGGCAGGTTCCTAGGTTGTCTCCTGTTTTCTTCTTCTTCTGATGTCCATCCTGTTTGCCTTTGAGGATGGGGATTGAACGTTTTAGTCAGGGTCCTCTCTCTTGATTAATTTCTTTAGATGTATGGATTTTAGTAGGTTTATCCTATGTTATATGTCTATATGAGTAAGTATATGGGCAGCATGAAAGCAAGTCTTCAGGAAGAGGATTTCAGGTCAGAAACAGCTGGGATACTCTGGATCCTGTGATCAAAGTACAATCACTCTTTTTCTTACACTTTTATGACAAGCTAAAAGTCTGTGCACTGCACACTTTACTAGATGAAACTTTCATAATTAGTTTTATGATTCTTGTCTAAAAAACAATGACAGCTTGTATTAGATGTCCTCTGTTGCAATCCCTAATTTGGAGATGTAGGTGAGAATCTTATCCTTGACTAAAGAGTTTTCTGGGAGTTATTGTTGTGAACAACAAATAGTTCTAAGAGAATAAGAACATTAACTTGAGTCCCAGAGTCCTGACTTTGAGGTCTCCCCCTGCAATCTCTTCCTCACTCCTTTGTTGAGGAATTTGGTGAAATGCTTTTGACTCAGACTTGTGAGATTCCATGTGTGCAGACTCTGTTTACTGCTCTGTCTTCTCACCGCTTACTTTCCCTCTTGCCATGTAATATTTGTAACTTTTCAAATACCATTTCACTTCTCTCTCTAACAGACTACATTGTTCATTCTTCTCTAAACATTTTCTTTTCATCTTTCCATAGCTAAACTCCATTCTCCTAAGCATTTCAATTTTATAATATCTCCTCTGGGAGGCCTTTCCTATTTGTGGGAGTTTTTTAGTTGTAAATGGTAGAAACAAAATCTGGCATATTAAGCTGAAGAGGATATTACATGGTTCATAAAAGTTTGGAGCATGCTGGCTAATCAAGTCCAAGGCTCATTTCCAGGGACTGAGCCCCTAAGCTAAGACTGAAGAACGCATCCAATGAGGGGACTGCAACCAATGATGTCACCTAGCCTTGGGTTCTAGTTGTGGACCACAGCCAGGAGCCTGATTGACGAGAGCTGTGATTGCCACCAGCATTGACACAGCCTGAGCCAAGAATAGGCTTTTCCAGTCAGTGCAGTGGAGGAAACTAGTTGCAATGAAGGCCAAATGGTTCCATGTGGAGTCTTTGGATTTAACTCCCTTAGTTCTAAAGCAATGTCTTCCATCAGCAAGTCTGACTGGCATAAATTAAGAAATAAGCCTGTGTCCCAGCTATAAACACAGGAAGTTTTCTGGTTCCACAGTAAAGAATTAGGATGTGGGCATTTCCTGTTGCTTCATAAGATGGTTCAAAGATTCTGGGATACCACATAATGCTCATCATCCATTACCTCAGTCCACTGGAGCCCCCATCTTGGCATCTTACTCATCTCCATAGAAAAGTTAGTTCTTTGTGTTTTGAAATTCACCAAGACTATTTGAAGAAAAGATGATGAGCCAGGGAATTCATTTTTTATTCACAATTGTGTTCCTTGCCTCTAGCTTATTATTACTTTATATACAGTAAATATCCAGTAAGGATATTTTGAGAGAATAGAATTGATTCAGTTAATCTAGATTTCATAAAGCTGTCATGATGTCCAAGGAAGTTTTATCTCATATCTTCTACTTTTATCTTAGATTCTGACTCAATCCTAGATTTGTATTAAAGTCTATCAACTTGCAATAAATTTTATATTTAAAGTTAGAAAAAACTATTTTGGGTTCTACACCTTTTACTGAACTGTACTCCTGGGGCCTTGACAAGTGTTTATGAACTCTGTATTCTTGGATGCTTTGATTTTGTCCCTAACTATGGATTAGAACCTATTCCCATCAGGAGAATGACTTGGGAAGGATATACATATTCTCACTTATCTAATTCTCACAGCATTTTAGCCTCTTGGCCTGGTTAGTTTCTCTTACAAGTGTCTTTCAAATGCTGGTTTCCCTTATACACTTGAGTAGGCATGACAATTTGTTCCTATAGCTCTAGATTTTCAGGTTCTAATTTCTTCCTTTGCTTATCAGCCCCAGCAAAGGGCAGGGTTAGACATGCTCAAGATCAAAGGAGTGCTGTGTACATGTAAAAGGATAACACTTCATTAAAGAGTATAACAATTCACTTTTTCAAATTGGGATGATGGGTAGAATATGAGAAAATCCCAAACAGTCAGCAGTAGAAAAATTGATACTTAATTCACACATGAAATTATAGAGAGAGAATAGATAGAGAGGTAAAAAATTGAAATTAGCAAAATAGAGTGAGAGATAATTCCAAAGAATTAACATGGACTGAGAGAGTCATGGGAAAATATTAACCTGTTTGTAAATCAATGGAATGAGCTATTTACATGAAGTAAAGAACATAAAATGCTAAATAAATAAATAAATAAACAAACAAATGAGTGAAGTTACAGGGAGATAAGGAATATGAGGTGAAGGCTAGAATTGAAGAGTTTCTACTTAGAACAGGGAATATACCCTCTAAAAGAGAAATTGTGTGAACAGAAAGCAAGGGATGAATTTGGGACAGTGCTCTGTGGAGCACCACGGCTGAAGAATTCAGGTGTTTAGATGTGCTCCTGCCAGTTCTGAGACTGAGATATATTTGAGTCCTCAAATAGAGCTGGGAAAATGAGGAAGAACTTCTGCAAAGAGTGAAGAAGAGTTATTTAGGGATGGTGAAAGTAGAAGCCTCCAGCAGAAGAGGCGTGTGCACAGATAATGGTGGCTGCTCTCACTAGTGTCATGTTAGAGAAGACTGAATTATTTAGACATTGAATTATTTTGAAATAAAGTGTTTGAGATGTGCAGTTGGAGTTTAAAATTAGAAAAAAACATGCCATGCTTAATAAGATCTACCAGATTAATTTCCAATGAGTCATACCCCAAACTTCCTCAGGAAGAGCTTAAGTGTGATATTTCTCAAACAGCAGGGCTGAGAGATGTGGCAATAATTGAGTGTATGTGGCACACCAGACACCACAGTGCTTTACACACGTCATCCTACTGAACCTCCATAAAATTCCCAAGAGGCAGCCAGTGACATCAACAATCACCAGGACAAATTACAGAAAATAAGGCTTATACAAGTATTTATCCAGCGTCAAGCATCTAGTCAGAGAAAAAGAGGAGATTTCAACTGAGTTGTCACTTCTTCGTGCTGACTTTCAGTAAGACCTGAAGATCATTTTACAGTTTTCAATATTTTATTATATTTTTCCCATCCATGTAATTCCATATTTATTTAGTTTTTGCTCGCAAAATGTCTGAAGACCTGGCTTTAGTATTCAAGTGCTCAGAATAAGATGAGACAGATGAAAGGAAAGGGGGTGAAAGAAAATTTTGGAATAACTTCAAGATAAGCCATTTGATAACTTTACTTTGCTTTGGAACAGTCCAGAAGTTTTGAAAAATCGATGTGGTTTGTAGTGAGAAATGAGCAAGATGAGACTAGAAAAAGAAACCTCAGTTAGGTTCATACTTTGCCTGATTTTATGTCTAGGACCTGAGAGACTCTTCATTGAGATGGTTTCCTATGCCACTCCTATTTCTCTTTAGCCATTCAAAAGTAATAGCATACTAGATATCAGCTCATGGAAGTGATAATCAAAAAGCCCAGAAACTTTCACCCATGCTATCGAATTTAGCAGTTACTGGGTGCATTTTTTATTTGAGCAATAAGCATATTATAGACAAATCTAAAAATTACCATCTACACTTGCATTTAAAAGCATCAAATGTGTAGGAATTCCTTTAACAAAAGTACAAAATTTATACAATATATCCTTAAAAACTACTACACAGCTGAAATGGAAGCTGTCTTAAATAAATGGACTTTTCTTAATAACTATGCTGTTACACTGTCACCCACATTCAAGAGGGTGATTTATAGATTTAGTCAAGTCCCAGATAAAACCTAGCAGTTTCTAAAAATAGAAATGAACATCTTTATCTCAATATTTATACAATAATACAAAGAACTTCGTATAGTCAAGAAGAAGGTTGGGAGTGGGTATGGTGGTCCTTGTCTGTAATCTCAGCCCTGGGGTAGTAGAGGCAGGAAACCATGAACTCAAGACCATCTTGGGCTACATAGTGAGTTCTAGGCCATGCTGGGTTGTACAGAGAGACCCAAATGATAAAATAAATGAATAAACCCAATAAATGAAATAAACCCAAAATGATAGCCATGTGGAACATTTGGAACTCAGAGGACAACTGGTGGGAGTTGATTTTCTTCTTCCATTATGTGGGTCCTGAAGATTAAATTCAAGTCCTCAGGTTTGGCATCAAGGGCCTCTATTGGTTAAGACACCTCAACATCTGGTAAATGTATATTTAAGAAAGGACATATTTAGGAATATCTCCTGACTGTAGGGCAGGGAAATATTCCTGAAATAAGAGGCAGAAAGAGCACTAACAATGAAAGAAATCTGTACTTTGTCAAATGCAACAAACTTTAGTTTAATTATTAAAAATATAATGGCAGATTGGGCTTAAGATATTCATAATGCATTTTTTCTTATAAAGCAATTGTATCCAGAGTTAGAAACTTTATAAATCAAAGACCAAAATATAATTAAAAATGGGCAATGGTTTTTAAATGTGATAAAGGAATCTATTAGAATTAAAATTCCATGTTTAAGATACGAAAAGGTGTTTAGTGTCATTAATCATCAGAAAAATGACAGGCAATACCAAGCGTAGCGAGGCCCCAACTGTCCAGAATGGCTGCAATTAAAACAACATTGACATCAACAAACGTTAGTGAGCTCACGGAGCAATGTGTGCTACGCATGCTGGAGAGCTGTGAAACTACAAGGCTGGGATACTGCCCGTTTCCAAGCTCGGCAAACACGCCAACCTGGGACCCAGAAAACACGTCCACAAAAGCCTGGCCAGAGGGTATCCACAGCAGTGATGCATTTATAGCAATAAACAGAACCCTTTACTGCATACAAAGTTAATTCAAAATTCACTAAATGCCTAAGCATTACACTAAAAGAATAAAACCTGAAGAAAACAATAAATCTTTAAAAACATTTATTTATTTTAATAGGCATTGTTATTTTGCCTTCATGTATATCTGTGTGAAGGGTCAGAACTACAGCTAGAGTTACAGACAGTGGTTAGCTGCTATGTAGGTGTTGGGAATTGAACCCAGGGTTCTCTGGAAGAGCAGCCAGTGCTCTTAATCACTGAGCCATCTCTAGAGCACCCAATAAATCTTGATGAGTATCAGTTAGGCAAGGGTTGCCTAGACATATCAAAGAAAAAAATCACATTAAAAAAATCATTTAATCAAGGCTCAAAGTCTTTCTTTTTTCCTTTTAAGGAATTTACCAAGAAACCGAGAGGAGAGTCTTACAGTATCAGCAATCACATATTTGTCTGATAAGGGCTGAGTATAACTCAACAATAGAAAATGGAAATTTAAATTGGACAAATAATTTGGCTAGGTATTTCCCTAAAGAAGATCTAGAAGTAGCCAAAGTGAACATAAAATAGTGTTAATTTCAATAATCATCAAACAGCAAGGAGATTCATTACAAACTCTAGGACAATGGTCAAGAGACAGGTCAGATGGAAGGGGAGGAGGACCTCTCCTATCATTGGCCTGGGGGAGGGGCATAGGAGAAGAAGAGGGAGGGTGGGATTGAGAGGGGATGGGGGAGGGGTACAAGGTGAATAAACTGTAATTAATAAAATAAAAAGTAATAAAAAAGAGAGAGGCACAGAAAAATTGGAACTCTCATACACTGCTACCATGGATATAAACTTCTGCTGTCTTTGTAAAGTAGAGGCAGCACACTGAACAGGACCTCAGAAGGGATGTGGCTGAGTGGTTTAAGGAGTGATAAAGAAGACAGTGCAGCAGGAATCAAGTGGGAGGTCAGAATGTTAACAGAAAAACAGATCAAAGTGGGCATGTAGATGGCTTACCAGCGTCTGCTTTAGGGCAGTGATGTATCTAATCTCAAGACTCATGCTGCTCCTTATCAAGACTCCCCTGTTGGCAGCAGAAGCCGTGAAAACTCAGCTCCAGCTCAAACTTATATAAGTCAGGTCAGTTCCTCTGGCCACTTGCCCAAGTTGTAGCAGACCCCTCGGAAGAGGGCACATGCTAAGAGCTCAGTCACTAGGGTAGAGTCCCATGAGCACAATCGTACTCCAGGAAAATGAGGTGAGTAGAGAGGGGAAGGGGTTTTCTTCAGTGTGATGTAAGTACATAAATCTATATTTGGCTATGTCTTTGGTCTGCAAAACCAAAAATATTTACTACCTTGCTATAGTAATTAATACTGTCAACCTTACAGAACATAGAGTCACCCAGGACACAGACCTCTGGGCATTTGTGAGGAACTTTCTAGATAGGCTGTTCAAGGTGGGAAGACCACACTAAATGTGCATGGGCCCATTCCACAGCCCAAAGTCATGTACTGAGTGAAAAGAAAGCCCACCGAGTACAAAATTTCATCTCTATTTTTTTCCAATTTTCTTTTTATTTCTTATATTAATTACAGTTTATTTACCTTGTATCCCATCTGTAGTCCCCTTCCTCACTCCCTCCCAATCCCGCCTTCTATCCCTCACCTCCTCCCTGCCCCTCTCTAAGTCCACTGATAGGGGCAGTCCTCCTCCCCTTCCATCTGACCCTAGATTATCAGGTCTCATCAGGACTGGCTGCATTGTCTTCCTCTGTAGCCTAGCAAGGCTGCTCTTCCCTCAAGTGGGGGGAGGGGAGGAGGTCAAAGAGCCAGCCACTGAGTTCATGTCAGAGGCAGGCCCTGTTCCCCTTACTTGGAAACCCATTTGGATACTGACCTACCATGGGCTACATCCAAGCAGATGTTCTACGTTATATCCATATATGGTCCTTGGTAGGAGATACAGTCTCAGAAAAGACCCCTGTGCCCAGATATATTAGGTCCTTGTGGCACTCCTGTCCTCTCCAGGTCTTATTAACTCCCCCTTCTTTTATAAGATTCCCTGTATTCTGCCCATGATTTGGTTATGAGTCTCAGCATGTGTTTGATACACTGCTAGGTAGAGTCTTTCAGAGGCCCTCAGTGGTAGGCTCCTGTCCTGTTACTTGTTTTCTCCTACTTCCAATGTCCATCCCATTTGTCTTTCTAAGTGAGGATTGATCATCTTACCCCGGATGCTCTTTCTTGTTTAGCTTCTTTGGGTGTACAGATTTTAGTATGTTTATCTTATCTTTTAGGCCTAGTATCAACTTATAAGTGACTATATACCATGCGTCTTTCTGTTTCTGGAATACCTCACTCAGGATGATCTTTTCTAGATCCCACCATTTGCCTGAAAATTTCATGATTTCCTTGTTTTTAATTGCTGTGTAGTATTCCATTGTGTAAAAGTACCACAATTTCTATATCCATTCCTCAGTTGAGGGACAGCTTGGTGGTCTACAGGTTCTGGCTATTATGAATAAAGCTGCTACAAACATGGTTGTATAAATGTTCTTGTTGTATACTTGAGCATATTTTGGATATATGCCTAGGAGTGATATAGCTGTATCAGGAGGAAGCACTATTCCTAATGGTCTGAGAAAGCACCAGATTTATTTCCAAAGTGGTTGTACAAGTTTACAATCCCACCAGCAGGGGAGGAGGGTTTCCCTTTCTCCACAACCTCTCCAGCATGTGTTGTCTCTTGAAATTTTGATCTTAGCCATTCTGATGGGTATAAGATGAAGTCTCAGGGTTGTTTTGTTTTGCATCTCCCTGATGGCTAAGGATGTAGAGCATTTCTTTTAGTGTTTCTTTGTCATTCGATATTCCTCTACAGAGAATTCTCTGTTTAGCTCTATAGCCCATTTTTTAATTGGATTACTTGATGTGTTGCTTTTTAACTTTTTGAGTTCTTTATATTCTGGATATTAGTCCTCTGCCAGATACAGGGTTGGTGAAGATCCTTTCCCAGTCTGTAGGCTGTTGTTTTGTTCTGACAAGTGTCTTTTGCTCTACAGAAGCTTTTCAGTTTCATTAGGTCTGATTTACCGATTGTTGATCTTAGTGCCTGTGCTTTTGGTGTTCTGCTCAGGAAGTTGTCTCCTTTGCCAATGAGTTCTAGGTTCTTCCCCACTTTTTCTTCTAACCGATATAATGTGTCTGGTTTTATGTTGAGGTCTTTGATCCACTTGGACTTTAGTTTTACACAGGGTGATAAGTATGGATCTATTTTCATTTTTCTGCATGTAGACATCCAGTTGGACCAGCATCATTTGTTGAAGATGTTGTCTTTTTTCCATTGAATGGTTTTGGCTTCTTTGACAAAAATCATGAAATTTTCAGGCAAATGGTGGGATCTAGAAAAGATCATCCTAAGTGAGGTATCCCAGAAACAGAAAGACACACAGTATATACTCACTTATAAGTGGGTGCTAGACCTAAAAGATAGGATAAACATACTAAAATCTGTACACCTAAAGAAGATAAACAAGAAAGAGCATCCGGGGTAAGATGATCAATCCTCACTTAGAAAGACAAATGGGATGGACATTGGAAGTAGGAGAAAACAAGTAACAGGACAGGAGCCTACCACTGAGAGCCTCTGAAAGACTCTACCTAGCAGTGTATCAAACACATGCTGAGACTCATAACCAAATCATGGGCAGAGTTCAGGGAATCATATAAAAGAAGGGGAGTTAATAAGACCTGGAGAGGACAGGAGTGCCACAAGGACCTAATATATCTGGGCACATAGGTCTTTTCTGAGACTGTATCTCCTACCAAGGACCATATATGGATATAACGTAGAACATCTGCTTGGATGTAGCCCATGGTAGGTCAGTATCCAAATGGGTTTCCAAGTAAGGGGAACAGGGCCTGCCTCTGACATGAACTCAGTGGCTGGCTCTTTGACACCCCCCCTTCCCAAGGGAGAAGCAGCCTTGCTAGGCCACAGAGGTGGACAATGCAGCCAATCCTGAAGAAACGTGATTAGATAGGGTCAGATGGAAGGGGAGGAGACCTCTCCTATCTGTGAACTTGGAAAGGGTCAGGGAGGAGATGAGGGAGAAAGGGTGGGATTGGAAGGGAATGAGGGAGAGGGATACAGCTGGGATACAAAGTCAATAATATTTAAAAATAGAAAAGAAAAGAAAAAAGAAAAAAAAAACAAGTATCCATAGGTGTGTGGATTTATTTCTGAGTCTTCTATTTAGTTCCATTGATCCACCATTCTGATTCTATGCCAATACCATGCCGTTTTTATTACTATTGCTCTGTAGTACAGCTTGAGATCACGGATGGAGATACCTCCAGATGATCTTTTTGTACAGGATCGTTTTGCAAATTCTGGGATTTTTTTTTCCATATGAAGTTGAGAATTTTTCTTCCAAGATCTGTAAAAATTGTGTTGCTATTTTTATGGGAATTTCATTGAATCTGTAGATTGTTTTTGGCAGAATGGCCATTTTCACTATGTTAATCCTACCAAATCATGAGCACAGGAGATCTTTCCATTTTCTGATATCTTCTTAAATTTCTTTCTTCAGAGATTTGAAGTGTTTTTCAAACAGGTCTTTCACTTGCTTGGTTAGAGTCACACCAAGGTACTTTATGTTATTAATGGCTATTGTAAAGGGTGTTGTTTCCCTCATTTCTTTCTCTGCCCCTTTGCCTTTCATGTACACAAGGGCTACTGATTTTTATTTTTATTTTTTAGTTAATTTTGTATCCAGCCACTTTGCTGAAGGTGTTTATCACCTGAAGGAGTTCTGTGAACATTGATTCTGAATTTTTGGGGTCGCTCCTGTATTCTATGATGTCATCTGAGAATAGTGATACTTTGACTTCTTTCAGATTGCTATCCCCTTGATCTCCTTTAGTTGTCTTATTGCTCTAACTAGGACTTCAAGTACCATGTTGCAGAGATATAGAGATAGTGGGCAGCCTTGTCTTGTCCCTGATTTCAGTAGGATTGATTTAAGTTTCTCTCCATTGAATTGATGTTGGCTATAGGCTTGCTGTATATTGCCTTTATTATGTTTGTGCCTTGTATCCCTGATCTTTCCAAGACTTTAAACGTGAATGGGTGTTGGATTTTGTCAAATGCTTTTTTGACATCTAAGGAGATGATCATGTTTTTTTTTCTCCTTCAGTTTTTTTATGTGATGAGTTACATTGATGGATTTCTGTATATTGAACCACCCTTGAATGCCTGGGATGAAGCCTACTTGGTCGTGGTGGATGATATATTTTATGTATTCTTGGATTCAGTTTGCAATATTTTATGGAGTATTTTCCATCAATGTTCATAAGATAGATAGGTCTGAAGTTCTCTTTTTTTTTGTGGTTTAGGTATCAAGTTGACTGTGGCTTCATAAAACGAGTTTGGTAAAAGTTCCTTCTGTTACTATTTGGTGGAATAGTTTGAAGAGAATTAGAGTTAGCTCTTCCCTGAAGGTCTGGTAGAACTCTGCAATGAAACCATATGGCCATAGGCATTTTTTTGGGGGGGGGAACTTTTGATGACTGCTTCTATTTCCTTGAGGGATATAGGACTATTCAATCTTTCTACCTGAACCTGATTTAATTTTGGTAAATGGAATCTATCAATAAAAATGCCCATTTCATTTAGATTTTTCAAATGTTATGGCATATAGGCTTTTGCAGTAAGAGCTAATAATTGTTTGGATTTTTCTCTGTGTCTGTTGTTATGTCCCCCTTTTCATTTCTGATTTTGCTGATTTGGACAGTTTCTCTCTGCCTTTTAGTTAGTTTGGCTAAGGGATTGTCTATCTTGTTGATTTTCTCAAAGAACCAGCTCTTGGTTTCATTGATTCTTTGAATTGTTTTATTTGTTTCTAATTTATTGATTTCAGCCCTGAGCTTGAGTATTTCTAGTAGTCTACTCCTCTTTGGTGTGTCTGCTTCTTTTGTTTCTAGAGCTTTCAGGGGGGTCATTAAGTTGCTTGTATGAGATGTTTCAAATTTCTTCTTGAAGGCACTTAATGCTATGAACTTTCCTCTTAGCACTACTTTCATTTTGTCTCATATTTTTAGGTATGTTGTGTCTTCATTTTCATTGCATTCTAGGAAGTCTTTAATTTCTTTCTTCCCTAACCCAGCTGTCACTGAGTAGTGAGTTGTTCAGTTTCCGTGTGTGTCTAGGCTTTTTGCTGCTTCAGTTGTTGTTGAGGTCCAGCTTTAGATTATGGTGATCAGGTAGGATATAAGAGATTATTTCAATCTTCTTGTATCTGCTGAGGCTTGCTTTGTTACTAACTATATGGTCTATTTTGGAGATGGTTCCATGAGGTGCTGAAAAGAAGGTATATTTTTTTGAATTTGGGTGAAAAGTTCTGTAGACATCTACTAGGTACATTTGATTTAGGGCCTCTGGAAGTGCCCTTATTTTCCTGTTTAACTTCTGCCTGGATGATCTGTCCCTTGGTGGAGTGTTGAAGTCTTCCACTATTAAGGTGTTGGAATCAGTGTGTGACTTCAGCTTTAATAATGTTTTATTTACAAATGTAGGTGGTCTTGTAATTGGAGCGTAGATGTTCAAAATTGTGATGTCCTCCTGGTGGATTTTTCCTTTGATGAGAATCAAGTGCTCTCCTCATATTTTTGATTAATTTTGGTTTAAAGTCTCTTTTATTAGATATTAGGGTACCTACCCCTTGTTTTCTGGATCCATTTGCTTGAAAACATTTTTCCAGCCCTTTACTCTGAGATAGTGTTTATCTTTGTTGCAAAGGTGTGTTTCTTGGATGAAGCAGAAAGTTGGATCCTGTTTCGGCAACCATTCTGTTAGTCTGTGTCTTTTTATTGGAGAGTTGAGTCCATTGCATCTTTGTTCTGTAGATTTAGTGTTTTGACTATGATGTGATGTGAGGAGTTTCTTTTCTGGTCTAGTCTATTTGGTGTTCTGTAGGCCTCTTGTATGTATATGGACAGCTCTTTCTTTAAGTTGGGAAAATTTTCTTCTATGATTTTCTTGAAGATATTTTCTGGACCTTGGAGCCTGGTATATTTTTCACCGATTTCTATTATTCTTAGATTTTTGCCTTTTCATGGCATCCTTGATTTTTTGGATGTTTTGTGTTTGGAACTTTTCTGATTTTACTTTTTCTTTGAGAGAAGTATCAATTTCTGCAAGTGAATCTTCAACACCAAAGATTCTCTCTTCCATCTCTTGTATTCTATTGGTGATGCTTACCTTTGTGGTTCCTGATATTTTCTCTAAGTTCTCCAGATCCAGGGTTTTCTCTGTGTTTTCTTTATTGCTTCTAATTCTGTTTTAATGCCTTGTACTATTTACTTCATCTGTTTGAATGTGGATTCCTGTCTCTGTATGATGGCTTCTATTTTTTTGTTGTTGTTGGTTTCCTCTCTGTATGCCACTAATTGTGCCTCTACTTGTGCCTCTATTCATTTGGCTATATTTGCCTGTGTTTCTTTGAGAGCTTTGTTCATTTCCTCTTTATTTACCTCCACTCTCACGGCTATTTCTTTGAGAGATTTTTTTGTTTCTTCTTTATGTGCCTCTAATAACAAGAAAATTATTAAAATAATTATGATGAATTGGAGTATCCATTGATTTTGGGAGTTGCTGATGATTCCATGATATCCTGGTTTTTGTTGGATGTGTTTTTACACCAACCTCTGGCCATTTGTTTTTCTGTAACCTTCACTGTTTGTTCCTGGATTCTGCAGTTCAGACTGGTACAGTCTTTCTCTGGTGTCTGGAGAATTCTTCAGGAAGATGAGAGAGGTCCAGTGGTTTGAGAGTGTGCCTTGATGATTTAGCTGTACCTAACGTAGAAAGATTCGTGGGCACAGAAGGACAAATGTGGACGAGCATGTGAGTGTGCTTGGAAGTATGCTTCAGTGACAGAGTGTTAGAGAATGTAGATGCCTGAAGTGTGGGGCAGGGGCACTGTGCAGGCACCAAAGAGATTGCAGGCACTTGAAGTCTTCACAGGCACAATTTGCTTGTGCAGATTCCCTGAATACTTCAATGGCCTGCAGTCCACTTGTATTCAGCACTGTCTGAGCTCCAGGAGTTATTTGCCTGAACTCCACTGGTAGACCCACAGAACAGGGCCTTCAATATTGAGAACACTGTCCCTCTGTTTCCCACAGTGGGTGTGTGTGGGGGGGAGGGATCTGATGTCTGGCTGCTAGCTTAGAAGGACCCTGGATCTGGGGCTCTGCAGGCACTTGAAAGTGCCCTCACTCTCTAGCAGGTCAATTCAGAAAGCACAGGGGTTCCCCTTGTTCTCTACTCTCAGTTTTGGGCCTGGTTGGTCAATATGGGTGTAGGATTTCCTTCAGCTCAGTGGTGCTGCAGCCACTGAACTTGAGAGTCCACCTGCAGAAACGGGCTGGGGAGACTGGTCCAGGTGCCTGCTGGGAAGTCCATACAGCTGCTTGCAGAGGATGGTACCACGGATCGGGAACTCGGAAGGCTGGTATAGCTGGCAGCAGCTGCTGAGGCGCTAGGAGCCCCACCTCTGCTGTCTCAGTCCCCAGGCAGTGAGTTCTGTGCAGAAAGTCTTTGGAGTCTCTAAGAGTCTCTGTAGGCCAGCTCCATGGAGGAAGAGGGAGGCCCAAAATAGGGAAGTACAAGCAATTCAAATGTTCTCCACTTTCTGTCCTCAGAGAAGTCTGTGGGTGACCTGAATCTAAATGGTCTCAGCTCATGTGATGTCTGCTCTCACTCAGGAAGCCTCAAAGTCGATTTTCTTATTTCAGTTGCCCCTCCACTCACCAATTTTGGAGTTCCCGATCCTCTGCTTCTCAGATACAGTGTGTGCTGGTTGCAGCCATCTTTGATCTCCCCCAGATTTCATCTCCTTCAGCATTGTGACTGAGAATACAGTGTGACCAGGACTTTAATGCCACCGTGAACTGTATCTTTAAACTGTCTGCCAAAATTAATTCTTTCCCATGTTAACTTACTTTTTTGAGGTGTTTTGTTACAGCACTGAGAAAGGTAGCTTATATACCTGCTGAGTTGTGATCTAAAGAAGTCACCAAGTATTGTGATAAACTTCTGTTTGAGGGAAGGAGAGTGAGATGTGTCGTGAGGTATGCAGGACATCTTCAATAGTCAGTGGAAACAGATTAAGAATTATTCCTAAATTATAAGAAAGAGCGGTGGATGGAACAGTTTGATGTCTGCCCCACTTCATGCCATGCTTTTCAATATTTTCAGAAACTTTTGAAGAAGAATGACCAAGGGGTGGCAAAGGTTATTGCCAAGAATATAATAGTATTTCAGCATGCTTCTAAAAATTATTGCCTTGCCATTATCATTATGGAGGTATAAATGGTTATTGTGCTGAAGTAGAATTTAATAGACACTTGAAAACCATAAAAAGATTAAGTACAAAATCAATAGTGTGCCATCACTGTTGAATTTTTAGCAAGTTTAATACAGTTCTGAGACAAGATTCTCCTATGAAGCTGTTCTAAGTGTCCTTGATTTCAACTCTAATGTCTTGTTCTGAAGTAAACTTTCCATCCAAATTATTCATTGCCCGAAGAAACTGGGTTTGAGGGATGCTAAAATTAGAACTACCATCCAAGGAATTGTTATTGAATATTTCAAACAACTGGTGCTTGCTTGCCTCCATCACAGTCATGACAAGAAACAGGAGACGACAAATGAATAATTTTTAATAGATGTCTATTTTTTGAGCCACTTTTACTTTGAAAATGATCTCTAGGGGTAGACTCATGTCATGGGGAGGCTGCATAAAATGCTGAGGAGCAATGGGGTTCAGTCCACAATACCAGTTCATCCATTTTGTTGATAATGTGACATTGGGTACGTTACTGTCCTTCTTTGAACCAGAGTTTCCCAAACTGCATAGTGGAGAAGATATAACTAGTATGTGCTGGGTCATTGTAACGGCTGTCACATGTGTCAAGGGTTCTCAGTATTGTGTGTGGTTCATTGGGCCTCAGACATCCTTCTTCTAGGGATATGACTACTCTGGGTTCATTTACAGATTCATGAGAAAGAAATATTACATTAAAATATTTCAAGTAGAAATAATGGGTTGTTTTTAACCAAGAAAGTGGCAAAACAAACTGTTTCTTGTAGAAAGAATTTGAAACAGGATAGAGAGAAACTTCTTGCACTGTTGCATTCACGTATTCTTTGTAATAGGTCAATGAACTAAAATTCCAATAAAGAGTACCAGCAACCTATCCAGGTTAGAGAGATAACACTCTTCTTCAAAGTAGCAAAGTGTTTTAAAAACAATAGTCTCATCTCTCCTCTAGATCACTAGGTTGAGACAGAAGTCATCAGTTCACAATTGTGAGTAGAGACACTTGACCTTATTTATAAAAATGTTCAGATCTTCATAAGCATCTTTTCATGAGGTTCCTAGGCATCTGTGTGGTGGTTTAATAAGAACGGCCTTCATGGGTGCCTATATTAAATGCTTGGTTACCAGGGCGTGGACCATTTGAAAGAATTAGAAGAATTAGGTGTTGTGGCCTTGTTGGAGAAAGTGTTTCATTGGAGGTGGGCTTTGAGGTTTTAAACCCCATGCCAGGCTCAGGCTCTCTCCCTGCCACCTTCTCTCTCTTCCTCTCCTTCTCTCTTCTTCTTCCTCTCATTTTTCTCCCTCTAACTCTTCCTCTCTCTACCCTGCCCCCCCGCCTTTTAATCAAGATGTAGCTCTCAGCTACTTCTCCAATGCCATGCATAGCACCATGCTCCCTACCATGATGACAATAAACTAAGCCTCTGAAACTGTAAGCAAACCCCCAATTAAATGCTTTTTTTTGTAAGAGTTGCTATGGTCGTGGTGTCTCTTCACAGCAATAGAGCAGTCACTATGACAAGCTGTGCTTCTGTTAGTTACAACATTGTTAACGTTCACTAAAATTTGATCTTTCACTGTAGGGCCATTAGTCAGAAAGAAACAAAGGTTTTATTACCTCCTAAGACTTTTGCATACTTTGATAATGAGCTGAGAACAGCAAAGACTCAGCGAAATATGACTCCTTATGGTAGCAGAGGTCCTGCCTGCTTCCTTTGATCGCAGAAGTTAACTTCACAATCACTTAACTGACAAAGAGCTGCTTTCACAAAATGAAGGCTGTCTGCATAGAAGGGCTGGAGGTTTGAAACCCCTCTTGGTAGGGCCAGATCCGGATTGTGGTTAGAGAAGGTGAGAGATGAGGATAGGTATTGAGTCTCATGTAGGTAAAAATAGATTTAAACCAAGAAAAAAAAAATACAGAGTACTTACAGAAGGCAAGACTGGAGTTGGTGGCTGGAGAAGTTGCTGAAGAGATAGGTAAGTACATAGAAGCAACCAGGTAGACACAAAATGAGACAAAGAGGGGATAGAACTCAAGAGTGTGCCAAAACTAAGCATGTAGCATCAATTGTGTCCCAGGGAGCAGGGGCTTGTATCTAATGGCTGGTTGCAGGGATGCATAGTGTTTTCTGAGTTATCGCTTAGTTGTCATCAGGAAGACGACAGGTAAAATAATGCCCACAAGACAACAGATACTAAGAGAAAAGTGATAACTGACATTGATTGAACACTATTAATGCCTACAGTAAGTATTAATTGCTACCTATGTATTAGCTCACTAAAACCACCCAGAAATTCTTTGAGATGGATATTCCCCAAATCTCATCTATGAATGAGATGCCAGGCTAATAACCAGTTGATTACTTTGTAATGTCACACTTCTAGAAGTGCTATACTTTCTCAGCATTGTAGAATAGAGCCATATTCTGAGTCCATCAGGAAGACAAACTCAGGGGTGGGTTTGCAGAGTCCTCCCAGACATGTGAAAGAGAAAGTCCACCTTTGACCCCTTATTTACCCATCTTTTGGTCTTGCTTTTACAGTTTCCCTCGTGCATCTTTCCATTACTTTGCCACTATCAAGAATGAATAGATCAATATGGTAATGGGTCAACTTCTTACTTTCACTTTTCTTTAAAGAGGCTTTGCTTTCTTTGGAAAAAAAAACATATTTTACCAGTTCACTTTCAATTAATGCTAATTCTCATGTCAGATGCTAAACCCTAGGTCCTTCCAAATCCCCTCCCCTATACTGCAAAGCACATTTATGTCCCCTGCCCTCATGAATCTTTGTGATCCAGTGGGGTGAAGGCATGATATGTGCCAGGATTATTTGAGGGATGTCTGGAAAATGATTGGATTTAAAGGTAAAACATCAAAACCCAATCAATCCAAACAAAACCACCTGCATATAGAACCTTAACATATATGTGTGTGTGTAGCTTCTGACCTGACCAAGAGTGGTGACATCTCTTGAATGTTATGTGTACTACATAATTATTAACTTTGCCAATGCACATAGTGCAGGCTGCCAGCAGCCCCTACATTAACTGGGCTCTTATGATTGGTTTGGTGGTAGGTGGGTGATTATATCATTACAGTCCTTACAAAAACCTTATAATTCTCTTTTCCACTCTATGTGTGGAACTTGGGATATTATGTATTAAAGATAGTGGCTTTAGCCAGCATGGTGGCACATTCCTGTAACCCCAGAACTCAGGGAAGCAGAGACAGGGTGAATCTTTGAGAGTTCAAGGCCATGCTGGTCTACAAAGTAAGTCTGGGACAGCCAAGGCTATAGAGAAACCCTGTAAACAAACAAACAAACAAACAAAAAACACAAAGAAACAAAGAAACCAAAATAAAACAAAAGAAAAAACCAAAAAAGATGGCAGCATTACAGGCTGGAAAGAGCTAGGAGATCCCTAAGGCATTACTGAGAGAAGAGCCACCTAACATGGAGCACATATATTAGAGAAATAATTTTCCACTTTGTTGAGTCTGATATGGAGGATGGTTTGTTATAACAGCCAGTAGTAATTACTATTATTATTAATACTCTTGCTATTTCTATGTTGTAAAATTTAAAAAATTCACCCAATTCTCATAGTTTGTAGTTTTTCTCTTTCCATTTTATACAAATGAGGAAACTGAGACATCAAGCAGTTGATGATTTTCTAAGTTTACAGGATAATAAATGGCAGAGCCAGAAAGTGAAGACAGACAGAGTAGCTCTGAAGTCTTATTGTTGAGCCTATTAGATTCCTACAAATTTCCACTGAGCATGTGTCCTTAACAGGCTGTAAGGATGCAGATATAATAAACACAACTAGATCTCACTTTTAAGACATCCACAGGGCAACAGTGGGAATAATCTCACAGGTGAATTTAGTAGTCCTATATATGTATGATTACACATTACGTGTCGGATAAGTTTGCATGACAGATGACCGCTAAGTGTGAGTCAGGTTAGAGGCACGGGGGAAGGAAACCGCTTGATGATTCATAGGGAAGACGGTGGTCTGTGGCTCCTGATGGCTGCTTAAGCTTCCATCAGCATCAGAACAAGTCTGAGGACTCTTTTGGGATGCCCCCTTTCCCCTCCAGTATGCATCCTCTAAATCTTATGTCCCTCTGGATTGAGTCTCTTCTTTTTCTGTTGAACTGTTTGGTTATTTTTGAAGCAGGGACAGAGAACAATTAAAAACACATCAATTACTATAAATAAACTTGACAGTCAATATCCCTTATGATACCATAAACCCTTGAAATGATCGACTCGCTAACAAGTGAATAATTCCCGAGGATCAATGATGACAATAATGCTTTGCTATATTTAGAACCATGAAAACAAACATGCAGGTACATAGGGTCAAATCCATTCCTCATACTCACACAGGAAATTCTTATTAAGTCAATGGTAAAGAAAAGAACAAGAGACAAAAAAAAAATCCAGTTCTACTTGAAATGTACTTTTTTTTTTTTGTTGTTCTTTGTTTCAGGCTTTATGATCTTTTTTGCAACAATTATTTTAGCTGAGAAAAAAATGATGACGAGTCAGCATGGAAATATATTCACTCCTTTTAAGTTGTTTGTGTAGGAAATGTATAACGTTTAACAGCCCCTGACTTCCTCTTGGTAATTGAGGAAATTACTTGTATTTCTGAGTTGGCTGTTTTTCTTTTGTTCCAGGTTATGGAAGCGTTTGGATATTTTACTCCTGAAGTAGATAGTGTTTTAAAATTTCTTCTGTAATCGTGGTGTGCTCAGTAGGCTCAAGTGTTATATATGAGCTTGTGAAAAAATGTATACACATGCTGTCACTCCAAGAGAGCAACTGGATTGAGTTCTGAACTAAGGCAGTTTCATGGATGCCGAACAAGAGCTTAAATACCCAGATATGCAGCAGACGTGTGTTTACTTCCTAAGAGCACTATGTTTCTTACATTCAATCACGAGTAAAGAAATGACTGCAGTGGGATACATATCAGAGAGATGGCATTACAAAGCTTAATTATGACAGAATGGATGGGACTGGGGAGATTAAAAACTCCATTCAGCACAACATTACAACTTGGCTAGCAACAGCAGTGGGAGGGGCAGTGGGCTGAGAAGTCAGCATAGCATGCTTTCTATTTGAGAGAAACCAGAGACTTAGTCATAGAAATTGCCTACCCTATCTTGCTACAACCTAGTTTTCCTTTAAAATCCTGACCTCCTGCCACTACCTCCTATATTCCGGAATCAAGGGTATATGTCAAAATGTCTGGTTTGAACTTTCTGTCTCCCAAACTGTTTGTTAAACTCTCTAAGCGGAGTCACCAGCCCTTCCCCACCATTCAAAGCGATGATGGCTCCTCAATCGGTTATGTTACCAGTTCTGGGCAGACTGTATAGTGGCTACAGACACCGGTACTTCAAGTCCATTTAACATCCTTTTAGCTTAGTCCAAACCACCTACGAAATGTACTGACCAATGTTTAATAGGATAGTCAATTCACCTCATGCTGACATCCAAAGCTCTCCATTTGAGTATTTATAAAAATTACTGTGATAAATCACATCTAGTCTCAGTTCCATTTCACTTTCTATTAGACGCTGTGCCATTTCTTGTTGGAGCTGCATTCAATCTGCTTCCACATAATAGAAACCTTGGGCATCTGAGGAAGCAAGGCAGACTCTATTTTCCTGGTGTTACTAAAAGAAAAAAGCATGGCTCCTCCTTGCACATGTATTGGGGAGGAAGCTCTCTTTGCACCACCTTATGTGCTTGGGAAGAAGGTGGAATATATCTCTCTGCTGCTAAGTAACAAAACAAAAGCCAAACCATAGTCATGGCATTAGAAAGTTACTGGATAATGATTGTGAATATTTTTTTATAGAGCTACAGAATGCACATTTAATAAATGATATATTAAAGAAATGTCTCTTGGTTATTAAGCCCAGAGCAAGTGTAAATAATAGGCTAAGTACTTTCAAGGTTTATCTAGGTTAATACCCCTACGTTTGTAGAGTGGCGTTGCTGATATTAAGTAACCTCTCTAGCCATGTATCCACCAGGCAGTACAGATGGTCTTGAGTCCAGGTCAACGAGATTCCCCAGACCAGATTATTTTTACTTAACTCCTCCAATGCACTTCAACTATAAAAACTTGTAAAATTAGCTTTGAACTTGGAAATTTCCGTATCTGTCCAAGCTGATTTTTTTTTCTCTGTGTGGCTCTGTTTTTTAAAATTATAAAAAATAACTTGATAATTTATAGTGCATGGGAGATAACACCAGCCAGGTTTCTGCATTCAAGCTCTGCAACTTGCTAAGTGTCTGGCCTCTTAGATACTCAATTACTCAGTGTTCTTCTCTGTGAAGTAGGGGTAATGATATCCACATTATTCGGTTGTGCATATTTAAATATATGCAATGCTTTCAGAAGAATGTCTGGTGAGTTGTTGGACAAGGGGTGAATCTTGTCCTCTGCATATTAAGTAGATATTTACCTGGTGACATTGCTGTTATTCCAAACGATGCTAATGAACTGAACAAGAAAATTAGAATGTTTCCTTCAGAAAGGATCAGGGCAAAGGAATGGATAAGAATGGTTTCTTCCCACACACAGCTACTAGCAATTTTAGTGGTTGTTGAAAAGTTACTGATGAAACATGCAGGCAAATAGGTCTGTAAAAGGTTGAAAATATAAATACTTATCTTTTTTTTTTCCAGCTCAAAATGCTTAGGCTGAAAATAAATTGGAAGTGTTTCACTGAGCTTTCTTTTTTTTATTCTTTTTTTTCTAAAGTCATGGCATAAGTTTGACAAGCTCTAAACTATAAGATAGAATAACTTAAAACAGGGTAGAGCAAATTATATGCATGCCACCTAGTAACATTTTTCTGAAGACAGTAATATTACTATATAATGCCAAACAGGGAATTTCTGAAAATGCAAGGCAGACATATTGCAAGCATTTTGTTATCAAATTTTACAGTCCTCTGGCTGAAAACTCTCAAGTTGGGTTTTTCTGGATAATAAAAACAAATGTAAGTAAACAAACATCACCCTGAAGATAGCTTTTCTCATTCCTCTTACTCCTTAGTAGCTGTAAATATGCAGAAGATACTAAAAAATTTAACCACGGGCTTTTTTTGGGGGGGGGAGAGTTTAAATCATGCAAATGATTATGCCCAATGAAAACCATCACACCATGCATCTACACAAAACCGATAGCACCAAGTGATCTTACTTTACATTTCAGAACCTATTATGGAGCCTAGAAGAATGCTTCTTTACGGTGTCCTGTAACAGCACAATGGAACAGGCTGGGAGGTGACATAAGCAGAGAACAGTAGTTCTTCGCAGGTACCCATGATTGTCATTTCAAGTCGGGCACAATAGTCCAGAGTAGATGTTTGTTTACTTTTTATGTACAATATATATTCGGTGTCTTATTGGGTAACAGGTTCTCATGCCAGTGGCAATGTTTGCCAAAGACCTGAATGGATTGAGTTTTACATATGTTATGCATTTGAAACTTCCATCAGTGACTAGCCAAAGGTCTCCAGCCTTGAAGAAAGAACAGAATTCAAATGAAGTCTATTGCCTAATAAGGAAAGCTCATTGTTCTTCCCACCATGAGCAACTGAAATTAGAGCCTTTTCATAAGAGGATAAGCAAAAGAAACATGCATGTTGGATCTCACCTGAATTAAAAAAACTGGCTGCAGATGATCTGTTTATGTCCAAGCTTAGCTTGAGAAGCTTAAGCTCTGGGCAGAAACCTGGATTTAAGTAGATTTTTACTCCTGTGTCTAGGAGAGGTTGAATACATCAAAGGAGACAGCTGCCCCTCATGTTGTGTACCTGTGATAATAGCACTCTGACACAAGACTCTAAAGGTTGCTTAACTCCCATAGACTGTTTATAACAGGGTCTGGCACGTTATGACAAAAGAAATCAGGTACCATTGTCCTTACTTTACATATAATAGATTTATATAAATCTATTCCTTTACAATATGAGGGTATATTTCCACTGTTGATGACCTGGGAAGTTTTTAAAATTTTTTTGTTGTAAGATTTATTTATCTTTATTTTTTGTAGATGGGTGCTTTGCATTCAGAAGAGGATGGCAGATTCTCTGAAACTGGAGTTACAGATGATTTCGGGCAACCATGTGGGCGCTGGGAACTTACCCTAAGTCTTCTGTAAGTAGTCAGTGCCCTTCACCACTGAGCCAGCATTTTGATCAACTGCTTATATAGTGCTCCCTATGTGCTCCACAGATATAAACCAATTTTGTTGTTAAAAGGGATTGTTAATATCTTTTATTTAATTGGTAATATGCTTGTTAAAAGCGTTGTTAATATCCTTGTTTTTAAAGAGGTCATAAAGCTTGCTCAGTTATAATTTCTGAGAAGGTCTCAATGTTAAGAAAGGCCCTAAGCCATGCCAGGTCCTTATGTTATTTCTTGAATGGAAGAAGGAACTATACTTAAAATCACACCACACAGAGGTCACTGTGACTTCTATACTTATTTACTTTCTTCTCTCCAGTAGTATCTTATTCCAAAGACAGTGACTTAATTAACTACTTTACTTACTTATTTCTGAGGCAGGTCTCATTGAGCCCAGGTTGAATTCCTTACATGGCTGAGAATGACCTTGGATGGGTCCTCTTCCTGCTCCCACCTCTGAAGTCAACAGAAACAGTGTGTGCAGGCTAAGAATTAAAACCAGGAATTTGTGCAGTTAGGCCAGCACTCCTCCTACTGAGCTGCATCCCCAGCCCATGCATTCCTTTATTTTTCTTTGTTTAGCCTCACGGTGGGGAGTACATAGTGGGATTTCAAGTAGGAAGAGCACAAGGGGTCCCAGTATTGGCATCTCTCTGTCTAGACATTTTTCAGGGTTACACGTGGACTTTTCAGCTTTAACTTCATAGTAACCTTGGTAGGTGGCTCTTTTTCTCTCATCTTACAGTTGAAAAGAAAGAAAAATCTCTTCAACAGGTACTTTTTATTTTTTTAGGCTTATCCTTCAAAATTAGCCACGTAGCAGAGATTAACAGCAATTTAGAAGTAATAAGGACCCTTAAACTGCCTTTAGGTAATTTTAAAGTTGAAAAAAAAAATTACATCAGTTATAAATCGAAGGCAAGGACCATAGGCCTCTTAATTCCAGTTCAGTGCTCTTCGGTCCACTACATATTTCACTGTCCATTCACTCCACACATTTACATAATATTTTAAATCAGCACTTGGTTTAATTGCTTCGTTTCTGGCCATCCATCACCCTTTTGTAGTAAAAATGACGGAGAGTCAATGTCTCCCATCAGATTCGCTGCTCAACATTCTGCCCTGCAATGCACACAAACTGTCTATTTGTCTGCAAGAGAATTCATAACCCCGCTGATCCTTATGACTGCTTCCATCTCCATGAAATCACTCAAGATTTCAACGCATTTCTCTGGTGGGACTCACTTTGCTATGCATAGGGAACTTAACCTGGTGCTGAACAAATTGGATTTGGGATGACATCCCTAATACAGTGTAACTTAATGGAGACTTAAACAAAATAAAGACAATACAGCGTGCTTGAGAGCAGATGATGCGAAGAGAAATAGTCAGAATTTTTACCAGATACAGTGTAGAAACTACAGCAGAAAATCACACCAGGGCATCGCACTGGCAAGGCTGAGAAGACAGCAAAGGTGTTTTTAGCATAATATCCATACAGTCATTGAAAATAGTCACCGAGACATAAAAATAATGGGAATAATAAATCTCACTTAAATTGTGGAGCAGTTGTGTGTCAGTAAAAGCTTTTTATTTTTTTTGCTAAACATCCTAACCATCTTACTTCGTTAACTTTTATAACGACCTTAAACATACTCATAGCTCTGGTAAGGATGCTGAGCATTAATTTACCTTAAAGCATATGTAATTTACAGGCACAGTTTATAAATGACCAGGATGAAGGGCATTTTTAAATGGAAGGACACATTTTTCTTCTCTAGAATCTAGGGTAGAGTCTTTTTTTTTTTTCCTTGACTTGCTCGTTGCTGTATTTTGGAATGATGTGGATCCACATAGAATTCTAATTAAGACACGCTCAGAATATAGGTTCGCTCACCTAAGGGGCGAATGTGAGTCAAGTTTTATGATTTTTATTTGTTTAGTTACCAATCTTTCAAATCAAAATTATTCACTACTAAAAGCAATAGCATGACATGGAAGAAGAAAAAAAAAAAAGCTCAACTAAGATGGGTTATCCAGACAGACCAAACAGCCAGAGAGTGGATGGATCCCTCTTGTGTAGCTCATGTTAGTGAGGAAGACAGAGATGAGCAGATAGAGGTCATTAATGACAGGGGTCAGCAGCCATTACATCACAGAGACACACGTCAGTGATGCACTCAGTGTGGGCTCTTACGAAATGACAACCCTGCATAAAGTTACTGCTGTGTAGATAATAGGGAAAATCACCCCTTTCCTTCCACTCTTTCCATAATTTAATTTAAGGTAGTAATTGCATTCAAAACATTTTGGAAGGCTACTTAACAAATGCCCTACTACCAAACGGGATTCTTCTGCTCTCTGACCCCTGTGGCTTGTCTAAGTGGACACAGATTACAACCTGTGTTGGAAAACCACAACTGAATGTTTCATGAATTAACTCAGGCTTTTGGACCTTGAACTTGAATAGAGAGCAACCTGGAGGTTTTCTATTGAAGTACAAAATCGTGGTTGTTAATAAATTGAGTCTCCAGGAGAAAGTACAAACTATGAACCAAATAGGTAAGGCATAGTATTTAGCCAACAATCAAGGACTTGGATCTGATTATATGACATTTTTCCCACTTATTTATTTATTTAATCAATTTTCAGCCTGATCACAACTCCCTCCCTCTTCTCCCAGTCCCACCCTTATTCACCCCTCCCCCACTTCTTCCTCTCCCTTTTCTCAGGGAGTGGGAGCCCTCCACCCATTCATACCATCCCACCCTGGCACATCAAGTCACTGCAGGACTAAGTGCATCCTCTCCTGCTGTGGTCAGCCCAGCTAGGGGAAAGGGATCAAAGGCAAACAGAGTTAGAGATGGCCCCCACTGTTAGGGACCCACATGAAGAAAAAGCTGCACATATGCTACATTTGTGTAGGGTGTGTAGGTCCAGGCCATGCAAGCTCTTTGACTAGTGGTTCAGTCTCTATGAGACCCTATGGGCCCAGGTTAAGTCTTCTTGTGGAGTCATTGACCTCTGTGGCTCCCTCAATCATTGTTCCCAATCTTTCATAAGACTCCTTCCCCACAAGCTCTGCCTATTGTTTGGCTGTGGGTCTCTGGATCTGTTTCCATCAGCTGCTGGGTGAAGCCTCTCAGAAGACAGTTGCTAGGCACATGTCTGCAAGCTTGGCAGAGTATCATTAACAGTGTCAGGGGTTGGCTCTCTTCCATGGAGTGGGTCTCAGGTCGAGCCAGTCATTGATTTGCCATTTCCTCAATCTCTGATCCAACCTCATCCCTCCACAACTTGTAGGTAGAACAAATTTCATTTTTTCTTGGCTATAGAAGTCAATGAATGACTTTTCTAGTGAAATAAATTTAAGTTCATATGTAAATACTTATACTATACTACAAGAACTGTAAATAGAAGAGTAACAGCAAAAAAGGCCATCTCAAACCTCTCAAAAGCAATAGCAGTTTGTGCCACCAGGAAGAAGGATGCAACTTATACTGAGGACATACCAGAGACAAAGCTACATTAGCAAATTAAACTCTCACAAAGTTGAGAGCAAAGCTTACCCTTGCAAAAATACCTTAAGCTTCCCATGTGAAAGAACCCCTGGCCTGACCTGAATTGACTGGGGCTGAATACACATCTGGGAAGTGAGAAGAAGCCCTGAGAGTGTTCTCTGCCAGACCCTCCTAATCAATCTATCCTAGGTCCCTTGACTATGTATAGTCCTGACAAGGCTGTGTTCCTTGCATTCCTGGAAGAGCACCATGAGAATAAACTGAGGATCACGTCACGTGTTGGTTAAGGCTGATCTTTGTCATAAACCGAACCCAAACTGGTCCTGAGGAGACTTCCTGAAACAACTGAATGTGCCAATGGATTATGATTTACATTTGGCATAAAATTACAATTGCAACAGTAAACAACAACGACACCCCTGATCTTCACTTCTCTCAAAGTGTAGCTGATAAGGACTCCAAGTAGAATCCTCCTCTTCAATTTGAAACAATCTGAAAGTTCGATTCTAGTGCATTGCACATGCTGACAGTACCATAGTAAATCATGTGTATGTGCTTTGGGGTTCCTTAACAGGTAGGGGAAGCATGTAGAGTGTATAAACTACTGTAGACATCAATCATATTGTCCTAACACCTACTATGTATAAGGAACATTAAGGGAACCATATTTTCATCAAAGGTAGCATTAAAGTGGAGTCTCAGAATAAGAAAGTTACTGAAAATTAATGCTTAAAAGTAAACATCAGGCTAAAATATTAAGAGTCAAATCATATGAGTAGACATGTAAAGGGATAATATTCTTAGAAAAAGGCTCAACTTGTCGTCTGAGAGCCAAAAATAAAAAATAAAATAAAAATACTACTTGAGAGGAGAATAGCTTGACTATATCTCACAATAAAGACAATGTAGTCACATCACAGTATAAATTGTGTGTTTTAAGGAATGGCATTAAGTACTAACATCAAAGAAAAATGGATATAACTGAAATAAGCTTTGTGTGGTGGTGCACATTTGTAAACCCAGAACTTGTCAGGACTGATAAGGGAGGGTCACTGAGCCTGGACTGTGTCCACAGTGAGACTGTATCAGAAAAAAAAGAATAAAGTAAATATTAATCTCAGTAAATAAATAAATGTGTTTGAAAAAAATCTTAACAGCTACTCATGACCTTGGTTTAAAAATTACAACAAACTAGAAATTATAAACACACACACACACACACACACACACACACACAAATAGCTTCATATTTACTGATGGAAGACTATGGCATTTTCTATAAGATCAAGATTACAAAGATAACCAATTTCTATTACACAGAGAAAATATTAATCTCTGGATTTTTCAACTACGTATCTTAATGTGCTTTTCTGTTACTGTGAAAAACACTATGGCCAAAAGCAACTTGGAAAAGAAAAGATTTTTTCAGTTTATACTTCCAGGTAACAAGCCATTACTGAGGGAAGCTGGGGCAGGAACTCAAGGCAGGAACTTGGAAGAAGTAACTGAAGCAGGGACCATGGGGAAATACTTCTTACTGGCTTGCTTCCCATGGCATACACTCCCTGTCTTTACAACCCAGGACCATCCTCTCAGAAGTGGCATGGCCTGCGGTAGAGTGGGCCCACATACAATAATAAGCAATCAAGAAAACACTCTACAGACACGAGCACAGACTAGTTCAATGGAGGCCATTCCTCAGTTAAGATTCATTCTTCCCACATACATCGTTTATGTCAAGCTGACAAAAACTATGACACCAAGCTGTCATGATTATAGGGTACAAGGCCAACATTAAAAAAAATCAGTTCTATTTCTGCATACAAGCAACAAGTAACTGAAGATTAAAATGTGAAGTGATTCACAGAAACAGAGCTAACACAAAATGCTTTTTAAGTTCGGTAAAATATGCACATTGAGAGTGTTAAGCTTTGCTAAATAGAATATAAAGTTCTACGTAGATGCGCTGTGGTTGGGAAGACCCAGGAGCTCAAAATCAGACCTCTGATTTCCAGGTACCTCACAAGGAAGTGATACAGAATAGATGCAGCATAAGTCCAAAAATAAACCCATATGCATATTAATTTAGGCAAAAATATAAATAAGATAGATGATAAGTTTGACAACTCTTATCTCATTGAAATTATAAAATTATGCTCTTTAAAAGACATGGTTACAGAATAGAAGATTTTATGGAAAACATGCAATTTGCAATTTATAAAATAGAAGTATAGGAAGCTGTAGAAGAAAATTATGAACTAAATGATTGGATTAACTTGAAAGTTCAGTGATGGTACAAAATACAGTCACAAACACAGATCAAGAGTGGTGAAGGTCTGGGTACAAATGAACACAGAATCCTTTCCGAGTGTGCTGCATTCGATCAAGATTTTACCTGCTCTATTCTATGTATTTTGTAAATTTTCTTAAATAAAAGGAAAGCTCCCCAAACCAACCCATCCCAGCACATCAAGCCATAAGGACTGAGCTCATCCTCATGCATGGAGGCCAGACATTGCAGCCCCCTTAGGAGGAAGAGATTGAAAGCAGGCAACAGCAGAGTCCATGTCATAGACAGCACTCACTCCGCTTACTAGGGAACCCACATGAAGATCAAACTGCCCATTGGTTACGTATGTGTAAGGGGTCTAGGTCCAGCCTATACATACTCTTTGCTTGGTGCTTCAGTCTCTCTATGCCACCATGGGTCGAGGTTAGTTGATTATCGTATTTTTGTGTTTTGTTATGGCAATGTTTAGGGGTACAGGCAAGTGTTATCAAATACACTTGGTGGTGTAGCCACCACCAAGATCCATCTTTAAAATTCCTCTTGTGTAACTGACACCCTTTCTAAGATAAATCTCTCTTGACTATTATCAATCATACCTGTGCTCTGTACCCACATGGACCTGAAATGTTTGTCTTTGTGAAGAAGCATATCTTAAAGGCTATATGCGCTGCAACATGAGCCAGAATTTCCTGTTTACAAGATCAAATAATAGTCTATTCTGTATACAATATGTTTTTGTTTATTCAGTTATTACTAAATGGAAATTTGGACTTATTGCTTTTTAGCTAATTTGAACCTGTATGTATGAATATATATTAAAGTATCTGTTATTTTCCTGAAAGTGGGATTGTTAGGTATATTTTAAGTGTATGTTTAAGAAATACCATGTAATTTTTTAATAAAGTCTGGAACATTTTAACTATCAAAAAAACAACACAAACTGAGAAATTATAATTGGTGATTTTCATTGGCTGTAAATCACATCTCCGTGGAATTGATTCAAACAAGCAAATTTTTTAAAAAGTCTTCATCTGATTAAAGATGCATTGTGCTATAAAGAGAAAAATAAAACAAAACTCAAAGGTAATTTTGTGGTCATCACCTGATATGCTATTTATGACAGATCTCTGACTACACCCAGTATGTCTGTAAGCCAAATGTGATGCCTTATCTGCATTATTTGATCCAGAGATTACATCCATAAGTCTTTTCAGAGATGTGCTAATGATGTTTATTTTGTAGTGTGTGTGTGTGTGTGTGTGTGTGTGTGTGTGTGTGTGTGTATAATTTTACAGACTGTGCACATGTACATCTCCTGCGGTTAGGAAAAAATAAATCCTATCCATAGAAATATTTTGAATTTTATCATTTTAAGGTACTGAAATGAAAGGTAATGAGCAGCTGGCGTTATTTTCTTTTTATGACTATCTCCGTACAATAGTTATAAAATTATATATTTTGTAAATGTAAAAAAATCTAATAAAATTTAGGAAAGAGACATGAGCACTAAATGCACCATTTTCTAAAGGGTTCCTCTTTTCAGTGTTACCATTACAGGTAGTGATTCTGTATCTACAAGCTTCTTCAGATCCGTTGATAGTAATTGTTGCTGTACATCTTTGACTCTTACTGATTAAAAACCACCAGCTATTCATTTTTTACTCTGGAACCATGCCTTTATCAGTACTCTATCAAGCACTAGCCAAATATTGGTCACCGGCCACGCTATGCAGTGTTTTTGTTTGTTTGCAGCCATGGTTTCTCTTAATTGCTGGCTGCATTCTGATGCAGTATTCCCCATGGGCAGAAGAAGGGAGGCATGAAAGGAATGTGCCATTATTTCCCCTCTGACAAACCTTAAAAAAATAAACTGTAATATATATGTCCAGTCATAATCTGGTTTAAAGTGGAATTGGCTCTGAAATGTAAGTGTGAAAAGGGGATTTGAGAAATGAAAAATTACATAAAATGTCCAACTTAAAGTATTTTAAAAAGAAGCCATATGTTCCATTTCTGCTCTTCCCACATCCCTAAGACTATAATCTAAGATCATAAATCATGAACCAGGTAAAAATTACAACTACCTGTTTTCAGTAAAGTTCATATTTGTCAAGGCTGATGTGTATGAACCTAACAGTTCCCAGAGAGGGGAGGGGCAATCCTCATTATCCAGGGTAAAAATGCAAGCTTACCCTTTGAGACCGGATATCAACTCATAACCCACAGGGGAAGTGACACCAAAATACAGTCCCATTCATAGCAAAAGCCTGAATCTCCAATCTCAACTGCATAAATACCGCACAGGCACCAAGTGAAAAGTAGCTCTCGAGCTAAGGGGTAGTCCAGTGGGTAACACACCTATTCACAAGTGTGGAGGACACGAGTTTGGATCTCCAGAAGCACTGTAAAGTCTGGGTGTGGTCTCTAATGGCAGAACTTCTATGCGGAGAGGGATGGTGATGAGAGGTTGAGACTGGAGAATTCCCATAAGCTCACAGGAGAGGTAGCCAGGTCTATGTAGCAGTGAAGAAAAAAGCCTGTGTCAAGTGAGGTGGAAGGTGGGGGATTGAACCCAGGTTGTCCTCTGACTTTCATTCACACTTATGCTTGAAAACATCACACATGGAAGCATGCATGCACACTAAACAACAAAAGTACCCCCTCGTCCCCCTTAGATAAACACCAGCACATCAGTTTAAGCATAGGTTTGAGCACGCTCTTGGTTTTGTAGTGCAAACTCTACCATTGCTGTCTTATACACTACACTCTCTACAGCAATCTCTATGCATCTAATTTTCCATATCTAATTTTCCACATCGAAATTACCCGAAGTGTCAACCTCATAGACGTCTGTAAGGGCTTAGTGAATTAACAGTTATGAATTCCCTTAAAGTAGTCTTGGCCCTGAGAAGCAGCTGACGGAGGAAAATCTACCACATTGCCTGCAAGGCCTGCTGTGCTTGCTTTCTCTCTCTGCTGGTGAACATCTTGGAAAGCCTGGCTTGTGGGAGGGGCTTGGAGCCAAGTGAGCTTCTGCCCTACTTTGCCTTGATATTTTTACTTCTTCACTTGTAATCAGAGGTGTCTATACCAGAAACACAGACCGGAGAAACTTCTAAATGGAAATGTTCAGAGGAAAATGTAAACGTGTCTACCCCATGCCAAATTTCTTCATTCTAGGATTCTGGGGCTGGGACTTTGTCACAGATTTGAGCAATGGTGTTATAAAACAGACTGACAAGGCTGTGAATTGCAACACTACATCAAGCTGGGGTCCTAAGCTGTGAGACTTTAATTTCTTTTTTCTTTTCCTTTTTTTTTTTTTTTTGCTTTGGGTTTTTACCCCCATACGTCTAGTATTTCTGGAAATGTACTTGCAATGAACTGGGATGCCTGTTTCCCAGGGAACAGAGTTACTGGGGTTTCAATCAGTCGGGATGTTGCTGTGTAAGGGCAAGGGAATGATGATGACATTTGAGAATTAGTAGGGAGAGAGCCCTGGGAGGAAAATGTACATTTCTTCAGAATCTGTCTGTGGTGGCATCATTCACGCCTGCCTCAGCTTTCCTATTATGCTGTGAGCATTCGGAGATGAGAAGGATGCCTTGGTGTGTTTTCCAGCAGTAAATGGCAACCGCAGCAAGGAGAACACTTAATCCCTACCACGTGCCAGCTGTTGTGTTGTGGCCTTTAGAGCTGCCGTCTGAAGGTTCACGGTGCCACCAGATGTTACTTTACACTGAGGTTACTTCTGAGTATCACTTGTGTTGCAGACAGGATTGGGACCAGGACTTGCTCAGCTTCAAAACTGATGCCATTGGTGGATAGGAGTTCATGACTCCTCCATGACATAGGAGTTAGCGTCAGTAACCAAGTGGACTCTAGCATTGTGAATCCCCCTTCATAGGAGACAGCTGGATATAAAAAAGGTGGTTTACTCATTACTTTTGCACAATGGTGACCAAAATATCTAACCCAGCTTAGAGAGAGGAATTCTTTATTTTGGCCCCAGGTTTCATGAGCTTCCATTCACAGTGATTGAGAGTTCCTGGCAAAAAAGAACAACTCACTTTGTGGACCACCAGGAATGAGAGAGGTGCTGGTGCCTGTACTATGTTGGGTCAATCCTTTCTCACCTTTTATTCATCATACAGCCCAGGAGATGATGCTATATACACTCAGAATGAGTCTTCTTCCATTATGAAACCTCCCTCGGACAAATCTCAGGTGTGCCTTACCAATCTCCTAAGTGATTTTAAATGTTATTTGTTAGGCGAGGTTAAGTTCACTGGTAAGAACATGAAAGAAACATGTTCCTTATACTTCCAAAACACCCACTGATGCGCATTTCTTTTTCTCATCCTCAAAGGAGTGAGGATGCTGTACTGTGCACCATTTCAGGGGAATGTGCCTCTTGGTCACCACTGTGGACCAAATGATACTCTATGGTGGATAACTGTGATGTCATAAGGACCATAAATCAGGACCCAAGGGCCATGGCTTGATTCTCCATCTTCTGCTTCTGCTTTATTATATTTTGCCGCACAGTTTATGACTGAATGGATTTGAGCTTATCTTTCTTATCTCTAAAATGGAGGCAATAAATAACAGTTGCTTTAAAGGTGAGGATCAGGCTGGGGAGATGAGTTAGTTGCTCTTGACCAGATCCTCAGACCCCACATGGTGAAAGGGGAGACCTGAATGCTTCAAGTTGTCTCTGACTTTCACCCTTGTGCCATACACAAACATACTATACAGCACCCCTTAGAGAGAGAAAGAGAGAGAAACAGAGATAGAGACAGAGAGAAAGAAAAAGAGAAAGAGAGAGAATAAATGTTTTAAAAATAGGTGACTCTCATAACAGTTAATGTAGGTAAGTAAGTCATAAGGCTCTTCATTGTGGTAAACCAAAACTAGATCACCCCTCCCCTTGTTTCGAGTTTCTAAGGCATTAGGAACAAGTTAGATTCTTGGCATTGAGAAACCAGCAAGAAAATGAAGAGAGGATCTCCAGACATGCACAGTAGTCAGGATGAGGCACATTTCCCTGAAATGGTGCACAGTGCAGCAGCACTCTTTTTGGGCCATACAATGTGCATTTTCTACTGGGCATAGTGAGAACTAGTAGTTTGAGGGGTTAAGGCAGGGGGGGTGAAGCTAGTGTAGCTGGGAGGAGCCAGTGGAGGTTCAGCTCTAGTGATGAAAAAGGCTGATTTCTGAAGCATTCCCGACATTCTGAAAGTACAAAAGGAAGCTCTGCTTAGGCATAGGTCTTACTCAGTATGGTTTGTCCCCCAGTTAAGCTCTGCTGTCATTTTCTGTTATGGGCTGAGTGCTGTGTTCTTTAACCTCCAAGCTGAAGTACATGACCTTAGTGTGAAGTCGTATGAAGATACAGCTTCTGGGCCATTATTAGGTTTGCATAAAGTCATGAGGGTAGGGCTCTCATATAGAGTTAGTAGTTTTATAGAAAGACAGTAAAACCTCTCTTTCTCCTTCTCTCTCCTATTCTGCCTTTTCTCTGCCATGAAAGCAGAGATCTAAAAGCCAAGAAGAGAGGCATTAATAGAAACTAACTACACTGAATCCTACTTTGAATTACAGCTTCCAGAACCATGAGGAAATTATTTTCATGGCATAATACAATGACTCTATGTTATTTTGCTGTATCAGCCTGCGTGGATCAACAGTCTGTCAAAAAGTCAGATAAATCTTGAGGAATATCTGAACTAAACACAGTTTTTGTTCCCAAATAAGTCAGCCACTCAGTGGAAGTCAACTTCTTGCAAAAACCTGACAAATATGGAATTATTATTATAATCATTCCTTATTGTCCAATTTCTTTTTGTCTTGTCTTTTCCATTTTATTGTGCCTCTTCCATTGCAGGTATAATTCACTGTATGTAGTTGCTAATATTGAATTTTCAGTAAGAAAGATTTATTTTAGACACTAGACTGCTAAGTCTAAACACCCAGGTACCTTCTGACCATGACACGAGAGGCTTTGCTGCACACCCACAGGGATTAGATGTTGAAGAGATGACCTTTATTTTGAATCAAAATGATGGTAAGAATAGAAAACATTTTATTGTGGGGATTAATAATGAAAATCTCTTTCCCTACCTTAAAAAGACAGTGATCGGTGAGTTTTGTTTTTGGTAGAGCTCATTCTATTTATCTTCGGAATAACAGAGATGTGGGGAAGTGCCGGATAGATGAGTATATGGGATATCAACAATGCTAGTTATGAAAAAGGCATTTCACTATGTAGTGATCATAAACACGCTTCCACTATCTTTACTTCCATGAATTAAAAACAAAACAAACAAACAAACAAACAAACAAAACCTGTGACTGGATGTCTGAATCTCAGGAGTCAGAAAAACAGGGTTTTGGTGGAAATGTCTACTGCCCCCACTGTGATAAGTTATTTCTGGCAGGTTGACATGGCTGATTGATCATGGCTTCAGAATGACCTTTTTCTTACCTGGAAACTTAACCTTCAGAGTATGGTAGCAACAAAAATTGACTCTGTGTTTCTCATAGCATAGTCGGAGTAATTCAGGAAGGAGAATGCCAGATCTCACCCCATTGTGCTGGTCAGGAAACTGATTTAGAAACCTGTTTGCAGAAAGCCATTTTAACTGCATTAAGGTCCAAAATTGGATACTCTTTTGGACACAGGAGGAAATTTGATCCCTTTGTCAATGACAGGAGAGGGTTCATTGCCCACACAATAGAAGCTTGTATGTGGTAGGTGATTCCTCAAAATTTCTCAGAAGTTATAAAACAAACAAAATCAACTCTAGGGTAATGTAATTGTGAGAAAACTCCAGACCATGTGTAATGCAGACCTCTGCCTTTAGCAGAGAGACTGACTTGACCATCACAGAAATATACCTTTCCTCTGATGGCTCTAATAAGACAGCTTCCAATATTGTGTAGGTCAAGTTCATGTCCTACCAAGGGGCTACAGAAAGCCTTCAGAGGCTATGTAGTTGACCACACCAACTCTCAGTGGGGCAAGCCATTTATCTTCCCACAATTGAAACCTGATTTCTTTTCCTTTTTGTGTATCCTCTGTGTGGAAAAGACAAATAATCTTTCCTATATTATAAATCCCTTTGACCAGAAGGCAATTCTGAAAGCAGCTTCATTGTTTTATCTTTTTCTTTTCATGCTGAGGAGTCTTAAATACTATGGGTTTTCTTCTCATGGGTCCTGAGTTCTACCTCATAATTCACCATTATCAGCTGGAGCTTCCTAATATCTTTCCACAGTCTTTGGTTGGGCCTAACCAGAGAGAATCATGATGAATGAGTCTCTACGGTGAATGTAAGCATTGCTGGCCCACAAGGCTCTCTGTCTAAGCAGATTGCTTAGGCCTGGGGCTCCCAAACTCCTTAAGCTTACTCATTATTCCTTTCTATCAAAGCAACCCCTGTTGCAGTGCATAAGGAAATAGAAGGGAAGGGAGCATGTGGTCCCTGGGGATCTGTGCTGCAGCTGAGCTTTCCTTTAACGGGTTGAGAGCACGTGGCTGGAGGGAAAGCATGCTGCCTTCCCACAGCTGAGAATATGAAGCTAGAATGTAAGTTGGCATCATTTGAATTGTGTTTGCCATAGTAAGACCTGCGTAGAGGTCTGTTGACAAGAGGTGCTGTTGAGGAAGGGGGTGCAGTAGAGAAGAAGTGTGGATATTAGGTCAGAGAATAAAGACCTTCTACATCTAGAAGCTGAGCTGTGGTAACAGTGGGTTCTCCTTTCTCAGAGTTTCAACTAGAGTTGAATTATGCTATATGAGCCTTCCTGTATTTTCTTATATAAGCCCAGCTATGCTGAAACAGATCTCAATGATACCAGGGACTTTCAGTGTTTACCTAATGTATACCTTTGAGGACAATCTTATTTGTCAAAGGCAATATCATCTCCTTCCCTAGAGTTGCCAAGATGATAAATCTCATGGCTGAGTGGTGGATGATCTTCTGCCGAGTTCTACAGTAAACCAAGAGACAGCCAGAATTTATCTTTTCCTTAATTTGCAAACATCTCACTCCAAACAGATGTGTGACCATAGAGCTTTGACTTTCATCTTTTAAGCCAGCAGTATGAAGAAGTGAAAGAGGAACTGAAAATGAAGTTGGCAAATAAGGAACACCCTGGAGCCTTAAACCCACAGAGTTTGCATCACTTTACTAGTCAGTCGACACAGCATGAGGTTGGTGGCAGGCACTCCCCCAACTTTGTAGAGGAGCCCAGATTCATCTAGTCAGTGTATGACCCTGAGTTAGCAGAGGCATTCAGTTTCTGCCCTTCACATCTTTCAAGTGGAGTTTATAATAAAATCTATCTCACATGGCTCTGATAGGCTACATAATAATAATAATAAAAAGGCTTTCGTCCAGTCCAATGTCTAATGTCATAAAAAAACAAAAACAAAAACATAAAAACAATTCTCACTTCAAAGGAATAGAAGATATGGTTTATTCTGAAGCCAGAATTATAAGTGACCATGGCCTGAAAACATATATTCAGAGCGCTCCAAATACAATGCTCTAACAAGGAAGAAGATTCATAGGATCTGTATAGTAACAGAAGAATGTTACAAATCAAGATTTTTTTTTATGATTTTAGAATATCAACTTTATTAGGAGAATTCTTTTTTTTTTAATTTAAAATAGCAATTATCGCCATTTGTTGATTGTATAGTTAGTATCTGCTATGTTCTGAATACTCTGTATCTTTAACTTTTTCTTACTATTTAATAGTACATGAAAATGGTTACAAATTACATACATTACCCATATATATGCAATACACATATATAATTAATGATGTGTAAAAGTAGTATAACTAATTATACTATGATACAAAATCCATATCAGAATCTCTAACTTAAAATGAAAACAGTGGCAATCTAATTCACTGTTGAGAGAAATACTTAGTAGTTGAAAGACTGAATTGAGAAGGTTTATCTCCCTTGCAATGGGGTCTGCTGATCATACTCAGATATGATATGCTTCCAATGGCATTCAGAGCTTTGTTTTGTTTGATGAAATTACATTATTTATTTATTTATTTATTTATTTATTTTATTTTATTTTTGTTCTTCTCAATGCAGTTTATTCAGGAACTTTGAACAATCTTCTGACCCTGGGGAAAGCCAGCCCACAGCTTAAAATAGCCTCTGGGTAGCCAACCCTAGCGTGCCTCGTGGGCAATGCAGATAGGTCCACATACACGGAAGCAAGCCAGATCTTCAACCTTAGCCAAATATGGAGTTGTTTGTGACAGAGAGCACTCACCATTGGGAAGGTGGATGGCGGAAACCAGCTCCATCTTTAAGGCGCAGCATTACGCAGCTCTCTACAGTTCCCCCTTTTTGTTTTAGACACGTCAGGCAAGAGTAGAGGTCTGATTTCTGCTACAGACTATCAAAGCAGATGCTGAGCCTGATGGGCAAAAGTTGGGCAGAGTTAATGGAATTTTATGTAAGAACTGGGAAATAGTAAGAGCTGGAGAGGACAGGGCCTCCACAAAGAGAGCAACAGAACAAGAAAATTTGAACAAAGGGAACTTACCAGAGACTCATACTCCAACCAAGGATTATTCATGGAGATAACCTAGAACCCCTGCACAGATGTAGCCCATGGCAGCTCAGTCTCCAAGTGGGTTACATAGTAATGTGAAGAGGGACTGCCTCTGACATAATCTGACTGGCCTGCTCTTTGATCACCTCCCCCTGGGGGGGAGCAGCCTTACCAGGCCATAGTAGAGGACAATGCAGCCACTTTTGATGTGAACTGAAGGACTAAGATCAGAAAGGAGAGGAGAACCTCCCCTATCAGTGGACTTGGGGAGTGGCATGCAAACAGAGGGAGGAGGGGAGGTGGGATCAGGAGGGGAGGAGGGAGGGACTTATGGGGGTATGCAGAATGAATAAAGTGTAATTGATGAAAAATTAAAAAAAAAAGAAAAAAAAGAAAAGATAATTTAAGAACCTTAAATGACTTTCAAATTGGAGGAAAACATGGAGTTAGTCAATTTACATGGAGCACGTCTCGCCCCTGAGGGCAATGGTCTCCTGAACCTACTCAGACCTCGGACAACACCACTGCTAGTTCTAGAACTGATGCAGGATGTTCCAACAAGGGGGTTAAGGCTTCTCATAATATTTCCTATAAGTCCACACCTGTTTGTTTATATCCCCCATTTTTATTCATTGTTAGCCAGATAGAGCCAAGTAATTGTGGTAATGATACTTGCTTTTTTGCCCAATGCTGGAATGCTAGTGAATTTAGGTATGCCCTGGTTACTCGCATGCCTCGCTGGATGCCTGTGCCCATTGATGCCCCTCACGCTATGCCTCTCTTCAGACAGAAAAGGGATCTTGGAATTACAGCCGCTATTGTTACTGCCATCTCATTGGCGGCTGTTGGAGCTACCACCGCAGCATTAGCCATGAGTCATACTATGCAGACTGCTCAGACCCGAAATCATCTTTTAGCCAATGTAGCTCATGCTTTAGATGTACAAAAAGGAATTAATGCTCAACTAAAAGGAGACTTGATGGTGTTCAATCAGAGGATTGACCTCGTGCAGGAGCAAATTGATACCCTATGGCAAATTGCTCAACTTGGCTGTCAATGGAAGTATGCTGGACTTTGTGTCATTAGCATACAGCATGAGAATTTTTCCTGTGCTGCAAATCTGTCTAAACAATTGTCGAGCTATATTTTAGGTAATTGGACTGGAGAATTCGATACTACGATGGAGCAGCTGAGAGTAGCCATTATCACAGTAAATTCTACCAGAGTGGACGCAGGACTAGCCACAGGATTATCACCATGGATTGCTGCAGCCATGAATCATCTGAAGGAATGGGCAGGCATGGGAGCGTTAGCAGGCCTTCTGGTGTTGGTCTCCTTGGTTTGCCTGTGGTGTATATGCAAGATTAGAGTCTCACAACAGTGTAATGCAGCCATGATCATTCAGACCTTTACAGCCATTGAAGCAGGACAGTCTCCCAAGCATGGTTGGCTACCATAAAAAGCTAAAATGTTATGCTCAAGATGCGAGGCTAAGCACTGCACTCAGGGTCAGCCGCTTTGGACCCAGAGAAGAGCATGTCTGATTGCATGCAGGTTGATGCCCCAGGTCCCGCTTCTGAGAAAAGGGTATCGGACAGGTCTGATGCTCTTTGGGTGGATGACACCTAAATGAACATTGGTACAAAGTCCCAATTTATTTCAAATCAAGGCTTTTTAAAACTACGTTGATGGAGATATCAGAGAGACAAGATACAGCAAGATAGGCAATTGATGACACTTTTAGCTTTTTGGGTTGTTTGGAACGAGTGGGCTGCTAAGTTAATGCACTCTTAAAGGTTTTTCCCCCCTGTTAATCACAGGATACTAAGTCTGACACAGAGATGCACAAGGGAGGGCTATTTAGGAGGCAAAAGCTAGTCCTAGATTAAAGTATAATTAGACTCTGGACCTGTGACATCCCAACCTTTCCACATCACAGCAGTTCTATTCAGTCAACTAGTTTTCCCCTGCAGATCTTTCTTCCAGAAATGCTCATCCACACTAGAACGTGGTAAGTGCCCTAAATAATGATGGCAGTGACACCAACACATGCAAAACACCTGCAGGAAAGGATGCAGTCTTGCAGTAAGACTCCTCATTCCTGACTGCGGGACATGGCTCTTAAAACTATCCTAGCAATACAATTCTCACAGAAACAGGTAGAAAATGGCTTGGAGCTGGATTTCTAAGCCAGGCCACTCTCTGATATTAAACTTTCCCTGCAGTCATATTGAAGTCTTATTACTGTATATTGTTTTGAAAGCAGAAGCTGAGACCAGTGTTCTTAAAGTAGCTAAGGCATAGATGATCAGTCCAAACAGTCTTATTTTCTTATGGAATCATTCATTTGATGGCTTGAGGCAAAGGGTTGATTCTTCTGTTAACTAATGTTCTGTTTTTCTTCATTTTTCCATAGATAGCCATGTGCGTGGAGGGAACAAATTCAAATTTCACTGTGGTTATGGATCCAATTCTCTGTAGATGAAGTCCTCATAATTACAAGTGGTGACAGGAAAAATAAGTGCTATTACATTTAATATGCACACATCAAAAAAGGTGTTTCATGAAATGAAAGTGATGAATAAGGTAAAACATTATGTTGTTGAGTTAAAGATGAATATGTAAAAATTAAACATGGCTTTACATTCTTACTATAAAATTTCTGTTAACTCAAAATTTATATTCATATTTTATTTTTTGAAATTCTGTGTACTTAAACAATTCCAAGCTGCAAAAATGACATCTGTGTTTTTATAAGACAACAGATATCATTTGAATTTATTAATATAAAGCATTTTGCACCTACCAGAGATTCAAATAACCATTGCAGTAAGCAGATGGGAAATATAATAAATAATCTGTCTTTCAATGACATTTATATCTTTTTTTCTCACTCAGCAATGAGAACCTAAATACGCAAATGGACTTTTTTATAGTTATATTCCCAAGAAAGCTTCTCAGAAAATGGCTTTTATCAGAAACTTGTCTTAAATGTGGTGGATTAGATATCGTCTAACCAAGAAATCTATATTTTATGATGCAAAAGTTTTAAGTTATTTGAGAAAAAAAAATACTTAATTTACAAGGGCGTTCAAATATAAATAAAAACCTAAAGTGTTTTCTGAAATGAAAAACATTTTAGAAAACTACTTCAACCCAAAGGCATTTAAATGTGGATTTTTGCTTCCAAACACTTATCCTACTATACAAAGAAAATATCTAAGAAGAGAAAAAATAAAGGAATTTAAAGGCTTCAGCTTGAAGGAGAGAAAGATCTCTGTGACATGGGATGTTTTGAGCCCCTGTCCCCAGCTGATTCTCAATTGCTAGAAGGAGAAATTGAGTCTCTCAAGTCTGGGTCACTATGGTGGGACAGTACCCAGCATTAGCCAGTTGACTCCATTGATCCCTCTCTAGGTCCTGCTGATTTCAGGATATAACCCCATTAAAACTGAGCCCAACCCCAGAACAAAGGCACAACAATTCTGCTATTTCTAGAACACAGGCTCTGCTTCAGTCTGATTTGGTATCCTTTACCCGTTGGTGGCTACAGTTTCCGGCCGTGGCTCCCTCCTCTTCCCTGGACAGAGTTTCAGGGGAGCACAGGACAAGGGGGGAAGTAGCTTTTCCTTCCTACCTGGGCCTTCAGCCATGAAAAGGTGGAGGTGCAAGGCTCACCTCATGTGACATCGTGAGTTCCTGTGTTCTTTGAGGCTTGGGACTTTCAGAAGCTGCGAGAGCCACCCACTAGTCATTTGTGCTGTTGTGGATTTTGTAGTATGTGTCCTTGTGTATTCTGCTAGCTACTTGTGTATTGAAACAGAGAACCATGTCACACTGAATTGTCACTATTTGTTGGAAAGAGAAAATGAGCTATAAGCAACCTACTTTTAAGTTCTTGCTTTGTTATCACTGAAGATTGACCTTTAGTTTTTCATATAATTGTTGATGATCAGTCACTTAAGTCATTGATTTATTCTCTTTTCAAAACCATGTAACATATATTTATCTTGTGAAGTCTGGAAGTGGGGCAGGGAACATGTGCAAATGAGTCACATTTCTGTTTTGTTGACAAACTGCACAGGACAAGAGCTTGTGGGATATTCTTTTACTATGGTGTGGAAGCAAGACATCAATTGTTTTATAAATAAAAAGAGTGAAGCCATCTGAAGAGATGGCTCAGCAGTTAACAGCACTTGCTTCTCTTGCAAAGGACCTGAGTTCAAATCCCAGCAATCAAGACAGAAAGCTTAGAACCACCTGTAATTCAAGTTCCTGGGGATCTGACAATCTTTTCTGGTCTCTGCAGCTATAAGGCATCAGATAAGAAAGTGGTTTACAAACATACATGTAGGCAAAACACACATATAAATAAAATAAAAAAATTAAAAAAAGAGAAATAAATAATTAGAGCAAATGCATGAGAGAATAGATACATAGCTTTTTGTGTCTTTATTTACTTTAAAATCACTTTAAAATTTAAGAATATAAAGAGTCTATGAAGCTAAGGAAGGTGACCCACAGTGGTAATTCTAGCACTTGAGATGTAGGCACAAGAATAGATTCAAAGTCATAGAGTCCAAAGTCATCTTTGGCTACATATCAAGTTTGGCCTACATGAACGTGATTTCTAATATGGGTTAGAGAGTCTGTAGGAATTTGAAATCTTTCAAAATGTGATAGTTTTTTTTTTCCCCCCAAGTAGGCGTGAGCTGCTCAAATCTATTCCCACTCTTTTAAGATTCTTCTGGCTCAATCTGTTGTTTGACAAAATATAGGAATTTCTCCAAAAGTGGTTTCATCTGCGTGCATGGGGATGACTACTTAAAATGTAATTCTTCTTAGTCTTAAGTGCATGGTGGCCTGAGCAAAAGTTTCCTACCCTGTCCAGACCTTAAAATCATATCAAAGTCCATCCCAATAAAAAGACACACTGGAAAAGGATTCCATATAATAATTGACATTGTTCAGATTTAGGGAGGGGTACAATTCCATGAAAGCAATTCTTTCAGTACTCATAAAATGCCCCCCCCCACACTCTCTATAGACAAACCCAGGTGAAAAAGCCTCACTCAGAGCCTGGGACATCATGTAGCCCTGAAACATTGTGCAACAGACGCAGCAACTAATCCAGAATAGGTGGACAGTCAGGATCCACACAGTATTCTTTCATTCAGTATCCAGTGTACACAGTTGTATATGATTTTCAAGATATTGCTTATTCAGCATAGGAAGCTTTATAGATTTGACTGGGCTTGCTATTGTGAAAAGCAATGCTGTTCCTTAATGTTTAGCTCAAACATTTGATGTTGCAGGATATTTGATTGTGTATTGGAAAAACCTGTTACTAGTTGTGGTGTGGCTCAGCCTTAGCACACACCTTTAATCCAAGAGCTTTCTGTTTATTGTAAACAGGTACTTGTGGTATGGCTCAGCCTAAGCACACGTAATCCAAGCACTTTATGCTTATTGTAAACAGGATTAAATAAAGTCAGCTAGTGGTCAATAGGCAGGGCAAGCAACTGGTTGACATGGAGTGAACATAGGGAAGAAAACATAGAGAATTAGAGGAAGTCCTGAGGATGGATAGGGAGACTACAGGGAGTAGAAAGGTCTTCAGTTTGAAGGGTTTTTAAGACAGCATGGAGAAGAGGCTTTTTTTATTCTGGGACATCAGCAGAGTAAGTCAGTTAGCTGGGTGCCTCTGTTTCTCTGAGGTAGTAGGTTTTCAACCCAATATCTAGCTCTTTATTGGTAAAATTGAATGACCTTTGGGATTTTATCTAAAAATTACAACTTGGTATTTCTATGTCCTTTCTCCTTTTAAGCTGATCTCATGTAATTGCAGAACTGCCCTTGAGTTGTAGATTATGAATCTTTCTATTGGAGACTTTTTTCAAATGGAGATTAAAAGCATAAACAACCAAAGTAGACATCAGAGAAGGCTCTGAACTGTTTTCACAAGAAAGTCATGAATCAAAAGAATTGGCTAGGGTTCTGGTGAAGAAGTGATTGGAGCCAAACATGAATCTAGTGAAAAATGCTCTAAGCTTCATAAAGACAGAAATCACAAAAAAGAAAAAAAAAAAAAGCTTCCACATCATAACTTCATAAGGCCTTTGGAGTTTGAAATAAGACTTTACCATTTACTTATCAAGTTATTTAAACCCTGTGTGCTTCAGCTGTGTACAAGCAAAATGAAGAGCATACCGGTATTTACTCATAGGTTTGGTGGAAGAATTGAAAGCCATAATGTTCATAGACACGTCATGTCATATGACATAATAAACAGAATAAAGTGATTATACCAAGGAGTATTTGGTGAAGAAAGGATTGCAGATAGAAACTAAAAGCAGAGTGCTTGTGGTGACCCATAGGATATGGATAAAACATCAAGATAGCCTCATAAAGGAGCCTTGCTCTATCATTTTATTTTAATGAGGGTAATACTGTCAATTAGAATATTTGTGAGCTGTAAAAAAGTTATCTAAAGCCTATGGGTTCATGCAAGTTCATTCTCAGTGTCTGGTTATTAGACTAAGCTTGTAGAACTATGTATCATGCTTTTTATATGTTCAGAAGTCTAAATACTTATTCAGATATCTGGGCTTATCGCTTTGAATTGGGGGTTCTAAACTTATGGTTGGAATAAGAACTCAAACACTTGGAGGACTTCAGTGTACACTGCTTCAAATCTCCCTTCATGTCTCAGGATAGAGAGAAGTGCTAGGGCACTTGCCTAGCATACATACGGTCCTAGCCTCAGCCCTCAGAGCTGAAAACAGTAAACTAACGAGATAGTAAAATTCCACCGACTGCAAAAGTTCTATAGGATCTCAAGAAGTAAAATAAACAACAGATTTTCAGTCATTCAATGCATGTGTGTGTCTGTATGTGCATGAATTTAGGAGATGACTTAGCAGCTTAATTTCTCTTTGCTATGATAAAATGGCCTCACCAAGACAACTTAAAAGAGAAAGACTTTATTTGTGCCACAATTCCAAGTACACTCCGTCATTGCTGAGAAGTCAAGGCAGAGAAAACTTAAAGCAAATAGTCACATTACATACATGGTCAAGAACAGAGACCTTTGACTGGATGCGTGCATTCTAATGTTCAGCCTGCTTTCTCCACTTCTTCCCATCTTATTATAATCTTATTCATAACCTCCTTTTTAAAGAGTGGTGCTGCCCATAGTACACAAGTATTCTCATCTCAAATAATATAGTCAAGATAATAACATGTCCATAGACTAACCTGACCTTGACAATCCCTTGACTAGCTACCTGCCAGGTGATTCTAGGCTGTGTCACACTGGTGATTAAAACTAACCAGCAAACAGCCAGGCAAAAGGTCTATACAGATGTAGAGTAGAATTGATTCATTGGGGGCAAACACAGAAGAGATGTGCTAATTAGCTTACCATTATTTCATTATAGCACATTCTTGATGAAATAAACATATTAAAAGTTCTTCTGCACACTTAATAGCATAATGAAAAATTTCATTTTGAATTTTGCTTCAGCATCTACTAAAAATATATGGGATTGCAAGTGAAGTCCAGATCTCAAGCACACACTTCTGTAAAAATATAAATCATTGCCTAACTTCTATAACAACCAACTTATGTTCTTTTCTATTTCCTGTGAAGCTTGAAATGACACTGACCCAAATCACTGCCAACTTTAATTTAAGCTGTCTGACTCGCCTATGGAGTTTTAGTCTTAATCTATCATCAGAAAGTAAAAACTTCTTAAACTGAGAATATGAAATTTTACAAAGCAAAAGTTTGGTGAGCAGATATCCAATTTTATTGGATTTTATTCAAGATATTTTCTCTTTGCTAGTCTATTCCTCCATTTCCCTTGACCACTTCTTGTTTGCATTCACTCAATTGTCACAGCATCTCTTTAAGTCATGATATCAGAATTAATTCAAGTCAACACTATTTACTGTGTATCTATTAATTGTTCCTGTTCTCAAGCACTTCAGGGAGGAACACTGAAGAATGAGTTGTGTTATCATGAGAAAGTGTCCTGACAGGTACATTACAGTTCCTCATCAAAACCACTCATGCTGTTGATGAGGTGGCATCAGATGTCTGGGCATCTGTTTTAAGAGACTTCTTCTTTTCTTAAAACAACAACAACAACAACAACAAAAGAGTCAGTATGAAGAAATAAGACACATTTAATCAAGGATTTTGTTCTCACTATGATCTCAGGAGCAGCCTGCTGATCTCAGGTTTGTGTGTGAGAGAGGGTGGATGACTTATGAGGATCAGATTGTTTCAGGAAGCCATCCTGCTTTCTAACATGTTGACTGTATCACATATCAAAGAGTATGACACCTGCTTCCATTAAATAAGGTGCCCTTAAAAAATCCTGTTTATAGCCACCTGTTTGGATGTAGCATCTGGAGAAGAAAAAGACTGAGTTTGGTCAACCTTATATATCATTAAAATGTTATCTAAAGCCTATACCACTTAAATGCTACAAAAGGAACCAGAAAAAATGAAATGAATCTCTCTCTCTCTGTGTCTCTCTTGATCACACATACACACACTCTCTCTTCTTTAATCTGATTATTCTAAAGTGTAAAGTTATCAGATAGCACAAATGAACCTGGATGTTCCACTTGAAAAAAATTTCATGTGGCTGGGGCTAGAGCTCAGGAGAGCATCTGTCAAACATATACAATGCCTTGTGTTTGAACCTAGCACTGAAATAAAACACTCCATGTAAATGCACATATGTGATAGGCAGTAAATAAACAACACAGCTGATAAGCTGTTAGATCAATAGAAAGATGCCCAGAATCAGCCAGACTCAAGAGTAAGTAAGAGATGAGTGAAAGTCTTTTTGGCCAAAGTACATCAATTCCCAAACTTGGGATATTTTGGCCTGCATCTCTCCTGAGCTATCTTCACTTCTTGTCCTTTACCTTCTTGTTCAGATTACAGAGAAGTTTGTGAGCACATACATACCCACAGTTCCCTCATTCACATCTCTGTCTGTGGAAAAACAATACAAAAAAACAAGAAGCCTGACAATGCACTTAACGATACACTTGGTAGAGCATAAATCCAAAAGGATTTGTCTTTATGCAACATTTACTGACTTGGTGTCCTATTGTAAGTATCACCTTTTGCTCATAAGTTCAGGAAAATTTGAGATAACTATTTTTGGTTTTCCTTATAGGATCTTCTGTCATTCAAATTCCAAAATCCTATGTTGTTGTTTTTAATCTCAGCTTTCTTTTTGTCTATATCTCTAAGATGTAGCTATGCTATTTAAAATCCCAGAACTTTTTCTTAACACCCAAAGCAATGATTCAAAGTCTTTTTCTAAAGTTAGATTTCAGTATTAGAAGTTGGGTGGTGTGCTTGACAGAATCAAGTAACTCCAAGTATAATTAAGCAGATCAAGAATAATGAGCAATCCAAGATGGCAGCGATCAGCGTGCATGATATCTGAGGTGCTCAGGACCCAAAACTAAAAAAATTGGTGAGTAGAGGGGCAACTAAAGCCAGAACATCAACATTGACGCTTCCTGGGTAAGAGGGGACAACCAGTGAGCTGAGATCTTTTGGGTACAGGTGAACCACAGACATCTCTGGGGACTGAGAGTGGTGAATATTCAACCCTTATGCAATTCCCCTTGACTGGGCTTTTTCCTCTTTCTTCCCTCCTTCCTCCTTGGCAGAGGTGGACCACAGTGCCTGCTGCTCCAAACCTGGCTCTGTAACTGAGACAGCAGAGGAGGGTAGCAACATACAGCTGTTTGGGCCTCCCAGGTCCATGGACAGCTTCCTAGTGAGTGACTGTACTGTCTTTCCAGTGAGTGACTGTATACAGGCTTCCCAGGGCCTCCCAGTGAGTGACTGTACTGGCCTCCCAGGTCTGTAGTGGTGGCAGCACGGTGGCAGCTAGCCCTAAGAGGAGCCTCCATGCTCCATGACTGAGACCAGCGAAGTACCCACCCCAACTAGGGGTCTCCATGCCCAGGGGACAAACAGTGAAAACCACTGAGCTGATGGATCTCCTACACTCTCATTTGTGCCTACAGGCTCAAATCTGAGAATAAGGAACAGGGGTAACCCCCTGTGCTTTCTGATTAGGCCTGCTAGTAAGTGAGTGTGCCTTCAAGTGAGTGCATGCAGAGCTCCAGATCCAGGGGCCCTCTCCACTAGCAGCCAGACATGGGATCTCTCTGACCCACACACCCAATGTGGGCAACACAGGGATTCTTGGAACAGTGTTCTCAACATTCAAGCCCCTGTACTGTGGATCTAGCACTGGAGTCCAGGAAAACAATGGAGCCTAGACAGATCTAAATTCCAGGAGGACAGTATAACAGGCCGTTAAGCCACTGAGGTGTTCAGGGAACCTGCACATACTCATTGACGCCTGTGAACAGCACCATCACCACCACCACTTCCTGAGTGTAATGCCCCACATTCCAGGCATCTACAAGCTCTATCACCCTGTCCTTCAAGTCACTTCCACACATTTACCCACGCTTTCTCAACCATGCTTGTGCACCCATGTCTGCAACCTTCCTCCCTTAGCTACAGCTGAAATACCAACACACACTCTCAAACCGATGGACCACTCTCATCTTCCTGAAGAATACTCCAGACACCAGAGGAAGACAGACCCAGTATGAAGTACAGACTCCAGGAACAAACAGCAAAGGTTATGGATAAGCAGATGGCTAGAGGTCGGCATAAGAACACATCCAACAAAAAGCAGGACATCATGGCTTCATCAGCAACCCCCAAGATTAATGGATGTTTTAATTCATTGGAAACAAAGGGAAATGATTTTAAAGCTATGCTTATTTAGTTATTAGAAGTACATAAAGAGGAAACGAACAAATCTCTCAAAGAAATAGCCACACAAGTGGAGACAAATAAAGAGGAAATGAACAAAGCTCTCAAAGAAATACAGGCAAATACAGCCAAACAAATAGAGGCATAAGTAGAGGCACAATTAGTGGCATATGGAGAGGAAATGAACAAAAAAAATAGAGGCAATCATGGAAAGACAGGAATACACATTCAAACAATTGAAGAAAATGGTGCAAGACATGAAAACAGAATTAGAATCAATAAAGAAAACACAAATAGAGAAAACCCTGGAGCTGGAGAACTTAGAGAAAAGATCAGGAACCACAAAGGTAAGCATTACCAATAGAATAGAAGAGATGGAAGAGAGAACCTGAGGTGCTGAAGATACACTTGCAGAAATTGATATTTCTCTCAAAGAAAAAGTAAAATCAGAAAAGTCCAAACACAAAACATCCAAGAAATCAAGGATGCCATGAAAAGACAAAATCTAAGAATAATAGGAATTGATGAAAAAGAAGATTCCAGGCTCCAAGGTCCAGAAAATGTTATCAAGAAAGTCCTAGAAAAAAATTTTCCCAACTTAAAGAAAGAGATGTCCATACCTACAGATCACCAAACAAACTACACCAGAAAAACCAACCAACCAACCAACCAACCAACCAACCAAACAAACAAACAAACAAAAATAACAAAAAAACCCAAAAAACTCTTCATGTCACATAATAGTCAAAACACTAAATCTACAGAACAAAGAAAAAATATTAATAGCAGCAAGGGAAAAAGGCCAAGTAACATATAAAAGAAGACTTATCAGAATCACAACAGACTTCTCAACAGAAATTATGAAAGCCAGAAGGGCCTGGGCAGAGGTCATGCAGACACAAGGGATCACAGATGACAATCTAGACTACTATTTCAAGCAAAGCTTTCAATCAACATAGATGGCAAAAACAAAACATTCCATGACAAAATGAAACTTAAACAATATCTACATAGCAACCCAGCCCAACAGAAGATACTAGATGGAAAACTCCAATCCAACAAAAACAATTACACCCAAGAAAACACAGGATATAAATAACTTTACAACCAAAAATTAAAAGAAAACAAGCAATGAATCACAGTAAGACCACCAACTCCACAATAAAAGGAACTAACATTCATTGTCACTATTATCTATTAACATCAATGGACTCAACTCTCTAATAAAAAGACACGGATTAACAGAATGGTTGCCAAAACAGGATCCAGCTTTCTGATGCATCCAAGAAATATACCTCTGCAACAAATATCAAAACTACCTCAGAGTAAAATGCTAGAAAAATGTTTTTCAACCAAATGGACCCAGAAAACAAGCTGGGGTAGCTACCCTAATATTTAATAAAAGAGACTTTCAACCAAAATTAGTCAAAAAATATGAGGATGGCCACTTCATTCTTACCAAAGGAAAAATCCACCAGGAGGACATCACAATTCTGAACGTCAATGTCCCAAATAAAAGACTACCTACATTTGTAGATGGAATGTTGTCAAAGCTTAAATCATGCCTTAATAGCACCTTAATATCCACCTTAATAGCAGGAAATTTCACAACAACACTCTCACCAAGGGACGGATCATCTAGACAGAAGCTAAATATGTAAATAATGGCACTTAGAGAGGTCCTAAATCAAATGTACCTAATAGATGTCTACAGAACTTTTCACCTAAACTCAAAAGAGTATACCTTCTTTTCAGCACCTCATGGAATCATCTCAAAAATAGACCATATAGTTGGTCACAAAGCAAATATCAACGATACCAGAATATTGAATAATCTCTTGTATCTTATCTGAACATCATGAGCTAAAGCTGGACTTCAACAACAACAGAAATAGCAAAGAGCCTACACACACATGGAAACTGAAAAACTTGCTACTCCATGACAGCTGGGCCAGGGAAGAAATAAAGAAAGAAATTAATAGAATTCAATGAAAATGAAGGCACAACATACCCAAACTAATGGAACACAATGAAAAGAGTGCTAAGAGGAAAGTTCATAGCACTAAGTGCCTTCAAGAAGAAATTTGAAACATCTCATACATGCAACTTAATGGCTCACCTAAAAGCCCTAGAAAAAAAGAAGCAGATGCACCCAAAAGGAGTAAACAGGTGGGAATAATCAAATTCAGGGCTGAAATCAATCAATTAGAAACAATTCAAAGAATCAATGAAACTAAGAACTGGTTCTTTGAGAAAATCAACAAGATAGACAAACCCTTAGCCAAGCTAACTAAAAGGCGAGAGAAACTATCCAAATCAACAAAATCAGAAATGAAAAGGGGGACATAACAACAGACACTCAGGAAATCCAAACAATCATTAGATCTTACTTCAAAAGTCTATATGCTACAAAATTTGGAAATCTAAATGAAATGGACAATTTTCTTGATACATTCCATTTACCAAAATTAAATCAAGATCAGGTAAATAGAATGAATAGTTTTATATTCCCCAAGGATATAGAAGCAGTCATTAAAAGTCTCCTTTCCAAGAAAAGCCCAGGGCCAGTGCAGAATTCTACCAGACCTTCAGGGAAGAGCTAACCCTAATTCTATTCAAACAATCCCACTGATTAGAAACAGAAGGAACATTACCAAACTCATTCTATGAAGTCATAGTCACCTTAATACCTAAACCACACAAAGACCCAACCACAGCAACAAAAAAGAGAAATTTAGACCTATCTCTCTTATGAACATTGATGCAAAAACACTCAACAAAATACTCTTACAAACAGAATCCAAGAACACATAAAAGATATCATTCACCATGACCAAGTAAGCTTCATCCCAGGCATGCGGGGTGGTTCAATATACGAAAATCCATCAATGTAATCCACCATATAAACAAACAGAAGGCAAAAAAAAAAAAAAACCACACAAAAGCTGCACATGATCATCTCCTTAGATGTCAAAATATCATTTGACAAAATCCAACACACATTCATATTTAAAGTCTTGGAGAGGTCAGGGATACAAGGCATACAAGGATACCTAAACATAGTAAAGGCAATATACAGCAAGCCTATAGCCAACATCAAACTAAACAGAGAGAAACTTAAGCCAATCCCACCGAAATTAGGGACGAGGTAAGGTTGTCCCCTCTCACTCTCTCCATATCTCTTCAACACAGTATTTAAAGTCCTAGCTAGAGCAATAAAACAGCTAAAGGAGATCAAGGGAATACAAACTGGAAAGGAAGAGGGAAAAGTATTACTATTTGTAGATGACATGATAGTATACATGAGAGATCTCCAAAATTAATTTAACCAGAGAACTCCTTCAGCTGATAAACACCTTCAGCAAAGTGGCTGGATACAAAATTAACTAAAAAAAAAAAATCAGTAGCCCTTGTGTATATGAAAGACAAAGGGGCAGAGAAAGAAATTAGGGAAACAACACCCTTCACAATAGCCACTAATAACGTAAAGTACCTTAGGGTAACTCTAACCAAGCAAGTGAAAGACCTGTTTGAAATAAAACCCTTCAAATCTCTGAAGAAAGAAATTGAAGATATCAGAAGATGGAAAGGTCTCCCATGCTCATGGATCGGTAGGATTAAGTTGTGAAAATGGTCATCCTGCCAAAAGTAATCTACAGAATCAAGAAAATCCCCATCAGAATACCAACACAATTCTTTACAGACCTTGGAAGAAAAATTCTCAACTTCATTTGGGAAAAAAAAAAAAAAAAACAGAATTGCCAAAATGATCCTGTACAACGACAGATCATCTGAAGGTATCTGCATCCCTGATCTCAAGCTGTACTACAGAGTAATAGTAATAAAAATGGCATGGTATTGGCATAGAAACAGAATGGTGGATCAATGGAATCAAATAGAAGACCCAGAAATACCCCCCACACACACCTAAAGATACTTGATTTTTGACAAAGAAGCCAAAACCATACAATAAGAAAATGACAGCATCTTTAACAAATGGTGCTGGTCCAACTGGATGTCTACATGCAGAAGAATGAAAATAGATCCATATTTATCATCCTGCACAAAACTAAAGTTCAAGTGGATCAAAGATCTCAACATAAACTCAGACACACTAAACCATTTAGAAGAAAAATTGAGGAAGAGCTTGAACTTATTGGCACAGGAGTCAACTTCCTGAACAAAACATCAACAGCACAGGCTCTAAGAGCAACAATCAATAAATGGGACCTCATGGAACTGAAAAGCTTCTGTAAAACAAAGAACACTGTTGTCAGAATAAAACGACAGCCTACAGACTGGGAAAGGATCCTCACCGACCCTATATCTGACAGAAGCTAATATCCAGAATATATAAAGATCTCAAGAAGTTAAAAAGCAACACGTCAAGTAATCCAATTAAAAAATGGTATAAAGAGCTAAACAGAGAATTCTCAGTAGAGAAATATAGAATGGCAGAGAAACACTTAAAAAATGTTCAATGTCCTCAGTCACTAGGGAAATGCAACTCAAAGTGTCCCTGAGATTTCACTTTATACCCATCAGAATGGTTAAGATCAAAAACTGAAGTGGCAATACATGCTGGAAAGGATGTGGAGAAAGGGGTGCCCTCCTCCATTGCTGGTGGGAATGTAAACTAGTACAACCACTTTGGAAATCAATCTGGCGCCTTCTCAGACAATTAGGAATAGTGGCTCCTCAAGATCCAGCTATACCACTCCTAGGCATAAATCCAACATATGCTCAAGTACACAAGGACATTTGTTCAACCATGTTCATAGCAACTTTATTTGTAATAGCCAGAACCTGGAAACAACCCAGACATCCCTCAGTGGAGGAATGGATACAGAAGTTGTGGTACATTTACACAATGGAATACTAAGCAATTAAAAACAAGGAAATCATGAAATTTTCAGGCAAATGGTGGGATCTAGAAAAGATCATCCTGAGTGATGTATCCCAGAAACAGAAATGCATACTGCTCATTTATAAGTGGATACTAGGGCTAAAAGATAGGATAAACATACTAAAATCTGTACACCTAAAAAATCTAAGCAAGAAGGAGCATCCTGGGTAAGATGATCAATCCTCACTCAAAAAGACAAACAGGATGGACATTGGCAGAAGGAAAAAACATGGAACAGGACAGGAGCCTACCACTGAGGGCCTCTGAAAGACTCTACCTAGCAGTGTATCAAAGCAGATGCTGAGATTCATAACTAAACTTTGGGCAGAGTGCAGGGAATCCTATGAAAGAAGGAGACGATAGGAAGACCTGGAGGGGATGGGCGCTCCACAAGGAAAGCAACAGAACCCAAAAAATATGGGCACAGGTATCTTTTCTGAGGCTGATACTGCAAAAAAGGACCATGCATGGAGATAACCTAGAACCCCTGCTGTGATGTAGCTCATGGCAGCTCAGTATCCACGTGTGTTTCCTAGTAAGGGGAACAGAGACTGTCTCTGACATGAACTCAGTGGCTGACTCTTTGATCACCTCCCCCTAAGGGGGGAGCAGCCTTACAAGGCCACAGAGGAAGTCAATTCAGGCAGTCCTGATGAGACCTGATAGGCTAGGGTCAGAGGGAAGGGGAGGAGGACCTCCCCTATCAGTAGACTTGGAGAAAGGCAGTGAGGAGATAAGGGAGGGAGGGTAGGATTGGGAGGTAATGAAGGAAGGGGCTATAGCTGGGATACAAAGTGAATCAACTGTAGTTAATATAAAAAATTAAAATAAATAAGGATCCTGGCAAAAGAGTGGCTATCTGACTAGATCATACTTCACAGTAGATTGAAAACTAGACACATTTTCCATTCAGGTTTCTTTAAATATTGCTCTCAAAATAGAATTGTTCACTTTCCCCACCGTATACTGCCACATGCAGTATACAGTGAGGCTTATAGGCCTCAGTAAACATACAATCACTCTTTCTCACTGCATTGTGTCATTGCATCACATTACACCTGGAATGTCATAGAGAATGTTCTATCCCCTCCATATAATGCTACACATTCCTTCCAATTCAACCTTTTAGGAAAAAATGACCCAAACATCCATAGCGTTGACAAATACAAGCTCTGTGTTAGGCCTTCATATTTTATATTTTTTATTTATAATGGCGACCCAACATTCTTAATTACTGTGTTGGCCATTGTATAGTAGCTAAGATCTACTGACAACTCAGAACCCAGGGACAAGGGGTATATCTCCTTGATTTTGCTTTCTTTTCCTTCTCTTCTTGATTAACATCATCATACAGAAAAACAGACCTACTTGCTGTTCTTTTATACTTAGTCATCACCTTTTAAAGTATCCTACAGACTATAATGGCAAGTCCTTTGAATCTATACATTTTCTGCTTAATGCCTGAATCATCATTTCAAATACATCATTTCAAATACAGCTCACATGTGACCTTTTCTAGGTGCTTCTTTTATTAGCTTTATTACCTATAGTGAATTAAATGTTGAACCCCTATTACATATGGCCACACCCTAGCAGCTGTGAGTGTAATTTCACTTAGAAAGAGCCCTTGCAGATGCAATCAATTTATGGACTTTGTTATGCAATCATCATGGATTATCTTGGTGAGTACCCATGACAAGAGTCTAGACACAAACTGGTTAGGGACAGATGGAGACAAGGGAAAGACCATATGAAGAAGTCAGAGATTTAACTGATGGCACTAAAAGCCAAGAAATGTTAGAGCTACCAGAAGTTGGAAAAGGAAAAATATCTCTTCTAGAGCCTTTGTCAAAAATGTATTCCTGTTGGTACCCTGTTTTCAGATATTTAAACTCCAGACCTATGGGAAAATAAATTTATGTTTCTTTAAGACAGTAAAGATGTGCTTGGTTATTTGTTATAGAACCCTAGTAGACTTTTAGACTTACCTAAGAAACACCATCTTCCAGTCCAATCATTGCTTATAACTGTCTGGTCCACCCATGCTGCTATAACAAAATTCTGTAATCTAGGTGGATTATAATAACAGAAATGGTTATAGAGTTATAACCTCATGGTTACAGAGTCTGAGAAGTCCAAGGTTAAGGTGCTGATGGATCCAGTGTCTAGTAAAGGCTTTCTGGAGTGTAGGTAGTGTTTTTCAGGGAGTCTGCACATGGAAAGGGCAGCTCTCTCTGGCCCCTTTGATGGGGACACACATCCATGCACAATGGCTTCACCTTCATGGCCCAGTCACCACCAAGGCTCCATCTTCTAATACTATCACTTTGCAAGACAGGATTTTAACAGAGATGCAGGGAACCAGACATTCTGAAGCTTCTGCTTTAACATGAGAGGGCCTGCTTCCTGGGAAGTTATATTTTGGTGTTCTTTTATATCCATCCAGTACATACCCCAGCTCACGGGATGCGATGTTCATTGTGAAATCAGTAAAAGAATGGGCAAATAAAAAGTAAACATTTCAAAGTCTTGACTACAAAGTGTTAAAAGGAAAAGATTTACCAGTGTTGGCTCTGCGCTCTGCCTCCTGCATGCACACCCTGCCCCATGCTGTCACTCTGAGTCCTGAGTTCTCAGGGCTCTTGCTGAGTTTTATTTAGCATCATACCAAATCAAAGGAAATTAGATGTTCATGCCTTTCCTCGCTTCCTGGGGTTCAACCTTCCTTTTGCCTGAGTCCTTCCTGGCTCTCCCAGCAAGGCTGTCCCTGCGTGTACCCTAAAAGTGCTGTATTCTCACCACGGGAGACCAACATTTGCACAGCTATTCTGGACCCCTCGCTTGTTTCCCAGCTTTCTTTGCCTTATTATTTTACTTATTTTTTTAAAAGCCAAATGCAAATGTTCAGCTCTGCACAAACTCAGCATGGAGATGGGTGTGTGCTCGCTCTGTTGTGATTTTTTTTCCTGGTAGTGTGACATTTGCACTGTACAAGGAAGGGGACCTCTAACCCATTCCTCAAAATCCCTGCCACCAAGGGTTGGCAATTAGGTCCTTCACCTGTCTTCTCATATTGGCTCAGACTGACTTCGTGACTACAGTGCTAGCTTAGGGCTGATGTTCTCTGAAACCTCATTTTCACTGATTCCAAAGGCCAGGCACAAATGTGTGGGAACAAATGAGCACTGTGTCTGTGTGAAGGGAGGAGTTTATCGATCATCAGGAGAATCCACAGGAACAAGAAGCTGGAGAGGACATGTATAGCAGCTCCAACTGGGGCTGCCTGTGGCTGGTCATGTTGCTATGAGCTATGGTCTGACTTTCTCTCAGCTTTTTAGTAATCTGGGGAGAATGAGGTGCCTTTGGGAGCAACAGGAAGCTTCCTTACACCGGTTGTGTGTATCTTGGAGAGCTAAAGTGCTGTACAAGGCAACAGTAACCAGAGCTACTCCAAAGTCAGTGGCTTCTGGGTCCTTTGTTCCCTGAACCTGAAGAATAAAGTTTTCAGACAATGGGGAGAGTGAGTTTCAGAAAGTAATTTATTGTAAGTTCATAGGTTAGTCCTTAAGAGACAGACGGGAGAGGCTTGTATAGCAGTAATGGGGTATCATCAAACTGCTAGTCCAAGGTCATTTTATAGGACTTAAAGCAGAAGCTGGTGTGAGATGCCTCCTCTTAGGAGAACGTATGTGTGCTCATTTAGAAGGAAGGGAGAAAACAAAAAAGACAACCCTTTCTCCTGGAGCCCCAGGTCTCTGATCGGGTCAGAGGCAAAGGCATTTTGACCTAAACCTTCGGCATCTCTGGCTGTTTGAAAGGACAAAAAGTCAGCATTTCTGGATTTTAGCCTAAGGAAAAACTGCTCACTTTGTGGGTCTCCTACCTTCAAACTGCTTGGCCAGTTTCAGTCTCCTGTCCTCAGTATGTCAGCTGGGAAGATTGTCTGTGGTGGTCATCATTTGGTCAAGGATTGACTCGACATCTTCCAGATGACCAGGCAGTTGACTAAGCACTGTTTCTATGGCAGCAAGCAAAGCTAGAAGTTTCTGCTCTTAGGTTGTTCCTAGCGGGAGGGCTTAGAAAGGAAAGAGTGAGTGTGAGGTGGACACATAGCTACGTATCTGTCCTTCCTGTTGTAACTCTTCTATAAGCGGATGTTCGTGGATTTGCTTTGTGAAGTGTAGCCATGTTTTGACAAATAGTGACTATTTTCTCACCCAGTGTTAGATACCAAAATTCTATTGAGGTGTCTTTTTGTTGCTGTTGGTGAAATGAATGGTCTAGTTACTTCTACTGTGCCATAAAGGTCAGAGCAGAAAAGCCCAAAGCAACACCTGTTTCTCCTCCCTGGAGAGCTGACTGGGCTTTCTGGCCCTGCTGTGACTAATAGCAGGGTGTATTTGGCACCCGAAGGTTTGAGTGCTGAGACCCTGTAATAAGGACCTGTATCCTTGGCTCACATTTTATATCTGATTACCTTAATCACAGCAGGATAGAATGTGAGACATAGGATCAGCAGTGTCACTGGGAGGATTTCTGGGTTTTTGTTTGTTTGTTTGCTTTTTGGTACTGTGTACGTGTACTAAACTTAGTGAAAAAAAACTCAGTAAGCAAAAGGTGGCAACTTTGTACTTATTCATGATAGAAAAATAGAGAGAGAAAGCACGGGTTACCGTTTGTAACACTGATGAAAAAATTTGACTGGTGGTTATTTTGAAGCTATGTATTTGAGGGTTCACTGACCACACTTAGGAAAATAAGCAGAAAGTCCAAGAAAAAGTAGAAGGGTTAGTACCTAGTTACAGATTAGTGGCCTCGTGATTGTTGAAGATGGATCACTCCCTTGAAATTAGCTTCCAGTACCACCTCCTTTGTTGTATGACATACTTGTGTGTTTGTGTATGTGTGTGTTTTATGTATGCATCTATACATGTCTGTGCATACATGGGTGTCAGTGCATATATGTATGTAAAGGCCAGAGGTCAATGTCAAGTCTTTCTCTATTGCTTCCCACCTTTATCCTGACAGTGTTTTACTCACAGATTCTAGTGGTCACATATTCAGTAAGGCAAGACTAACTGGCCCAGTACCCAGGGATATTCTTGTCTCTGCCAGGATTACAAGTGTTCACTGCCACCATGTTGGGTTTTTCACATGGTGTTGGGAATCCAAAATCTACTGAGCCACCCTCTCAGCTCCAAACATGTGTTTTTAAGGAGAGAAGGCACTGCCATTGCCCCTCCATGGAATTAGAAAAATCTTGTAGACAAAGGAGAAAGTTCTATGACTTTGCCTTCTTCTTCTTCTTTTTTTTTTTTTCAATGCAGTTTATTCAGGAACATTGAACAATCCTCGGACCCCGGGGAAAGCCAGCCCACAGCTTAAATAGCCTCTGGGTAGCCAACCCAGGCATGCCACGGGGGCAATGCAGATAGGTCCACATACATGGAAGCAAGCCAGATCCTCGGCCTTAGCCAAATGTGGAGTTGTTCGTGACAGAGAGCACTCACCATCAGGAAGGTGGAAGGCGGAAACCAGCTCCATCTTTATGGCATAGCATTCCGCAGCTCTCTACAGTTCCCCCTTTTTGTTTTAGACGCATCAGGCAAGAGTAGAGGTCTGATCTCTGATATTAGAAATAAATTGGGACTTTGTACAGATGTTCATTTAGGTGTCATCCACCCAAAGAGCATCAGACCCGTCCAATACCTTTTTCTCAGAGGCGGGACCTGGGGCATCAACCCGCATGCAATCAGACATGCTCTTCTCTGGGTCCAAAGCGGCTGACCCTGAGTGCAGTGCTTAGCCTTGCATCCTGAGCGTATCATTTTAGCTTTTTATGGTATCCAACCATGCTTGGGGAGAATGTCCTGCTTCAATGGCTGTAAAGGCCTGAATGATCATGGCTGCATCACACTGTTGTGAGACTCTAATCTTGCATATATACCACAGGCAAACCAAGGAGACCAACACCAGAAGGCCTGCTAACGCTCCCATGCCCACCCATTCCTTCAGATGATTCATGGCTGCAGCAATCCATGTTGATAATCCTTGGCTAGTCCTGCGTCCACTCTGGTAGAATTTACTGTGACAATGGCCACTCTCAGCTGCTCCATCGTAGTATCGAATTCTCCAGTCCAATTACCTAAAATATAGCTCGACAATTGTTTAGACAGATTTGCAGCGCAGGAAAAATTCTCATGCTGTATGCTAGTGACACAAAGTCCAGCATACTTTCATTGACAGCCAGGTTGAGCGATTTGCCATAGGGTATCAATTTGCTCCTGCAAGAGGTCAATCCTCTGATTGAACACCATCAAGCTTCCTTTTAGTTGAGCATTAATTCTTTTATGTACAACTAAGGCATGAGCTACATTGGCTAAATGATTATTCAGGGTCTGAGCAGTCTGCCCAGTATGACTCATGGCTAATGCCCTGGTGGTAGCTCCAACAGCCGTCAATGAGATGGTAGTAACAATGGTGGCTGTAGTTCCAAGATCCCTTTTCTGTCTGAAGAGAGTCATAGCGTGAGGGGCATCAATGGGCACAGGCACCCAGTGAGGCATGCGAGTAACCAGGGCATACCTAACTTTACTAGCATTCCAGCATTGGGCAAAAAAGCAAGTATCATTACCACAATTACTTGGCTCTATCTGGCTAATAATGAATAAAAATGGGGGATATAGACAAACAGGTGTGGGCTTATAGGAAATATTATGAGAAGCCTTAACCCCTCGTTGGAACATCCTGTGTCAGTTCTAGAACTAGCAGTGGTGGTGTCCGAGGTCTGAATAGGTTCAGGAGACCATTGCCCCCAGGGGCGAGACGTGCTCCATGCCAATTGACTAACTCCATGTTTTCCTCCAATTTTGAAAGTCATTTAAGGTTCTTAAATTATTTTTTTCCCTTTTTTCTTAAATTTTTCATCAATTACACTTTATTCATTCTGCATCCCCCCATAAGCCCCTCCCTCCTTCCATCCCAATCCCACCCTCCCTCCTCCCTCTGCTTGCATGCCACTCCCCAAGTCCACTAATAGGAGAGGTTCTCCTCTCCTTTCTGATCTTAGTCTGTCAGTTCACATCAAAAGTGGCTGTATTATCCTCTACTGTGGCCTGGTAAGGCTGCTCCCCCCCCCCCCAGAGGGAGGTGATCAAAGAGCAGGCCAATCAGAGTATGTCAGAGGCAGTCCCTCTTCACATTACTATGTAACCCAATTGGACTCTGAACTGCCCTGGGCTACATCTGTGCAGGGGTTCTAGGTTATCTCCATGAATAGTCCTTGGTTGGAGTATGAGTCTCTGGGAAGTTCCCTATGTTCAAATTTTCTTGTTCTGTTGCTCTCCTTGTGGAGACCCTGTCCTCTCCAGCTCTTACTATTTCCCAGTTCTTACCTAAAATTCCGTTCACTCTGCCCAACAGTTGCCCATCAGGCTCAGCATCTGCTTTGATAGTCTGAAGGGCAGAGGCTTTCAGAGGCCCTCTGTGGTAGGTTCCTAGGTTGTTTCCTGTTTTCTTCTTCTTCTGATGTCCATCCTCTTTGCCTTTCTGGATGGGGATTGGACGTTTTAGTTAGGGTCCTCTCTCTTGCTTAGTTTCTTTAGATGCACAGGTTTTAGTGGGTTTGTCCTATGTTGTATGTCTATATGAGTGAGTATATACCATGTGTGTCTTTTTGCTTCTGAGACAACTCACTCAGGATGATCCTTTCCAGATCCCACCATTTACCTGCAAATTTCATGATTTCCTTATTTTTCATTGCTGAGTAATATTCCATTGTGTAGATGTACCACAATTTCTGCATCCATTCTTCAATTGAGGGGCATCTGGGTTGTTTCCAGCTTCTGGCTATTACAAATAAAGCTGCTACAAACATGGTTGAGCAAATGTCCTTTTTGTGTACTTGATCCTCCTTTGGATATATGCCCAGTAGTGGTATGGCTGGATCTTGAGGAAGTGCTATTCCTAGTTGTCTGAGAAAGCGCCAGATTGATTTCCAGAGTGGTTGTACAAGTTTACATTCCCACCAGCAGTGGAGAAGGGTTCCCCTTTCTCCACAACCTCTCCAGCATGTGTTGTCACTTGAGTTTTTGATCTTGGCCATTCTCATGGGTGTAAGGTGAAATCTCAGGGTTGTTTTGATTTGCATTTCCCTAATGGCTAATGAGGTTGAGCATTTCTTTAAGTGCTTCTGTGCCATTCGGTATTCCTCTACAGAGAATTCTCTGTTTAGCTCTGTTCCCCATTTTTTAAGTGGATTACTTGGTTTGCTGCTTTTCAGCTTCTTTAGTTCTTTATATATACTGGATATGAGTCCTCTGTCAGATAAAGGGTTGGTGAAGATTCTTTCCCAATCTGTAGGTGGTCGCTTTGTTTTGATGACGGTGTCCTTTGCTTTACAGAAGCTTTTCAGTTTCATGAGGTCCCATTTATTGGTTGTTGCTCTTAGAGCCTGTGCTGTTGGTGTTCTGTTCAGGAAGTTTCCCCCTGTACCAATGAGTTCTGGGGTATTTCCCACTTTTTTTTCAAGCCGATTTAATGTGTCTGGTTTTATGTTGAGGTCTTTGATCCACTTGGACTTCAGTTTTGTGCAGGGTGACAAGTATGGATCTATTTTCATTTTTCTACATGTAGACATCCAGTTAGACCAGCACCATTTGTTGAAGATGCTATCTTTTTTCCATTGTATGGTTTTGGCGTCTTTGTCAAAGATCAGGTGTCCATAAGTGTGTGGGTTTATTTCTGGGTCCTCTGTTCGGTTCCATTGATCCACCATTCTGTTTCTATGCCAGTACCATGCAGTTTTTAAAACTGTTGCTCTATAGTACAACTTAAGATCAGGGATGGAGATACCTCCAGAAGATCTTTTATTGTAGAGGATTGTTTTAGCAATTCTGGGTTTCTTGTTATTCCATATGAAGTTGAGAATTTTCCTTTCCAGGTCTGTAAAGAATTGTGTTGGTAATTTGATGGGAATTGCATTGAATCTGTAGATTGCTTTTGGTAAGATGGCCATTTTTACTATGTTAATCCTACCAAGCCATGAGCATGGGAGATCTTTCCATCTTCTCATATCTTCTTCTAATTCTTTCTTCAGAGATTTGAAATTTTTTTCATACAAGTCTTTGACTTCTTTGGTTAGGGTTACTCCGAGGTACCTTATGTCATTTGTGGCTATTGTGAAGGGTGTTGTTTCCTTAATTTCTTTCTCAGCCCTTTTGTCTTTTGTATACAGGAGGGCTACTGATTTTTTTGAGCTAATTTTGTATCCTGCCACTTTGCTGAAGGTGTTTATCAGCTGTAGGAGTTCCCTGGTAGAATTTTTGGGGTCACTCACGTATACTATCATATCATCTTCAAATAGTGATAATTTGACTTCTTCCTTTCCAATTTGTATCCCCTTGATCTCCTTCAACTGTCTTATTGCTCTAGCAAGGACTTCCAACACTATATTGAAGAGATATGGAGAGAGTGGGCAGCCTTGTCTTGTCCCTGATTTCAGTGGGATTGCTTTAAGTTTCTCTCCATTCAGTTTGATGTTGGCTATAGGCTTGCTGTATATCGCCTTTACTATGTTTAGATATGTGCCTTGTATCCCTGATCTCTCCAATACTTTGAACATGAATGGATGTTGGATTTTGTCAAAGGCTTTTTCAGCATCTAGGGAGATTATCATGTGGTTTTTTTCTTTCAGTTTGTTAATATGGTGGATCACATTGATGGATTTCCGTATATTGAACCACCCCTGCATACCTGGGATGAAGCCTACTTGGTCATAGTGGATAATATCTTTGATGTGTTCTTGGATTCGGTTTGCAAGTATTTTATTAAGTATTTTTGCATCAATGTTCATAAGGGAGATTGGCCGGAAATTCTCTTTCTTTATTGAGTCTTTGTGAGGTTTAGGTACCAAGGTGACTGTGGCTTCATAGAATGAATTTGGTAATATTCCTTCTGTTTCTATTTTGTGGAATAGTTTGAAGAGAATTGGTGTTAGCTCTTCTTTGAAGGTCTGGTAGAATTCTGCGCTGAAGCCATCTGGTCCTGGGCTTTTTTTGGATGGGAGACTTTTGATGACCACTTCTATTTCTTTGGGGGATATAGGTCTATTTAGTTGATTTACCTGGTCCTGGTTCAGCTTTGGTAAGTCAAATCGATCAAGAAAATTGTCCATTTCATTTAGATTTTCAAATTTTGTGGCATATAGACTTTTGAAGTAAGTCCTAATGATTGTTTGGATTTCCTCAGTACCTGTAGTTATATCCCCCTTTTCATTTCTGATTTTGTTGATTTGGGTGGTGTCTCTCTGCCTTTTAGTTAGCCTGCCTAAGGGTTTGTCGATCTTGTTGATTTTCTCAAAGAACAAGCTCTTGGTTTCATTGATTCTTTGAATTGTTTTATTTGTTTCCAATTGATTGATTTCAGCCCTGAGTTTGATTATTTCCAGCCCTCTACTCCTTCTTGGTGTGTCTGCTTCTTCTTTTTCTAGGGTTTTTAAGTGAGCCATTAGGGTGCTTGAATGAGCTGTCTCGAATTTCTTCTTGAAGGCACTTAGTGCTATGAACTTTCCTCTTAGCACTGCTTTCATTGTGTCCCACAAGTTTGGGTATGTTGTGTCTTCATTTTCATTGATTTCTAGAAAGACTAATTTCTTTCTTTATTTCTTCCCTGACCCAGCTGTCATTTAGTAACAAGTTGTTCAGTTTCCATGTGTGTGTAGGCTTTTTGTTATTTCTGTTATTGTTGAGGTCCAGCTTTATTCCATGGTGATCAGACAAGATACATGGGATTATTTCAATCTTCTTGTATCTGTTGAGGCTTGCTTTGTGACCCACTATGTGGTCTATTTTGGAGAAGGTTCCATGAGGTGCTGAGAAGAAGGTAAATTCTTTTGTGTTTGGGTGTAAAGTTCTGTAAATGTCTGTTAGGTCCATTTGATTCATGACCTCTGTCAGAGACATTGTTTCTTTGTTTAATTTCTGTTTGGTTGACCTGTCCTTTGTTGAGAGTGGGGTGTTGAAGTCTCCCACTATTAATGTGTGTGGATCTATATGTGCTTTAAATTTTATCAATGTTTCTTTCAGAAATGTGGGTGCCCTTGTATTTGGGGCATAGATGTTCAGGATTGTGATGTCTTCCTGGTGGAATTTTCCCTTGATGAGTATAAAGTGTCCTTCCCCATCTCTTTTGATTAATTTTGGTTGAAAGTCTATTTTATCAGATATTAGAATGGCTACTCCTGCTTGCTTCTTGGGTCCGTTTGCTTGGAAAGTCGTCTTCCAACCCTTTACCCTCAGGTAATGTCTATCTTTGTGTCTTAGGTGTGTTTCTTGTATGCAACAGATTGCTGGGTTTTGTTTACGTATCCATTCTGTTAATCTGTGTCTTTTTATTGGAGAGTTGAGTCCATTGATGTTGAGAGAGATTAATGACCAATGGCTGTTAGATCTCTTGATTTTGATGTTGGCTGTGGTCATCAGGTTGTGTGCTTGGTTGCTTTTTGTTTTACTGAAGTGAGGTTATTTATTTCCTGTGTTTTCTTGAATGTAGCTAGCTTTCTTGGGTTGTATTTTCCCTTCCAGTGTCTTCTGTAATGCTGGATTTGTTTGTAGGTATTGTTGAAATTTGTTTTTGTCATTGAATATCTTGTTTTCTCCATCTATGAGGACTGAGAGTTTTGCTGGGTATAGTAGCCTGGGCTGACATCTGTGTTCTCTTAGGGTCTGCATGATATCTGTCCAGGCCCTTCTGGCTTTCATAGTCTCTGTTGAAAAGTCAGGTGTGATTCTAATGGGTTTGCCATTATATGTTACTTGGCCTTTTTCCCTTGCAGCTTTTAGTATTTTTTCTTTGTTCTGTATACTTACTGTTTTGATTATTATGTGGCGGGAGGATTTTCTTTTCTGGTCAAATTTGCTGGGTTTTCTGTAGGCCTCATGTATTCTAATTGGCCTCTCCTTTAGCTTGGGGAAATTTTCTTCAATGATTTTGTTGAAAATATTTTCTGGGCCTTGGAGAAGGGAGTCTTCTTTTTCCTCTATACCTATTATTCTTAGGTTTTGTCTTTTCATATTGTCTTGCATTTCTTGGACGGTCTGTGTCAGGAATTTTTCAGATTTAACATTTTCTTTGACAGATACATCGATTTCTTCCATTTTATCTTCTACACCTGAGATTCTTTCTTCCATCTCTTGTAGTCTGTTGGTTATGCTTACCTCTGTAGTTCCTGTTTTCTTCCCTAGATTCTTCCTTTCCATTATTTCTTCCATTTGTGTTTTCTTTAATTTTTCCAATTCTATCTTCAGGTCTTGAGTTGTTTTGTTTACTTCCTTCACCTGTCTGATTGTACTTTCCTGTTTTTCTTTTAGTTCCTTCAACTCTGTTTCTTTCATTTCATTCAGTGTTTTAAGCATTTCCTTTCTAAAGGCCATAAACTGTTTGGCTGCAGCTTCCTCTATTTCTTTACGGATGGCAATATTCTGTTTATGTTTATCTTCCTCTATGTCTTTACGAATCTTATTTGTTTCCTCTGTTATCATCTTCATGAGCATACTTGTTAGGTCATCTTCTTGGATTTCAGTTATGGTGGGGTGTCCAGGGCTACTTGCCCCTGGGTAACTGGGTTCTGGAGATGCCATATTGCTCTGTCTTTTGTTGCTTGAGCTTTTACGCTGGCCTCTACCCATTGTGTTATCTTAGGAGTTTGGGGTTATTTTCTGGTGGTTCCTGGGGATCCTGTGGTGGAGAGAATCCCCTTTGCAGAAAGCTGGATTTTCCTGAAGGATGTCTTCTCAGCTTTTTGGGTATAGTCCCTGGATGGCTGGTGTTTTTTCAGGAGTTGCTCACCTCAGGGATATAGACCTGAGTGGTAACTGTGGTCTTTGTTAGTCGAGAGGGTTCTCCTCTCACCCAGGGAAGTCCTGAGGGCAGCTGCCCTGTTTCTGGGTTTCTTGTTGCAAATTTAATGATCAGCTGCTGTGACCCAGTTGGACATCAGGCGCGCCTCAACTGTTTGTGCTTGTGTCTGGAGCACAGCTGAGTGCTGGCGCCTCGGCCCCACTAGACTGCTAGACTTTTTCTAGGGAAGGATTGGGTGATTTAGATCAGTACAGTTTCCTTCCTTCCCCGTGCATTCTCTGGAGACACGGACTCCTAGTGTCTTTTTTTTGCCCTGGTGCACACTGCTCAGTGTCTGCCAGCTGGCTGGCCACAGAAATTTGCCTGTGCCTGGAGCACAGCTATGTGATGGCGGCTCAGTCTCTGCCAGCTGTCTGGTGCGCAGAAACTGCCTGTGTCTGCCTTTGTGGCTTTTGGGAGTCTGAGTGGCTCCCTAAGCTGGGTAATTTTCCGGGGACCTTTTCAGGTTGGGGGTGAGCTGAGTGCTCTGAGATCAGACCCCGCCGTTTCTATCTCTGGCGGCGAATCAGGCGCGCAGGCAGGCAGGGCTCTGTGCCGGAACCTGGGTCCCCGGCTCTGGCTCCGGGCTGGCTCCTGGGGTGCCCGTGGAACCCGCCTGAGTCTTTTCCAGCTGATGTCTGGGTGACCTAATGCCGGTCCCAATCGTTTCCTGTACCCTGGGGTTATCTCTCGACTGAAAATTCCAGTCTCTGATAGTGTGGTGCCCAAGGTTCAGTCTGGGACCGTGACCAGAGACACTGGCTTGTGGCTCTGGGCTGGGGCTGGGGCTGGCGGCCGGCAGCCAAGCGTCTGGTGGAACCGGGATCTCTTCCGCGGTTTAGCCGGGTGAGTTAAAAGCTGATTGAATCCCCCGCCGTGGGGTATCCTCTCACCTGAGAAACACAATGACTGTGTTTTATGGCGGAGAGTTCTGATTGCTGTTCACTGTGCTGATCCTGCTGTGCTGCTGCTCAGAATGAGAGTCCTCCCAGCGCCGCCATCTTGCCCCTCCCCCCGCCTTCTGTTTTTTATATCTCATTTTTTTTTGTTTTTTATATTAATTACAGTTTATTCTCTTTGTATCCTGGCTGTAGCTCCCACCCTCATTCCCTCCCAATCCCACCCTCCCTCCCTCTTCTCCCATGCCCCTTTCCAAGTCTACTGATAGGGGAGGTCCTCTTCCCCTTCCATCTGACCCTAGCTTATCAGGTCACATCAGTACTGGCATTGTCCTCCTTTGTGGCCTGGCAAGGCTATTCCCCCCTCAGGGGGAGGTGATCAAAGATCCAGTCACAGAGTTCATGTCAGAGACAGTTCCTGTTCCCATCACTACGGTAGGTACTCACTTGGATACTGAGCTGCCATGTGCTACATCTGAGCAGGGGTTCTAGCTAATATCCATGAAACCAAGCAAGAAGGAGGACCCTGGGTAGGATGATTAGTCCTCACTCAAAAAGACAAACAGGATGGACATTGGAAGAAGGAGAAAACAGGAAACAGGACTGGAGCCTACCACAGATAGCCTCTGAAAGACTTTACCCAGCAGTGTGTCAAAGCAGATGCTGAGACTCATAATGAAACTTTGGGCAGAGTGCAGGAAATCTTATGAAAGAAGGTGGAGTTAGTAAGACCTGGAGAGTACAAAAGCTCTACAAGGATAGCAATAATACCAAAATATCTGGGCTCAGGGGTATTTTCTAAGTCTGATACTCCAACCAAGGACCATTCATGGATTTTGCCTTCTTAAGGTGTTTAAATAGCATCTGAAATGACAGCTACAGAATACACAAAGGGAGAAAAGTAGGGTGGCAGGGCTTTATTGGGGTCCGTTAAGGGTGAGATATTTCCTCTTGGTAAAGTGTGATTATTTCATAGGCTTATTTTTATTATTTTTATTTTTGTTTTTCTCTGTAATCTGCTTTTGTTAAATATGTTTTGATTAAAAGGGGGTGGATTCTGAATTATATACCTGATCTGAGGTAGAAGCATGGCTTTCTAAACTACCAAGAAGATTTAAAATTGAGGTGTCCAACCTGTAGCCTACAGGCTATGTAAGTGTGGTGTAGGATAGCGTGTTGGAACATCACTCAAAATAATCATGTGTGTCTCAAACCAGCAGGTCACAGTCTGGACATCTCTGATTTAATGTGCAGTCCAAGACAATTCTTATTTCATTGTGGTAGAGAGAAGCCAAAAGATTGGGCACTCCAATAAATGAGTCTCTCTGGTAAAGAACAAAGATCCATGGTTGTCTCTTTCCTTAAGATCCAAATGGATCTGTCAATCACTTAGACAGGAAAATGCCCCCTGGGAGAGCAGTCTGTTTTAGCTCTTTAACATATGGCATACAGTGGCACATGTTGTAGGACTGAGAAAAGATACACAGAGCTTCTGCAGAAGCACAATGCTGCTTTCCACAGAGCAGTATTATCACTTTAAAAGAGTCCTCTGAAAGGAATCACCCCACAGGGGAACAAAAGAAATGCTGAGACTCAAGGCCAAATTTTGGGCAGAGCTCAGGGAGTCTCATGAAGGAAGAGAGGGGTGGGGTTAGAGGGACACAGAGGAGACAGGAGCGCCACAAAGAGACCAACAAAGCTAAAAAGTCTGAGTCCAGTGGTTCCTGCAGAGACTGATGCACCAACGGAGGACCATGCATGGAGAGGACCTAGACTCTCTGCTCAGATGTGACCGATTGGCAGCTCAGTCTCCATGTGGATCTCTGAGCGAGGAGATTAGGAGCTGCTTCTATCATGAACTCAGTTGACTGCTCTCTGATCACTCTGCTCCTGGTGATGCAGCCTTGCCAGGCCAGGGAAGAAGAGGATCCAAGAAGTCCTGATGAGACTTAACAAGCTATAGGCAGGTGGCAATAGTGGAGAACTCCCCCTTTCAGTGGACTAGGGAAAGGGGATGAGGGAAAGAGGGAGGGAGGGTGTGACTGGGGGAATGGAGGGAGGTGACTTCAATCAGGATATATAGTGAATAAATTGTGAAGAAAAAAATAAAAATTAAAAACAAAACAAACAAACAAAACAAAAACAAAAACAAAAACAAAAAAAGGTGCAGCGATGAATGTCTAAAATCCTAGCACTCTGGGAGACAGAAGCAGGCAGATCTCTGTGAGTTTGAGGCCAGCCTGGTCTAAAAAGCGAGTCCAGAATAGCCAAGGCTAAACAGAGAAACACTGTCTTGGAAAAAAACAAAAACAAAACAAAACAAACAAATTTAAAAACACAAACCTGGTGGGGGGGACAAGATGGTGGCACCAGGAGAACAGGGCATCTGAGGAGCAGGACAACATTTTCCGTACAGCGACTAAGAGACTGAACTCTGGGCCCTAAAACAATATTGATTGTGTTTCCTAGGTGAGAGGAAACCCCCTCGGCATGGGAATCAATTGGGTCCACCCTCAGGTCACCCAGCCAGAACCCAGAAGAGATCCTGAGTCCTGCAGGCAGTAGGTTGCCAGACCAGAGCCACATGCCTCGTGTCCTGATCACCTTCCCAGGCTGAATGGTGGGCACAGAAAACACCAGAGACTGCGAGTCCCAGTCTCGAGAAAACCCCACAGGGAAGGAAGGAAATGGTACTGACTTGGGTCACCCAGTCTTTCCCTGGAAAAAGTCTCTCAGACCTGCAGATACGAGCTGCCATCACTGAACTGGGCTCCAGCCACAGGCACAGACAGAGCTGTGCGCACCAGGGCAACAGAAACTGGGAGTCACTGTCGGGAGAAATCTTCACAGGGAACAAAGCAAAGGGGACAGAATTAGGCCACCCAGTATATCCCTGAAAAAGGCCCCGAAGACTTGCCCAACCCAGGGACCTGCTGTGCACCAGATAGCTTGCTGTTACAAGGAGAGTAGTACCCACCTGCCACAGATTACCACTTGGGTACTGGGGCACAGAGCCCCAACCTTAGACCTACCAAAGCCTGGAATCCCTGAGATCAACCTCCAGATATTGCTCCAAGGGGCAACCAGTTATCCCTAACAAAACTAACCAAACCATGGGACACACAGGTTACAGTAGCAGATCACTAAACTTACAGCAAGAAACCCAGAAGCAGGGCAGCTGTCTTCAGGACTTCTCCAAGTGAGAGGAGAGCCCTCTTGACTAACAAGGACCACAGTTACCACTCAGGTCTCTATGCTTGAGGTGAGCAGTGGCAACTCCTGAAAAACACTGGCCATCCAGTGACTATACCCTGAGAAGGTTTCCTTCAGAAAAAAAATCTTCCTGCCAAGGGGATTCTCTCCACCACAGGATTCCAGGAACCACCAGAAAATAACTCCAAACACCTAATATAGCCCAATGGGTAGAGGCCAGTGTAAAAGCTCAACCAACAAATGACAGAGCAATATGGCATCTCCAGAATCCAGTTATCCAGGGGCAAGTAGCCTTGGACACCCCAGCATAATTGAAATTCAAGAAGATGACCTAACATCTATGCTCATGAACAGGATAACGGAAGAAACAAATAAAATGTGTAAAGACCTAGAGGAAGATAAACTCAAACAGATTATGGCCATCCATAAAGAAATAGAAGAAGATAAAAACCAAACAGATTATGACCATATGTAAAGAAATGCAGGCGGTTGCAGCCAAACAGTTTGTGGCCTTTAGAGAGGAAATGCTTACATCACTGAAAGAAATAAAAGAAACAGAGGATTGTTCAAACAAACAGCTGAAGGAACTAAAGGAAAAACAGGAAAATACAGTCAGACAGATGAAAGAAATCAACAAAAAGGCTCAAGATCTGAAGATAGAATTGGAAAAATTAAAGAAAACACAAATGGATGAAATTTTGGAAAGAAAGAACTTAGGGAAGAAAACAGGAACTACAGAGGTTAGCATAACCAATAGACTACAAGAGATGGAAGAAAGAATCTCAGGTGTGGAAGATACAATGGAAGAAATAGATGTATCATTTCCTGACACAGACCGTCCAAGAAATTCAAGACAACATAAAAAGACAAAACCTAAGAATAATAGGAATAGAGGAATAAAAGATTCCCTGCTCCAAGGCCCAGAAAATATTTTCAACAAAATCATTGAAGAAAATTTCCCCAACTTAAAGGAAGGAGAGGCCCATAAGAATACAAGAGGCCTACAGAACACCCAATAAATTAGACCAGAAAAGAAAATCCTCCTGCCACATAATAATCAAAACAGTAAGTATACAGAACAAAGAAAAAATACTAAAAGCTACAAGGGAAAAAGGCCAAGTTATCTATAATTTCAAACCCATTAGAATCACACCTGACTTTTCAACAGAGACTATGAGAGCCAGAAAGACCTGGACGGATATCATGCAGACCCTAAGAGAAGCCAGATGTCAGCCCAGGGTACTATACCCAGCAAAACTCTCAGTCCTCATAGATGGAGAAAACAAGATATTCAATGACAGAAAAAAATTTCAACAATACCTACACACAAATCCATCATTACAGAAGACACTAGAAGGGAAAATACAACCCAAGAAAAGTAGCTACTTTCAAGAAAACACAGGAAATAATTAACCTCACTAGAGTAAAACAAAAAGCAACCAAGCACACAACCTTATGACCACAGCCAACATCAAAATCAAAGAATCTAACAGCCACTGGTCATTAATCTCTATCAACATTTAATGGACTCAATTCTCCAATAAAAAGACACAGACTAACAGAATGGATGTGTAAACAAGACCCAGCAATCTATTGCATACAAGAAACATACCTAAGTCACAAAGATAGACATTACCTGAGGATAAAGGGTTGTAAGACAGCTTTCCAAGCAAATGGATGCAAGAAGCAAGCAGGAGTAGCCATTCTAACATCTGATAAAATAGACTTTCAACCAAAAATAATCAAAAGAGATGGGGAAGGACACTTCATACTCATCAAGGGAAAATTCCACCAGGAAGACATCACAATCCTGAACATCTATGCCCCAAATACAAGGGCACCCACATTTGCAAAAGGAAACATTGATAAAACTTAAACCATACATAGATCCCCACACATTAATAGTGGGAGACTTCAACACCTCACTATCAACCAAGGACCGGTCAACAAAACAGAAATTAAACAAAGAAACAATATCTCTAACAGAGGTCATGAATCAAATGGACCTAGCAGATATTTATAGAACCTTACACCCAAACACAAAAGAATTTACCTTCTTCTCAGCACCTCATGGAACCTTCTCCAAAATAGACCATATAGTGGGTCACAAAGCAAGCCTCCACAGATACAAGAAGATTGAAATAATCCCTTGTATCCTGTCTGATCACCATGGAATAAAGCTGGACCTCAACAACAACAGAAATAGCAAAAAGCCTACACACACATGAAAATTGAACAACTTGCTACTAAATGACAGCTGGGTCAGGGAAGAAATAAAAAAAGAAATGAAAGTCTTCCTAGAATTCAATGAAAATGAAGGCACAACATACCCAAACTTGTGGGACACAATGAAAGCTGTGCTAAGAGGAAAGTTTATAGCACTAAGTGCCTTCAAGAAGAAATTCAAGACAGCTCATTCAAGCAACTTAATGGCGCACTTAAAAACCCTAGAAAAAGAAGAAGCAGACACACCAAAAAAGGAGTAGATGGCTGGAAATAATCAAACTCAGGGCTGAAATCAATCAATTAGAAACAAATAAAACAATTCAAAGAATCAATGAAACCAAGAGCTGGTTCTTTGAGAAAATCAACAAGATAGACAAACCCTTAGCCAAGCTAACTAAAAGGCAGAGACACCATCCAAATCAACAAAATCAGAAATGAAAAGGGGGACATAAGTACAGACACTGAGGAAATCAAAACAATCATTAGGAGTTACTTGAAAAGTCTATGTGCCACAAAATTTGAAAATCTAAATGAAATGGACAATTTTCTTGATCGATTCCACTTACCAAAACTGAATCAAGACCAGTTAAATCAATTAAATAGTCCTATATCCCCCAAGGAAATAGAAGCAGTCATCGAAAGCCTCCCATCCAAAAAAAAAAACTCAGGACCAGATGGTTTCAGCGCAGAATTCTACCAGACCTTCAAGGAAGAGCTAACTCCAATTCTCTTTAAACTATTCCACAAAATAGAAACAGAAGGAACACTACCAAACTCATTCTATGAAGCCACAGTCACTTTGGTCCCTAAACCTCACAAAGACCCAACAAAGAAAGAGAATTTCAGGCCAAACTCCCTTATGAACATTGATGTAAAAATACTCAACAAAATACTTGCAAATCCAATACAAAATCACATCAAACATATCATCCACTATGAACAAGTAGGCTTCATCCCAGGTATGCAGGGGTGGTTCAATATATGTAAATCCATCAATGTGATCCACCATATTAACAAACTGAAAGAAAAAAAAAAAACACATGATAATCTCTTTAGATGCTGAAAAAGCATTTGACAAAATCCAATATCCATTCATGTTTAAAGTCTTGGAGAGATTAGGGATACAAGGCACATATCTAAACATAGTAAAGGTAATATACAGCAAGCATATAGCCAACATCAAACTAAACAGAGAGAAACTTAAAGAAATCTCACTGAAATCAGGAACAAGGCAAGGCTGCGCACTCTCTCCATAGTGATCTGATAGACTAAGATCAGAAGGAACGAGAGGAGGACCTCCCCTATCAGTGGACTTGGGAAGGGGCATGCATGAAGAAAGGGGAGAGAGGGTGGGACTGGGAGGGGAGGAGGGAGGAGCTTATGGGGGGAATACAAAATGAACAAAGTGTAATTAATAAAAAATAAAAATAAAAAATAAAATAAAAACCCAAACCAAATGAAAACAAAACAAATAAACAAAACCCCACCACCACCAAGAAAACAAAAACAAAACAGAACAACAACAAATTAAAAACAAACAAACCCAGAGCTCTCCCTCCCTCCCTCCTGTGCTATATCTAGATGCTTGGTTTGGGAACCTGATATACTGGGTGCTAAATCAGCTATACTTCCATCACTGAGGAACCATGAGTATAAGACAAGTTAACAAGAGTGAAAAACTAAAAGATAGTGATACTCTATATCTATTTCCTGGGCTGCCTCCTGTTAGCTATTCAGAAGCTCTTTGCTCTCTCTCTCTGTTCTATTTCTCTCTCCTCTCTCTCTATCTCTCTCCATCTTATGCTACAATAAACTTCTAAAATGTAGCCTCTGTGATCTGTGAACTTTACTCTTCTAATTTATGAGAGAAGAACCTGAAAGCACTCTGAGGGCCATAGAGTTCCCAGATCCCAACTCCATAAGAAAGGCCCCATTCTTTGCAAAAATGCCCCAATATTCCTACATAGGCTATAGTCTTTGCAAGGCCCAGCAAAAATTCTATGGAGTCTATTAGGAGCAGAGACTCAGTTATTCAGCCAGTGAAACTACTGCTCAGAAGGGGTGCATTGGTTATTGGTGCAAATAATTGGCTGGGAGAAACAAGGGTATAGCCAGCCTCCTGATATAGACAATTAAAGGGTCAAAAACTGTGAAGGGTTACTTTTTCCTAAGTCTTACTCTCACAAAAATAAATCCTGGAGAGCTCTGGAGACACGGGGGAAGCCAAAACTCATGGAAGCCAGGAATAGTGCTCCCTGGGACAGCAGTGAGATGTCATTCAAAATGCTAATCTGCTTTATCCCTTCTTACAGGCCTGGTGGGCAGCATATCAAAGAGATAGTTCTGAGAAAGAGGTTCTAGCTGGGATAAAGCAAAAAAAATCTTGTAACTTGGAAGAGGTTTAAAGAAGTCCTATTAATCATAGACAGGATGTAATCATAGGTCAGCAATGTAAATACTTGACATGGGAACACTGTGATTTAGCGAGGTAGTGTTTAGTGCTTTATTTGACCCAATAAAAGGCACAATGTTCACAGTCCTTGACAGTTGGTAATGAAGCTTAATGTATCAAAGGAAATAATGGTTATTCAACCTCTTGAATCTGTACAAATTAAAATAAAATGACAGGTGCCACCATTCTTATAGCAGGGCACAGAATATAGTCTACCACATATAAGCAACACGTTATTAAGGTAAGTGTTCTCTTCTTACACATGATTTGGACAGTGATTGCCTTGGAAGGAAGAGAGAGTCTCCCAAAATGCATAAAGTTCATGAACCTTTGAAGTGTCTCCTTCCCAAGACCATACAAACAGTGAAAGGTGGCGAGGGTGCGGCACTTTTTGGTGGAGTTGTCTGTAGGTTGGGCAGATAGTTCTGGAGATGCAAGTTGGTGAGTCTTCATCTGTATAGGAATGGCATTTCTGGTAGTGCAGCTGCCGGAGTCCTTCACGCATCTGTGAGCAATCTTCTCTGATGCTCTGGTGTCAGCCTGAAACTCATTGGTCCACTCATGGTTCACTCAGAAAGATTTGTCTATCAGGGACAAACATTGCTGTTCTCAGGAAAAGTCATGCTGTAACTACCTTAGAGAACAGCTCCCTAGGGCCCGTGTGGTAGCTCAGTAGCACCTCTGGCAGCCCTTGCTGCCACATATGATGACCTGATGGAAAGAGAGAACTGACTCCAAAAACTGTCCTCTGACCTCTGACATGCACATTGGCTTGTGCACAATATTGTCCCCCGGCTATAAATGCAAATAAAGTTTTAATTTAAAAAATTTGGTAAAACAGTGTATACAAATTGTTTCTGAGCTGAACACTTACGTCTACTGGCCTTTAAAACACTATTATAATTTTAGGACTTCGACTAGATGGGAAATCACCCGTAGGTCAATGCCTGGCTGGAGTGCAGACCGGGTTCAATGATTTATGCCGCACACCTCTCAGTAAACGACGCCTAAGCATTGCACACTTAAATAGGGAGATATTATAAGGCAGGTCAAAATCCAAAATTAAAAACCAATTTGTTGGGTGTTTGTAGAAAATTACCTATGAATGTAAACTCCCAAGTAATTCTGAATATGTATGCTAGAAACACGACTGTAATCTAAAAGCCATCATACATTCCCATTAATATGTAATGGCTTTATAATCTGTATTAATTGCAGCATCATGGTGCAGTGAAATGAGATTGTTCTCTACCGGTTACTAATTGGGCAATCTCTCTGAAAGCTTTTCCCCACATTTCATATTTATTCTTCCAAAAATATTCCTTTTAGATTTTTTTTCTACAAGACTTATTACTTTCTAGGGTAGCATGTAATTTCCTTATTTATTATGTTTATTGCTTGTTATCTGTCTCTGAGTAAAGTTTAAACTCTGAGAACTGTTGCTTTCTGAATGTTTGTGCTAAGCAGTACTCATGTGGTATACCTAATCTGTATTCAGATTTCATAAAGTCACCATTGGAAACTACATTCTATGCACAGGTTGTCCAACGCATACTCTGAAAATATTTGTCCAATTTAATGAACAAAAGAGATTTCTTCAAAGGAAAGTACTTAAGGTGGGATATGATGCCAGCCTTCTGGAGGAGTCCCTGGTCCTGTGTGGCTGTATTAGGAATGGTGGGAACACTGAGCATAGACCTCTGGGGACTCTGTGCTCCAAGATAGGACAGCAGGGATCAGCGATCTTATTGGCCTAGGAGAGCAGAGGCCTGAGGGAAGGAGAGGTGTGAAAGCAAACAGCACTAACAGTTACACCTAGGGAGCAGAGCACAGCCAGAGAAATACTGGGAACAGTGATTTTTCACTGAAATGGTGAGCTCTTACTTGAAACACTAATCTGTCTTTATCCTTTCTCATCCTAATGGGCGGGTAGATCATCAAAGAGAGGAAGTATGCACTCAGTTACTGCAAAGTGTGTTAAAGGCGTGGTCCCAGCCTGTGGCATTGTTGAGAGATGCTGGAACATTTGCACAGTGGGGCCTAGGAACATGTCCTTAAAGAGGTTATGGAATACTGACTTCTGCTGTCCCTGTTTATTTCCCAGCTGCCACGAGGTCAATAGGCCTCCCGTATCATGTTTAGCCATGGTGAATTCTGCTGCCAGCGCAAGGCAGAGGGGCCATGGGACCAGAGGCCATTGGTTCCTCCTTTCATTTTCAGTTGAAAATCTCGTTGTATTTTTCCACACCCAGAGAAAGCTGCCTACCACACAGAGAGTCTAAGCAGCTGTAGTGTGTAAGAGACACAAGGTAGGGAAGAAAACCCAGCAGGAAATATTTTCAGATCTGTGCCTTTTGGTTTCAGAGTAAAGCGTTGTATGTTTCTTTCATAGAGGATAGACTGGCAATCCTACTTAATTATTTGGGGTAATTTTTTTCCACTTGCAGATTGGATTGGTATGGCAAGATAGCTATGAGGGTTAAACTCTTCTTCCCCTCTCTTCTCCAACCACCACACTTCAGTAGGACTCTTAACTATTGCTAGTGTATGAATGGGTTCTTGACTGGCTCTTGACCATGTACATGCAATGACAGTGACAATTACTGCTTGACATTGTGACTATAAGCTCTTTTTAGGAGGTGGCATGCCTTTTCTGTCCTCACATCTTCAGTGTCAAGCATAGGGTCTGATTCATCCCATGTACATAGCACATGCTTGGTAAATGGATAAATGAATACAATGACATATTAATAACCTCAATCCTATTAAAGCCAAATCCCACTATATTGCTTTCCCAACAATTCTTTAGCATCCCAATTTCACTTAATTTAATTCAAATATATACTGTTAGCACATAAGGGCCCACTCTGGTTATCTTTTTGATAGATGTCAAGGATACAAAGTTAAAAGCAACGTTGCTCCTTCTAGTAGTAGCATGTTTCCAGACTGACACTGGTCATTTCTTGGTCCAATGCTGTTGCTACATATTTCAGAGGACACAGCAAAAAAGTGGCTATGAAGAAAGAAGACTTGAAGCTCTAGGAAGAATGATGAAAGATGTTTCCAAGGAGACAGTCTAGGAGAGGGCTAAAGATGAAGTCTGAGTTTGACATACGTGCAGGAGGGATATTCCTATGGTGAAAACAATGAACAAAACATACAGAGGCAGAGGCAATAAAGACATTATGGTATTTAAAGAAGTGATGGAGCTGTGAAGAAAGTAGGAGGAAGCCAATTTGGGTAGACAGAGTGAGGTCAGGAGAAGCCTTGTAGTAATACTAAGGCATTTGTATTTATCCCCAAAGCAACAGAGGATTGCTTCAGAGAAGACTATGTTTGTGTATTTGGAGATTGTCATAACAGTGAAAAATTGGATTGAAAAGTGTCAGAGAGATTAGGGGAACTTGGAATAAGGCCATATGTCAATATTTAGGCCCTATACAGGTACCTTTGTGATATCCAGGGGAACAAAATGTAAAAAGAAATAGTGTCCAATTATATTCTGGAAAGTGAAAGATAGGACTTATTGCCATGATTTTGAAATTCAAATGGTTTTAGTTCCTTAGTTTGCTTTAGTAACCAACCATATTGAATGACTCAAAACAACAAACACAGTTTCTTCCCTTTGTGGAAGTTAGAGGTTCAAATTCAAGGTGTAAGCAGAGACTTGCTCTGTCTCAGACTCACAGACTTGTCTCTTGCTCCTCTTAGGCTCTCGTGCTAGCTTTCAATCATTAGCATTTCTGGCCTTCCATCTGGGTCACTCCAGTCTTAGCCTGTATTGCCACATAGTATCTTCTCATTATGTTTGTCTCCTCATGTGGCTGTCTCTCTTCTTCTTATAAAGGCCCATTCAAGCTGCGTAAACTCTTCTCAGTCCAACTGTGACAGCGTTCTAGAGGGGGCTGTCCAGAGCAGGTTAATGTCCTAAGACTGGTAGAAAGAAAAGTGCTTCGATGGTGGTCAATGCACGTAGTTTGAATATACCTGACTGTAAATGGGACGAGAGATTTGAAAAGAGCAATTGCAGGAATATATGACGATGAAAAAAAGAATTATTTACGAACTAAATCCACGGGGGAGACCGAGACTTGTGCATAGGCTGATAGATACATAAAGTCAACATATGAAGTAGGAAAATTTTGATGACAGTTATTATGGAGGGCTCAATAAAATCTTCCAAAGATGAGCTTTTTCCAGTTCTTGGAACCTGGTTGTGTGCTATCTTCATGGTAAAGAGTCTTTGTAGATGTGATTCCGGGGTTGGGGGGGGAAGGAGCCTATCTTAGACAACCTATGAGTTATCTAAGGTTATTATCAGAAGGAATCTGAAGAACAGAGAGGAGAAATGCCACTGCATCAGCGGCTTTGAGAATAATGAAGCCACTAATCAAATAATGGAGGTAGCCCCAGAACTATTCTCCACTAATGTCCAAAGATGTTCAAGAAAACCCACATTTAGTCCTTTCACCTCCACAACTACAAAAAATGGTTATTATTTTAAAGTACTAAGGTTATAACATTTTTTTGGTAAGCATTACAAATAATTTAGCCTAAGAAATGAATTTTTGATATTTATGGATTTAACTTTGACAAATATATTTTAAATACAATGGCTGGCCTGTTATCTAAGCAACCAGAGATCTTTCCAAACATTTCTAAAATGCAATAATCTAGAAAACATCATAAATACACATTTTTTTTTAGAATGGTGTATTCCAAATATACAGCAGGCTCAGCGAGTAACTAAATAATTGACAAGGGTTGCCCTTTCCAATATTCTGAATTTAAATGAAGTTCCAGTACTCAGCTAGAATGTTATAGTACTCGGCAGATTTCTGTATTTTTATACATAGGCTGACTAAGAATAGTTAAATATTTCTGAAATGGAAACTAAAATCCAGGTCTAGAGATACAGATCTCCAGACCTTGTAGGACACTTGCTGGCATGTGTGACACCTGAGTTTGGTCCCCAGCACCACAAAACAGATAAAAACAGCAGTGCTCTGGCATTATAAATTATGTATAAGATCACCAAAGTTCAGAAAAAGCAATTGGTTTAATTTTTAAGATTACTGGTCATTGTAGACACATTTCAACAGCAGGAGTTTCTCTTCGTGAGGTGGGAATGAGATTGTCTTGTTGCCTATTTATTCTTAGAGCTCGGATGGCCCTGTAATGTTTTCGTATTTTGAGGGTGACTTTTCAGTGCGAGAGCACAGCTACATGGCAGCCCTCCTTCTTTGGGAATGCAAAAATCTAGCACAGCTTCCTTACTATATTTCAATTTCATAATAAAACAATTTCAAGCTGAAATTCCCAGGCTATGTGAGTCACTAATGTCCAATCATCATCAGCAACAGAGATGGTAGCATTGAGAGTCAGTCTTTCCTTCAACTGGAAAATTTGCAGACAAATGTTGATTTTATGTGAATGGTTCCTCATCCCTGTTGAGCTTATAGCATGTAACTAATGCTGGCTGAATGGCGGGACTAAAGGCAATATCCAGAAATGACTCCCATTTCCTGATCTCGTGATTGTCTGTGGGCACACGTTATTTGCTTGCTGGTATTTCAAAGATAATGGCAGCATTGTAAATTCCTCAGCCACCAACTAGCTATACATTTAAATTATTCCAGCCTTGACTCCCACCATAGAAGAGCCCACTTTCAGGGCCAGCAGCCTCAGGAACAGCCAGGAAATACATGCACAAATGTCTCCATTCCAGATGGGAAACTAGGACAATGGCATCATTCTTGCTCACATAGCCCACACTCGAGACCTTTCTTGCTTTTGAGGTCTCAGTGTTTATTCACTGATTTTTGCAACATTTGTTTACAACTCATTTTTCCCTGTAAACTTCTATGTTTCAAGGCTTAGTGATTTTGTTGGAAAATTCCTCCCATCTCTCAGTACTAATTGACATTAGTGCTAGTGTATACTAATGAAGAGACCATGTTCAAATGCATGCAGTGTACTACTTTCTGTGTATAAAACTCACTATCTGTCACTCCCTTGATATTATGTGAAGTAGATAGCAGCAAACCCATTTTACAGATATGGAATGGAGGCTTGTGGGAGGTTAGCATTTTGCTGGTAGCTATAAAACCAAGACATTTAAGAAGCAGAATTAAAGTTTAGTCAGAGCTCTTTCCTGTCTCCATATTGCCTTCATGATGTTAGTACAGAATAAATGAGTGGCTAATAAAAAAAATTGCCTGTACAACTTTTAAAATTGCGATAAATATTGCATATAAGAAGTAGAGAGATGATTCAGTGTTGAAGCACTTTCATTAATATTTCCCTAACCAGTAAAAATTTAGAGAATCAACAGCTTGTGGAAGACCAATCTTTCTATAATTTTTGCACAAGTCTAATGCATTTTATTTTAGCAGAAAGAGCTAGGGGGAAAAAAGAGCATGCAGTCATACAGAGGGTTCCAGTGGACACGAGCTGGAAAAATAAGAGGGCATGGTCATACCAAGGGCTCCAGCAACTCCTATAGGAACTGATCCTTCCTGTGCACTCGGAAGTGGAGTGTCAAGGCTTCCCTCATCTAGAGAGGGGTGGGACAGAAAAGGAAGGCAGGACGACCTCAAGGATGATTCTACCCTCAATACATTTGCTGTTCTGTGGTCAGCATCTTGAATTTCTTACTAATTTTATCTTTGGATTTCTGTTTTACATGTGAGTTCTGAGGACTACATAGCCTAAGTTGGAAACTTTCACCTTGACTCAGATATACTTGTCTGCCTCCGTGGTGATCTTACCCCATGCCCGATACCCTGGGGGTCATGGTTGGTTGTGGTGGCTCCAATATGGATGTTGGGACTGTCAAGCATACAGAGTACACTTCACTTAATGGATTTCTTCAGGACTTTTATTATGAGTACCATCATAATGGATGAATAGGGATTAAATCAGCAAAGGATGAAAATACCACCACAGGTGGAGAAAGAGAGTACAGAAAAAGACAAAACCTTTTGGTAGTTTTTTTTTTTTTAATTGAGACAAGATCTCATGTAGCCCAGGCTGGCTTCAAATTTTCTGTGTATGAAGGTGACCTTGAGTTTCTGATCTTCTGTGTCTGCCTCTTGAGTGCTTTGATGACAGGTGTGGACCAGCAAGCCTTCTCACCTCCACCCCCACTTTTCACTAGAGAATTTGACCTTTAATTTTGTACTGGGTCCAAGAAATAATATAGTTCTCTCTGAGGATAGTTGAGATCTTTGGGTGGAATGATATGACTAATGTATGACTAATGTATTTGATGGAAGTCTCAGTTTCAAACTTGCCAGTCCATATTTAGAGAAGGTTTGTTTACATGCCCACCAGTTCTCATTAGCTTGCTGGGACTTATTGCTTTTGCAGCAAGTCATTGTATGTCTCAACCTCTCTGTGCTCATGTATCCAATACAATGTGGGTTCAAGAATGGCCTGGCTATAACATGTCTCATGGCCTTACTCAGCTTCTATTTTTACTCCAAGACTGCCTGGGTTCCCAGGAGTTGGTGTCAACCCAAGGCAGGATTTAACATAACCATGTCATCACTTAGTATACACTGTGGTCAAGAAACCCAATTGATATTTTCAAAAATAGACATATTTTTTATGGTAAGGTCTTCAAACCACACGTCTATAGGTAAAAAAAAAAAATTGGGCACCTGCTTTTATAAATAAAATTTTATTAAGACAATTGTTCCAGTCCATGGCTGCCCTCACATTACAAAGGCAGGGTCGAATAGTCATGCAGACTGTAGGTCTCTTAAACCTTTGCTTCCTTTCCCTTTACAGAACTATTTCATACATGCCTTACAGGTGACTGAAGGGGGGATTGCATTGACTTTCATAAAGTGGTCCTGTGGAAGCTTGGCTTGCTAGGTAGATCAGAGAGTAAGAGGCTTGAAGAACACTGAGAACTGACCTTGCTGTCTTACTTGTCAGTTTATAAAACTGGGAACTGTTACCATGGGACTTTGAATGGGGTCTGGACCTGGGTGAAGACACGTTATACTAATTCCTATTATATATATATATATATATATATATATATATATATATATATGTATATATATATGTGTGTGTGTATATATATATGTGTGTGCGTGTGTGTGTGTTTGTGTGTATGTATGTATGTAATAAAGTTCATAAGATTATCATCCAGTTGGTGGGTTTCTAGTAGAGAACAAGTGCATACAATTGTCTGCTCTCTTAAGAGTTAATACAAATGGCCCTGTCAATCACTTGGATAAGAAAACACTACTTAGGAAGGCTATCTGCTTGAGAGACTTGGAAAAGTGCTATAAAGAAGAACTGGAGAGATTGCCAAGTAGTTGAGAGTACTCCCTGTTCTTGTGGAGGAATAGATTTGGTTTCTAGAATCCACTTTGTGGCTCACAACTGGATGTAACTCCAGTTCCAAGGATGTGATGCTGCCTTCTGACCTCTGCTGCCATCAAGCACATCTTCTTTCACATACATATATGTAGGCAAAATATTAATATATACAAATCAAAAATAAATCTAAAAATATAGTATAAAGTGTCCTTAAAATGTAGGTTGGCACAAGGTCTCTTTGCCTGTTGTCCACTCTTAGCCCTTGAGAGAGTTCCACTTACTCCTTAGTGAATAATGTCTTCCACGTTATGCTCTTATTTGAATTCTCTGAAGAAGTTCACAAGGACAAAGGGGCAGCTGGGAGTCCTGAATGAGATCCCAGAGGCCAATAAATAAGCTTGGACAGAATGTAGGCAGGTTAAAGGTTATGTGGTGGGGTTGGTCTTTCAATCTCTCCACTGGAAGTCTTGCCTGGTTACAGGAGATGGTCATTTCAGGCTCCGTGTTTTTCATTTGCAGGAGTGTTAGCTATGGTCATACTTAGAGATTCCTGGTAGTTTCCATTGCACCAGGTCTCTAGCTCATCCCCGAGATGACTCCCCTCCCCAATTCCAGTTGTCTCTTCCTGTACTCTCTCCCTCCATCCTCCCCCAACTTGATACCTCTTGTTCCTATACCACTCCCACCCCCCCACCTGCTCCACCTGCAATCTCTATTCCATTTCCCCTTTCCAGGGATGTTGATGCAACCCTCCTTTGAGCCCTCTGTCTTACTTAGCTTCTCTGGTTCTGTGGACTGTAATGGTTATCCAGTGGTTAATATCTACTGATAAGTGAATACATACCAACTGTGTCTTTCTGGGTTACCTCACTCAGAATGATTTTTTTTCCTAGTCTATCTATTTGCCTGCAATTTTCATAATGTCATTGTTTTCAACAGCTGAGTGATATTCATTGTATAAATGTAGCAGATTTTCTTCATCTGTTCTTAGGTTGAGGGACATCTAAATTGTTTCCAATTTCTGGCTATTGTGAATAAAGCTTCTATGGAGAGGGTTGAGCAAGTGTCCTTTCAGGATGGTGGAGTGTCCTTTAGCTATAAGTCTAGCAGTGGTATAGCTCAGTCTTAAGGTAGGTCAATTCTCAATTTTCTGAGAAAGGGTCAAATTGATTTCCAAAGTGGTTGTACAAGTTTGCACTCCCACCGGCAATGGAGGAGTTTTCCTTTTCTCCACATCCTCACCAGCATGTGCAGTTACTTGAGTTTTTGACCCTAGCCATTCTGACAGGTCTAAGATGGAATCTCAGAGTCATTTTGATTTACATTTTCCTGATGACTAAGGATGTTGAACATTTCTTTAAGGGCTCCTCATCCCTTAGAGATTCCTCTGTTGAAAATTCTTACTTCAGCTCTGTAACTCATTTTAAAAATTGGATTAGTTGTTTTGTTGGTGTTTAATTTCTTGAGTTCTTTATATATTTTGGAAATTAGCCCTATGTCAAATGTGAGGTTGGTGAAGTTCTTTTCTGGTTCTGTTGGCTGTCATTTTGTTTTTATTGATGATGTCCTTTGTCTTACAGAAGCAGCCATGTGAGTGTTCAGAACTGGATTTGATCAGGTCTTCTTGAAGAGGAGCCAACTGTTCTCAAGGGCTGAGCCATCTCTGCAGGTATATGATGAATGCAGTTTTAGTAGATGATAAGAAATTTCACCAGAGTGGTGTTACCTCTTAAAAATTCACATGAAAATATTGGTAATGACAATTAGGAACTTATTCCAGAAGTCCCAAAACAGTAGACATATAATATGACATAACTGTTCATCTGAAAATTAAATCAATAGAAATTATTCAAATTCATTTATAAATTTCTACATATTAGTACTAAAAGAGAGAGATATCATCCTCAGAGACACCCCACATAAACATAATGAACAATGGCCAGATAATATGTAGAAATATTATCCAAACTAGCATTCATCGGGGAAATGGAAACTATCCCTTCAATGATATATAATGGATAATATACATACAGATGACAAAGACAAAACAGGAAACTATGGGCTACTCCACATGTAAGTTTGGAGCGAATGACTTTCCTGTTATCATTGAAGGGGACAGGAAAGCATGACCTCTGTGGGAGAGTGGCTGCATGTCCTGAATCTGAGCATGTGTACACATGGCAAACCCACTGGCAGGTTCACGAAGACACAAAGTGATGCACACATGTACCAGAATAACATCAAAAGGACTACACAAAAGCATCATTCATGATAAACCAAATGCCTGTCACTAGGAGAAAGAAGTATATAAAAATGGAGGTAAAAGCAGGTAACAGTTGACAAGCGTCAATGTTTCCTACCTTCCCTAGACCAGCTGTGTGCTTCATTATAGAATCTAGTTTTAGCAAATACCTTAAAGGACCTATTCGTCAATAGATGACCAGCCTGGTTTCTCATCCCACACCACCCTCCAGGTTGGGTCCAATCACCCTGGTCTGTCGGTTACAAGAATCTTGCAGGGTCAGTTCAGCTATAATCCCTACAGCTTCTTTGGCTACAAATCTCCAATTGTCTATGCTGTGTTCAAAATTGAAGCTAATATTCTACCTCACTGCAAAATCTCATTATAGCAGTCCCTGAACCTATTATTATAGCCTGAATAAGATCTTCCTTACCAGGCTTTTATAAACATTGAATAATTTTTCTTTAACAAACTATAGCAGTAACAGAAGGAAATAATGAAAAAGAACAGATTTTCACTGTGGGCAAAAATGTTCATGAATCCGTTGAGTGCTAAAAGCAAACACTAAAAATGGTCATTTACTGTGTGAGTTTATGGACATACATAAGCTTCAAAACTAGGCAAAATCAGTTTGTGAAAATACAAATGAGAAAAGATGGATATTTTTGAGGGGTAAAGATAGTTGATGTGGGGTCAAGAGGGCTCATGGAAGGTTAGAGGAAGGAGGAGTGACTTCTAATGTTCTGTTCTTAGATCCAGGTCTTATCAAATGGCAGTGCTTAAAATGTATCAATTATGGTCTATATATTTCTTCCTATACAAAGGAGGAAAACATTTAAATTCATCCCTATTTAAAGCTTTACAATTAAGTGTTTACTTCAAAAGAAACCCCAAAAGAAATAGATTCTAAGAGTCCAATTATACTGGAAAATATCAAACACAAAAATAGTATAAAGATATATGAGACTATTAATTTTTATTTCTCAGATGTGAGGTTATTTTATGAGTTTTATTTTTATGAATTTGCATATTTCCCTTATTTCTTACAGCATGCTAATTTTAACCAAGAAAAATTAAGATTTTAAAATGTCAACAGTTCGTTCATCTTTTTCTTTGCTTATTATATGGTCAAGCCTCAGACAGAAGCAGGAGAGCTGACATCCTCCTATCTTGATAGCATAAATTATAAACTGAGACATGTAGGGTTTTAAATGAATCTATTTTTAGACTCAAGCAATTCCATTGCTATGAGTTCATCCTAGGGCCATAAATGGAGGAGTAAGCATCTTTATTCAAGGGTGTTAATACTAGCTTTTTTTTTTTTTTGAGGTCAAAATGGAAGCAATTGAAATATCTACTAGAGAAGGGGAGTTCAATAGGTGACAATATATTCTCACAATGAAATGTCACATAATCATAAACATCCTCATTCAGATCTGTATTAATAGAGAATGCAGGTGCTTTGTAGACTAGCATTATGGTGTGATCATATTAAATAATTTAATATATGTATATTGGGAAAAGGCTATAATATTTGTCTGCAAATTATAAGAATATGTGGCAATTGCTTTTTCAGTCCTTATTTTTCCAGCATGTGTTACAACACCTCATATAACTTTTATAACAACAACACAAAGACAAAGATATTGTCAATTTAAGGGAAAAAAAACTCTAGTGTAAGGGTATTGAAGTATGAGTAACAGAGGATGATTAAGTTTTGAATATATATATTAAATATATATATCAAATGCATATATACATATATCTATATAGGTATATCCATATCCATATATGTATATATCCGTATCATATATGTATATATATTCATATATATATATCGATATCCATGTATGCATATGGATATATATACATTCAATATCACTCACCAACAGTGATACCTGAATACTACCTGAGAGAGGGCTAGGGAGAGAGAGACAGGGCTACACAGAGAAGGACACCAAGTCTACATGCTGATCAAAGTGTCGATTTAATGGACACTTAAGTAGGCAAAAAAGTACAAGCAGTTTCTCATGTAGGAGCTTTACTTGGTCAAAACACAAGAGAGCTCACTCAAGGTTACACAGAGCCTGCTGTCTGGTTACTATGGTTGCACAGAGTTTCTCAGGGTCAGAGCAGTCTGCTGTAGGACCACCAAGGTCAGTTTATGAGAGACTGGACTTTGGAAAATAGCCAAGAGGCCAAATTCCACTCTTCAGATGCCATTAACTCTAAATTTGCCATTAACTCCAAAAAGGCTGCCACAATTCAACATATGGATATAGATACATATATATGTATGTGTATATGTACATTTATATACATGTGTATATGTACCTATATATACATTTGATTTGAGGCCTCTCAGCATTTGGTGAAGAGATCTTCAGATACATTTGTCTTGTAATGATTATACTGTAGGAGGAGTGTGGAGAACTATCTTAAAGAAAACCATTTACTCCTTAACTACTTTTTTACTGCCACCTAATGCCTTAGTTTTGTGAGTCACTGCTGGGTCACTCACCAACTATGTCATGATGCAAGGACTCACCACACAGTTTCTTTGATCCTACATTCCTCCAATCTAGAAAATGTAGATGATAGTGCCTTTCCTACTTTTATTCCTAAGCATGGAGAAAAGGTAAGCTGCATGTAATCAAGACTCCTCATTCTCATACATTGCTAACTCTGCCTCCTTCCCCTCCCGACATTTCCTAGAAAAGAATAGAAGTCTGGTAGTTATTTGTTGATTGGGTAAAAGACTGATCAAGTGCAACTGGCCCTAAAAACCCAGAAGTACTAGAAGTTGGGGCTCTTGATTATATAGCCGTGATTGATGCTGATTATGTTGACATGAAATGATCTTTTGGGTAACATACAACTAGTTTGGATTATGAAATAGTATATATCATCTGATCCCAGGCATTTACTTTGTATACACTGTTACAATACTCAAAATTATAAATGACTTGAAATACTGAGAGGAAAGAAAGCCCAGGGTTTTACATGATATTTAGAGGTAAAGCTATATTCCTGTAAAATTTTGAAGTCAAGTTTTCTGCCTGGTTTTCCTCCTAGATAAATGAAAGAACAACATTTTCTTTCCAAAGCAATTCACCCACAAAAAATGTAGTATAGAAGCCCATATATATATGTATATATATGTACTGACGTTTGTGGATAGCAGTAAGTCTTTGTGGAATAGGACCTTAATCTTTTTATGAAAACATGGCACATGCTTCTAGTTGCAATTTAGCTCTGTGCAGGAACTACAGAGAATGGAAAGTATTCTAGTCATCTATTCTAATTAAAATTAAAATTGAAATCCGGGTTCTAATGAAGAGAGGCTTAGTGTTGGGCCGGTGGGGACGTTTCAGAAGGCACAAGAAGAAACTCAGAGGTGAAAAGAGATTTCATATAGACGTTTTCTTCCCATGTGTTTTATTTGAATATAATATTCATATTTTATATAGAAGAGTGCCTTTTCTTCATGGAAGCAAATATTATCCTTTTGATATGGGCACTCTTGAAAATATCTCACATCCCTGTGAAGCAGACTCATCTGTGTCATTGTGGATATTTTGGCATTATCCCTCTGACACTGTATGTCGGGAAGAGAGGTGACAGCTCAGCCTTACCAGACGATGGATTCATTATTACCTATCCTGAGCCTGCAATGTAGCTCAGATCGACAAGCTCAGTGTCAAAGGTTGTGTCTGTTTGAGAAAAACATCAGGTTGCTAAGGAGTAATACATGATGAATAAATTCAAAACTTCATAGCAAAAATCTTATTGGAGAACTTTAAAAAATAGCTCTCAGTGTTCACTGATTGTACAGTGTCCTTTTAGGAGCTATTTGTTGAACACTAGATACATATGTTCACACAGAGAATGTGTCTAAGGAGATCACTTACTCAAAGCAAAGGTAAAGAAATGAAATCTATACATCAAAGACATTCCAAAGGGAAGTTCTCAAAATGGTTTGTGGTAGTTTGAATAAGAATGCCACACCTCCACCCCCATAGACTCATAGGTTTGACTAGTTGGCCCCAAGTTGGTAGAACTGTTTGGGAAGGATTAGGAAGTGTGGCATTGTTTGAGGAGGTGTATCACTGGGAGCAGGCTTTGAGGTTTCAAAGGCCTCATCATTCTGAGTCTCTGCCTTGCATTTGTATCACAGTATGTAAGCTTCCTGCTTGTGGATATCAGTTGGAGATCCAGGGCTACGCCTGACTCCTGCCATGCTCCCTTCCATTTTGATGACAGACTCATATTACTCTAGAATTGCAAGTCCCAGTAAACACTTTCTTCTGTAAATTGCATTGGTCACAATGTTTTATTTCATCCTTGCCATAAACAAACATAAATAGAGGGATTATTTTTTTTAATCCTGTAAGTGTTTGAAAAAATGTCTTCATGTTACTTTAAAAATTGATTTCAAGAGGCTATCTGAATCTGCATTCAACCACTTTTTATTAAACTGTGAACTGCAGCGATGGCTGAAACATGACACCATGGGTGTATCACATTTCTTATAGAATATTTCCTATTCTACTTCTCCATGTTTGACTTCTTGAATCAAACAGGGAAATGATTTTGGATTCCTTTTTAGTCAAGGACAAAGGAATCTTCATCTGCAGCAAAATGTTTGAAGGCAGAAGTAGTACTAGAAAGGTAATACATGCTGCAATAGGGTATTTTCCCTGGCTGTGAGCATGCCTGAGCACTGTGAGGATACTCCAGATGAGTTATTGACTGTCTGCCGGGTGCTGTGAGTGGCAGGTAGCATGCTAGAAAGTTCACAGCACATCTGTCCCACACACGCTATAGTTTTGCAATTGCTCTGCTCTTCATGGACTTCCATTGGTTACTACTCAGGCAGACAAAGGGGCTAGAGGAGAAATATTCCCAGCAACAGTGGATAGTGGGGCATGCTGAGTAAAACAGCAGAGGAAACAAGAAGGGCACATCTGACTGGCTAGCGGAGTCTGATTAAAATGTACCAACATTGCAATTTTTCTTCTCATTTCACCATAAGGCAATCAGTGTTATGTACTGTCAATGCTGTTAATAAAGGTGTTGGGCTTGTCACTTTCACTGAATACTAACTCTACCAAGAAACTAGGGCAACAGTTACCTTCAGCTCTCTACCACTAAACCCATCAAAGCATGCTCAGGCTTTTGACTGTGCTGGATCTTTGAAGAAAGTCCCCATAGCTTTGGAGCCTGCCCCTTCAGAACAAGTCAGCATGCCTGGTGAAAGGACAGGCGTGCTAGACAAGCTGGGACTTTCTCTTTGTGTTGCAGCCCTCTGCAAGAAGAGTCCCCCTCACTCAGCACTTGTGGCAGTTTTTGAGGCAAGCTGAGGCTCATAGCAGTAATATCTGTCTGTCTGCTAGAAGCTCCAGTGTGAACAAGATGCCACCATTTCCCCCTGTTCCTTCACTCGTTTCTTTATTATGTCATTTAAGAAATAAATGTCTACCTTCATGTCTAGATGGTAAAAAACTAGCCCTCAAGATTAGAGACTCTAATAAAGGAGAAAGACATATGCATAAATTAGCTAGACTCCAGAGTAAAATAATTCAGTAATAGGAAAAATATAAAACAATGCGGGCTGGGTGTCCTATGGGAAGATCACCAACCCTATATCTGACAGAGGGTTAATATCCAATATATATAAAGAACTAAAGAAGTTAAACAGCAAAAAAAATCAAGTAATCCAATTAAAAAATGGGGCACAGAGCTAAACAGAGAATTCTCTGTTAAACAGCAAAAAAATCAAGTAATCCAATTAAAAAATGGGGCAAAGAGCTAAACAGAGAATTCTCTGCAGAGGAATATTGAATGGCAGAGAAACAGTTAAAAAAATGGTCAACCTCATTAGTCATCAGGGAAATGCAAATCAAAACGACCCTAAGATTTTACCTTACACCCATCAGAATGGCCAAGATCAAAAACTCAAGAGACGACATATGCTGGAGAGGTTGTGGAGAAAGGGGAACCCTCCTCCACTGGTGGGAATGTAAACTTGTACAACCACTATGGAAAGCAATCTGGTGCTTTCTCAAACAACTAGGAATAGTGCTTCCTGAAGATCCAGCTATACCACTCCTAGGCATATACCCAAAAGATTCTCAAGTACACAATAAGGACATTTGCTCAACCATGTTTGTAGCAGCCTTATTTGTAATAACCAGAAGCTGGAAACAGCCCAGATGCCCCTCAGTGGAGGAATGGATGCACAAATTGTGGTATATCTACACAATGGAATATTACTCAGCAATAAAAAAAAACAAGGAAATCATGGAATTTGCAGGTAAATGGTGGGATCTGGAAAAGATCATCCTGAGTGAGCTATCCCAGAAGTAGAAAGATGTACACAGTATATACTCACTCATATAGACATACAATATAGGATAAAACTACTAAAATCTGTACACCTAAAGAAACTAATCAAGAGGGAGGACTTTTGCTAAAATGCTCAATTCCTATCCAGAAAGGCAAAAAGGATGGACATCAGAAGAAGGAGAAAAGAGGGAACAAGTCAGGAGCCTGACACAGAGGACCTCTGAAAAGCTCTGCCCTGCAGACTATCAAAGTAGATGCTGAGACTTTTTGGCAACCTTTGGGCAGAGTGCAGGGAATCTTAGGAAAGAAGTGGGAAACAGTAAGATCTGGAGAGGACAAGAACCCCACAAGGAGAGCAACAGAAACAAAATATCTGAGCACAGGGGTCTTTCCTGAGACTGCTATTCCAACCAAGGACTATGCATGGAGATAACCTAAGACCCTTGCACAGATGTAGCCCATGGCAGTTCAGTATCCAAGTGGGTTCCATTGTAATAGGAACAGGGACTGTCTCTGACATGAACTGATTGGCCTGCTCTTTAATTACCTCCCCCTGAGGGGGAAGCAGCATTACCAGGCCACAGAAGAAGACAAAGCAGCCACTCCTGATGAGACCTAATTGACTAGGATCAGAAGGAAGGAAAAGAAGTCCTCCCCTATCAGTGGACTTGGGGAGGGGCATGCATGCAGAGGGTGGAGGAAGGGAGGGATTGGGACAGGAGGAGGGAGGGAACCACGGGGGATAGATACAAAGTGAATAAAGTGTAATTAATAAAGAAAAAAAAAGATCACAGAAATTCTGAGACCTAGGTGGCTTCTGAATGAAACTTTCAAAAATGGATGTCATTTGAATATAGGATATTTGCTGACCTGCCTATACAGCTCTCTGATCATCACATGACTGGGACCTTGGTTTCGAGTTTGAGATTAGTCATATTCTCTCTGATATAGCTCCCATGCACTGTCAGTGAACCTCTCCTTTGAGGGTTTCAACCTGTCTATTGCCTTCATGAGCACTTGCCCTTCTCTGATATTTCTGTTTATCCATTGACTTCACTTATTAGAGTAAACATGACACAGAGGAGTTGTTTTGTTCTATGAAGTAGGGAGTTTTCTTTTGTGAACTTGTATAGCTCATATTGAGTAAAATCCTTGCTGTTTGAGGGATTGTCGAATTGACATTTCCCAGGAAGCTGTGATATGAAACTGGATAAAGGGCTGCTCTGAGTGTAATGCCAGTAAGATTTTTCTAGATATTTCTGGGCAAATATTTTTGTCAGTATATAAACATTGAGGTATCATTGAAGGCCAAAGTGATACAGAACTGTTGATTATGATTAAAAGCCAATGTAAAGAAATGCAAAGAAATATAAGCCAAGAACTCAGATTTGTTCATATAATTCAACAAAAAGGATGAATTGATACATTCAGGTGCTTAAAAGTATAAGCCAGACATTGTCTTGCACTCTCTACCTCCGCTTTCCCCTACCCACAGGTTCTTTCTCAGGAAGGAAGCCCTTTCTTTCCTCTCATAATGCCATTAAAATGGATTTTTTTTGCTTGTTTCTTTTTGAGACAAGGTTTCTCTGTGTGGCCTTGGGTGTCCTGTTCTGGGCTCACTTTGTAAAGCAGGCTGGCCTTGAACTCATAGAAACCCACCTGCCTCTGCCTCCCAAGTGCTGGGATTAAAGGTGTGTGCCACCATATCCACCTTTTCTTAAAATTTTTTTTAATTGGTGAAGATCCTGAGGGAGACTAAACAAGCCTGGGTTAAATATTCATCAGGTTTTGGAAAGGTGAAGCCTTCTGATTCTGGGTCATGTGCATTCCTGAACTCTAATTCTGAACTCTATTAGGATGGACTGACTGCTAGATGTCTAATCCTTGAGACTACCCAGCAAGGTATCGAAGGAGATGCTGAGACCCATAGCCAAACTTTGGGCAGAATGCAGGAAATCTTATGAAAGAAGGGGGAGATAGAAGACCTGGAGGGACAGGAGCTCCACAAGGAGAGCAACAAAACAAAAATTTTGGGCACAGGGGTCTTTTCTGAGACTGATAATCCAACCAAGGATCATGCATGGAGATAACTAGAACCCCTTAGAACCTGCACAGATGTAGCCCATGCTGGCTCAGACTCCAAGTGGGTTCCCTAGTAATGGGAACAGGAACTGTCTCTGACATGAACTCAGTGGCTGGCTCTTTGGTCACCTCCCCCTAATGGGGGAGCAGCCTTACCATGTCAGAGAGGAAGACAATGCAGCTAGTCCTGATGAGACTTGATAAGCTAGGGTCAGAGGGAAGGGGAGGAGGATCCCCCCATCAGTGAACTTGGGGAGGAGCACAGGAGGGAATGAGGGAAGAAAGGTGGGATTGGGAGGGGATGAGGGAGGGGATTACAGAGGTGATACAAAGTGAATAAACTGTAATTTATAAAAATATAAATAAATTTTAAACAGTAAGAAAAGAAAAAAGAAAGAAAATGGCAAAGTCCTAAGCTACGTATGGCAGAGCAATGAAGACTGATGAAGAGTCCAGTGGCCTTGGCCAAAAAGAAGCCCCAGGTCATCACTGGAATAAAAGATATTTGTGGTCGACTGGTCATTTTACAATATCACCATTTTACCACAGGCTTTGAATTAATTAGCTGAAACTTACCATTGAAAATTTTCAAAGAGATTAACATTTTCTAGAATGATAACCAAGTGCTGAGGTAAACATACCCTCTATCTGGGTCAGGCCAGAAACCAGCTGCAGTAAGGAGACATTTTTCATTGTAAGTTTCTGGAAACTTGCAACCTTGTAAATTTCAACCTCCTGCAAAACAAATCTTATTCTTGTATAAATTTATGATTGAATTGAAGAAAGCCTCTGAATGATAAATGGCCCACACCTGCTGGGCACATGCTTTTAGCTTTTCATTTCTCTACATTTCTTATCTTGGTTCCTTTCTCTCTTGCCTAATGTCAGCACATCTGTCAGTAGGGCCTGACCTTCACAAGCAGGTAGACATTGGGTAGAAGAGGATCCCTGTGGACATTTCCAGGAAAAGGAAGTATCAGATTTTTTTATTTTAAAATTGGATAGTCTCCATGGCAGAGCATGCTTTGGAAGAAAGAGCAATGGTTCCGAGTTTCTCCTGTGGAGCAGGCACACCTGACTGTATTCTCCTACTAAAATACAATCTTTTCCTACGTATGCTGCTGTGTCCAAGCTATCAGCAAAATAGCAAGACAGAACTGCACTATAATGTCCAGGATCTTGGGTCTTGGAAGTGCAAGAGCAAAGTGTGGGAGGTACAGGGTCTCATGAGGGCTCACTTGACATATATGACACCATATATATGCATATATATACACAAACACACATTTTATATATATATATATACACACACACACACAGAATCTCATAAAAGACATTTTAAAAAAGACATTAATTGTGCTAATGGAGGAAGGGCTCCATCATATGACCTGGTGACCTCTCAAAAGCCCCTCTTACTACTATCATGACATTGGGCATCATGATTCCAGTGTGTCTTTGAGAAGACATGAACATGCAGAGCATAGGGCCAGTTCCTGTAAGTCAGGTATAATAAACATTTCCTGGGTAAGAAATTATTCAGTCCAAGCCACCTAGCAATGGAGAATTACAGCTTGAATCAAGCATGCCTGATTCCAAAGTCCTTGTGTTTTCCAAAGGCAGTTACTCACCTCCTAGTTTTTCTATGTTAACATCATGTTCTCTTCAGACTCTCAGTCCCTTCCAACTTCCCAACACTACATAGGAAAGAAAGGTTAGAGTGAAAAGGGGCTATAGACCTCTATAGACTACTTCCTGATGATTAGGGACATTGGGTTATTTGGGGGCAAGTCCAGTCTTCACTGTCAGGCTATCCAGCAGTCCAAACTAGCAAACCAACAATACAGTAATAACAAATGCAGCAGCAGGACGAACTGGCAGAGGGAGCAGCAGCAGGGAAACAGCCACGGCCACAGACTCTCTCAGGGCTTTCCCCTTTATAACCTTTTCAGAGTTCCTGGAATCCAACTATCTGCAGCAGGCAAGATCATGCCACTGCTAATGCATGAGGCAAATCATAATCACCTGCTGTGAAGCAGCCTCATTCCACAGCTAGTATTAAAACAAAAACATATTCACATAACTGGCTTTTTAAGGAAACCAAACTCTCTTTTTTTTTTATTTCAGTTTTTTTTTATTTTATTTTATTTTATCAGTTACATTTTATTAACTCTGTATCCCAGCCGTGTCCCGATCCCTCATTCCCTCCCAGTCCCTCCCTCCCTCCCTCATCTCCATCGTGCCCCTTTCCAAGTCCACTGATGGGGGGGACCTCCTCCCCATTCATCTGATCCTGTTTTATCAGGTATCTTCAGGACTGGCTGCAAAGCCCTCCTCTGTGGCCTAACAGGACTGCTCCTCCCTTCGGGGGTGGGGAGACCAAAGAGCCAGTCATCGAGTTCCTGTTAGAAATAGTCCCTGTTCCCCTCACTTTGGGAAACCAATTGGTTACTGAGCTACCACAGGCTACATCTGAGTGGAGGTTCTAGGTTATATCCATACATGGTCCTTGGTTGAATGTCAGTCTCAGAAAAGACCCTGTGCCCAGATATATTTGGTCCTTGTGGAGCTCCTATCCTTTCCCCATCAGACTAACTCCCCTTCTTTCTTATGATTCCCTGTACTCTGCCAAAGGTTTGGTCATGAGTCTTTGCTTTGAAAACACTGCTAGTTAGAGTCTTTCAGATGCGCTCAGTAGACCCCTGTCATACGTTCAATGCACATCCCATCTGTCTTTCTAAATGAGGATTGATCATCTTACCCCATGTCCGCTCAATTGATTATCTTTTTTAGGTGTATAGATTTCATTATGTTTATCATATCTTATAGGTCTATATAAGTGAGTATATCCCATGTTTGTCTTTCTCCTTCTGGGATATTTCACTCAGAATGATCTTTTCTAGATCCCACCATTTGCCTGCAAATTTCATGATTTCCTCCTTTTTGATTGCTGAGTAGTATTCCATTGTATAAAAATACCACAATTTCTGTACCCATTCCACCGTTGATGGACATCTGGGTTGTTTCCAGGTTCTGGCTATTACAAATAGAGCTGCTATAAACATGGTTGAGCAAGTGTCCTTTTTGTGTACTTGAACAAACTTTGGGTATATACCTAGCAGTGGTATAGCTGGGTCTGGAGGAAGCACTATTCCTATTTGTCTTAGAAAGCGCCAGATAGCTTTCCAGAGTGGTTGTACCAGTTTACATTCCCACCAGCAGTGGAGCAGGGTTCCCCTTTCTCCACAACCTCTCCAGCATGTGTTATCACTTGAGTTTTTCATCTTGGCCACTCTGATGGGTGTAAGGTGATATCTCAGGGTCGTTTTGATTTGCATTTCCCTGATGGCTAATGAGGATGAGCATTTCTTTAAGTGTTTTTCTGCCATTCGATATTCCTCTGTCGAGAATTCTCTGTTTAGCTCTGTTCCCCATTTTTTAATTGGATTACTTGGATTGCTGCTTTTCAGCTTCTTTAGTTCTTTGTATATACTGGATATTAGTCCTCTGTCAGATAAAGGGTTAGTGAAGATTCTTTCCCAATCTGTAGGCAGTCGTTTTGTTTTGATGACGGTATCCTTTGCTTTACAGAAACTTTTCAGTTTCATGAGGTCCCATTTATTGATTGTTGCTCTTAGAGCCTGTGCTGTTGGTGTTCTGTTCAGGAAGTTGTCTCCTGTGCCAATGAGTTCTAGGCTGTTCCCCACTTTTTTTTCCAATTGATTTAGGGTATCTGGTTTTATGTTGAGGTCCTTGATCCACTTTGACTTTAGTTTTGTGCAGGGTGATAAATATGGATCTATTTTCATTTTTCTGCATGTAGACATCCAGTTGGTCCAGCACCATTTGTTGAAGATGCTGTCTTTTTTCCATTGAATGGAATTGGCTTCTTTGTCGAATTTCGAGTATTCATAGGTGTGTGGATTTATTTCTGGGTCTTCTATGCGGTTCCATTGATCCTCCTTTCTGTTTCTATGCCAGTACCATGCAGTTTTTATTACTGTTGCCCTGTAGTACAGCTTGAGATCAGGAATGGAGATACCTCCAGATGATCTGTTGTTGTACAGGATCGTTTTGGAGATTCTGGGTTTTTTGTTTCTCCATATGAAGCTGAGAATCTTTTTTTCAAGGTCTGTAAAGAATTGAGTTGGTATTTTGATGGGAATTGCATTGAATCTGTAGATTGCTTTTGGCAGGATGGCCATTTTCACAATGTTAATCCTACCAATCCATGAGCACGGGAGATCTTTCCATCTTCTGACATCTTCTTCGATTTCTTTCTTCAGAGACTTGAAGTTTTTCTCAAACAGGTCTTTCACTTGCTTGGTTAGGGTCACACCAAGGTACTTTATGTTATTAGTGGCTATTGTGAAGGGTGTTGTTTCCCTAATTTCTTTCTCAGCCTATTTGTCTTTGGTATATAGGAGGGCTTCTGATTTTTTTGAGTTGATTTTGTATCCTGCCACTTTGCTGAAGGTGTTTATCAGCTGAAGGAGTTCTCTGGTTGAATTTTTGGGGTCGCTCATGTATACTATCATATCATCTGCAAATAGTGACACTTTGACCTCTTCCTTTCCAATTTGTATCCCCTTGATCTCCTTTAGTTGTCTTATTGCTCTGGCTAGGACTTCAAGTACTATGTTGAAGAGATATGGGGACAATGGACAGCCTTGTCTTGTCCCTGATTTCAGTGGGATTGATTTAAGTTTCTCTCCATTGAGTTTGATGTTAGCTATAGGCTTGCTATATATTGCCTTTACTATGTTTAGGTATGTGCCTTGTATCCCTGATCTCTCCAAGACTTTAAACATGAATGGGTGTTGGACTTTGTCAAATGCTTTTTCGGCGTCTAAGGAGATGATCATGTGGTTTTTCTCCTTCAGTTTGTTTATGTAGTGAATTACATTGATGGATTTTCGTATGTTGAACCACCCTTGCATGCCTGGGATGAAGCCTACTTGGTCATGGTGGATGATATCTTTGATGTGTTCTTGGATTCGGTTTGCAAGTATTTTATTGAGTATTTTTGCGTCAATGTTCATAAGAGAGATAGGCCTAAAGTTCTCTTTTTTTGTTGGGTCTTTGTGTGGTTTAGGTATTAAGGTGACTGTGGCTTCATAGAATGAGTTTGGTAGTGTTCCTTCTGTTTCTATTTTGTGGAATAGCTTGAGGAGAATTGGAGTTAGCACTTCTTTGAAGGTCTTGTAGAATTCTGCGCTGAAGCCATCTGGTCCAGGGCTTTTTTTGGAGGGGAGACTGTTAATGACTGCTTCGATTTCCTTGGGAGATATAGGGCTATTCAGTCTTTCTACCTGACTTGACTTAGTTTTGGTAGATGGAATCTTTCAAGAAAATTATCCATTTCATTTAGATTCTCAAATTTTGTGGCATATAGGCTTTTGTAGTATGACCTAATAATTGTTTGGATTTCCTCAATGTCTGTGGTTATGTCCCCATTTTCATTTCTGATTTTGCTGATCTGGATAGTTTCTCTCTGCTTTTTAGTTAGTTTGGCTAAGGGTTTGTCTATCTTGTTGATTTTCTCAAAGAACCAGCTTTTTGTTTCATTGATTCTTTGGATAGTTTTATTTGTTTCTAGTTGATTGATTTCAGCCCTTAGTTTGATTATTTCCAGCCGTCTGTTCCTTTTGGGTGTATCTGCTTCTTTTTGTTCTAGGGTTTTCAGTTGGGCCATTAAGTTGTTTGTATGTGATGTTACGAATTTCTTCTTGCAGGCACTTAGTGCTATAAATTTTCCTCTGAGCACTGCTTTCAGTGTGTCCCATAAATTTGGGTATGTTGTGCCTTCCTTTTCATTGAATTCTAGGAAGTCTTTAATTTCTTTCTTTATTTCTTCCTTAACCCAGCTGTCATTGAGTAGTAAGTTGTTTAGTTTCCATGTGCGTGTCGGCTTTTTGTTGTTTCTGTTGTTGTTGAGGTCGAGCTTTAGTCCATGGTGGTCAGATAGTATACAAGGGATTATTTCAATCCTTTTGTATCTGTTGAGGCTTGCTTTGTGGCCCACTATATGGTCTATTTTGGAAAAGGTTCCATGGGGTGCTGAAAAGAAGGTGTACTCTTTTGAGTTTGGGTGAAATGATCTGTAGACGTCTATTAGGTCCATTTGATTTAGGGATTCTGTGAGTGCTTTTATTTCCCTATTTGGTGTCTGTCTAGTTGATCTGTCCCTTGGTGAGAATGGAGTGTTGAAGTCTCCCACTATTAAGGTATTAGGATCAATGTATGATTTAAGCTTTAATAATGTTTCATTTACGAATGTCGGTGCTCTTGTATTTGGGGCATAGATATTCAAGATTGTGATGTCCTCTTGGTGGATTTTTCCTTTGATGAGAATATAGTGGCCCTCCTTATCTTTTTTGATTAACTTGGGTTGAAAGTCTATTTTATTAGATATTAGGATGGCTACTCCAGCTTGTTTTCTGGAACCGTTTGCTTGAAAAACAGTTTTCCAGCCCTTTACTCTGAGGTAGTGTTTGTCTTTGTTGCAAAGGTGTGTTTCTTGGATGCAACAGAATGTTGGATCCTGTTTCCTTAACCATTCTGTTAGCCTGTGTCTTTTTATTGGTGAGTTGAGTCCATTGATATTGATAGATAATAGTGTCCAATACATGTTAGTTCCTTTTGTAATGGAGTCGATGATCTAACCCTGATTCATTGCTTGTTTTCTTTTCATTTTTGTTGGGACATTATCTGTATGCCCTGTTTTCTTGGGTGAATTTGTTTTCATTGGATTGGAGTTTTCCTTCTAGTATCTTCTGTAGGGATGGTTTGCTGTGTAGATATTGTATAAATTTAGTTTTGTCATGGAATATTTTGTTTTCTTCATCTATGTTGATTGAAAGCTTTGCAGGGTATAGTAGTCTGGGTTGACATTTGTGATCTCTTAGAGTCTCCATGATACTTGCCCAGGCCCTTCTGGCTTTCATAGTTTCTGATGAGAAGTCCGGCGTGATTCTGATAGGTCTACCTTCATATGTTACTTGGCCTTTTTCCCTTGCTGCTTTTAATATCTTTTCTTTGTTCTGTAGATTTAGTGTTTTGACTATGATGTGACGTGATGTGTTTCTTTTCTGGTCTAGTCTATTTGGAGTTCTGTAGGCCTCTTGTATATTTATGGACATCTCTTTCTTTAAGTTGGGAAAATTTTCTTCTATGATTTTCTTGAAAATATTTTCTGGACCTTGGAGTCTGGAGTCTTCTTTTTCGTGAATTCCTATTATTCTTAGATTTTGTCTTTTCATAGCATCCTTGATTTCTTGGATATTTTGTGATTGGAACTTTTCTGATTTTACTTTTTCTTTGAGAGAAGTATCCATTTCTGCAAGTGTGTCTTCAGCTCCAGAGATTCTCTCTTCCATCTCTTGTATTCTGTTGGTGATGCTTACTTTTGTGGTTCCTGATCTTTTCTCCAAGTTCTCCAGCTCAAGGGTTTTCTCATTTTGTGTTTTCTTTATTGATTCTAATTCTGTTTTCATGCCTTGCACCATTTCTTTCATGTGTTTGAATTTGGATTCCTGTCTCTCTACGATGGCCTCTATTTCTTTTTTCATTTCCTTCTTATATGCCACTAATTTTTCCTCTACTTGTGTATCTATTTGTTTGGCTATGTTTGCCTGTGTTTCTTTAAGGATATTGTCTATTTCTTCTTTCTTTGCCTCCAATTGACTGGCCATCTCTTTGAAAGACTTGTTCATTTCCTCCTTATGAGCCTCAAATAATTGGGCAAGCATGGCTTTAAAATCATTTTCCTGTGCTTCTGCTGAATTGGTGTATCCATCGATTTTGGGGTTTGCTGGTGAAGTCATGATGTCCTGATTTATGTTGGAAGTGTTCTTTCGCCTACCTCTGGCCATTGGCTTATCTGAAACCTTCCCTGTTTGTTTTTGGATTCTGCAGATCAGACTGGTGCTGTCTCTCTCTGGTGTCTGGAGAGTTCTTCAGGAAGCTGAGCACTCTCAGCGTGTGCTGAGGACTAGCTGTACCTGTGGGAGGAAAGTACGCAGGCGCAAATGGGGCAAATGCAAGCGTGTGTGTGTGTGTGCGCGCGCGCGTGTGTGTCTGTGTGTGTAAGTGTGCGTGGATGAGTTTCTCGAGGGACAGAGTGATGGCTAATGTTGAACCCTTGAGTGTGTGGGAGGGGCTCTGTACTGTATATGTCGCAGGTGCTAATGATGATCGCAGCGCAATTTCTGGTATTAACTGTCTTAGCTCCTCAATCAGGCCCACAGGGCAGGAACTTCAATGTCCCTAGTGCCCCTTTGGAAACCAAACTCTCACTACAATTTCTCCTACATGCAACAGTCTACCTAGGCACATGGGACCTGTAACATTTAAACAGACTGGGAATCACTTTGGTAACTGGCTTGGAAAGTCAGAGCAGGGAGGGATCCGTGATATCTGGCATGGTGAGGAGGTCTGGACAGAAGAGATGGATCCTGAAGGGTCACTGAGACTGAGAATCAGAAGGGAATAGGAAAGTTATTATAGTGAAGAAAGTATGAGCAGCATCAGGATGAGGAGTGGGAACTGAGTCAGTGATGTGAAGGATTTGAATAGGACCCTTGGGGACAGAATAGGCAGTTTGAAGGTGGTTTGATTCTATAGAGTGGTGAGTCAAACTGAAAACTTTGCATGTTAGCTATGGGGGGAAATTAAGACTTTTTTTTTCCTAGAAGTGACATACAACATTATTTTGTAGAAAACAATTGCCAAGTTTCCGAAGCATTTCACAAAGGCCCAGATACTCCTTGTTTTATTGCCAGTATAATCTGAGCATTCTTTCAGTATATAGGATGATGATCATTGTACAAATATAGATTTGCTATTTGTACTTCCCAGCAGAATAAAAATTCACTGAGTAAGGAAAGATGCAATTTCGTTTCCTGTCTCTAGTAGTCACCACGTTGTGAGCATGCAATACATATTTATTGAATGACCAATGAAGTGAATGAATGAACAAATGAATGAAAGAACGGATCAATAACTTGAGCATCAAGGGATACTATGAAAAAGAGAGAAGAGAGATCACATGGTTCATGGCACTAGCCCAGGCATGATAGAGTGTATGCCTAGAGTAAGGACAGGCACTGACACTGATGACCATGGGACATATTGCTTTTTTTCATACCCATTGGCAGATGAACTGCAGAGGCAGGTGATGCTAGGCAAGAAGACTCTGCTGCAGATGGGAATGAGAAACCGAAAGGGAGGAAAGATGAACTTATTTCTGCACGTGTCAGCTTTCTGGTAAAACTTCAATGGAGTTGCTGGAAACACTGAAGACCTTTGAAAAGCTGGGGTTTGAGTGTCATTCAAATTGAGCCCATTGAATAGAAAAAGTTTATAATAGCAATTACTTGAACCCTTATGAAAATTTTATAGCAAAGTAGCCAATGAAGTATTGTGCAATAACTATGATCTAAAAGAAGACACTAAAACTTTTCTTTATTAGATTGTAAAATTAAATAAAATACATGAAAGGTTGGATCCTAAATCCCCTCCCCCATTAACAGTCTAGGATATGTTGGCTTTAGTTTTCTTATGGGAGTCTTGAGAGTTAGCTATAAGAACTATAAACATGTTTCAAATAGCAGTGACGAGTCCTGATTCTATTATAAAATCGTTGAAGGAATAATTTAATAGCTGCTCTACATTTTCTGAAATTGTTTATATATTAGGGTGAGACTCCAGTTTTGGAGCTACGTATATACACAAGAGAGAACAGAATGTTCTGTTTGTGACATGTGAAGATGAATAGCATGCCACTCTTTGCATCCTTTATGGCCATCAAGCTCCTTTATTTTTCAATATTGTTTTCAATTATGCACTCAAGTGACACCTCTGTTTTATAATTTAAAACAGCATGTTGGATAATACATATATACCTGAGAGTCGCTTAACTACATCAGAGTCAAAGGAAATAAATCCTGCCCTTTCCTACTTTAGTCCACTTATCTTGCAAATCTCCATTAACTGCACAGAGACATAATGCACATGAGAAGAGACTTTTTTTTTTTCACTTGACTGCATCCCATTCTGGCTCTGCATCCTAGTTTCAAAAACAGAAATACAGTGTGTGGAATGGAATCTTGCCAAATCACATCCTCTCTGTACTTTAGCCAGGGTTTGCCTGTTGCTCACCCTGCAATTTCTCCTTGGCCCCAGATAGAGCAGCTCCAGGTGGGGTATCTGGCTCCCGCCCACTTTGTGAACAGTTGGATTCCTAAGCAGCCCTTTGGTTGGTGAGAAACTGTGCAGCCTCAAGTGAAGAATTGTGGGTTCCCTGGAGCTCCACAGCCTGCTTTTGGATTTTCCACCTCCTGTAGTGTTTGAGTCATAAAGAGAGGACTTTCCCCTATTTTCTAAACTCAAAACAACCTGCTTGGCTCCAGCTTGCCAGAGTCCTTTTGTAGGCTTCTCTTTTCCCGGCCCCTGCTGATCCCTCTGGCTTTCAACCAAGCTTTAACCATAAGACTCCCGCCAGAGTCCTTAAAGAAGAAAGCTTTCCAGCATGACCACACTGTATTAATAAATGAAACCCAACCTTTTAAAAATTACACTGTCAGAAAAACCCATTAGGTTGTAAAAGAGTTGGAGTAAACATTAGATTTTAATATCTACTGCTGCTTAGATTTTTCTGAACGGAAAAATCCCCAGTGAGCACTTAAAACTTCATTACTCGACTGAAAGGTTGTGAAAGGCTATTTAAAGGTTTTCAATTTTGTTGAAGTCTAGAGGTTATTACAGCTGGAAAGACTACAACTCCTCATATTACAAGGAATGAAAGGAATGAGATTTATGTTCTCATCTTCCCTGCAGTTTAATCCAGGTCTATTAGATGCATTGGTAAAAATTAGGGCAGGGTGAAAACTTTTCTAGAGGTTTGATGAAAAATAGTATTTGGACACTGTTGCAAGCATGCTGTTAAGACTCGGGTGCTTTGTCTCTCAGAGCTGTGTTCTAAAGTTATTTCAAGACTGGCCTCTGCTAGAAACCTCTTAAAAAGTCTGAAAACTCAAAAACAGTGCAGAAGTCTCGGTGCTAACCCTAAATGTCAACTTTCAAGATGAGACCTTTAATTAAAACTCACCCATACAGGGACCTCGGTGGAAATATTCTCTCTCTATGATATTTTAATTCTCATAATTTTTAAACAGAAGAAAATTATTTTTTAATCTCACTAAACTTTGCATTGATATTATTTAACCAAGAATTATTGGCCATTCAGTTACTCTGCATATTCCTCCGTATAACCTCAAAGACCTTTGCCCTGTAGATGGACTTTGAGCTACATCATACAAAACTCTTATTCAAAGGTTATATCTCTCCACATCCCCACGTCTTTATCCATCTCACTTATTATATACCATGTATTTATGTAGGTACTGACCAGTCTATCATATCTATCTTCTCTCATATCTATCAGCCATCTATTATAAGCCTGTCAAATATGCCTAGTACTATGTGTTGTATTAGAAAGTTGATAGAAGGTTAAAAACTGTGGTGAGTGCCTAATTTTAAGATTACAGTGTAAGATGGAGTAAAGAATGCTTTCTTGGACGTAAACCTAAAGACCAGTAAGTTTTCCTTACAAAAGTTTAACCTTCTTTTATACTAGAAAGTTTTCTCTGAGTGCATTATTCATACTGAATTTCAAAGAATGAATCATGAAGAGCAAAGACAAAGACTCTATATTAAAAGAGGATTCCAGAAAACTAGGTAGACTACTAACAGAACTTCTTCTCTTTCTATCTTCCGTGAGGTCTAATATCCTAGTCTTGTCCTTAACACTGCAACACAACACCAGATGCAGTCTTTCCTCACCCATGCTAACATCTCTTGTGCATTCCATAGACCATAGACCATGCCTTCCCAGCATCCTCCCCCTGACATATTGCTTTGTCCCAGACCACAGCTTCAGCAGCAAACCCAAGGGTAGCTCCTCCCAAGGCAACAAGTAGGCTGAAGGTAGACCTGTACCTCTCCTACTGTTCCTTAGATCTAATCTCCCAGTCTCATCCCCAGTTCTGTATATGGAAACCTGATATGGTCTCCCTTTCCTCTCTGATTCTATTCCCAACAAATCACTAAGACATTCTTTTCAAAACTTCCTTCCTCCAACTCATTCCAGTTGCCCAGCCATCAAAACCAGCAGGCATTCCCTATGAGCGCATCAGTTGGGCAGGCCAAGAAAACAGGCAACACACACACACACACACACACACACACACACACACACACACCACTACATTCCAAAAATCTAGAGTAGAAACAGAAACCAAGGAACAAAACACTCATTCAACAAAGACAACTGTAGAAATCAGCAAGTGGACATGTAATCATTCCAAGCCCAGATGCTGAGACACCAGCATAAAAACATAATCAATAACAGCCAGGGCAATATGTCTCTACTAGAGCACAGCCGTCCTGGAGAGGGTGCTAGGAGACATGGCTGAAATTTGGGGGAGGGAGATTTGAAGTGTGGTGTGGAAACCTAGTGCAGTGGAAAGTTCCTGGAACTTATGAAGGTGATTCCATAATGGGGATACAAGGTCATCTCTTGTAACTTGGCAAGGCTTCTAGTGATCCAACCACAGTGCATACAATTGAGTTGTTGGCCAAGGGAGGTCTCATGGAAATCCCCAAACAGCCCAGCCTATTGCTAAAACCAAAGGCTGCTTTCTGCAAACTGACTGCAGTGCTCGACTTCTGAGGACAACATCCACACAACTCATAGAACATGGAGAAATTGAGCTTGTGCCTACCTCTAGCTTCTAGTGTCTTTGGTGTGGGCAGGTACTCTGAAGGCTGCTGAAAGAGAAACATGGAACCAATCTAGCCATAAAACCTTTGACCTGTAATCTTTCCTGTCTGCAAAATATGCCAGGACAATGATAGCACAAAATATGTGGGGGTAGCTAACCATTGTCTGATTTGATCTGAGGCTCACTACAGGAGAAGGAACCCATGTCTGACATTGCTTGGGTAACTAAGGACCAGAAACTAGATAGCCCAGAGATCTAGGGCAAAACCAAACACTACTGGTCAAAACTATTCAATAAAATAATTCCTAATGATATTCCGCTATAGTCATAGATCAGTGCTTCATATAGTCATCATCAGAGAGGCTTCTGGATGGATAAAGACGCAGAGACCCACAACCAGACATTATGTGGAAAGAGAGTCTAAAATAGAGGTCTCCATAAAATCCCTCCCCCAAGAGCTCAGGAAATCACGTAGAAAAGGAAGCAGAAAGAGACAGAGAGGATTGAGGACACCAGGAGTACAAGGCCCTTTCAATCAAATAAGGAAGGTGCATATGAGCTCACAGAGACTGAAGCAGCAAGCTTCAGGTCTGTACCTGATCCTCTGCATATATATTATTGATGTTAGCGTAGTATTTTATGAAACTCCTGATGTGAAAATGAGTGGCTTTGTGACTCTTGTGCCTGATCTTGGGACTCTTTTCTTCCTTTTGGTTTGCTGTGTCCAATGATATCTTTTGCTTTATCTTATTTTGTCATGTTTGTTTGTTATCTCCTAGAAGCCTGTTCTTTTCTAATGAGAGATATAAAGGGTGTGGATCTGGAGGAGAAGGAGTTGGGAGGAACTGGGAAGAGTAAAGAAAAGGAAACTATAAGAAGAATGTATTATATGAGAAAAGAACCTATTTTAAATAAAAATTTCAAAAAGAAAAAAATGCCCTAAACTTATATCAGTGTCTATGAGCCCAGTGTCTAGTTCACGATGGTTTGATTGAGCTGGTTTTACATGAGGTTGAATGGTGGAGAATGCCTGTTGATGGGGACATATGATTTGGTAAGATGTTTTCATGCTTTTCTTTTTGTATGACTGTGGAGGCAGTTATACAAATCTAATGCAAAACCCATGAATATGAGAAAAGAAGAATATTTAAAATCCATAGCCCACCAACCTATAGAAATAAATCTTTTTAGATATCTGGATAACTTTCTCTCCAGGCTTTTCTCTGTGCTTTTGTTGTTTTAGCAGAGTTGAAATCAAGTCATAGTTACCATTATTTATACTTTTCAGTTACATTATAGTATGATATGATTATAGTTCATACCTTTACAATCATAATTTACATGATTATATCATAATGTATTATGATTAATACAACCATTATGTAGTTGATAGATTTTTAATATATTTTATTTTCTATTTCATATTTTCATACTTGTATAAAATGCATTTTAATTATACGTAGCCTCCTAGACTTTCTCTCAAACTTTCCATAGGTCTTCCTCCAACTTCTCTCTCTCTCTCTGAACTTCTTCTTCTTTTTGAATAACCCACAGAATCCTGTTAGTGCTTACCACGTGCACAAGGGTGAGGTGTTATCCAGTGGCCACACACCTAAGGAAAACCGAATCTTCCTTCCTCAGCAACTATCAGTCACTTATTCTTAGTACTTTGACGAGATTTAAGTCTCTGCATTAACCACTGCCCACTCCAAAAAGTTTCTCTGATCAAGGCTGAGAGCAGTACAAGCCTATGGGTGTAAACACATATATTTAGAAGACAGTTTAGTAACATAATCATTTAACAAAACAATAGGAGGTTACTCTAGGGCCTGTACCCCAGCTCCCATACATCTCTACATTGCCAACCATGAATTCCTTTCTGTGGAGCTGGTCTCAAATCAAATAATAAAGTGGTTGGTTACCAACACAAGAATCATGCCACTATTGTGCAAATGGGCACATCTTTCCTGACAGGCTGGATCTGAAGTATGCAGCATTCAGCACTAGGTGAATATTGATGTCTTTTCTCCTGCAAGAGCCCAAGTGTCATCTTCTAGCAATATGAAATCAAGCCAGTAAGAAGAAATTTCCTGGTGAGTTCCAGTTGCTTTGTCTAAGTTCTATACCCAAAGTGTATAGTGTATTCAGGATTAGGAACTTACCATCTAGTTATGAGGGAAAACCAAGGAAAATGGCATTTTTTTGCATTATTCTGGAGGCATGGGGACCTCCCTGATTAATAGCTTGTGGAGAGATATGCCATGCCTGGCACTGAGATTTTCATTTAATAACCATGTCTTCTGGGAACAGCACTCTGTACCCATAAAGAATACCTTCTAGTGGGTGGGATTTTATATTATTATGAAGATTCTGATATTATAAACAAAGCTATGGCTACCATTTTCTGCTTTTCTAAGATAATGCATATAAAATGCTTAGTATACATTGGCTCAAATATTCAGTATGCACTGACATTTCTATATTTCATCTTCTGTCTTCATGTGCTTTGCCCATAGTTTCTAAAGGATTCTGAAAGCCTTGCAGGAAGTATTGGGTCTTTATACAATTGGCAACAAGGGTAATCATTTTCAGAGCGGCAAAATTGTGGCAGTTACATAAAAAAATGACCATCTCAGTAAATAACCCATTGCTCTTTGATTATTAGTTCCATACACATATAATGGTATTCACATTTGGCTTTAAGGGGATGTTGATAACCATAATAACACGATAAAAATAATAGCTGCTATTTACTTGATACCTTTTATGTACCAGTGTTATCCAGGCAGCTCCAGGATTATTTTAATTAATCCTCTCAACACTGTAAGACAAGTATTCTAATCTCTGCACTATAGCTTGAAGTTTTAGAGTGCTAATTACTCATCCTTCCTCCCTCCTAATTCTACCCATTGGAGAATAAATGCAGCACGACTCACCTATAATAGGATTTCCTGACAACTTTAAGGCCACATCTGGGACTTACCATGTGATTTATTTCAGTGCTTAACTCTATGAATATAAAATATAAATATGATTGCTTGCATTCCGCATATATATAGCTGCACATTGGTTTTTTAAAATGTTATCGCTATTATTGAAACTGCTTCATAATGGGAGATGATTTAATGAATAGCCTCTTTGGAAAACCTCTCATAGTAATATCATTAGGCTGTGTGATAATATCGTTAGAGATGGAAGTCACTACAGTTTCTCCAAGAAGTTTTTCTTCAGTTTTGAGGAAAAATTTTACAGTACACTCCAAGCTAAGAAAGACCAGAAATTATGTAAACCAAGAAACATTAAAAAGAAATAGGCTGAAAATGCTGGATTTGAGTGTGGGGCATTTTTTTTCGGCTATATTTGTCTTTCCATTAAAGAGTATGTCTTAGTTATTCCTTTTTGTTACAAATCAGATATATACTTAAAACTTGTTCTCATAGAGAAGGAATATATTCAAATAAGCCCTAAATTTCTTTCTAATTTTAAAAAGCAAGGAGTTTCTTTATGGAAAAATACAGTGACAGTTATGAAGCAGTAGAGATGACATCTCCCAAGACTTGGTGTTAGTGAGGTTTAAACAGTCTGTCCTGGGTCAGAAGAGGGGTAGAGCGAGGCAGAAGAGGATGTGGATGGTTTGAGGAAATGAAACATCACTGTGATTGTGATTCAGTTTGGCTGGGAATAAAATAGGGAGGTAGCAAGAAGATAGAATATGAAAGAAGCCCTGGTGGATATTAACATTTAAAGAAAAAATTTATCCCAAGAACAATGAAGGTGCCATGATTTTCATTTTATTTTTTTTTTTAATTTTTAGCAGAGGAGTGACATGATCCTATTTACACTTGGCTATCTTCGGTGAATGTAAAGTGAAGGACCAGATGGAGGAAAAAGAAGATGGAGAGAGTCCAGTTAGGAGATAAGAAAGTAAAGTGGTAGGAAATCATCATCAAAAGACATTTGCAGAAGAGACATTCCTGTCGTGAGGAACTGAGAGAGTTAGGAGCCATAGGAAGAACTTGTAGATCAAGTGAGGAGGAGTTTGGGGCAGGGCTTATTCTTAGTGAAAACAACCATTCAAATAAAGAACAGAAGGGGATTCCTTAAATTGGACAAAAAGTTAACAGAAATAAAATGACACAAGGATTAAAGAGCAAAGAAAAGAATGCACAAGCGATAAATAAATGGAGAGTCAGGTTTTCTGAAAAAATAAACAAATGGACAATCCTTAGCTAGATTAGAAAAAAGAGAAGGCGATCAAATAAATAAAGTGAAAGACAAAAATGAAGGCATCCTAAGTGTGCCTATGGAAAGGCAAAAGCTCATGAATGACTACTGTGAGCAGCTACAGGCTAACAAACTGGGAGACCGTATGTAAAATAATAACTTCCTGGACACACATAAATCACCAAAACAAAATAATGACTAGAGAACCTGAGTAGAGTGGTAGTGGGTAACGAAGCTGTGATAGTTGGAATGTGAAACGCTCACAGTTCTGAGCACAGTCTGGGAGGCCAGGGGACCTTCTGGAGGTGGCAGCAGGCCACTGGGAACAAAACCTTTAAGGTTGTAACAATCCTAGTTCTAGCCTGTTTACGTTCTCTGCTCCTCCACGATATGAGAGCGCTCCCAACATGCCCCTGCTCCCGCCAGCACTACCTTGCTTTCCTTGACAGAATGGACTAAAGGCAAAATAAATATTTCCACCCGTAACTTGTTTTTCTCCAGGTGTTTTGGTCACACACATGTGAAAGTGGCTAATGCTCAGTAAGAAAAAAAAATTCCATTAAAGTAAACAAAAACAAAAATTGGACATATATCTCCTGCTGAATTCTACTGACCATTTCAAACGACAATTAATAATTTTTCTCAAATTATGTTTTTTTTTTAATTGAGGAGAAGAGCCTTTTCAAACTCATCTTACGAGACCAGTAGTATCTCAGTGCTAATAAAAAATGCAGTAATAACATCAAACAACAGGGTGAGGCAGGTAGTGGAGAATAAAAGAGAGGGGGAAATGGGTGGAAGGAGGAAGAGAGGAGAGAGGAGAGAGACAGAGAGACAAAGAAACAGAAAACTGTGGCTTAGTAACGTCAACAAATATAGACACAAAAATCTTAACAGACCAAATTCAAATGCATATTAAAAAGATAATTCACCATGATTATTGGAATTCATGCCAAGGCTGAAAGACTGTTCAATATAATTGAGTCAACATAAATGATATGTCATGGAAAAGTTGATTTCTTAAACATAAAAGTACTGGCTTACACAGAGACATTTTCAAATAAGTGTATAATGTACTTTCAGTATGTCTTTACCTGATACACTCTTAACCTCCTCTAGGATCCTTATGTGAGAGATAATATGTGACCCTTGTCTTTTTGAGTTTTACTTAATTCGCTCAATATGATAATCTCTGGTTCCATCCATTTTCTCACAAATGGCCTAGCTCCATTCTTTTTATGACTGAATAGAATTCCATTGTGTGTGTGTGTATGTGTTTGTGTGTACTGTGTATTTTCTTTACCCATTGTTGCTAACAGACTCCTACTTTGATTCCATAATATGTCTGCTTTAAACAACTGTCTTGTATATGCTGAATTATAGAGATCCCTGTGCTATGTTGACATGGAGTCTTTCAGCCAAATATTCAGGAATGATATCCCTAGCTCATAAATTAGGTCTAATTTCAGTTATTGAGGAGTCTTCATATTGATCTCCATAATAGATGGACTAATTTATATGCAACCAGAAGTTTATCAAGGATCTCCTTTCTCCACATCTTACTCAGCATTTTTGTTATTTGTTGTTTTAAGGACTGTCATTCTGACTGGGGTGAGTGGAATCTCAATAAGATGCCTTGGACATTTTCAAAGTACACCTCTCAGGATGTGAGGGCATTTTTTTAGAGGTTATTAGGTTATAAACACTCTGATTTAACATATGGCCCAATTAAGTGATGGATTCTGATAGATTCAATTTTTGAAAAAATTTTGTCAGCAGAAGCAGGCAACTGAGCATTTTTCCCCTTTGGGTCTGTCATGTCCTGTTCTCTTCCTGTTGCTGCTCTGTCCTGTCCAGAACAAGACACTGCATCAACCTCTCACCCACTTTTTCTCAACATGGTCCTAGCCTGAACAACTAAGCATAAGAAAAAAAACATAGATACCATTCAGATTATTAAAAGGGAAGCCAAACTGGTCTTGTTTGCAAGTAATATGTTCTTGTTTATAGATAAAGCTAGAATAAGTGAAAACGTATGTCAGATAATAAACAAATTCAAAAAAGTAGCTTGCCTAGGAAATAATTATAAGCTATCTAAAAATAAAATCAAGAAATGGAGATAATTCCATTTAAAATGCTACAGGAGCAGCTAAGAAAAAAATTAACCTAAATTGAAAGATTTCTGCTCTGAAAAAATATAAAACATGAATAAAAGAAATAGAAGAGACATAGCAAGTGGAAAGATAACCCACTGTCTTGGTTCCTTTTCTCATTACTGTGGTATAGTAAATCACAGCAAGGGAGGCACAGTGGTTGGAGAATGAGTCAGGCCACATTACCTCTTCCTCCTGATTGCATCCATAATCAGGGAGCTAAGAGAGACGAAAGATGGTACTCTACTCCTTTCTTCTTTCTGTTAGTCTCAGACCCCAGCCCATGGGATGGTGACGCCCTTATTCTGACTAGGTCTTCTTACCTGAAGCAAACCTCTCTGGAAACACTCCCAGACACATTTAGAAGTTAGTCTCCTCCGTCACTCCACACCTAATTGAGTTGCAAGATTAACTATCACACTTATGTGATAATAGTCAAACTATCCATCATACCTGGAGTGAGCTACATATCCAGTGCAGCCCCTACTCACTTACCCATTCTTTATGGAGTTAGGAAAAAAATGTGGCTTTGTATAGAGCCACAAAAACTAAAACAAAAGCCCCTAACCAATTTTGAACAAAACGACAAAAGCTAAAAGCAACATACTTCCTTACTTCAAAATAGACCTCAAAACCATAGTAACTAAACTGGCAAAGCACTGCTGCAAGAACTGATACCCAGACCAGAAACAGAGCAGCGAAATAAGGACTAACTTATAGTCAACATATTTTTAACAAGGGATGTAAGAATACATAATGTGGAAATGACAATTCTTCAATAAATGTTTCCAAGAAAATTAAGATACTCACATGGTGAAAAATAAAATAAGCTGTGTTCCACCAGCTACAAATATTCACTCAAATGTCTCATCTTCAGCTAGTATTAAACTACTAGAAGAAAACACATGGGGAGTGTTTTAGCACCTTGCCCTTGATAAAAGTTGCTTTGAAAGAGCCACACAAGCAACAAGAAAGAAATCAAACAAACAAACTAATGATATTACGTGAAGCTAAACTTGTGCACAGTGAAGAAAACAGGTAACATAGCTAGTTGCTGTGGCTTACAGAATGGGGATCGTCTAAATCTATGTCTGACAATGCATTAACATTCAAAACTTCACAAGATCTTACATAGTTTATAAAAAGTACAAACAGCCACAGGCCCTCCCTCACAAAGCATCCAAGTTTAAACAAACAAACAAAAACACACAAAACATGAGGTACATACTTCAGTGGATGTTTCTCAAAGACAGACAGGAAAATGAACAAGTATACTAACAATGGCCACCACCACTAATCATCAGGAAAATGTAGAACACCAGGGGATAAAGGCTCCAGGCTTATTATTAAAAAGACGAAAGGAAGGAGATGTTGAGAAGGCAGAGAAAGGGAAACTGCTGTAGAAACTTTTCTATTAACTATTGAAATAAGTTTTCACTGACTTCTGGAAAATACTACTGAGGTTTCTAAAGAAACTTAATAGAACTAATATACACTCCTGCAATCCTAGTGCCCAAAGAAAACAAGGTCAGTATATCAGAGATATACCTACTTCTATGCTTATTACAGCAATATTTACAGTAGATGGGATATAAACCAACTAAAGTTCTCATCAATAGAAGAATGGATAATGACAATGTGTCATATACATTCTATGGTATACTTCAAATCCTCGAGAGAAGAAATCTGATATGCAACAACATAGTTAGACCCAGAGGATGTTGTGACCAAGTAAATGTGTCATGGATGGAAAGGCATATACTACATGATTTTATTTGCGTAATTTTAAAAAGCTGATCCCATCAAAGTAGAGGGCTGTTACCAGAGGCTGCGGGGAGCAGGAAGCAGTGGGAATTGGGGAGAAGACTGGTCAAGGGATACAGTGGTACAGTCAGATGGGAGGAGCCAGGTATTATAAGGAAGAGTAGGTGAATGTAGTTAACAATGGTGTGCTGTTTAAATGAAGAGAGCTAGAGGGATAAATTTTAAATGGATTCACCAGAAAGACATTGTAAATGTAAAGTGATATGTTAATTAGCCTAATTAGAACATTGCCCAATGAATAAGAAATCAAAACATTTTACTGTATATCATAAACATGCATAATTATCACTGCATGTCAATCAAAATGTAAAAATTTAAAGACCCACAGCAAATGTTACTTCTGCTTGTAACATTGGAAGCATCTCTTCCAGAAGTTCTTCCTGACACTCCAAAGCCCTCATTACATCAGTAAATTCCCCTTCTTTCATATGATGCTCTGTAATCTGCCCAAAGTTTGGTTATGAGTCTCAGCATCTGCTTCATATACTGCTAGGTATATTCTTTCAGAGGCCCTCTATGGTAGGCTCCTGTCCTGTTTCTTGTTTTCTCCTACTTCCTAGTAAGGGGAACAGAGACTGTCTCTGACATGAACTCAGTGTCTGGCTCTTTGACTTCTCCCAACCCCGGGGAAGGAGCAGCCTTGCTAGGCCACAGAGACAATGCAGTCAGTCTTGATGAGACCTGATAAGCTAGAGTCAGATGGAAGGAGAGGAGGACCTCCCCTATCAGTGGACTTAGAGAGATGAAGAGAGGAGATGAGGGAGGGTGGGATTGGGAGGGAATGACGGAGGGGGCTACAGCTGGGATACAAAGTGAATAAACTGTAATTAATATAAAAAATAAAAATTTGGAAAAAAAAGAAATGCAGTAAGACCAAAGGAAAGGAACGAAAGAGGAGTAAGGAGAAGAGGAAGAGTGGAAAAAAGAGATGAGTAAAAAAGCATTAAAAACACGGAGGAGGGGCAAGATGGCGGTGCCAGGAGGACTCTCATTCTGAGCAGCAGCAGCAGGATCAGCACAGTGACCAGTAATCAGAACTCGCGGCCATAAAGCACAGTCATTGTGTTTCCCAGGTGAAAGGATACCCCACGGTGGGGGATTCCATCAGCTTTTTACTCACCCGGCTAAACCGCGGAAGAGATCCCGGTTCCACCAGATGCTTGGCTGCCGGCCGCCAGCCCCAGCCCCAGCCCAGAGCCACAAGCCAGTGTCTCTGGTCACGGTCCCAGACTGAACCCTGTGCACCACACTATCAGAGACTGGAATTTTCAGTCGAGAGATAACCCCAGGGTACAGGAAACGACTGGGACCGGCCTTAGGTCACCCAGACATCCCCTGGAAAAGACTTGGGGTCCACGGGCATCCCAGGAGCCAGCCCGGAGCCAGAGCCGGGGACCCAGGTTCGGGCACTGAGCCCTGCCTGCCTGCGCGCTTGACTCACCGCCTGAGACAGAACTGTGAGCACCAGGGCACCAGCGAATGAGTTTCACTGTCCCGTGCAAACACACAGGGAGGGAAACGGCTGGTCTGATCTCAGAGCCCTCAGTCGACACCCCCAACCTGAAAAGGCCCCCGGAAAATTACCCAGCTTAGGGAGGCACCCAGGTTCTCAAAGGCCGCAAAGGCAGACACAGGCAGTTTCTGCACACCAGACAGCTGGCAGAGACTGAGCCGCCATCACACAGCGGTGCTCCAGGCACAGGCAGTTTCTGTGGCCAGCCAGCTGGCAGACACTGAGCAGTGTGCACCAGGGCAAAAAAAAGACACTGGAAGTCCGTGTCTCCAGAGAATCCACAGGGAAGGAAGGAAACTATACTGACTTAAATCACCCAATCCTTCCCTAGAAAAAGTCTAGCAGACTAGTGGGGCCGAGGCGCCAGCACTCAGCTGTGCTCCAGACACAAGCACAAATAGTTGCTGCGCGCCTGATGTCCAACTGGGTCACAGCAGCTGATCATTAAATTTACAACAAGAAACCCAGAAACAGGGCAGCTGCCCTCAGGACTTCCCTGGGTGAGAGGAGAACCCTCTCGACTAACAAAGACCACAGTTACCACTCAGGTCTATATCCCTGAGGTGAGCAATTCCTGAAAAAACACCAGCCATCCAGGGACTATACCCAAAAAGCTGAGAAGACATCCTTCAAAAAAAACCAGCTTTCTGCAAAGGGGATTCTCTCCACCACAGTAACCCCAAACACCTAAGATAGCACAATGGGTAGAGGCCAGCGTAAAAGCTCAAGCAACAAAAGACAGAGCAATATGGCATCTCCAGAACCCAGTTACCCAGGGGCAAGTAGCCCTGGACACCCCACCATAACTGAAATCCAAGAAGATGACCTAACAAGTATGCTCATGAAGATGATAACAGAGGAAACAAATAAGATTCGTAAAGACATAGAGGAAGATAAACTCAAACAGAATATTGCCATCCGTAAAGAAATAGAGGAAGCTGCAGCCAAACAGTTTATGGCCCTTAGAAAGGAAATGCTTAAAACACTGAATGAAATGAAAGAAACAGAGTTGAAGGAACTAAAAGAAAAACAGGAAAGTACAATCAGACAGGTGAAGGAAGTAAACAAAACAACTCAAGACCTGAAGATAGAATTGGAAAAATTAAAGAAAACACAAATGGAAGAAATAATGGAAAGGAAGAATCTAGGGAAGAAAACAGGAACTACAGAGGTAAGCATAACCAACAGACTACAAGAGATGGAAGAAAGAATCTCAGGTGTAGAAGATACAATGGAAGAAATCGATGTATCTATCAAAGAAAATGTTAAATCCGAAAAATTCCTGACACAGACCATCCAAGAAATGCAAGACAATATGAAAAGACAAAACCTAAGAATAACAGGTATAGAGGAAAAAGAAGACTCCCTTCTCCAAGGCCCAGAAAATATTTTCAACAAAATCATTGAAGAAAATTTCCCCAAGCTAAAGGAGAGGCCAATTAGAATACATGAGGCCTACAGAACACCCAACAAATTTGACCAGAAAAGAAAATCCTCCCGCCACATAATAATCAAAACAGTAAGTATACAGAACAAAGAAAAAATACTAAAAACTGCAAGGGTAAAAGGCCAAGTAACATATAATGGCAAACCCATTAGAATCACACCTGACTTTTCAACAGAGACTATGAAAGCCAGAAGGGCCTGGACGGATATCATGCAGACCCTAAGAGAACACAGATGTCAGCCCAGGCTACTATACCCCGCAAAACTCTCAGTCCTCATAGATGGAGAAAACAAGATATTCAATGACAAAAACAAATTTCAACAATACCTACAAACAAATCCAGCATTACAGAAGACACTGGAAGGGAAAATACAACCCAAGAAAGCTAGCTACATTCAAGAAAACACAGGAAATAAATAACCTCACTTCAGTAAAACAAAAAGCAACCAAGCACACAACCTGATGACCACAGCCAACATCAAAATCAAGAGATCTAACAGCCACTGGTCATTAATCTCCCTCAACATCAATGGACTCAACTCTCCAATAAAAAGACACAGATTAACAGAATGGATACATAAACAAAACCCAGCAATCTGTTGCATACAAGAAACACACCTAAGACACAAAGATAGACATTACCTGAGGATAAAGGGTTGGAAGACGACTTTCCAAGCAAACGGACCCAAGAAGCAAGCAGGAGTAGCCATTCTAATATCTGATAAAATAGACTTTCAACCAAAATTAATAAAAAGAGATGGGGAAGGACACTTCATACTCATCAAGGGAAAATTCCACCAGGAAGACATCACAATCCTGAACATCTATGCCCCAAATACAAGGGCACCCACATTTATGAAAGAAACATTGATAAAATTTAAAGCACATATAGATCCCCACACATTAATAGTGGGAGACTTCAACACCCCACTCTCAACAAAGGACAGGTCAACAAAACAGAAATTAAACAAAGAAACAATAACTTTGATAGAGGTCATGAATCAAATGGACCTAACAGACATTTACAGAACCTTACACCCAAACACAAAAGAATTTACCTTCTTCTCAGCACCTCATGGAACCTTCTCCAAAATAGACCACATAGTGGGTCACAAAGCAAGCCTCAACAGATACAAGAAGATTAAAATAATCCCATGTATCTTGTCTGATCACCATGGAATAAAGCTGGACCTCAACAATAACAGAAATAACAAAAAGCCTACACACACATGGAAACTGAACAACTTGTTACTAAATGACAGCTGGGTCAGGGAAGAAATAAAGAAATTAAAGTCTTTCTAAAAATCAATGAAAATGAAGACACAACATACCCGAACTTGTGGAACACAATGAAAGCAGTGCTAAGAGGAAAGTTCATAGCACTAAGTGCCTTCAAGAAGAAATTCGAGACAGCTCATTCAAGCACCCTAATGGCTCACTTAAAAACCCTAGAAAAAGAAGAAGCAGACACACCAAGAAGGAGTAGACGGCTGGAAATAATCAAACTCAGGGCTGAAATCAATCAATTGGAAACAAATAAAACAATTCAAAGAATCAATGAAACCAAGAGCTTGTTCTTTGAGAAAATCAACAAGATCGACAAACCCTTAGCCAGGCTAACTAAAAGGCAGAGAGACACCACCCAAATCAACAAAATCAGAAATGAAAAGGGGGATATAACTACAGATACTGAGGAAATCCAAACAATCATTAGGACTTACTTCAAAAGTTTATATGCCACAAAATTTGAAAATCTAAATGAAATGGACAATTTTCTTGATCGATTTGACTTACAAAAGCTGAATCAGGACCAGGTAAATCAACTAAATAGTCCTATATCCCCCAAAGAAATAGAAGTGGTCATCAAAAGTCTCCCATCCAAAAAAAGCCCAGGACCAGATGGCTTCAGCGCAGAATTCTACCAGACCTTCAAAGAAGAGCTAACACCAATTCTCTTCAAACTATTCCACAAAATAGAAACAGAAGGAATATTACCAAATTCATTCTATGAAGCCACAGTCACCTTGCTACCTAAACCTTACAAAGACTCAATAAAGAAAGAGAATTTCCGGCCAATCTCCCTTATGAACATTGATGCAAAAATACTTAATAAAATACTTGCAAACCGAATCCAAGAACACATCAAAGATATTATCCACTATGACCAAGTAGGCTTCATCCCAGGTATGCAGGGGTGGTTCAATATACGGAAATCCATCAATGTGATCCACCATATTAACAAACTGAAAGAAAAAAACCACATGATAATCTCCCTAGATGCTTAAAAGCATTTGACAAAATCCAACATCTATTCATGTTCAAAGTATTGGAGAGATCAAGGATACAAGGCACATATCTAAACATAGTAAAGGCGATATACAGCAAGCCTATAGCCAACATCAAACTGAACAGAGAGAAACTTAAAGCAATCCCACTGAAATCAGGGACAAGACAAGGCTGCCCACTCTCTCCATATCTCTTCAACATAGTGCTGAAAGTCCTTGCTAGAGCAATAAGACAGTTGAAGGAGATCAAGGGGATACAAATTGGAAAGGAAGAAGTCAAATTATCACTATTTGCAGATGATATGATAGTATACATGAGTGACCCCAAAAACTCTACCAGGGAACTCCTACAGCTGATAAACACCTTCATCAAAGTGGCCAGATACAAAATTAACTCAAAAAAATCAGTAGCTCTCCTGTATACAAAAGACAAAAGGGCTGAGAAAGAAATTAGGGAAACAACACCCTTCACAATAACCACAAATGACATAATCTTCCTCGGAGTAACCCTAACCAAGGAAGTCAAAGACTTGTATGAAAAAAATTTCAAATCTCTGAAGAATTAGAAGAAGATATGAGAAGATGGAAAGATCTCCCATGATCATGGCTTGGCAAGATTAACATAGTAAAAATGGCCATCTTACCAAAAGCAATCTACAGATTCAATGCAATGCCCATCAAATTACCAACACAATTCTTTACAGACCTTGAAATAAAAATTCTCAATTTCATATGGAATAACAAGAAACCCAGAATTGCTAAAACAATCCTCTACAATAAAAGATCTTCCGGAGGTATCTCCATCCCTGATCTTAAGTTGTACTATAGAGCAACAGTTTTAAAAACTGCATGGTACTGGCATAGAAACAGAATGGTGGATCAATGGAACCAAACAGAGGACCCAGAAATAAACCCACACACTTATGGACACCTGATCTTTGACAAAGACGACAAAACCATACAATGGAAAAAAGATAGCACCTTCAACAAATGGTGCTTGTCTAACTGGATGTCTACATGTAGAAAAATGAAAATAGATCCATACTTGTCACCCTGCACTAAACAGAAGTCCAAGTGGATCAAAGACCTCAACATAAAACCAGACACATTAAATCGGCTTGAAAAAAAAGTGGGAAATACCCTAGAACTCATTGGTACAGGGGAAAACTTCCTGAACAGAACACCAACAGCACAGGCTCTAAGAGCAACAGTCAATAAATGGGACCTCATGAAACTGAAAAGCTTCTGTAAAGCAAAGGACACCGTCATCAAAAGAAAGCGACCACTTACAGATTGGGAAAGAATCTTCACCAACCCTTTATCTGACAGAGGACTCATATCCAGTATATATAAAGAACTAAAGAAGCTGAAAAGCAGCAAACCAAGTAATCCACTTAAAAAATGGGGAACAGTGCTAAACAGAGAATTCTCTGTAGAGGAATACCGAATGGCAGAGAAGCACTTAAAGAAATGCTCATCCTCACTAGCCATTAGGGAAATGCAAATCAAAACAACCCTGAGATTTCACCTTACACCCATCAGAATGGCCAAGATCAAAAACTCAAGTGACAACACATGCTGGAGAGGTTGTGGAGAAAGGGGAACCCTTCTGCACTGCTGGTGGGAATGTAAACTTGTATAACCACTCTGGAAATCAATCTGTCGCTTTCTCAGACAACTAGGAATAGTGTTTCCTCAATATCCAGCCATACCACTACTGGGCATATATCCAAAAGAGGCTCAAGTACTCAAAAAGGACATTTGCTCAACCATGTTTGTAGCAGCTTTATTTGTAATAGCCAGAAGCTGGAAACAACCCAGATGCTCCTCAACTGAAGAATGGATGCAGAAATTGTGGTACATCTACACAATGAAATATTACTCAGCAATGAAAAATAAGGAAATCATGAAATTTGCAGGTAAATGGTGGGATCTGGAAAGGATCATCCTGAGTGAATTGTTCCAGAAGCAAAAAGACACACATGGTATATACTCACTCATATAGACATACAACATAGGACAAACCCACTATAACCTGTGCATCTAAAGAAACTAAGCAAGAGAGAGGACCCTAACAAAAATGTCTAATCCCCATCTGGAAAGGCAAAGAGGATGGACATCAGAAGAAGAAGAAAACAGGAAACAACCTTGGAACCTACCAAAGAGGGCCTCTGAAAGCCTCTGCCCTTCAGACTATCAAAGCAGATGCTGAGCCTGATGGGCAACTGTTGGGCAGAGTGAATGGAATTTTATGTAAGAACTGGGAAATAGTAGGAGCTGGAGGGAACAGGGTCTCCACAAGGAGAGCAACAGAACAAGAAAATTTGAACACAGGGAACTTCCCAGAGACTCATACTCCAACCAAGGACTATTCATGGAGATAACCCAGAACCCCTGCACAGATGTGGCCCAGGGCAGTTCAGAGTCCAATTGGGTTACATAGTAATGTGAAGAGGGACTGCCTCTGACATAATCTGATTGGCCTGCTCTTTGATCACCTCCCCCTGGAGGGGGAGCAGCCTTACCAGGCCATAGTAGAGGACAATGCAGCCACTTTTGATGTGAACTGATAGACTAAGATCAGAAAGGAGAGGAGAACTTCCCCTATCAGTGGAATTGGGAAGTGGCATGCAAGCAGAGGGAGGAGGGAGGGTGGGATTGGGAGGGGAGGAGGGAGGGGCTTATAGGGGGATGCAGAATGAATAAAGTGTAATTGATGAAAAATTAAAAAAAGGGAAAAATAATTTAAAAACCTTAAATGACTTTCAAAATGGAGGAAAACATGGAGTTAATCAATTGGCATGGAGCACGTCTCGCCCCTGGGGGCAATGGTCTCCTGAACCTACTCAGACCTTGGACAACACCACTGCTAGTTCCAGAACTGATGCAGGATGTTCCAACGAGGGGGTTAAGGCTTCTCATAATATTTCCTATAAGCACACACCTGTTTGTTTATATCCCCCATTTTTATTCATTATTAGCCAGATAGAGCCAAGTAATTGTGGTAATGATACTTGGTTTTTTGCCCAATGGTGGAATGCTAGTAAATTTAGGTATGCCCTGGTTACTCGCATGCCTCGCTGGGTGCCTGTGCCCGTTGATGGCCCTCACGCTATGACTCTCTTCAGACAGAAAAGGGATCTTGGAACTACAGCCACCATTGTTACTGCCATCTCATTGCGGCTGTTGGAGCTACCACCGCAGCATTAGCCATGAGTCATACTGGGCAGACTGCTCAGACCCTGAGTAATCATTTAGCCAATGTAGCTCATGCCTTAGTTGTACAAAAAGGAATTAATGCTCACCTAAAAGGAAGCTTGATGGTGTTCAATCAGAGGATTGACCTCGTGCAGGAGCAAATTGATACCCTATGGCAAATCGCTCAACTTGGCTGTCAATGAAAATATGCTGGACTTTGAGTCACTAGCATATAACATGAGAATTTTTCCTGTGCTGCAAATCTGTCTAAACAATTGTCAAGCTATATTTTAGGTAATTGGTCTGGAGAATTAGATACTATGATGGAGCAGCTGAGAGTGGCCATTGTCACAGTAAATTCTACCAGAGTGGACGCAGGACTAGCCACAGGATTATCATCATGGATTGCTGCAGCCATGAATCATCTGAAGGAATGGGCGGGCATGGGAGCGTTAGCAGGCCTTCTGGTGTTGGTCTCCTTGGTTTGCCTGTGGTATATATGCAAGATTAGAGTCTCACAACAGCGTAATGCAGCCATGATCATTCAGGCCTTTACAGCCATTGAAGCAGGACAGTCTCCCCAAGCATGGTTGGCTACCATAAAAAGCTAAAATGTTATGCTCAGGATGCGAGGCTAAGCACTGCACTCAGGGTCATCCGCTTTGGACCCAGAGAAGAGCATGTCTGATTGCATGCGGGTTGATGCCCCAAGTCCCGCCTCTGAGAAAAAGGTATAGGACGGGTCTGATGCTCTTTGGGTGGATGACACCTAAATGAACATCGGTACAAAGTCCCAATTTATTTCTAATATCAGAGATCAGACCTCTACTCTTGCCTGATGCGTCTAAAACAAAAAGGGGGAACTGTAGAGAGCTGCGTAATGCCGTGCCTTAAAGATGGAGCTGGTTTCTGCCTTCCACCTTCCCGATGGTGAGTGCTCTCTGTCACGAACAATTCCACATTTGGCTAAGGCTGAGGATCTGGCTTGCTTCCATATATGTGGACCTATCTGCAGTGCCCACGTGGCACGCTGGGGTTGCCTACCCAGAGGCTATTTAAGCTGTGGGCTGGGTTTCCCCAGGGTCAGATGATTGTTCAAGGTTCCTGAATAAACCTTATTGAAAAAAAAAAATACAACGTAGAATAAACCCACTAAAATCTGTACATCTAAACAAACTAAGCAAAAGAGAGGACCCTAACTAAAATCTTCAATCCCCATCCTGAAAGGCAAAGAAGATGGACATCAGAAGAAAAAGAAAACAGGAAACAACCTAGGAACCTGCTACAGAGGGCCTTTGAAAGCCAGAAGAAGAAAACAGGAAACAACCTAGGAACCTGCCACAGAGGACCTCTGAAAGCCTCTGCCTTGCAGACTGTCAAAGTAGATTTTGAGCCTGATGGGCAACTGTTGGGCAGAGTGAATGGAATTTTATGTAAGAAGTGGGAAATAGTAAGAGCTGGAGAGGACAGGAACTCCACAAGGAGAGCAACAGAACAAGAAAATTTGAACACAGGGAACTTCCCAGAGACTCATACTCCAACCAAGGTCTATTCATGGAGATAACCTAGAACCCTGACAATGCAGCCACTTCTGATGAGAACTGATAGACTAAGATCAGAAAGAAGGAGAGGAGGACCTCCCCTATCAGTGGACTTGGGGAGAGGCATGCGTTCAGAAAGGGGGGTGAGGGTGGGACTGGGAGGGGAGGTGGGAGGGGCTTATGGGGGGATACAAAATGAATAAAGTGTAATTAATAAAAGTTAAATAAAAAATAAAAAAAACACAAAGATACCACCATTATCATTTGCATGTAGAGTAACATTATATCTGGGCAAAATCTAAAATGTATTCTAATACACTTTAGAATTACTAACTAGAAGGATTCACAAAGGTGGGAGGAAGTTCTGTGTAAGTCTCTAAGCACTTTCTATTAAGAAAAGACTTAACCACATAGTGTTCAATAGTTAATATACCAATAATGTTCAAGACTTGGAGGAAGAAGATACAGAAACCTTAATCAAAGTCATAAAAGGCGGAATAAGTGTTGATTTGTACCACACTCACAAACAGGATCTCACAAGCTCTTATGAGTAGATATGGTCTACCCAATTAGTGAAACACACAAAGCAATTTCTGTGAGAAGACTGATTTCCCTTCTCCAGTACAGAAACACATTATTTCTAGAATGCCTGTGAATACAACACACAAGTAGATGATGAAGGTAGCTGGTTTTAGTAGACAATGTGACACTTGCAGAGGAATGGGGAAAATATACTGAAAACTGAATGGATGACCCAAACATAATGCAGGAATAATACTCAGGAGTGGTGACACTATAAACAGGATGAGAAAAAAATGGCCTGGCCAGGGGAAGGGTTGGGGCAGCAAGTGGAAACAGCAAACTGTGTCTTTACTGCAATGATTCAGAGCATGCCAGTTTTCACTGCAGTATCAGCAATGCTCCAGTGAAGCAGCTTCAGATGAGGAGCAGCTTGCTAGGAATCTTGGTTTAAGAGGTTTGGGTCTGTTGTGGCTTGTCTCTAACAACCTGTGGAGAGGTTGAATATCACAGCAGGGAAGATAAGGTGGCAAAACAGTTCACATCATGGCTATTGAGAAGTAATGCTGAGAACGAAGTAGCAGGACTCTCAAAACACCCTTCAAGGTCATTCACTGGCTTCTTCCATCCCAACCCCAACTCCTATAGTATGCCATACCTTCTCATGACACTTGATCTGGAGACCTTTTGTGTGAGCTTTTGGGGAACACTTGTAATCCAAACTACTACAAACCCCTAATGATTTGAATGCTGAAAGATAATTTTCTCATATATGGGGGGGTGCTGTAGAAAATTGTCAAGTTACTTGGATAACAGAAGGATTTTTGTGTTTTTTTTTTTTTAAAGAAAAAGAAACTGGTCAATAGCAAAACCTTGATAAACTTGATTATGTAAAAAAGTCCTTCAAATATAATGAGAGATGTGTAGCTAATACTGCTGTAGCATCCAAGCAGATCTGAAAGAAGAAATTTCCGAGGCCCATGAGCCAAATCTGTTGTGAACTCCTATTGGAACACAGCCACTCTGTGGGGCTCTGTCATGATGCCAGAAAAGTTTAGTGTTTGTGAGAGACCTATGACCCATAAGGCCTAAATTATTTACCCTGACTTCTCAGAAGAAAAAACATTTACTCTACATATAGTATTCAGAATACAGTTGTTGCAATTACCAATATTAGAATAACTCTATTATTGAGGCTAAAAGTTTTTCTTCCTAGAATCTTTTTATATTCTTGTTTATTGGTTTTACTAATAATTTCATGAAGGTTTATCAAATATACATACTGTAGGTGTAAAGTACATAAAAAGTTCATGGTTTTACATTTGATTAAAAAAAAACCCTGCCCTTATATCACTTAAGTAGTAAATGAATGCAAGCATGAAACTTTAACATACATTAATTCATGCAACTACTCTATATATTCTAAGCTCCAAATGTAATTCACACTTTTTATAAATAGCAGAGCTGGGAATTGAGCCAAAGTCCCCAAGCTCAGTGCTTGGTCATTGTAGAATAGGTTCCTTTTCTGTGCTAGAAATCTTATGGAGCTCATACACCAGAAAATAAAACAGATAACAGAGAAAATCATGTTATGTGATAAATACTATCAAAATATGGAAAAATTTCCTCCAGAGGTAGAAAGAAACAATTCTGTCTTGAAAGATCTTTAATGAAAGGCAAGATCTAAACTGAATTCTTAAGGATGTGTAGAAGGTATCCATCGGGAAGAAAACAAGGTACCTTGCATGAGAAAAAATGGAACATGCAATGTTATACAAGTGACATCATTGTAGAAGACAGAATGAAGCTCACAATGAACTTACCATGAGTTCCATGTGGAGGTAAAGGAATTCAGAAAGGAGTCAATGGCAAATAAATTAAAAATAAATCACAATCTTATTTTCCAAAAATAAGGTGTCTCATAGCTTATGCCGGACTTTTTTCTTGACACAAGAATGATAGTCACTTGACAGATATTGACATTTCTGAGAAATTACGTATTAATAGATAGATAATAGGGAGAATACATTTAGGCTGAGACTGTCTAAAAAAATCAGATGGTTACAATAGATTTATGCTCTGAAGTATGGAATGTCTGCCATGGGGAGATACAAGAGGTTTATTAGCAGCAATTTAACATGATCTGATGTGTCCAAACAAGGTGACTAGGACACCAAGGGAACTTCATTCTAGAGGACTAAGCCTGTTGCTTGCAGTCCTTTCCAGACAAAAGGTGAGATCCAAATGAAGACATGCAGTGGACTCTCCTTTGAATGTTCTTAGGATGTGTTATGTTCTACTTGCATGGTCATTAACATCTAGAGGGAACATCCTATAGGCAAGGGCAAAAGATCTACAAAACTTTACGGGCTTCTTTCTCACAAAGGTAGGTGGCATCTAGATCCCTCTCATTGGTCAGTTTTTGCCCACTGTTCAGCTGTGCTAGTCATTATAAAGCCTCAGACTACTATGCCGATGAGTACCAGATTCATAAATGCTGAGCTAAATTACACAGCAGAAGAAATTACCCTGCAAACGCCATCCACAAAGCCACAGACAGCGTTCCCAGCTGCAGCTTCTCTATGGTGAAAGTGTTTCCAGTTGTCTATAAGTCAGGCTGCAGACCCATAGGGCAAAACACGAGTGCGAGAAGGCACCTGTCTTTACAGGAAAAGCAATGTGATAGAAGTTGTGTTCAGTGAATCATTCATACCTTTGCTGTAGGCATAGCCTTTCCCCCAGCGACTTTGAGATAAAGGACACATCTGATGAGGGGGATTGCTGGTTTGAGTCTCTGCATATAAAGCTGCAAGTTAATAAGATTATTTTTTTCTGCTATTTTAGAGAATGAATACTATAATCATATTCCAGTGGGGTAAGAGAAAAGAGAATGGGTACAGAAAGGACAGTGAAATAGTGAAATAAATAACTGGTGCTTGGGGAGGAAGAAGAAGGAATTTTGGAAAGAAGTCATCATTTTATCTAGTTTTGAGTAGGTCTGACTTTACTAACCAAGTAAGTCATTATTTTTATTATAGCTCAAATAATCTCAGATTAATATTATTATTAAAATTATTGTTATCATTATTTTGCAGCAGTGTTCCATGTAGCCTAGGTTGGCCTTAATCTAACCAAGGATGGCCTTGAACTCTTGACCTTCCTCACTCTGCTCCCCAAGTCTGAGATTATAGGCATGTACTGCCATGCTTAGTTCATCTCATATTTTAAAGGTATATTAATATTATGTTGTTTGTCTGGGACAAGAGTATTTCCTATAACATTCTCAACAAATGACCGTATACGTTCACCTGCAATGCTCCAGGGAACCTAACCCCTGACTACTGAATGCAGCCTGTAACTGTGGAGGCTAGGATTCAAGTCACAATGTTTATATGGAGCATAGATCTGTGTTCTCAAAGTAAACCAATCAAATTCATATCCATCTTATATTATACATGTGGACTACTTGTGCCTGCATTTTGCTCAAGGGCTGGCAGAGTGTGAAAACCTTAAGTGTGTGTGTGTGTGGGGGGGGGTTATGTGTTTCAACCCCAAATGAAATAGGATATTGTAAGTTTCCTTCGTTCCCTTGTATTTGATTTAGTTCTACAAGTGGAACAAAACTCCTTGTTTTGACAGCTCATTACAGAAATGACTACAGCTCAGTTGCCAGCTCATAGAATCCCAATTATAAATTGTTCTTTTAATAGCACTACACTTTTGCCTAGCTCAGAATGCTTTTATCTAGTCTTCATGAATATTACTATAAAAAATAAACCAAGTAACTGTGGTGTTACCATATGGATTTTTTTTACTATCAGAAAGATGACTGTAAACTCATTGATCAATGGTCCTATAAGTAGGATGTTCCCTGCTGTGCAGATGGTCATATGAAATGCCCTCTTCCTAAATAGCTATACTCAAACTTTGTCTTGAGAAGGTGGCATAAAACAAATGTTCAGAGTTCCTTCTGCCATGTCAGATGCTTGACATCATGGCCTAGTTTGGCTTGGTCTTGCAAGTGTAGGAACTACACTTTCTACAAACATGTCCTTTCTTTGGAATTAAGTGCCAGCCTGTTAGCACTTCTTAAAATTTTCTGACTACTAGTCTTTCTTCTTGGATTCTGTTATCATAGCTGTTCTTAGGTATGTGACTCATTTGCTTGTATTATGCATATTCTTTTTTAAATTAATTTATTATTTTTATATTAATTACATTTTATTCACTTTGTATCCAGTTGTAGCCCCTCTCCGTCATTCCCTCCCAATCTCACCCTCCCTCTGTCATCTCCTCCCATGCCCCTCTCCAAGTCCACTGATAGGGGAGGTCCACCTCCCCTTTCATCTGACCCTAGCTTATCAGGTCTCTTCAGGACTGGCTGCAATGTCCTCCTCTGTGGCCTGGCAAGGAGGCTGCTCCTCCCTTGTGGTGGAGGGTCAAAGAGTTCATGTCACAGACAGTCCCTCTTCCCCTTACTAGGGAACCCACTCAGACACTGAGCTGCTATGGGCTCCATCTGAGCAGGGGTTCTAGGTTATATCCATGAGTGTACCTTGGTTGGAGTATCAGTCTCAGAAGATAGCCCTGAGCCCAGATATTTTGGTTCTGTTGCCCTCCTTGTGGAGCGCCTGTATTTTCCAGGTCTTATTAACTACCTCTTCTTTCATATGATTCCCTGTACTCTGCCCAAAGTTTGGTTATGAGTCTCAACATCTGCTTTGATACACTGCTAGGTAGAGTCTTTCAGAGGCCTTCTGTGGTAGGCTCCTGTCCCATTTCCTGTTTTCTCTTTCCAGTGTCCATCCCCTTTGTCTTTCTAAGTGAGGATTGATCCTCTTACCCCGGGTCCTCTTTCTTTCTTAGTTTCTTTAGGTGTACAGCTATGTTTATCCTATCTTATAGGTCTAGTAACCACTTATAAGTGAGTTTATGCTATGTGTGTCTTTCTGTTTCTGGGATGCTTCACTCAGGATGATCTTTTCTAGATCCCACCATTTGCCTGAAAATTTCATGATTTCTTTGTTTTTAATTGCTGAGTAGTATTCTATTGTATAAATTATGCATATTCTTAAGCACATATATCCACCTCTGTACTAACAGTAAGATGTCCTTCCACTGAGAGTCAGTTGACTAAATATGTCTTTCTCCTTTCAAATTATTTTCATCTTTTGACTTGTCTAGATAGGACTCAACCTTATCTAAAAACAGGTAAGTTAAGGAATACTACCAGAGGCAAAAAGCAGGGAAAAGGGTATTAACATTACCCTAAACATCCTAGAGCTAACTTATGACTGTATGTGCATCACATCATTTCCTTCAAGGAGGCCATTTGGAGCATCACAGCCAGGAAGACAAACAACCAATGCGCTATGAACTGAAATGGGTTATGTCCTGTCAAAATCTGTAGCAGAAAGTGAAGCCTCCTTTCCGTGGCCTTTCCCACCATTTCTATTTGGAGTGCTATAGTGTGGTTAGGGTATGCAGATGACATATCTACTAAGGTTCTCTGGTCAACAATCCATCCCAAATTGGATTGATTGATTCATCTAGCACATGATTTTATTCATAACAATTTGGGTTGGTCTTAAGATTTGTGGGTCTTCTTGATTCTGCCCACTTGACCTATGCATCTGCAGTCAGCTGCCAGGTTAACTAGGAACAACTTATTCTGCAGAATGGGTAGACTGTAGGGTTGTGGTCCCCATTTTTATTACACAAGGTCTTTCAACCTCCTGTAAGTTATTTTGCTTAGGAATGCTGCAATAATGCAAGTGGAAGTATCCAAATTCTCTACAAGCTCAGGCTCTAAACCTGTGCAACTTTCCCTCCAGGCACATTGAATTATCTCAGTCAAGATGCCAGGCCGGCCAGACCCAAGGGCTGCGCATTTAGTTTTGGACTTTTGCTGAAAGACATGCACAAAGGAACATGTCCAATTCTTCCATATATCACAAATAACAAAATGACCATGGGATCAACTACATCTCGACTTCCTGCAGTGTAACTTATAAATATTTTTATGGCTTAACTCACCAGGAAATGTTGTTTTTGTTACTCTGAAGGAGTTCTAGTAGCTGACCATCAAGCTGGGAAGAAGCCTTCACTCTAGCAAAAAAAAAAAAAAAAACAAAAAACAAAAAAAACGTTTCATGTTAAACTCTTTAGTTCAGAACCCCAATGCTTTGCATGCTACTTTGAGTGCTGGAATGCTGAGCCACTGGCTCATTTTTCAGTTAACTTTACAGTGTCTGCATTTCTCAAGTCTGTGCTTAATTTCCTCTTTGACTTTGGTGACTGGGACAATCCCCATCTACAGCTCTGTGTGTGTTGATCTCATAGCAAGACTCAAAAGACCCAATCTGTGTCATGTTCCTTCCTCTATTGCTTTTCCTTCCTGGCACTTTTCTCATCTCCAGCACCTGCCTGGTGTGCTTCAGTGCACAGATTTTGCAAGCTGATTATAAGGATAAACAAGATGTAATAAGGACTCTATCAACTAGACAGTCATTTGCCTTAACTAATATCTATTCTTAGATATCACAGATCCCAAGGAAGAACAGAGGGCTCCAAGTAATTTATATCTCATTATGAATTTATTTTAATCATGTTCCTATATTCATGAACTTGATGCCTTAACATCTGCTTCACAGGTATGTGTTAGATACACTTTGTTCTGGACAATCAATAAAATGCAAAGGGCACCTTGTCTGGGCCCTTTTGAAAGGGAATTCTCTTCCCGGAGGTATGATTTTAAAATATACCCCAGGTAATCCAAGGTCTACAAAGTGAACCAATCTTCATCAGCTACTAATACTTGAACTACTACAACCTGTTTTAATAACCTCAAGGTTGGGTACATACAAACAGGGACAGCCCTCTCAGGCCTAGGAGTGTGCTGAAATTGATTACTGTGCTAGACCTAAGCTTATGAGCCCTGAGTGCCTATCTTGACATTTTATTCTCACAGAAACAACTATGAAGGATCTTGGCCACCATAATAAAAATGGACTGATGTTTCCTCATGTGCTCTGCCATTCCACCCATCATGTATTCTCCCCTTTTTTTCTCCCCCTCCTTCTCTCTCTCCCCCTCATTTTCTTTCTTCCCCTCCTTCTCTGTCTCTGTCTCTGTCTCTGTCTTTGTCTCCTCTCCCCTCTCCCTCTCTCCTCTCCTTCTTTCTTCTTCTCTCTCCTCTTCCTCCTCTCTCTCTTCTCCCTCTCTCACTTTAGTGTCTTTGCAGTGGCAGTGGTTTTCTAGTCCTCAAGCCTCACAGCATCCAAATAATAACAAATCTATTTAAACAGAGCTTTACATCTGTCTACTGCCCAGGAAAAGCTGAAGTATACCAAAGGATAGTTTTTCTTTATTCTTAGAAATCTTGAAAACAGAATGTGCCACTGTAAGGGCACGGGAATCCAAAATTTGTTCAGCAAAATGATGAGCTGCTTAAAGAATTCACTTAAAAAGAAGAGGGAGGCCATAGAGGAGAAAAAAGAATAAAGAAAAAATCAGATTTGACCACTTAATTGTGGTGTCTTAAATGCCCAGTGAATATGTGAATAAGATTGGTCAGAAATTACTTTTAATCCTCCATTTTGACTTTAGAGTCTCACCAACATGGCTACCTGAACATGAGCTGAACAAGGACAACAACAATAGACATACCAACAGACAGCGTGTTGGGAAGAAGCCAGGAGGCCTCAGCCCTATATAAAAAAACCACAGAAAGCCAGAGAACACTGAGAGTGAAAGAAATAGTCTCTCCTAGGGATAAGCACACTAATTCATTATCCAATAGCAAATAGTCAGCCCTAAATATATGCATGTGATAAACATTAAGTAGATTGAGTAGGTTGTGCTTATCTATGTAGGAATATAACACAGTAATGAAAAAAGAAAGTTGCAAAGACTAAAGGAGAGATATATGGGAAAGTTCAGAGGGAGGAAAGAAAAGGAAAAAATGATATAATGATATAATTATCTCAAAAATAGAAATAATAAAAAGAAACTATTATGGGTAATACTCACACATAGTCAAGGCTAAGAGTCATTAGAATGGAAGCTTTCTATTCAAAGCAGGCTGCACATGACCTGGAAGAGCAGTGTCCTAGAGCCAACCTGCACTGATGTAAGAGATGCAGTTGTGTGTGTTCTTTGTCGGTGTTTGTTAACACCATGTGGGTTGCTGAAATATAAGGGTATAGTTACAATTGGTAAACTCTTTCTGACCCCTGGATTAAGAGCTAGCTGTTAAACCCTTACTAGCAGACCACCAATTGGTAAATTCTCAGAAATTTGGCATCTCAATCTCCTCCCAATCTCAATCAATGTTTTTCTAATTTTAATATTCACATGAATTATCAGAGACTCTGACTAGAATGTCCAAACGTTCAGCATGTGTTCAAGGCACTGTTAAAGACATCTGATACCAGCCTACCAAGGAAAATTTAGTTTTCTCCCGTGGAGGCTCACTGAGTATATTATCCTCACTCCAGGGCAGGCTCCATGCCCAGGAGTAGTTGGCCAACACGAAACAACACAAAACAAGCTCAGTGGTATTTTTGTAGAGCTTTTGTCTCATTAATCATTTGCTTATATATTTTGTTTTCTGTTTTTGTGGCTTTGTGAGGGTTGTGAGTGTGTTTTCTTGGTTTTTGTTTGTTTTTTAAAGAAATGGGCTTGGAGTTGAATGTATGGAAAGGATCTAGGAGGCATTAGGGGAGGGAAAAAGCATGATGAGAATTTATCATATGAAAAAAATGTTAGTAAAAATATGCAGTTTCATAGAAAAACCATGAGGAATAGACTTCAAAACTCTCAGTGGATATCTTAAGCCATAGAGAAATAAGTCCACTGCATAGATACTGCATTTTGAGATGTGAGAGTAAACCTTGTATAAATTTAGTTTTCCTTCATCGTGGTTTTACAGATGCAGATCTGTTCTTGCCAGAAATTTTAGCACAACATTTTCTTATTAAGCCAAGAACCTTCACCTTTTCAATGAAAAAGCACTATCTGGCTTCCTTTGCATGTCCAAATTGGCAGCATGATGATTCTTGTACATTGAGTTCGTTATTACATAAGGTATGGATTTGTTGAGCATGAACAGTATAGCAAACCAATATCTCAGGAGATGAATATTAAATGATGAATGAGCAGGTAGCACATATATAGCATGGATACAATTAACAAAAGGATGATCTGCATTTGGGATACTCAGAAGGACCCACACTTTAAAACTGAGGAGTGGTTCATATCTGGAATTTTCCATTTATTGTCTTTTGTTAGAGTTGTCTTTGGGTGACTGAAGCTCTTGCAAGTAAAACTACAGCTAGGTGGGGAGGGTATTATGGGCTGCCACTGCCATGCTGTGATCACAAGGAGTCCTCCACTAAACACCCTCAAAGAACTCTAGATCTTTATACCTACTGTTTTTTTCTTTAGCTTGCATAGGTTATTTCACCATTTGCTCTTACTGCTAAAATCAAACATAATCTCCACTGTGTAAGAAGAAATGGCTATTCTGCTCATTTTACTCCCCAACTTTCATCAGAATTTCTCTTGGGGTAGTCCTTTAATTACTTATTCTTTAATCACCATTAACCCATTTTGTTATAATGACAGACTATCATAGTCTGGGAAATTTATGAAGACTAGATATTTGGGATCTGCAGAGATGACTTGGTGCAGAACGTTCATGCCCCATAAGTGTGGGGAGGGAGTTTAGATCTCCACAATTACAGGAAGCCCGATGAACTGACACTGATAATCAGTGCTCCTACCATTGATGTGAGAGGCTGAAAAAAATCTCCATCTGACAGCCGTCCTGACAGTCCACAGCTGTGAACAAGAGACCTACTCTCAAGAAATGTGGTCAGGATGAACACCAAAGGTTGCATTCTGACCTCCTTATGCAGCGAGAGGAGGAAGAAGAAGAAAAGGGAGAAAAAGAAGAAGACTGTGATAGCAACAACACCAGCAAAGAAAGAGGAAAATGAAGAAGAGTAGGAGGAAGACAAATCATTTCAGCTATTTGTTCCAGTGGTTGTGGCCTCATCTCAAGTCTGAGAGAATGGTTCTTCATACTGCCTCATTCTACAGCAGATGGCGGAAGTACTGAAGGGGACAAGAACCAAAGAATAAAGGAATGCCAAGCAGCTTCCCATCACAGATACACTCTGAAATTTACAATACCAGTATGTGAGAACAAGATCCACCCCTGAGGACAGACATCAAAGAAATACATGGAAAACTCCAGACATGAACAGGGACTCAGTTTAAAATTGTGCATCCTTCTGAGAATCCCAGAACACAGAGCACCATTTTATTCATTGTGATCTAAACATCTTCTTTAGGCCGCACCTCCAACACCATCACACCAGGAGTTGAGTTTCTAACACATAAGCTTCACGGAAACATTTAAGCCAGAGCAGCCACCGAGGTCCTAGGCCACTTACCGGGTAATCTACACTCCTGAAAAGGCTGACACCATGAATTCATCTGTGACCCTGCACAAAGCAGCATACAGTAGGTGCCCGGCAGATGATCATTTGATCTGTAAGCTGCTTCAGATTCATCTAGAAACTTCTAACAAGTGTAGTTACTTCTAATAACACGTATCGGAAACAAATGTGGAGGAAAACCTCATTAATAGGTATAAATGACAAAAGGGAGCGCTTTCCTGGCTATGATCTCTGCGTAAATACTTAGGAATGACTGAAAATTGAAGGCTATTGCTGCTTGTTTTGTTGAATAATACATCTGCAAACTAGAAAACTGCGTGTCTATTTTATTTACCAGCACAAATGCCCATTTGCTCACAGGCATAGCTGTTTGCAAGCAAATTTTGTTCCCATGCAAAACAAATGTAAATTTGGCATTAAACAAGTGCCAATTATTTCCTGAATGTGGAAGAGAAAGGAAGGGTGATTTAACAGATAGAGGCTCTGGATGAGGAAGCAGAGAAGGCAGCCTAGCTCAGCTGCACAGGGCTTTTTCATCATAAGGAGTGAATGTTTAATCCGCTTAATTGGGTGGGCATTCACTGTCTGTGAGCAGAGGCCCAGTGGTCCATGTCATTTTCTTTCCCTGGGAGATGGCTGCTGTGACCTTCGACAGTCTCCTCCACTGCCTACTGGAAAATAGGAAAGCTAATTTGGGTTTGTTCTCATGTTTCTTTCATGCAGTGGAGAGAATTCGTTTGATAAGCCTTATGTCAGTTTTTATTGTGGGGCCTGATTACTGTGATTAATTTTAATACAACTAGTTACCATTTATTAGGGGCCTCTGAGGTGCCAGGCAGTATGCTGCTTCAGCCTTTATGTCTCTGGCTGAAGTGTTAACTCTTGCCACAGCCTTGAGAGTGACACCCTATAAGCCTTTTCTGTAGAGCAGGAAACAGGCTCAGCCTCAAGTCAGATACAGGCTGCTGTGGTTCAAACATGCCTCTCACTCCCCGAGTCTTTGGTTTCACTCTAGCAGTAGGCAGACACTTTCCCTTCCTTCTGCTCATCTCTCTATCTATCTCTCTATCTTCCCCATTCTCTAAGCACTCATACATGTATGAGCCATAAGATACATATATGTATGCACCCTATGATACAATACATGCAACAAAATACAACAAGTTATTTTCATTTTCTAGAAAGAGATATGCATTTAGTGATCCCCAGAGTGCTAACTGGGTGCTAGATAATCAGACAAGCTCTGCTTACTCGGCTGTCAAAAAAGGAGTGAGTCCTGGCCTCACGGAGATCTCTTGTCTCACCTATTATGCACTAGGGCCATCCTGGAATCTGAAGGAAAGAATGGAATCAGGCTTACCATCTGCACGTGGGTGTTCACGAACAACTGGAAATCTGTAATTTATCTCCATGGAAATAAAATAACAGTAGTATTTGCTGAGCATTTATTATGTGTGGGACTTTCCTAAGCTCTTTAAAGATATTAACAGAACCAATTTCATTGGGTTTCTCCCCTCAGTTTAGGAAAGGAAGGGAGGGAAAAAGCAGAGAAGCAAATTCTGTCAAGCAAAGGCTTATAGTGAAGGGAAGTCACAATGTGAAAGTAGAAAACAAATCCCAAGTTAAAGCTCCTCATACTGGAGGAAGCTCCCTCAAAGAAACTATGTGAACGCAGGAAACTTTCATGGGGAAAGATCACCTCTAAGGATTCATCTTTAGGAGCAGAGAGCTGAATATCACCAAAATGTCTAACCACAGGAGAATGCTAAGTAAATGTGAGTGTATTAAAATCTCGAGGGGGATCTCAACAGCCACCTGTAAGAGCAAAATGCACACCAGCTCCTCATTGTCAGTACCTAGACACATCTGGATGTGTATTCTCACTGCAGATATTTAGAACATCTGCTTTTCTTTTTTAAAATTCTTGTTTTGGAACATCATGCATGGATATAATGTAATTTTTCAAAGAAATGTTTATTTTTATGTCATGTGTTTAAGCGTTTGCTTGTGTGTATGTGTGTGTGTGTGCGTGTGTGTGTGTGTGTGTGTGTGTGTGTGTGTACTATGTGCATGAAGTACTTGCAGAGGACACAAGAGGGTGTTATATCCACTGGAACTGGAGCTGCAAAAGGTGTGAGCCAGCTTGTGGCACTGGAACCTGAGCTGCTTCCTCTGGAACAGCTAGTTACCAGATAACTGCTGAGCCAACCTTTCTGGTGGTTTGACCAACCCCCTCCCCAGCCTAATTTCTGCTTTTATTTTTTTCTTCTGTAGTCTCAACTACTTTTTTTTTTATGATTCTTATTCTTATTATTTCCTCATGGGAAGCATTCTCACTGATAATGTTAAACCTGAGAATGTCGAAGAAAAAGATCAATTTCATGACCGTCCAATTTGTATTTGGGGCACACCCGGCACTGGCCAGCCGATTGCAGCAACCTAAGTGGATTTGAGAGAGCAGGAGCTGCTGGCCTCTTGAAGTCCCCATTAAAGGAGAGATACGGTGTTCACAGGCGTGAGAGCACTGGCTGTGATATACGTCCTTGGAAGCAAACTATGAAATGGAAGGAACAAGGGAAGGGCTATCATGTGAATGGGGTTGCAATCGATTTACATTAGACCCCCAAAAACAGAAACTTAGCTTAATTACAAATAAAAAAACCTTACTTTGCAAGCACTTAACACAGGAGAAACAGGGACTCATTTTAAAACTAGGATTTAACACAGGACAAACAGGAACACCTTTTTTAAATTAAGTTTTTATTTTTTATATTAATTACAGTTTATTTATTTTGTATCCCATCTGTAGCCCCCTCCTTCATTCCTTCCCAATCCCACCCTCCCTCCCTCATTTCCTCCCTACCCCTCTTTAAGTCCACTGATAAGCATTCTGATGCCATAAAAAACTCAGGAATCACAAAGAATGGAAACTTGAAATAAAAATAAGATAGTTTCTTTCCTCTTTTTAATTACAGGTTTTCCATGATAATGAGAGCAAGGGGCAGGGAAGAGATTAAAGACCACTTGCCTGTTGAGATTTGCAGTCTTTCCAATAGTTTCTTTGATCAGGTTTGAAGTAGCTTGGTACGTAAAGTCATTCTAATCTAACTGTATCTTTGTATGATACCATGGACAACTGAGAAAAAGTCAAAATGCAAAGAAAAAGGGGAAGATGCCATGTTTGTGCCAGTAACATCATAAACTGAAACAGGGGGTGCTTAAATTTTGTTAGGAGGGCAATGTAGTAAAAGAGCAACATTTTAATGATACGCATGAACTTATTTAAAAAAAAAACAGAATGAAATGGTGTCTGTACAGTAAGATAAGTGCAAGAGCAAACCTTTGTTCAATCTCTGATGAATACAGAAACTTAGTATGAATCCTTTGTATATCATTTGGATTGATCCCTTCACCTAAGCTTTCTCACCTGTGTTTTCTTTGCCTGTTCATTTAAGCTTGATATATTTTTATGTTTGAATGACCTTAAAGCTATTTGGAAGGAAATTAGGGTATAAATAAATGAACTACAATGTGATTTTTATATCTTGGATTTTCTTTCTTATGCTGTTATCCCAAGCTTTACTCATTTCTCCATTTTCCACCTTGGCACCACATGTTCACGTCTGAGGATTATTTTTCTGGACAGAGAGTAAACATTTAGGAGTTGAGGTAAAGAAAATACTTAAATTTCTTGCCTATGGCATGCAACTCTAGTTGAATTCTTACTTGGGGAAAAAGCCAACAGCTTGAAAGAAGCAAATGCTGGAGGGGCCAGCTCACTCTCCATGTTCTTAGAGAAAAGGCCAATTAGCCAGAAGTTGACTAGGGGCTAAACTCACAGGTCATGATAAGAATTGTAAAATAAGTCAGGTTGCCAGGTTAGGCAGAATGAGAATGTATACAAGGGACAGGAGTTGGGGAGATGCTGAGATGTTCTGGCACCACACCACAGCACATGGATGCAATTCCCTTTACCATAGAAATTTCTTTTCCCCGTTCCCTAGGGCTCTCTGTAGCCATCATATCCACCCCTTTCTACTGAATGCAAGTTCTTTTACTCCCTGTAAAGTCAGTAGATTTCACAAGGTTTTTATTTGTGTTGTTTTGCTTTGTGTTTTGGGATTTGACACAAGGTCTCATGTAGCTCAGGCTAGTATCATATTCCTCGTGCAGCCAAAGATGACCTTGAGCTCTTAATCCTTCATCATCAACCTTCCAGTGCAGGGATGACAGGCATGCTCCATCACGTTTAGCTTTTCTCAGCCAGGTACAGGAGATGCAGCAGTGAAAAGAGCTCCTTCGGTATTTGATCTCTGGGCTGCAAGACTTTGAGTATCAGAAGCTGGGCTTTCTAAGAATAGACTAAGACTTCTAAAGGGGATCCATGTTTCTCTTTGTCTCTCTCTTGCCCCTGTGGATGGCACATGAAAGTGTTAGCTGAAAAGGAGCACGTTTCATCCTCAAACTGGCCCCAAGCAATTTCTATGAAACGGTTGTCATTTTTAAACAAATGTGCTCAACATCCCTTGTAATGCTAATAAAATTATTATGCAGAGAAGACATTTTTCAAGTCTACTGATAATTTTCTTTTTTCTTTTAAACATCAAAAAGAACTAGTTTCTTATAAATATATATTATAAGATGTACCTCCCATCAGGCTTTCCTTAAAAAAATGTTCACAGCTCTGTGTTTCAACCTAAATGTAAATACCAAACAGTTTTGTCCATTCATTCTCATTCATTCATTCATTCATTCATTCATCCATTCATTCATATACCTAAAAGAACCATGTAGTGGTTGAAGAGATGGCTCAGAGGTTAAGAGCACTGGCTGCTTTTCTGAAGGTCCTGAGTTCAAATCCCAGCAACCACATTGTGGCTCATAACCATCTACAATGAAATCTGGTGCCCTTTTCTGGTATGTAGGTGTACAGACAGACAGACCATTGTATATATTATAATAAATAAATAAATCTTTTTAAAAAAAGGAGAGAGAACCATGTAGTGAAAAGTATGATTTTCTAGGCACTGTATCAATTCCTTTATAGTTTATTAAAATTTAAAAATCCACTTTTTGTCAATTGCCATTCTAGATTTGAAGGAACAAAGGACCACCCTAGGGCCTGGGAGTATGGCTCAGTGATAAAGCAGTTGCCTATAATGAGTAAAGCCTATGTTCAACTTCCTAGCATGACACAAAGGGCCACCCTCCATAAGGTTGTAGAGGAAGTAATAAAAGATCCAGTGGGGGTTTAGATGTGAAGCTGGCTAGTGCCTTCCCAGTGTGGGGAAAGACACCAGTGAAGGATTCAGAACAACACACTGACGTGGTGAGGTCTATGCAATCAATGAAAAACATGTTTTCTTACATTAGAGAGGAAGCACAAAGCTCTAAGGACAGGGAAGCCACAAGTCCACTTAGAAAACTGAAGTCAATTGCCAGTGTATAGCGTGATAAGAGATGGAGATCACTGTGTAAGGGAGGGACAAAATGTGATTAATGATGCACATTTTCTCTTTTGTCAGGTGGAGAGCCACTGACTATTACTGCTTTCAAACAGAAGGGAACCATTGATACGACAAGAAAAACAGAGCAACAGAATTAGGAGTCGGCTGGCATCTGGGGACCGTTCCATTTTAGGATCACTTCCCACCCCTACACAGCGTCTTCAGAGGATCATAACCGCTCAGAGAGTCATCTGATAGGTGAAAGAAAGCGAACTGCTCCCTCCTTAGGAAGGTGGGCAGTATTATCCACAATGGAATGTTCATGACACATTTGAGCAGCATGAGTAGGTCAGAATTTTCAAGCCAAGTATAATTCTTAACTTGTGATCACTTACAAAGTATGGTTTATTTTTATCTTCAAAAATAAATTCTGGAATTCATCTCCAAATTCAACTCCAAATTAATTTCCCTAGCATTGCTTAGTACCACAAAGGTATTTAAAAAGTATTTGTTAACTTGAATTACATTGACAGGTATGAGCTATGATCAGGCATCCCTCCCCCCACCATGTGAGAAAGCAAAAGAACTCAGTTTGAGTGTGAGAGCTCTGATGGCTCTGTGATTCTCACGCGATGAAGAAGGCTGGCATGCGACATCACCACGCAGAGCAGGCATCTGCTGTGAGTGGTTTGCAGGTTTCAACAGAGGCAACTGTTGACCCTGTGGTTCTGGGATAACTCATATCTTCACCAGCATTTCCAGAACATGAAGGGAACGTGGCTTCTCAATGACATTCTTTAAAACAGTACTGCTAGATACATGTTGGGAGGTGGTGTTCCTCTCCACCAATTTTTATTATGTTTAAAATCTAATGCTTCTTAAGCTTCATTCAATGTGATGCTTCTGGAATATTTTAAACTTCCCACCATATCGTTCTTCATCTTTCCCCTTTTGAAACTGAAAGAATATTTCTTTCTGGTGGTTCTCTTAACTTTAAGTTGTCTCTTTCCTGAGCATCTGGGCCAACCCTTCTTTCTGCATGGCATGTATTAAAATAATTTATTGAGGAAAAAACTGTTATTCTCACTTTACACATGAAGAATCTAAAACTTGTATTGCAACCCTAGTGCTTGTTTTAGCATCCATTCATCTGTGTCTGTATTTGCATTCCTACACACGCTTTTGTTTCTCCAATGAAGCTGAGTCATATCATAAAGAATCTTGGAGACCTTTCTAATAAAGATCACACGGAGATAAAAATACCTTATCCTTACACAGTGTTTAAACCATGTCAGACACAGCTCTTCGGCTTCATATGCATTAAACTTTTTAAGATACTTAGGAGGTGGGTTCAGTTAAAAAAATTAAGCAGTTGGCGTTTTGGAATAACAAAATTTCTAAGCTATTTTTGAGAGAGTTGGGAGGAGCATGACAATGTTCAACTATGGTAAAAAAAAAAAAAGTCTAAATTCCAGAGCTAGAAAAATACTCAGCACTTAAGACCTCTTGTTGTTGTTCTAGAAGTCCTAGTTTAATTCTTAGTATCTATGTTAGGCAGCTCACTTGGGCATCTGTACTCACGTGTACATGCCCACACACAGACACCAGCCTGTCACTCTACCACTAAGGATGGTATAGACTCAAATTGCCAAAGCCCTAATTAAATGCTTGTGTTAGATTGGTTGCTTAGTCATTACACTGTTACAGTAGATTATATGGGAAGAGTCAGAAAGGGGTGAGAGAGTGCTATTGGGAGACTACTGTAGCCAGGTAGGCAAGCATGAACACACACACACACACACACACACACACACACACACAATGTATACACAAACATACATACATATATGGATAGATTGTATGAAGGGATTGTATGGCACATGCAAACACATCACTAGGCTATTAAGGATGGCATATACTAAAAAATGGCCAAGGCCCTAATTAAGGGTAAGGTCAAAAATGACATAGGGCAGGAATGCCTATAGACTAGTATTACATAACTATCCAAATGCAGTGGGTGGCTCTTGAAGGTGGTAGAAAGCAAAGTGCGGTTGCTTTTGAGGTTCTTTGTGTGGGAGACTTTATATAAGCACTGTGTTTGTTTAGCTGCCTTCTCAAAGTTTGGTCTTTAGCCTCTCGATCTGGCTTTGTGCCTTGTGAGTCTTAATTAACAGAGTTCTCCTGGGTAAGCCATTACCCTGCCAGGAGCTACCCTGGCCTCTGCTGCTTTCCACAGACGATGCTTGCTGCGCTGCCCCCTTTTGCCTGCAGCCCAATCTGGCCAAGGGAAGAATATTTAGGCTGCTGGCTCAGCGGCCACTCCACAATTGCTGTTCAGTGACATGGCAACACCCTTCCCCTTCTGCCAGGCACCAGCTGCTGCATGCTGGGAAAATAAGAACTTGAAATTGTTCCTGGCTGAGTATTTCAGCTCCTTGGCAAGCCTGAACTCATGGATATGCTGATTCTTATCACCCCTGCCCTTCTCACCTGTACTTCTTTGATACTAACAGGCTTCCACTGGTATTAGTGCTGATACGTGCAGCTTTTCATTTCGGATTTCTTCTTCTTGCCATTTATGAGGTTTTCTCATTTGGAACTTAACAAATTTTTATTGTCTGTCCACTACTGTTATTCCTGAATTACATGAGATGCTACAGAGATAAGGCTGAATGAAACATGTGCTGACTTTAAGGTACTCTTAGGCTGTTTGAGGAATAGAGGAAGGAATCGGTGATTAAAGGAAAGAATTGCATACCCAGCAGTGGGGCACACACGAAATATGTGAGAGGAGAGGGTAGGGAGGCACTAGGATTGGTCAATCGTGGTTGACCAACATTGGAGGCATTGATGCATTGAGGCATCAATGATGGGTTTTTAATGGTAAAGAAGCATTGTTTACATAACATCACAGTGACATTGATGGACAAGACCAGTAGGATGAGAGGGCTTGCTTATTTGGGGAATCAGTAGGCCGTGCTTCGAGCTTGGACTTCAGCACTTAGTTCCATGTGTCTACAGTACAGAGGAGAGATGTTAGGGATGGCTAGAGCTTTGGGAGAATGTTGGGAAATAATGCTGAAGAATGAATGTTCTAGTTTCTTTTCTAACGCTGGGATAAACATCAACCAAATGCAACTTTGGAAGGAAAGGTTCTTTTTTATCTTACACTTCCATGTCATCTCCATCACTGAAGGAAGCCAGGGCTGGAATGGAAGCAGAGACCATGGAAGGACTGTTTATTTAAGGCTTCCTTTCCATGGCGTGTTAAACTCTCTTTCTCATACAACCCAGGGCCACCTGTCTAGGGGTGGCATCATCTACCGTGAGCTAAGCCTCAAATATCAATTATTAATCAGGAACATCTCTCACAGACTTGCCTACAGGCTGGTCTGATGGAGGCAGTTTCCCAGTTGAGGGTCCCTTTTCCCAGGTGACTCTAGCTCATATCAAGTTGACAAAAACTAAGCAGCTCAAGAAGCAAAGGCATAAATCATCGAAAGCTTCAATATCCTAATTCTAGAGATTGTAACTGATCCACGAGATGACAGGAAGACTTTAGGAGGTTTAAGTGGGGGTGAAATGTGTTATATTGGCTCCTAAGATGTTATGATATTTCAGGGTGAGGATTAGATGCAAAGAGTCAGAGAGTGATGAGGGAGCTCTTTTGGGAGACTACTGCAGCCAGCCAGGCAAGACACATGGAAAATACATAAATGCACTGTGAGAGTCAAGAGGACTCTTATTCATGAGATTTATAGAAAGGTATATTTGATGATATTTGATGGCTGAATTGAAAGAGAAAAAAAAAAGATGACAGTGATTTCCCAGGCACAGAACCTGACCCACTCTGACAATAAGTTCTTCTAAATTTACTAAATCACATTGTCACATTATCTCCCAAGACACCACAATTATCTTTCCTAAAATTCCTTGGAGTTAGAGTTTTCTTTGAATTAATGTTTTGTAATAATACTAAATAAATCCTCAAACCCTGAAGGATGGTCTGTCATTGGCAAAACCAAAGCATCTTGATGGTGTTTGTTGAAGATCTATGGCTGTAAGAGCTTTTCTACTTGTCGCCACGCTCAGGAATATCTTCAATGTAAAGTTTTTAATAAGCCAATCTGGTCCCCCTACAGTATGTTTGTTTCTCTTTGGTAGTGAGAAAAGTAGTTCCAAAAGTAGTTCCAAAGTTAATCTTCTCCCCAGTAAGACATCCACAAATAAACTGCATACTTGGCCAATATCAATTTTCCCTTCAATTGCAATTTTACTTACTCATCAGTTGGAATTTTACTTAATCTTCAGATGTCATCTATGAAGCCATGGTAGCATTGCCAGTGGCCCCTTTTCCCCATCTCTTTTCCAGTGAGAGTCAGTCCTAACCATTTGCTCATTTTGCTCACTGTCTATTAACTCAAAGATTTATTGAGTCCTGGCCAAGTGCTGACACTGGTCTAGCGTCTGCACCTATGCAGGGATCAGAACAAAGTAGAGAAACAGTCTCCTTGCCTGTGGTAAGAGAAAACAGAACTGAGTAACTGAACAAGTCAATGATCCAGATAACTTTAGAGACAGAAATGCTCCAAAGAAAATAGATGGGATGAGTATAATTACAGAGGAGAGGAAGAAAAGATTGAGATTGATCAATATGGAAGGCCTTTTATTTGAGTCAGGAAAAAGCAGAAATGGAACCAGTCAAATGGTGGGCTATGGTAGCACTTTCTGGACATATGTCCTAAGGAATTTTAGTCTTGGGCTTGTCCAGTGCAGATGAATGGGCCAGTGTGTCTGCAGCCTGTTTTATAGCCACTTGACATATTTTATTGTCTGCTTTTCCATATTTGCACTCTGGGGTTCCCCGGCTAATTGGATTATTTGCATACATATTGTTTCCTGCAAAAATTCTACATTCCTTGAGGGCAAGGGTGCATCATATGCTTCATCTGTTTTCCTCACACTTCTAGCACAATGCTGGGAACTCTCCTAGGTGCTCAATAAATTCTTGCTAAGTTCAATTGAATTTTCAGTGATAGGATTGTTTTTGATAATCTAAAGAGTGAACCAAAGCAATGGTCACTAAACAACTCAGTGACACCATTAAAAAAGATTTTTTTTAAAGTAAGTTTTTTTTTTCACAAAGAGTTGAAGCATGCACTTTCATTTTAATGACTGCCATTCCCAAAGTTCTTAAACAGCCATTTGTATTGAGGAAGTAATTTTCTGTGACAGCTGTCTGGTTTTCAGAGAGAAAATTTTGTGATACCACTTCCAGCTCAAAAACGAGAGCAAAACAAAACAAAACAAAAATACCACCAGGAAAAATATATTCAGTAGCCATGAGGAAAGGCTAAAGAAAGGGGTTCCATGGGCAGAGAAAGGGACAAGTTTCAGACTGACTACTGATTAAATAGGATACATTAGAAGATATTGAAGTATGAAGGGAAACCCGAGAGGGAGTAGTCTCAAGGAAAAACTGAAGGAGTTAATTGACTAAGGTGGCCAAGTCAGGACAGAATGAAAATGGAAAGAATAAAATGATGAGGATTATGGTTATATTGGAAGGAGGAAGGCCTAGGGAACCAGAGGATCATCCTGGATGATGTCAATGGGATGCCCGATTTCTGTCACAGCATCTTTCTTCTGTATCCCTCAGTGGGATCATAGATATACATTCTGCCTGTATGTGCTCATGGTATGACTTTTTTTTATTTTGTGTGTTATTTTGGTGTTATAAGGATCGTTGTGGTTATCATCTCTGCTGTCAGACTAACATCAAAAAGTATATTATTTCAAAGTGGACCACCTCCATAGCCATGATCTTATTTAGCATTGTTCCCACTACTTTCCCTCTCCTGTTATTTAGCAAGCCACTGTGCCTTTGTCATCCATTTCCTCTTAATCATTGATGAAATATTTGAAGATTTCCACTCTAATGTAGGTGCCACTTTAGATTATGAGAATACAGTGGTGAAATAGTGGTTTTTTTCATACAAGAGAAAAGTACTCAAAGTGATTAGAAAAGTGATTATAAAGAAATTAACCAACAAATAAATAAATGCTTTTTGCATAAAAAAGACAGTTCATTACCAGTTAAGAGAAAGTATGCTGAGCTATCATTTTCTTAATTTTTAAATTGGTAAGAATCCATTATAGGGCAGAATATGGGGAAATATGGCTGATGGAAAAGTAAGTTTTAAAGTAAGTTTTTTTCACAAAGACTTGAAGCATGTAAAGTGGTACAATCCTCATGAAGAAAAAAATTATGTTGAAAGCTATTGAATTAGTAGAGAAAATGAGAAAGTATTCAAATGTCTAGAATGAGAATATAGTAAAGTAGACTGTAGTAGGCAGCTGTTGTAGTCAGTGTTCTATTGCTGTGAAAACACACCATGTCTAAGGCAACTCTTAGAAAAGAACATGACAGCATGCATGGCACTGGAGCAGTGGCTGAGAGCTACATCCTGATCTGCAGGTAGAGAGAGACTGAGTCTGGGCTTGGTAGGAGCTTATGAAACATCAAAGCCCACCCCCAGTGACAAACTTCCTCAAACAAGGCCACACCCTCTAATCCTTCTAACCCTTTCAAATAGTTCCACTCCCTAGTGACTAAGCATTCAAATATATGAGAGCCAGTATGGGAGGACAGTATTATTCAGACCACCACAGTAGTGAAACACTATGTTGGCCTCAGTCAAACAATCCAAAATCTCTAACTGTTCAAAACAGAAAGAACACTAGATCTCTCCTCTCATGGAGGAAAGCCAAGAGTTCAGATGAGTGTTTAATATGAACTTCTTCCTGTGAAATAAACGTGGCCCTCAAATCATGTGGACTTTAATCTCTATTTTCATGGGGAAACTGGGAATATACATAGGAATGTGATAAGTGGAGATATTTTCTGGGAAATGGGAGGATACTGGGAGACTCCAACATTGTATGTTGTGACTGGCTTCCAGATCCTGTAAAGAATTAGTTCATCAAAGGTATTATAAGTCATTCTTTTCTTGGTACTTAGTTTACTGAAGGAAAGACATAAAAGGAAAATGGGCAATATAACATAATGTCTAATAGGGATGACTACCAGGAATAACTAATTTTGAGCAAGGGGAACGAAATATAGAAAGAGGTCCAATTTTAGGGAAGGATCAAGAAAGAAAACTGATATATGGAGACAACAGAGAAAGAGAAACCTGGGTAACATTAGAAGGACTGTGTAGCTCTCCTGAGGACCTGTGATCTGGACAGAGGAACTTGCAATGACAAGCATCAGGTGTTAGGAGAATGATTATTACAGTGCTATTGCACTAATCTATGAATAACTTGAGACTTTTGCAGAGATGGCCTAGGGCAGCACTCTATGTCCCTCTGCCTTTATCACAGGCATTTGTTTTTGTCTTTTGTTGTTCATGGAGCTATATGATGATGAGAAACTGATGCTTGGTCACTTCTGGTCCCTTCTTTTCTGGCTTTACTTGCCTTCCAATACATCAAGGTACCATGACCAACAAGAGAAATAATTTATCATCCAGACACTCCTTTTCCCCACCATATTAATCCTTGACCAAATATCACCACTTATTTCTTTGTTTTCCCTTTGACTGCTGTGTGCCTAATGTTGGGTCCCACCACAAGTTCACAATCTTCAGCTTTTCTCTGGCTTCCCTAGACAGTCATGACTGTGTTCACCTTTGGCTAGTTCTCTGTTAGATGAGAGGAATACTCCAGACACCTCCACTATCAACTACACCATTATTATCACCCTGTATTAGCAATCACCTCAGCTCCTGCTTCAACAATAACCACAGCCACTGAATTACTCTTGGCAGAATCACGTCTCTTGTCTCTGGAAACTCTTATCTCTGCCTAACTCACTTTACCATGGAAGCCATTCCCTCTTTCAATCGACTGCAATCTCAGGAATTATCCCTTGTCCCTGAATATCCCACATCCATCTGGTGCCTTAATGCTCGAATGTGGTCTTCAAAAATATTTTAAGCTATATTTTAACTCAGCATTCAAAGTAATATGGTTCACTATAGCACTTCTATACATATATGAAATATGTGTGAGAGCTGTGCATGTGTGTTTGTGTGTGTGGTGTGCTCGTGTATATGCCATCAAACTTTATTTAGATTTGTCCTCCTCCCCCACTGCTGCCTTCTCCCATGCCCCTTGTCTTCCTTTACCTGGTTTCATTTCCTCTCTAGATAGCTCCCTCTTTCTTTTTCAGACCACAAATATTCCATTACTCTCTTTGTTTTTCTTTCCCTTGACATATCTTTTTCTCCTATTATGATTCACTATATTTTTGTATCTTGTTAATGCTTATACACATATACACTATACACCCACACCATACACACACACACACACTCACACACACATACACACAAATCCTAGACAAATATACATATACATACATAAACACACAACACACACATACACACCCATGTATGAGCACACACATTTACACACACATACACACATCACACACACATATACCCACGCATACATACACACACAAGCTCATGCAAACACATGCCACACACAAAACATATATTACACACATACACATATTTCACACACATATACCGCACAATACATACAAACATGCATGTGTATGCATATACTATACACCTCACACAGACACACACACCTCACGCATACACAATACACACATATACACATGTACCACACACATAACATACACATACATACATATACACACCAAGCATATATACATACACACACCATATCCACACAGACACACACATGCATGCCCACGTGCACACACAACATACAGACACATACACATACTGTCTTAGTCACAGTTCTATTGCTGTGTTGCTGTAAAGAGACACTTCGGGCAAGGCAACTCTTACAGAGGAAAGCATGTATTTGGGGGCTGGCTTACAGCCAGAGGCCAAGTCAGAGGCTTGGTCTGTCACTGTGGTGGGTAGGATGGCGGTACGCATGACGCTGGAGTAGTAGCTCAGAGCTACATCCAGATACTCCTTGGCAGAGAGAGAGAGAGGGGGTAAGAGGAGGGGGTGGGAGAGGGAAAGGGAGAGGAGGAAGGAGAGAGAGAGGGAGACACTGAGCTAGCCACGGGGCTTCTGAAACCTCAGCACCCTTACAGGACCATACCTCCTAATCCTTCTGATTCTTTGAAACAGTGTCACTCCCTAGTGACTGAGCATTCAAATGTAATAATCTGTGGGGGTCATTCTTAGTTAAATCAGCATACACACACCACCTACACACTACACATGCATGCATATATACACAGACACACATGTACCACACACACATGCATGTACAGCCACACACACACCACACATATGTGTGCTCACACACACATAAACGTGCATACACACATGTATGAGCACACACAAAAGAACACATAACTCACACACATATACACAGACATACACACCTCACATCCTCATAGCCCCCTTACACATATATAAAAATTTAATCTAGGCTTTTCTTATGAAAAAAAAAAAAAGAATGTAGTTTATGTTTTCTCAAATCTGGCTTATTTTGTGTAACATAATGATTTTCAACTGTTTATTTTTCCAAAAATGTCAGAATTTCCCCTTTAGTTACAGCTGAATAAAATTCTATTGTGGTTATATGTCACAAAGTTTTAATTCATACATCTACTGAGTCAACACACACCTAAATATCTCTTAATTCTAGTCCCATTTATTCAACCACATTGCTTCTGTTGATGACCTTTCCTTCATCCATCCTCATCTAAGTTAATACAATGTGATCAATGTGAAACTGAGTTGTCTTCTGATCATATTCCCTGCAATGCCCACCAACAAACACATGCTTGTAGTCCTGCATTTAAAAAAATAAATAAAACAACTCTAATTTCTCATGCTCCTCTTCATTTTAAATATCTTCAATGTGTGTGTTTTCAGATTTCAATCAAAATTTCTTGACTAAGGAATGCAAGGTTACTCCTGAGGTGTTTCTGTTTGTGTCTCAGGGAACATGTTTCTTAATCCCGTTCCACCTCTTTATCTGCATTTGGGGCCATAATAGAAGTAACTTCATGGAGCTGTGAATTCCTGGCGGTCACTCCTGCAACTTCCACTGAAAGGAAAATGGAGGTGGCAAGAATTCTGAAAAACTGGTAACTACAATTATTATCTGTTTCCAGCCTACCTTCACCTCCTCTTCTCAATGTAGCAGTTTTGATAAGTTTTTAAATCCTCTCACAGTCTTTCTCTTTCACTCTGAGCTAATGAACTATGAACTTATGCTTTCTGGGTGGAAAGCAAACCAATAGTTTTAGGAATTGCCTTTGGGCCAGAGTGGCTGTCAGACAGTGGATGTCAGGCTGTCCTCATTTCTGTCTGGAGTGGCCCTTCCTCTAGTGTGTGTATAGATGTTGCATTTTGCTTTCAGACATACAGAATATGTATCTATGTCAACTTGATTATGTTGCACAAGGTTGCTATTGCCAGTCTTTCTGTAGCTGCTCTATCGCTATCTTTATTAAAAACAAGCTATGAATGATGAAGAAAGCCCCAAAAAGGGGTTGGGAAAAACTTCCTGTTGTCATTTATCAAGAAGCTGAGGTCATCTCTATAGTAAACTATAAAGAATTGCATGTAGCCAGCATCCATGTGAACTCAGAATAGGACCCTTCTCTAGCCATATCTCACATGAGACCATAACTATCGTGATGTTCTAAGACTCCAGAGAGGATCTGACAAATATGCCCTAAACCATGACTTTTGGGAGCTGGTAGGTAGCAAATATGTTTTTAAAACTGTTCAAGATTTTAACAATACCACTATGCATTAATAGATGCCTAGTACGTTGTGTTATTGTATTCTTATCTCTCATGGGTCTTGTCTATAATATTGAAGTTCCTGCTTACTTTGTGTCTGTTCTCTGGCTTTGAAAACAGGCAGGAATGACTAGAGTTTTCTATATGTTCGGAAAACTTCCCCTAACATAACACAAACACCACAGAGCTTTGTTGGTGTTTGGTACAGGTTTATTGAATGAGTTTTTCTCCTATAATATTTTTGAATAGTTTATACCAATGTGATCAAAGTTTTGATTAGGTTCCAAAAGCAGAGAAGTTGTTTTTCAAACATATGAAAATGAAATGGATCAGAGCAGGATAAAAGTTACAACTGCATGGCGAAGTACACCTAAAGCTAGATTTTCAATGGAGTCATTTTGATTAATGAGGTCCTTCATTCGTTCAGTCACTAGGGAAAAATTTAGAGACATCTATTTCTTATTATGGTCTACTTTCAAAAGCATGGCCTCCTCATTATGAATAATCAAACACCACTCAGAAAGAAGGGCAAACTTGAAATGACAAACTTTGAGCTTTTAAAGCCTTATTATTCAAGTGAAGAGAAAAGCCTTATAATAAAACCAATGTTATGCTTTTACTTGGATAATTTAATACTTTAAAATGTGAGAGTGTTCTTGTCCCAACTTCTGGGCAACTAATGCATTTAGGAAGTCTCATAGCTGAGAACATTCTAGTCATCATTTTAATTTTTTTCTGAGAGTTTGATAAAGTCAAGTATTATGTTACTTTATTTTTGTGGTTATATTTCCCACAAGATTACAACACAAATTTCAGAAAGAAGTCACATGTAGTTTATCACAATATTTATTTTTCCATTGGGTAATCAATAAATATTTATTGATGTGAAATAAGTAGCATGTGCCCTGAGTAAGATGAATAGATAATGATTCAACATTGAGGCCTTCAAAATTAAACAATGGAGGTTTGGTCATCTTTCCAAATATTGCAAGCTGTGTAATTTCAAAGCTGCCTATGTTGTTTCCTGGGCACAAGGGTTCCCATAGAACTAAAAGGACCTGAGGTCAGACCAAGATCACTGCTATTGTTTCATGTCATGCTGGATCTCTTGGGCAATGTGAAGATAGGAATAAGAAATATAAATGTTAAGATTGGAAGAAAAGAGAAAGCTAAATAAAAAGGATACTAGTTTAGTGCAATGGATAAATAAAAAAATTAATAGTAGGTTTTTAAAAAGGTAATTCACAACCAAAAAATTTAATAAAAATTGAAATATCATAGGGTATCAATTTGCTCCTGCACGAGGTCAATCCTCTGATTGAGCACCATCAAGCCTCCTTTTAGTTGAGCATTAATTCCTTTTTGTACATCTAAGGCATGAGCTACATTGGCTAAAAGGTTATTCAGGGTCTGAGCAGTCTGCACAGTATGACTCATGGCTAATGCCACGGTGGTAGCTCCAACAGCCACCAGTGAGATGGCAGTAACAATGGCGGCTGTAGTTCCAAGATCCCTTTTCTGTCTGAAGAGAGTCATAGCGTGAGGGGCATCAACAGGCACAGGCACCCAGCAAGGCATGTGAGTAACCAGGGTATACCTAAATTCACTAGCATTCCTGCATTGGGCAAAAAAGCAAGTATCATCACCACAATTACTTGGCTCTATCTGGCTAATAATGAATAAAAATGGGGGATATAAACAAACAGTTGTGGGCTTATAGGAAATATTATGAGAAGCCTTAACCCCCTCGTTGGAACATCTTGCATCAGTTCTAGAACTAGCAGTGGTGGTGTCCGAGGTCTGAGTAGGTTCAGGAGACCATTGCCCCCAGGGGCGAGATGTGCTCCATGTAAATTGACTGACTAACTCCATGTTTTCCTCCACTTTTGAAAGTCATTTAAGGTTCTTAAATTAGTTTTTTCCCTTTTTTTAAAAAATTTTTTCCTCAATTACACTTTATTCATTCTGCATCCCCCTATAAGCCCCTCCCTCCTCCCCTCCCAATCCCACCCTCCCTCCTCCCTCTACATGTATGACACTCCCCAAGTTCCCTGATAGGGGAGGTTTCCCTCTCCTTTCTGATCTTAGTCCATCAGTTCACATCAAAAGTGGCTGCATTGTCCTCTACTATGGCCTGGTAAGGCTGCTCCCCCCCAGGGGGAGGTGATCAAAGAGCAGGCCAATCAGATTATGTCAGAGGCAGTCCCTCTTCACATTACTATGTAACCCAATTGGACTCTGAACTGCCCTGGGCCACATCTGTGCAGGGGTTCTGGGTTATCTCCAAGAATAGACCTTGGTTGGAGTATGAGTCTCTGGGAAGTTCCCTATGTTCAAATTTTCTTGTTCTGTTGCTCTCCTTGTGGAGACCCTGTCCTCTCCAGCTCTTACTATTTCCCAGTTCTTACCTAAAATTCCATTCACTCTGCCCAACAGTTGCCCATCAGGCTCAGCATCTGCTTTGATAGTCTGTAGGGCAGAGGGTTTCAGAGGCCCTCTGTGGTAGGTTCCTAGGTTGTTTCCTGTTTTCTTCTTCTTCTGATGTCCATCCTCTTTGCCTTTCCGGATGGGGATTGGACATTTTAGTTAGGGTCTTCTCTCTTGTTTAGTTTCTTTAGGTGCACAGGTTATAGTGGGTTTGTCCTATGTTGTATGTCTATATGAGTGAGTATATACCATGTGTGTCTTTTTGCTTCTGAGACAACTCACTCAGGATGATCCTTTCCAGATCCCACCATTTACCTGCAAATTTCATGATTTCCTTATTTTTCATTGCTGAGTAATATTCCATTGTGTAGATGTACCACAATTTCTGCATCCATTCTTCAGTTGAGGGCATTTGGGTTGTTTCCAGCTTCTGGCTATTACAAATAAAGCTGCTACAAACATGGTTGAGCAAATGTCCTTTTTTTGTACTTGAGCCTCTTTTGGATATATGCCTAGGAGCAACTTTTCAAAAAGTTGGACTGGACTTTGTGCCACTAGCATACAAGTATGCTGGACTTTGTGCCACTAGCATACAACATGAGAATTTTTCCTGTGCTGCAAATCTGTCTAAACAATTGTCTAGCTATATTTTAGGTAATTGGACTGGAGAATTCGATACTACGATGGAGCAGCTGAGAGTGGCCATTATCACAGTAAATTCTACCACATGCAGGACTAGCCACAGGATTATCACTATGGATTGCTGAAGCCATGAATCATCTGAAGGAATGGGTGGGCATGGGAGCGTTAGCAGGCCTTCTGGTGTTGGTCTCCTTGGTTTGCCTGTGGTGTATATGCAAGATTAGAGTCTCACAACAGCGTAATGCAGCCATGATCATTCAGGCCTTTACAGCCATTGAAGCAGGACAGTCTCCCCAAGCGTGGTTGGCTACCATAAAAAGCTAAAATGTTATGCTCAGGATGCGAGGCTAAGCACTGCACTCAGGGTCAGCCGCTTTGGACCCAGAGAAGAGCATGTCTGGTTGCATGCGGGTTGATGCCCCAAGTCCCGCCTCTGAGAAAAAGGTATAGGACGGGTCTGATGCTCTTTGGGTGGATGACACCTAAATGAACATCGGTACAAAGTCCCAATTCATTTCTAATATCAGAGATCAGACCTCTACTCTTGCCTGATGCGTCTAAAACAAAAAGGCGGAACTGTAGAGAGCTGTGAAATGCCGCGCCTTAAAGATGGAGCTGGTTTCCGCCTTCCATCTTCCCGATGGTGAGTGCTCTCTGTCACAAACAACTCCACATTTGGCTAAGGCTGAGGATCTGGCTTGCTTCCATGTATGTGGACCTATCTGCATTGCCCACGTGGCACGCTGGGGTTGGCTACCCAGAGGCTATTTAAGCTGTGGGCTGGCTTTCCTCAGGGTCCGATGATTGTTCAAGGTTCCTGAATAAACTGCATTGAAAAAAAATTGAAATATCAGTAATAATAAGTATAAAGAATACTAAATAGGAATATTCAAGACTGGAACTTGAGTGAAATAGAGAGAACATGCCCTCAATAAAGGAAGGAATGTTTTATGAATGTATAATCTCAAGAAAATCTTATTTTTTTGAGAAGTTCAGTGAAAAGTCTAAGATGTGTATAGAAAAATAATTGTCTTACAATAATCGAGACAACATTTTAACACATAGTTAAGAGTTAAGGGCTTTTGTTGTTGACATTGAGCCATAGCAAACGCACAGTGAAGATAACAATGATATTATACTTAGCATATGAAGCTAAGGGCATCACAGCCATGGTCCAGACAGGGTCTTTTATTCCCTGTGTGTATGTATGTATGTATGTATGTACATGTGTATGTGTGTAAACTGTGACAAAACAATTAACAAATCTCAATAGAGAGCCTGGGCAATAGCTCAGTCTTGTTTCACATGCTTAAGAACTGGAATTGGATTCTCACAGCCCACATAAAAAAGATGGACATGATGGTACAAACATTCTGAAGCTACAAAAGGAGAGATAGGCTGATCTCTGGATTGCACTTGTCAACCAGCCCAGCCCACCTGGTGAACGCCAGGCCAATAAGGACCCTGTCTCAAAACAGCAAGTGAATGGATCCTGAGAAATAACACCTGAGGTTCATTTTTACCCTCCACATGCATGTATACATATTTATATATGAACCTTCCCATACATATATAGCTAAAAATTATACAACACACACATACACACACGCACGCACACACACACACAACACACACACACGCACGCACACACACACACACGCACACACACACACACACACAACACACACACACACACGCACGCACACACACACACACATTAAAAATCTGAGTGGAAGGACAAAGAGTTCCCCAAGCACCAAATGTTCTTGAAGGAAGAAAACGATGTATGATAAAAGAATACATAATACATACATTCATAATACATACATACATAATACATACATAATAGTAAACATTAAGAAGAAGCTACAGCAATGGCGACAATATGTCATTGTTGGAGCAGCTTAGGACTACCTAAGATGACTCGAGGCTACATGAAAAACTGATGACAAAGCTGGCATTACAGAGCAGGGAAGAACAGAGAGATTCTGAGATATATGGTACTAGGAGAGTCATCCATATGGATAAAAATGACTTTTTTATATTGTACCACACACAAAAATCAATTCCACTTGGATTATTAGCTTAAATGTAAAAGGCAAAACTATAAAACTTTTTAGACAGAATAAGAAAATAAATGAACAATGTTGGAATGAAGACAAATTTTTAAACAAACTTAGAAAACAAAAAGTATGAGAGAAATCACTGGTGCATTTAATTGCTTTGGGTTTAGAGGCCCTGTATTTATCAACAAAGGCATAACACAAATTAAGAGACAGTTATGCAATGGAAGATAATATCAACAGTCAGAATGGTCGTGGGGCTAGATGCCTGTCCAGCTGTCAGTCTGTCTGGAAAGAGAAAGAGAGAGGATAGAAAAATAAATAATCTGACAGAGCAATATATAAGTGGTAAGCTAGTAAGAATCAGAAATAAATATATAAAGAGCTGTTAAACCGCAATAATAATCATGAAAATGCAAGTTAAAAGCATAAGGTTCATGAACAGTAGAATGGACCCATTGTAGCTTTTTTATACAGCTAAATAGTATAGAGATGACAGACCATAGCTACATAGGACAAAGCTAATTTGCACAATGAGATTAGACAGGGCCACAGAGTCTTCTATATCTTCCCCCCACCCTTGTCTTTACTTTTTGTTTTCTGAGAGTCAAACTAGATTTCATTTCACTCACAAGAAATTACAGAGTATATATATGGAGAGTTCTTAAGCAATCCTCAACCAGTTTTCTCCATGGTCAGTATCTCACATTTTCGGATACATTATCAAAAATTAAGAAAGCAACAGTGCTACCTTATTGTAATAATTATAAAGGCCAGACCTCATTCCTACTAGCGTCCTCTTTTTTCTCATTCATTTATTTATTTAATCACTTTTACAGCCTGATCAAAACTGCTTCCCTTTTCTCCTCCCAGTCCTGCCCTGACGCCCCCCTCCCCTTCCTCTCAGAGTAGGGAAGACTCTCTATGAGTACTAACTCACCCTAGTACATTAGGTTGAAGCCAGGGCTAAGCTTGTTCTCTCCCACTGAAGCCAGACCAGGCAGCCCAGCTAAGGGAAAAAGATCTAAAGGTAGGCAACAGAGTCAGAGACAGGCCCTACTCCCATTATTAGGACTCACACATGAAGAGCAAGCTGCACGTCTGCTACATATGTGTAGAGGGTCTAGGTCCACCCCATGCATGCTCTTTGATTGATGGTTCAGCATCTGAGGCCCCACGTGTCCGGGTTAGTTGACTCTGTAGGTCTTCTTGCAGTGTCTTTGATTCCCTCCGCTTCCCTCAATTCCTCCCCCCACTCTTCCACAAAAATCCCAGAGTTCAGTCTGTTGTTTAGCTGTGGGTCTCTGCATCTGTTCCCACCAGCTGTTGGATGAAGCCTCTCAGAAGAGTTATGCTAGGCTTGTATCTGAAATAGAGTCAGGAGTTGGCTCTCTCCCATGGGGTGAGTCTCAATTTAGGCCAATCATTGGATTGTCATTCCCTCAATTTCTGCTCCATCTTTATCCCTATACTTCTTGTAGGCAAGACAAATTTTCAGTCAAGGGTTTTATGGGTATTCCCCTTGGCTACAAGAGGTGGTGAATTCAGGCTCCATATCCCCTGCTGCTGACAGTCTCAGCTAGAGTCGTTCTCATAGACTCCTGGGAGTCTCCCCACTCCCTTCACTTTCCCCTCTGTCCACCTCTCTCCCTAGTTCCCTTCCTCCTTCTTCTTAAGATTGTGTATTTTATTTCCCCTTAAGTGAGATTCAATCATCCTCTCTTGGGCATTAGCACAGGAGACAACTTCCTGAACAGAACACTAATAGTGCAGGCACTAAGATCAACAATTAATAAGTGAGAACCCATGAAATTGAAAATCTGCAAAGCAAAGGACATTGTCAATAAGACAAAACAGCAGCCCACAGAATGGAAAAAGAGCTTCACTAACCCTATATCCATGAGAGGGTTAATATCCAAAATGCATAAACCACTCAAGAAACTAAACACCAACAAACCAAATTAAAAATGAGGTACACAGCTAAAAAGAGAATTCTTAACATAGGAACCTCTATGGCCAAAAGGCACTTAAAGAAATGTTCAACATCCATAGTCATCAGAGAAATGTAAATTCAAAATGCCCCTGAGATTCCTCCTTACACCACTCAGAATGGCTAAGATAAAAAACTCAAGCAACAGCTCATGCTGGTGAGAATGTGGAGAAAGAGGAACATTGCTCCATTACTGGAAGAAGTGCAAACTTGTACAACCACTTTGGAAATCAATCTGGTGGTATTTCAGAAAAATGTGAACAGTTCCCCCTCAAGACCAAGCTATACCACTTCTGGTCATACCCAAAAGATGCTCCACCATACCACAAGGACACTTGCTCAGCTATGTTCATAGACACTTTATTCATAATTCCAGAAACTGGAAACAACTTAGATGTCCCTCAACTAAAGATGGATAAAGAAAATGTGGTACATTTACACAGTGGAATGCTACTCGGCTATTAAAAACAAAGACATCATGCAATTTTCAGACAAATGGATGGAACTAGAAAAGATCATCCTAAGTGAGGTAATCCGGACTCAGAAAGACATATATGGTATGTACTCACTAATAAGCAGATATTAGCCATATAGTACAGGATAACCATACTACAATCCATAAGCCCAAAGAAGCTAAGTAATATTCTATTTCTTAAACAGTATAGGATATAGTTGGAATTTCACCATGCTAGGAATACTTAGAACTTTTACAAACCATAGACTTTTATAGCCAACAAATATTGGCTCCAAGCTGAGGGCTTATGAGTATTTTTAGGGCTTTCTTAGACCTTCTTAGACCTTGTTCTATAGACCTGTAGACAACAGGGAGGCTTATCTTGTGATGGCACATGTAAGCCTCAGGATTCCTTGGGCTTAGAAAGAAATAGCTTTCACCTCAAGTAGACCTGGATACTAGAGATACCAAAAGTATGATTATATATATTGATTACATATATATAGTTTAAAGAAACTGTGATGTATTGATTTCCCAAGAGACATCAGGGAAACTGTAGCATGCGATGGCATTTCTGTGAATGGTGGAAGGGGCTCTTTCACTTTGGGTTGGATGATCACCGTCAACATTCACGTAGAAATTTAATCCCCAATCAACAGCACTATGAGGTGATCAGGCCATAGATGGAAATGGAAGAGAAGATCAATACCTGAGAAGTAGCCTGAGGGAACTGGCTCCTTTGACCTCTTTTGCTTATTTGTACTAAGTGAGGATACTGCATTGTACCCTCTGAAGGATGCAGCCCTCAAGGGACACCTGTACCTGGATCTTTATCTTCTCAGCTTCTGTAACACTGAAGACTAAGTCACTGCTAATAATGAGCATCAGAGACCTCCATAATTACACAGTGTAAGTCTGCTCTTTCAGAAAATATGACAATTTTCAAGACATGATCTCACTATGTAGCCTTGAATCCTCAATTTTTAAATCCCAACTTTCCAGGGATAACCAGTGTTATTCCAGCTTACAACCATGCCTGGGTAAGTTCTGCTCTTTCAACCTGCTTCTCAGGGTTGTTACAAAAATCAAATGAGATAACAAACATAAAATGGACCAGCACATCATAAATACTAAGCATTAGCCTATCTAGTTATTATTACCTTATTATAGAGTGGAAATAGAAAGTGATTTATTGGATTCTGTGCATTTCTATTATGGGAGTCTCTACATATACAGATCTACTGAAATGTAATCATTGAATTTAGGAAAATTAATTTTTGCCAGATTTATGTTCCATGGAAAATTGTGGGTATTGAAAGTTTAATATTGCAGCGTTCAGACAATTTGCTTAGTTCAGAATGGCCATTGGGGGCCATCAATCTCCCCCAGGAAGAAATTGTGGAAGCAACTGCTCCTCCCAATTTTCTTACTTCAAACTGGTTGTTGAACTTGATTCGTTAACAGAGCCATCATGCCATGTTAATCTTTCTGTGTAGATTATGTCTTCAATTATTTATTCATTTACAAATTTTAGAAGGGATAGACAAAGGAGTTAGTTGGAAAGATACAAATAATATTTTCACATTTTTCATCTCTTGTTTTACAATATTTGTTTTAGCTATATCACAGTTAAGCTAATGAAAACAAGACGAACTGGAAGCAAAGCTGAGCCCCCAGTTAGTAGCCCTATCCTGAGGGTGATTGCATGTTTGAGTAACCATGGATCTAAGAAATGCGGAATATTAGCAACTTAAAAAATAAATTAGAAATAGTAATTTAGCACACTAAAATTTGCATCTGTTTGTCCTCTATGGATCATTTGAAAGGGCAATGAGATTTGGAAGATTTTTGTGGTAATTTCAAAAGAGAATATCAGAAGTCCCTTTAAAATGTGTTAAAGACAGAGTTGTGTTGTATGTTGTGTTATGGCACAATTCCTTGGCAGCTCAGTGTTCCACGGTGAGAGCAGAGCCTGGCATGATGCTATCAGGACCCACATCATGCCAGAACATGCACTTGTTCATGCTACTATTCTGCCTTCTTTTCTTTCTTGCTTTGATGTCAAACTATCCTTCATCATGTTCATCTTGACTCTTGGTATCGTTGTATACAGAATGAAGACAAAACCGAACCATATGTCTATGGATGACCTGATTCCAGATGAATTAGAAAAAAAATGCTATTTCTATATGTTTTATGTATTTCCTAGGACCAAAATGTGATTTTTCCAGCTGTTACTGTCTTGCAGAAGAGCATATTCCCTACTGAGCAAATGTCCTTCCATTCTGTTCCCATTGAGATGATTAGCTGACTCTGATCAACTCCGGGTCTGGAGTCTGGCAGAGAATTATTCAGATGATTGCCCTGATTTCAGGCTGTGCCCTGTCTAGGAATGCTCGATTCTCAGCTATTGTTCTGCAAATCACTCTAACCCTTGACTTATTCATCAGCTCAGTGGTCCTCAGCTCACTGTACTCTATCATTGCATAACTGACGCATATTCAATGTCAATGTTGTAATCTGTTTGTAATTGGGAGCGCTACAGAACCCCACCTTTTCCTTATCCCTTTCTCTATGAACCTTATAGAATAATAAACATAGCAGCTTTTTTTTCTAGCCCACAAAGAGAAATCAATTTAGATCAAATTCCCTGGTGTAACACGTATTAGCTTGTCACTGAAGACAACATTGTATTAAAGTTAAAGATTACCACTTTACCAAGCTTCTCAGACCTGCAGTAAATAAAAATGCATGCCTATTCAAGCCTTAGAAACAAGGAATCATTTTTGTGAAGCCTAATCTACTCAAACAATGAAGAGTCATGAAATGAATCTACCATATGGCTCAGCGTGACATGCTGGAAGAATAATGAGTTCTATTTTGATGAGCTTAAATCAAAGTTCATTGACATTATAGCCCATGTGTTTATGGCTGGCTTATGAACAAGAGCTTTTGAATATTGGTGTGGAAGGAAAATATAGCAGAGGGATGTGGTGATTTTTTGTTGTTGTTATCGTGGGTGGTAACAGCAGCATCAGTGGTGTTGGTGATAGTGGTAGTGTTGTTGTTGTCGTTGTTGGTGGTGTGTAAGTGTCCGTCTGTCTGTCTGTCTCTGTGTTTACAAACAGGGTCTTACTGTGTAACCCTGGCCACCTGGAACTCACTCAGCAAACTGGGCTGGCCTCCAACTCAGTGATCTCCTTACCTCTCTGCCTTTTGAATCTTGGGATTAAAGGCCATCCCTTCAGCTTGACCTCTTCTCTGTGGAGAAAGGCTCATACAATGTCATGGCCTGAACTCCCTGAGTGGGTTGGACTGTTCTCTCTAACTTAGAGATTGTCTGTCTTTTCCTCCTGGCTCCACCTTGTCTTGAGTCTCTTAAGCTATACTGGCTGGCCACTGAGCCTGGCTTTAATGTACATGCTGGAGGTATGAACTCGGGTTCTTACGCTTGAGAAGCAAGCTCTAAGCATTTCCCCAGTCTTAAAAGGTTATTTTAATAATGAATCCCAAAATATGGATTATAGGACATTCAGGCCATTAAAACTAGAAAAAAAATAAACCTTAATATTTTCAGCTCAGATTGGGTTGTGGTGCTGCTGTTGCTGGTGGTGGTGGTAGTGGTGGCAGTGGGGTGTGTGTTTACAAACAAGGTCTTACTATTAACCCTGTCCACCTAGAACGTGCTCTTTGGCTGGCTATCTTTTCAACGATGCCTTTTGAGAAAATAGATGTCACAGCCACTGCTTCCCATCAGCCTTTGCCTCACGTTTACTCTGCCAGAACGGACCTGTGTGTGCAACAGGAAGAGTAGGGATGTGTGCACTGAGCACCAAGTACTAACTTTTAACACGCTGTATTTTCTTTTCTTAAGAGTTAAAATACTCTGGCAACTGGTGTTTAAATTGTTTAACCATGGTTTGAAGCCACCTCAGAGCAGGAGCCGTCAGTTTAGGGTCAAAGGTTCCCAACACAAAGTTAAATTTACAGTCTTATAAAAGAGACTGTGTGCTGAATACCCAAACATGGGAAATGTAATTAACTTTTCTCTTTAGGAAAAAACAAAGCAATAAACAACAACAAAAAAATCCAAAACTAATTAGAAAACTGAAAAATCTCATGACCACAGGCTTCATGAAACTAATTGTCAAAAGAAAGAGAACATAATATGAATGTTAGCTGTATCCATTTAGACAAAGCATCTTAAAATGACAGTCACAATTATAAAACTTCAACTGATGTAAGATTTCTGAATTAGATTAACTAAAATTAACTAAGAGAAAAGCTTTTATTAAATATTTCATAAGCCAATTTTCAAAAGCCTGGTCTTAGTTGAGAATGGTTCTTTCTTCAGGTACATAATTTGATTTCTGTATTATTGAAACTTTCAAGAGAATTTCAAAATGTTTGTAAGAGTCAATGTCTGGAATTTTCTATATGTTTTGCACTATGTCTTTATACGTGAAATGTATTCTTTCGGAATTAGAGCACAGCTCAGTGGAGGAATGAAGGTCAGTGTGTGAGTTACACTTGGGAGGTAAAGGAGATGAGGGAAATGGGTGGAAATGACATTGCACAGGAGAAGTGCTTGCCAATGAGCAGTGAGGAAAAGAGAGGGACTGGTCAAGGTTCCAGATGTTGTCCTCATCTGTGAACATGAAGGATAAGGTTGTCCCTTTTAAGAGGTAGAGTTTTGTGGTATCTGAGATGGGCTAATGTCGATGCTGAGACACAGAGAGTGATAACTCCACAAGTGTTGTTTGGTAAATTTGGAAACTCGTGTGAACTGCAGAGAACAAAGACATTGGTGTGCATTATCAGGGCAGTGACGTTTAAGCCCTCTATTCTGCTCGTTTGTTACTTGACAAATACTTGATTTGTCTTCATTAAAGTTTCCTTTTCTATAACATTATGACAATATCATGAAACTGAATAACCTAAAGTGAAAGTTCTACAGAAGTTTGTATGAAAGTGTTGTGTAGAATACTAAGGGGAAAATAAGCCTTATTAAAATACTGAGAATGCATTTGATCTTGAACATTTCAAATATGCTTTAAGTAGGAACATTATAATGTGTCAACATATGAAGAGAAATTTTCTATCAAAAACCAACAAGATTTTCTACTTTCTAACAGGAGATGGCTTCTTGATGTCTTACACTGTCAAATAAAGCACTCACTGAAACAAAAATGATAGTAATTACATCATGTTTGAATATGGTGAAAATGTTTTGATAGATCCTCTATGAGACTATCATAGTATAATTTAATAATAACTATGAATAAGGTGTTCTGAGTTAGGCCATGTAAAAGTGCATTTCTTTTCATTCATTTTATTAAAATTCTAAACAACTTCTGCCTTTTGACATTTTTCTACCACAGGGTAGAAATTAAATTTTAAGTGGAAAACATGCTTTAAAATCACAAATTGCGATTACCTGCATGAAACATGGTATGTATGTGTGTGTGTGTGTGTGTGTGTGTCAGCTACACACATCAGAGTAGATAATTTCAGATGGGAGACTTCTTAAAGAGAACATAGTTCTATGATGGACTAAATCTTTATGAGTATAGCCACACTAACTAATTACACTGTGTGCTGAAATAAATTGCTGAAATCCATTATGTGAAATAAAAGTTGGAAGTAAAACATAATTTCCACATGCTTGTGGAGAGTTAATTATTAAATATATTGTCCAATGCACAAAATAAAACCTTACAGATAATGATGTTTATGTAGGGTGTATGAAGACAGGAAAAAGTGTTTTGCTGTTTCACACAATGATACAATTATCTGATTTCATTTCTTTCAGAGGCATACTTTTCTGAAAACCATTAATCGGGGTATGTTCCTATTGTGTAAAACTGAAAAAGGACAAGAGACTATTACCAGGAATCCCTGTTCTTTACTGTTTTACTGTTAAAAATTCAGAGTACTTTAAAGGTATTTTAAAAGAAATGTCCCCATGTTTTTAGGAAATAAAATTGTGCTCACAAGTTTCTGTCTTATTCCCTCTTACTTCATAGTCGTATTGAGCAACTTTCCCCCCAGGATGTCACATTCTTTTCAGTATAATTTTCGTAGTTAATTTCCTCAGAGGGCCTATGAAACTCTCTGTTCTCTAGAACACACTTTTCATACAGGGAGATAGTCTTTTTTAAGTATTTTTACCATGTAACATTCTGCACTTTGTGACTCAAAAAGTAAAATTATTGCTTTTCCCCATTTTATTTGAGGGTGTTTACTTCTTGCTTTGTAGGTAGAACTCTGCAGGTTAGAATTCTGGTTCTTTTATAAGTTATTTTTTAGTTTAGTTTTTGTTTTTTGAGACAGGATTTTTCTGTGTAGCCTTGGCTGTTCTGGACTCACTTTGTAGACAGAACCCACAGTGATCTGCCTACTTCTGCCTCCCTGAGTACTGGAATTACAGGCATTTGCCACCATGCCCGGCTCATTTTATACTTTCTTATCAGTTATTTTTAGTGGATAGGGAAACTATTGAGCAATCTTTTATCATCAGGCTTCTTAGCAAATTGGCTTACTAATTGACTCCCTTGTTTTTGTTTGTTAGTTTGTTTTGTTTTCTGGAGAAAAAGTGGGTTATAAGCAAATAATGAATTATTTCACTCTCAGATATTTTTACTTTGTATACTTTTCTTGTCTCATTGAATCATTGACAGCTCTCAGAACAATGTTAACTCCTAGCTGTGAGAACAAGTCTTCTTGTATTGGGTGAATGAGAACCCTAATCTGCTGATATTTTATTGGCAGAGTTTTGCCTCAGAAACAGAAAATAACTGTTTCTGAACAGTTATTCTTTATGTTATTACATTCTGTTCTATGTTGAATTTATAAGAAGTCACATATTTAAATAAAGAAGAGCCATTAGATTTTATGACAAGACAGTTTTTTTCTAGATGCTCACACTACCTTTGATCTAAAATAAGAATTAAAAAAAAAAATCAGGATGCGAGGCTAAGCACTGCACTCAGGGTCAGCCGCTTTGGACCCAGAGAAGAGCATGTCTGGTTGCATGCGGGTTGATGCCCCAGGTCCCGCCTCTGAGAAAAAGGTATAGGACGGGTCTGATGCTCTTTGGGTGGATGACACCTAAATGAACATCGGTACAAAGTCCCAATTTATTTCTAATATCAGAGATCAGACCTCTACTCTTGCCTGATGCGTCTAAAACAAAAAGGGGGAACTGTAGAGAGCTGCGGAATGCTATGCCTTAAAGATGGAGCTGGTTTCCGCCTTCCACCTTCCCGATGGTGAGTGCTCTCTGTCATGAACAATTCCACATTTGGCTAAGGCTGAGGATCTGGCTTGCTTCCATGTATGTGGACCTATCTGCATTGCCTACGTGGCACGCCTGGGTTGGCTACCCAGAGGCTATTTAAGCTGTGGGCTGGCTTTCCCCAGGGTCCGATGATTGTTCAAGGTTCCTGAATAAACTGCATTGAAAAAAAAAAAGAAAAAAAATCATAAAAACACATTAAAAGTTCCTGCTATTTGGTTACTGAGATAATCAATGTGTCAAGCGTGTTACTTAATCCTTAAAAATCTATCACATAAACATCATTATTATTGTCAATGTACTATGTCTGTATTCGTAGACAGAGCTTTCTTTTGCTAGTTAGGTCATATCTTTGTATATTGGGAGTAAACTCTACTTATTTGAAGTCAATTATGAGTTTATTGTAGTGTTTTTTGTTTTGCTTTTTTTTTTTTTTTAGGAATACTGCACAATCGCTAAAGACAAATGCTTATTCAGGATTACCAGAGGAAAGATGAGAATACCCATTTTCCAGGTGAGCATGGGGGCAAAGCGAAGGCATGAGGAATGGAATCGCTGACAGGTAACCTTGGTGAGTCTTGGATCCTGGCAGAAGGTAAAGAAAACGCTGGCAAAGAAACAGCAAACAACTGAGCAGCTGAGGAAGTAAAGCATGCTCAGACTGTGAGAATAATGGAGGACCCCAGAGCGTCTGCACCTCCAGGTTTACAGGACTGATTTGCGTCAGCTCCAGAAACCATCACCACTTTGTCCGCTGTGTTAGCATCTTCATCAGCTAAGGAGCTACATGTTTGCATTTCTGCTATGATTCTCTTTTCTTTCTTTGTGATAAAGAATATTTTATTTATTTTTCATTTTTATTTTTATAATTTATTCATTATGTATATATGATTGACATAATGGAAAAGTAATTGTCTGTCCTTTAATGGTTATTTTTCTTTGACTAAAAGATGTTTGGATAAGGCATTTTTGAAAATTTTTTTTCCTGGCATGTGGGAACCACCTAGGCAAATTCTTTGCCTTAGTTTTTCTGAGAAACACTTACTGATGAATTTATTTATTCAGAATTGTTCAATAATTATTGGGCTTTGAGAAATTTGTTTTCCTTTGTCAGTTCTGAAATGCATTTTTTCTATATTTTGTATATTTCAGTTAAACTTTCAAATTTATTATGTTCAGAATATCTCTTATTTTCTCTTTAATTTTGTAGTTATGAACATATACCACTTTTCTTATTAGTAGTAATAAATGTCTTTTAAGAATTTAGGGTTAAAATTTCTATTATTTCAAAAAACCCAATTCGGAAGGATGAGGGAGGGTGTAATGGCTATCTGAAATTTCAGTCCTTGGGAAGTGGAGTCAGAAAGACCACAGCAAGTTTAAAGTTCGTCTTGGCTGCTACACAGTGAGCTCCAGGCAGCAAAGACTCCATAGTGGGAACCGATCCCTCAAGTGAGGGGCTGCAGAGTCTGCTCAGTGTTTAAAATCACAGACTTCCCTTCCAGAGAACCTGGTCTGATTTCCACATGGTGGCTGCCAACTGTCTGTAATTCCAGTCCCAGAGGCCCTACCTCCCTCTTCTGGATTCCACTGCATACATGTGCACAGACATACGTGGGGGCAAAACACCTACACACAGAGAGTAAAATAACAAACAAACAAAAAAACCTTCCCAATATCTTGTGATTATTATCACTTTCTGCTTGTTTATTTTGATACAAGTAATTACTAATTATTATTCCCCCAAGTATCTTGAATAAGAAGTATGAAGCTTTTTTCAATGTGATAAACTATCTCAGGTAATTTATTAGTTTTGTTTTCCCTGGTGGAGACAATTCAGTTGGTTGCTGTGACCTCGATCACATGGGTCTCCTGGTGATTTGGCTCCTCACAGTCCTGTGTCTGCTTGCGGTTTGTGAGCTGTGTCGGTTTTAATTGAGTCTGAATTCTATGTATTTTTCTGTTTGTTTACACAAATTTACTGGATATTTTCTGATATCTTCTTGAAAGTAGGCTACTCAAAGATGAAATGTTAAAAAAAATGTACATTTCTATCTTCACACTTAGACTTAATGGGTATTTAAAAGCAGTATAAGGGAAAAGGGAAGGATGATCCAAAGCTTTGGGGATCCCACTGAGTTTGAGAAAGTCAAGTTAAAACATAATGATACGGGAGATCGAAGACGGTGGCGATCAGCACGCACAGTATCTGAGAGGCAGAGGACACCTGAAACTCCGAAATTGTTGAGCAGAAGGACAGCTGAAGACAGAAAATCGACATTGAGGTTTCCTGAACAAGAGGAGACATCACATGAGCTGAGACCATTTATATTCAGGTCACCCATGGAATTCTCTAGGGATGGAGAGTGGCGAACTTAAGAACTCCTTGCATTTCCCTTTTTAGAGCCTCCATCCTCCTCAGTGGAGCCTGTTCACAGTGGCAGAGACTCTTAGCACAAAACTCACTGCCTGGGGACTGAGTCAGCAGAGGCGGGGCCCCTAACTCATCAGCTGAGGCTGCCAGCTGTACCAGCCTTCAGATTCCCAGATCCACGGTACCATCCTTCTGGGTCCACCAGGAGGACATCACAATTCTGAGCATCAATGCCCCAAATACAAGAGCACCTACATTTGTAAATGAAACATTATTAAAGCTGAAATTACACATCAATCCCAACACCTTAAGAGTGGGAGACTTCAATACTCTACTCTCACCAAGGGACAGATCATCCAGGCAGAGGCTAAACAGAGAAATTAGGGCACTTACAGAGGCCCTAAATCAAATGGACCTAATAGATGTCTACAGAACTTTTCACTCAAATTCAAAAGAATATACCTTCTTTTCAACACCTCATAGAAACTTCTCCAAAACAGACCACATAGTTGGTCACAAAGCAAGCCTCAGCAGATATAAGAAGATTGAAATAATCCCCTTTATCCTATCTGGCTACCATGGTCAAAAGCTAGACATCAACCACAATAGAAATAGCAAAAAGCCTACACTTATATGGAAACTGAACAATTCACTACTCAATGACAGCTGGGTTAGGGAAGAAATAAAGAAAGAAATTAAAGACTTCCTAGAATTCAATGAAAATGAAGGCACAACATACCCAAACTTATGGGACAAAATGAAAGCAGTGCTAAGAGGAAAGTTCATAGCACTAAATGCCTTCAAGAAGAAATTTGAAACATCGCATACAAACAACTTAATAGCTCAACTGAAAGCCCTAGAAAAAAAAAAAAAAAAGAAGAAGCAGGCTCACCCAGGAGGATTAGATGGCTGGAAATATTCAAGCTTAGAGCAGAAATCAATAAATTAGAAACAAATAAAACAATGTGAAGAATCAATGAAACCAAGAGCTGGTTCTTTGAGAAAATCAACAAGATAGACAAACCCTTAGCCAAGCTAACTAAAAGGCAGAGAGAAACTGTCCAAATCAGCAAAATAAGAAATGAAAAGGGGGACATAAAAGACACGGAGGAAATCCAAACAATCATTAGGACTTGTACAAAAGGCTATACAACACAAAATTTGAAAATCTAAATGAAATGGACAATTTTCTCGATAGATTCCACTTATCAAAATTAAATAAATATCAGGTAGAAATACTGAATGGTCCTATATCCCTCAAGGAAATAGAAGCAGTCATCAAAAGTCTCTCTTTCAAAAATGCCTAGGGCCAGATAGTTTCAGTGCAGAATTCTACCAGACCTTCAGAGAAGAGCTAACTCCAATAGTCTTCAAACTATTCCACAAAATAGAAACAGAAGGAACACTACCAAACTCACTCTATAGAGCCACAGTAACCTTGATACCTATACCACACAAAGACCGAACAAAAAAAGAGAATTTCAGACCTATCTCTCTTACGAACATTGATGCAAAAATACTCAATAAAATATTGCAAACTGAATCCAAGAACACATAAAACATATCATCTTCCATGAACAAGTAGGCTTCATCCCAGGCATGCAAGGGTGGTACCATATATGAAAATTCATCAATGTAACTCACCATTTAAACAAACTGAAGGAGAAAAGCCACGTGATCATCTCCTTAGATGCCGAAAAAGCATTTGACAAAATCCAACACTCATTCATGTTTAATGTCTTGGAAAAATCAGGGATACAAGGCATATACCTAAACATAGTAAAGGCAATATATAGCAAGCCCATAGCCAAATAAATAGAAACAGCCAAATCAAACTAAATAGAGAGAAACTTAAACCAATCCCTCTGAAATCAGGGACAAGGCAAGGCTGCCCACTCTCTCCCTATCTCTTCAACATTGTACTTGAAGTCCTAACTAGAGCAATAAGACAACTAAAGGAGATCAAGGGGATATAAATCAGAAAGGAAGAAGTCAAAGTATCACTATTCACAGATGATATGATAGTATACATGAGCAACCCCAAAAATTCAACCAGAGAACTCCTTCAACTGATAAACACCTTCAGCAAAGTGCCTAGATACAAAATCAACTAAAAAAAAAATCAGAAGTTCTCCTGTATACCAAAGACAAAAGGGCCGAGAAAGAAATTAGGGAAACAATACCCTTCATGATAGACATTAAAAATATAAAGTACTTTGGTGTGACTCTAACCAAACAAGTGAAAGACCTGTTTGAGAAAAACTTCAAGTCTCTGAAGAAAGAAATTGAAGAAGATATCAGAAGATGGAAATATCTCCCATGCTCATGAATCAGTAGGATTAACACAGTGAAAACAGCCATCCTACCAAAAGCAATCTACAGATTCAATGCAATTCCCATCAAAATACTATCACAATTCTTTACAGAACTTGGAAGAACAATTCTCAATTTCATATGGAAAAACAAAAAAACCTAGACTTGCTGAAACAATCCTGTACAACAACAGATCTTCTGAAGGTGTCTCGATCCTTGATCTCAAGCTGTACTTGAGCAACAGTAATAAAAACTGATTGGTACTGGCATAGAAACAGAAAAGTGAATCAATGGAATCAAATAGAAGACCCAGAAATAAACCCACACACCTATGGATACTTGATTTTTGACAAAGAATGCAAAACCATTCAATGGAAAAAAGACATCTTCAACAAATGGTGCTGGTCCAACTGGATGTCTACATGCAGAAAAATGAAAATAGATCCACATTTATCCCCCTGCACGAAACTAAAGTTCAAGTGGATCAAAGACCTCAACATAAAACCAGACACACTAAACCTGTTAGAAGAAAAAGTAGGGAAAAGCCTTGAACTCATTGGCACAGAAGACAACTTCCTGAACAGAACACCAACAGCACAGGCTCTAAGATCAACAATCAATAAATGGGACCTCATGAAACTGAAAAGCTTCTGTAAAGCAAAAGACACTTGTCAGAAGAAAACAACAGACTACAGACTGGGAAAGGATCTTCACCAACCCTACATCTGACAGAAGACTAATATCCAGAATATATAAAAACTAAAGAAGTTAAACAGCAACAAAGCAAGTAATCCATTTAAAAAATGGGGTATGGAGCTAAAAAGAGAATTCTCTGTACAGGAATATAGAATGGAAGAGAAACACTTAAAGAAATGCTCAATGTCCTTAGCCATCAGAGAGATGCAAATCAAAACAACTCTGAGATTTCACCTTACACCCATCAGAATGGCTAAGATCAAAATCTCAAGTGACAACACATGCTGGAGAGTTTGTGGAGAAAAGGGAACCCTCCTCCATTGCTGGTGGGAATGTAAACTTGTACAACCACTTTGGAAATCAATCTGGCACTTTCTCAAACAATTAGGAATAGAGCTTCCTCAAGATCCAGCCATAGCACTTCTGGCATGTATCCAAAAGAGGCTCAAGTACACAACAAGGACATTTGTTCAGTCATGTTTGTAGCAGCTTTATTCGTAGTAGCCAGAACCTGGAAACAACCTAGATGTTCCTCAATGGAGGAATGGATACAGAAACTGTGGCACATTTACACAATGAAATACTACTCAGCAATTAAAAACAAGAAAATCATGAAATTTGCAGTCAAATGGTGGGACCTAGAAAAGATAATCCTGAGTGAGTTATCCCAGAAGCAGAAAAACATACACAGTATATACTATATACTCACTTCTAAATGGATACTAGACCTATAAGATAGGATAAACATACTAAAATCTGTACACCTAAAGAAGCTAAACAAGAAAGAGGACTCTGGTAAGATGATCTATCTTTACTTAGAAAAATAAATGAGATGGACATTGGAAGTAGGAGAAAACAAGAAACAGACAGGAGCCTACCACAGAGGGCCTCTGAAAGACTCTACCCAGCAGTGTATCAAAGCAGATGGATGCTGAGACTCATAACCAAATCTTGGGCAGAGTGCAGGGAATCTATGAAAAAAGGGGAGTTTAGTAAGACCTGGAGAGGATAGCAGCTCCACAAGGACCAAATATATCTGGGCACAGAAGTCTTTTCTGAGACTGATACTCCAACCAAGGACCGTGTATGTATGTAACTTAGAACCCTTGCTCAGATGTAGCCCATGGCAGCTCAGTGTCCAAGTGGGTCCTCTAGTAAGGGGAACAGGGACTGTCTCTGACATGAACTCAGTGGCTGACTTTTTAACCCCCTCCTCTCCCCAGGGAAGAGCAGCCTTGCTAGACCACAGAGGAAGACAACGAATCCAGCCCTAATAAGAACTGATAAAATAGGGTCAGATGGAAAGGGTGGAGGACTTCTCCTATCAGTGGACTTGGAGAGGGGCAGAGAGAAGATGAGGGAGGGGCTACAGCTGGGTTACAAAGTGAATAAACTGTAATTAATATAAAAAATTTGGAAATGTAATAAAAATAATAAATGTAATAAAAACATAATGATATTGTTAAGCAATGTTTAATTGAAGTGGTAGTTGTCCACACAGAGTAAGAGGTCCTAAATACTAATAAAGAAAAGAAAAACCAAGAGGAAGAGGAAGAAAAGGAGAAAAAATAGAAAAAAAGAAAAGCTTTTTTTGTTGTTTAAAAACTTTCAAGTATCACTAATAGGTAAAGAAATAAGGAAGTAAAATATCCTTTTAATCCTACTATTGTAATATTCTACATAGTTGCAAGAGTGTGTAGAAATGGGCACATCATTAAGAACACATTATTTGAATTTTAATTAATTTATTGAAATTATTTTTGAAACTTTTTGCTAGAGGATTTCTCTCACATTTTACATATAAGAGCATAAAAATAGTCACAGAATTGTTGGTATTCACCCTACACAGGACAGTAACGGCAAAGTTTATCTCAAGGCAAATGGTGAGGATGGATGCGGAGATTTTGAAATGGTCTCATGGGCTGTATTGTCTTATTCTATGCATCAACAAAATTTAGAGGGATAGGAAGAAAATGAATAAAAGGGATATTGCTGATATGCAAAGGCACTTGTCAATAGCTGATACAATAGGTAACCATTAACAATTATATATTGTCACATTAACAATTATATATTATCACATTAACAATTGTATATTGTCACATTAACAATTATATATTATCACATTAACAATTATATATTATCACATTAACAATTATATATTATCACATTAACAAATATATATTATCATATTAACAATTATATAATATCAAGGTGTTTGATAATAAGTTTTGAAACTATTTTGGGGAAGAGTATTTTCTTTTTATTTAGTTATTCTACAAACTTTTAATCGTATATGATTTTGCACTGTAGTTGTAATGTAAGAAAATTTTATGACATAAAAAATGGCAATGAAGATAGATGCCTCTAGATCTTCCTGGATTATTTATTCTTATATTTTAATCACCTCTGTGATTATCTTTCTCATCTACTGCCTTGGCTTGGGGTACATATATGCTCTTGTTTTGCTGTGGAGTGTAAATGAGAATAATTCCTTTTGTCCTTTGATCTTTGAAGACAATTATATCACAACTCTTTCAACCTTTCCTTTTGAAAAGCTGCTATCCCATGAATTCAAAGAAAAATGGTAAAATAACATTTTAAATAACCATGAGATTCAATTCAATAAACCACTAATTAATGTGGTTTAGACATTATGTTGTCCTTTCCTCTCAGGTATGAACTAGAATAAGAAATGCTTTAGATATAAAGTAGCTCTGCTCATTAATTTATCTTTTTTTTCCCCCAGCATTGGCTCAAATTTGGCTGTAAGTAGAAAAGTCTTTTCTTCTGAGACTTTAACTTTCTGAGCACAGGGACTCTAAAAAATATACTGAAATGTACAGATACAAAGAAATACAAAAGAAAGGAATGTAGCACTAAGGATATAGTTAAACTGGAATAATTTTGCCTAGCTTTCATGAAGCTCTGGGCTTGATCTCTAGAACCACTTAAGCTGTAATCTCAGTGATTGGGAGGTAGAGGCAGGTGGACCGTATGTTTGGCACCATCCTCATTTGTACAGTGAGTCAGAGGCCAATCTGAGTTTGAGACCCTGTGTTGGAATGAATGAGTGAATGAATAAACAAACAAAGGAAAAAATGTATGAGTCATATTTACTATTTTTGATGGCCAAGTTTGATAATCAACTTCATTGGATTGAGAAATACCTATGGGCTTGGGAAAGGCATTTGTGTGTATGTGGATAGAGGGAGGTCTATAAGGACATTTCCAAATAGTATTAGCTGAGACAGGGAGAGCCATTCTGAATGTAGTGTCACCATTCCTTTTGTAGTCTGTACTTAAACAATTCATGAAGCTCCTATTCAAATGAATATCCTTCAGTTTGTACATTGTGTTTGCACCACACAGTCTCCAAGTGGCCTAAGCTGAATTTTAGCTGAGACTGCTGGTCAAGACTGATGGTTTTGTTAACAATTGTGCTAAAAAAGGATCCAGAATGCACAGATCTATGAGATATACCCCTTATTAAGAGGGGAAGGAGCAGCAAGGAGAAGGTCTGGATATAATGAAAAGGTAAGGAGAAAGCTAGGCTACACATCACTCCCTTGCCCTGTTTTCTGTCACCATAAATTGAACTTTTCTGCCCTACCAGGGCCTGACTGCTAATGTACTGATACATCTGAAACTCTAGCTCAATATCCTTTTCCCCTGAGTTATTTTTCTGATTCTTTTGTCTCAGAAATGAAAAGTTTGACTAATTATGCCACATATTTCTATGTGTAGAGAAAGCATTGTAAAGTTTATATGAGCACCTCCTAAAGACACTGTTCTGGTTGTCCTATTTGGGTGAATTTACTGCGGTTCAATACTTTCCCAATGTACCAAGAGTCGCTCTTGCATTAATCACATTCCTTGCATTTTTTTCATACTTTTTTCTGCGTAGTAAAAATCTGGTCATTCTTGTTCAGGAATAACTGCTTCTAGGTTTCATTTAAATATTTATGAGGGCAGGAATTTAAACCAAGTCTTGTGAAGAAAGAAAGCACTCTCTCTTGCTTGATTTTTCCCATGAGATTTAGGAAAGACTTTTCCTCCTTGTTTTCTATTCTAATTTGTAGAGATACAAATTTCATTAATATTTAAACCTAAATATTAGAAGAAACAAATTTTCAAACATAAATCCCTTGATGCTAGGTGTCTCTTTGTAGATCTGTGCTTGCTCAGCCCTTTGTCAACACTGCTCCTTGACAAAACCACCAGCCCTGACCAGAAATCGACAACAGAAACTCACATAGGCTCCTGGGGGATAGTATCAAACAAACATAAAGAAACAACTGGGATGGAGGCCAATACTTTGAGTGAAAGACTCATAAGAGGTGGGTCCAAATTATGAAGAACACAAGCATACACTAGCCATGTTCTGAGATGTGTCATTAGGCAATTTTGTCATCTTGTGAACACTATAGAATGTCTTTACACAAATTATCACAAGTATGATGTCTGTTGCTCGGGGGTATCATCCTTGGCGACCAAATTGTAAGCATAGTCTATCATTGATTGGCGTGCTAGTGTTTAGTGCATAGCTGAGATTCTAGGGGTCCCTTAGAAGACAAGAGAAGATGGTCAGATGATATCCACAGGTAATGCAACAAGTATCCATTTCCAAAGAAAAGAAGGTGATAGAACAGTTAAATAGAGAAGGCAGAGGGTGAGGTAACAGAGTTCAATAAAAAGGAGTAAGTTCAAAAATGGTCATGGTGAAAATTAACTGCAGTCCCAGCACGTGTAAAGCATGGGATGGAAGACTGAGGGTTTGAATCCAGCCAGAGCTACATGGCAAGTTCATGTCCAGGATTGTTTAGTGGAGACCCTATGTCAAAAAAAGGCAAGTTTGAATGACTTAGTTTATAATTATATATATATATATATATATATATATATATATATATATATATATAATTTACGACATCATATATATTATATATAAATGGTCCCATCTTCCCTTCCTCTTTCCCTCATCCTCCTCTCCTAGACTACTGAAAAGAAGGAGTGTTCCTCTTCTACTATCTATCCCTAGCCTATCAAGCCTCATCAGGACGGCCTCTTCCTGGCAAAGCCATTCCACCTAGGGAAAGTGATCAAAGAGCGGGGCAATAGAATTCATGTCAGAGACTGCCTCTCTTCCCTTTTCCAGGAGAGCCACTTTGAGACTGAGTGAGCAGGAGGTATAGGTCCTCTCCATGCATGGTTATTGGTTGATGCATCAGTCTCTTCAGCCCCCCCTGGGCCCAGAAGTTTTGGCTTTTTTGGTCTCCTTGTGGAGCTCTTGTTCCCTCTGGTCCCTCCTATTTCTCCATTCTTCCATAAGAATCCCTGAGCTCTACCCAAAGTTTGGCTATGCATCTGCTTCAATTCTCTTCTGGGTTGAGTTTTTCAAGAGACATCTGTGATAGGCTCCCATCCTGTTCCCTTTCTTCCACTGAATTCAACATTTAAATACAATTGAACACTAGAAATCTCCTCTGATGCTCTTTTCCACTAGACATCACAGCTCTGCATGTAAGATAAGGCAAGTGGGTGGACAGAAGTCAATCTTCCTTGGTTCTGTAGCAGGGAAACTGATCATCAAACAATTCTAAGGTATTTCTTTTTTATTTAAAAGAATGTATAGGATGCCACACAAACATAAAACTTTCTTCGTTAAAAAGTGTATCACTTGGAAAGTACTGTTTCAATATTGGGAGCACACATAAGCATTAGCTACTTTAGAAAAAGAAGAAATGGATGTGCTAGGAAGACAATGTTTCAGCCATTTCCACTGGAATGACTAAGATTTGATGCACAGTCTCATGGGGTGAGGGAACCTCATTGGGATTGATAATATTTGTGCTTCAGAGTATCTTCCTTGACAAACAGTGAACTCAAATAAGAGTGTCCTGGTAACTGTGCACCCACAACAGCCAGCAGTCCCCATGAATAATAGACTTTCTTCAATATGCTGATGAAGTCAGTATGTAAATAAAATGCTTTTCTTCCCTTTGATGGCTATGGGAATGTTCATTATTTCCATAGTGTTGTGTTTGAGTTTTGGTTATCTGTCTATTAAGTAGACAATAAAGCTTGAGCTTTGTTCTTCTTACCAAGATTTTTGAGTGTCCCAAAGGTGGTGTTAATGATAAAGGCACATTAGTTAGTATAATTTTTTATCCATATATCATATTTCCATCACAAATTAGACCCCTAATGCAGTGTCTATGAATAAAACATGTTAATTTTAATTAATTAACATTTTGAAGTATTATGCACTTTACAGAGAAACTGAAATATGAAAATATAGAACAATACAAATCCATTTAAAAATAGGTATGATTTAATTGCTCATTGTCTTAACACATCTTTAATTTAGTCTTATAGATTCATATAAATCAATCTATGAGCAAATGATATAAGCCCAAACATGTACATACAATCAAACAAAACAGACACACACACACACACACACACACATATATATATATATGCATACACACACAAATATACATAGATGCACAAAGAGACATACACACAGGGAGAAAGACACAGAGACATACAGACACACTTGAAGTAATTTGGGACTTTAGAGTTTTGTAGAATCATATTTTTTTCAGTAGAAAATTTCTCTTTATTGGCCAAAGGCCTAATTCCACCTTTGTCAGAAGCACTAGATTGTCTCATTAATAGTGCCTTTGACTATTTGTCTTTGTTCCCTTTCCTCTCTATGAACCATAGAAATGATGTGTACCATGGGATTCACTGGTCCAACTTCAGGATGATTTTGTATTTTCAAGTATAGTTTTCCCACCAGCTTAAAAGAGAGAGAAGAAAGGAAGCAAGGAAGGAAGGTGATATGAAATGTGTCTAGTTTTGTTTCCTGTTGTTGTGATTAATTACACTGAGAAAAGGAACGTGGGGGAGAAATGGTTTATTTGGCTCACAGTTCCGGATCACAGTTCTTCATTATGGAGAAGTCGAGGCAGGAGGAACCAGATGCCGCTAGTCATATCAGTATGTTCATACTCAATAACAGAGCAGAGAACACTGAATTAACACAGCCATTGCTTTCAGTGCTCAGCTCCTGTCTATTTTTTAGTTCAGTACAAGCCTATCCCAATGAAATAGTGCTGCTCATTCAAGGTAGGTCTTTCTGTGTCAATTAACCCAATTACAAAAAACAACCCTCACTGAAACTCCCTTCCTAAGTGATTCTGGAATCGTATCAATTTGTCAACAATCAAAAACAACCATCACAAAGTACCCTCCACTTTCTCCTCTTTTGTTGATGGTTCGTTGGTTGGTTGGTTGGTTGATTGGTTGTTTTTGTTTTTTGTTTGTTTGGTTGTTCTGTTTTGTTTTGATTTGTTTTTGATTTTTGAGACAGGGTTTCTCCATTTGGTCCTGAGTGTTGTAGACTAGGCTGGCCTTGAACTCACCGAGATCCTCCTACCTCTGCCTCCCAAGTGCTGGTATCAAAGGTGTGCATCAACACCACCTAGCCTTTCCTTTTAAAAAAAAATCCAAGAATATATTTAAGCAACATATAAAAGGAATTGTAATACATTTATGATATTTTGTTTGTTTTAAATCTGTATCCCCAACAATTTATGCTTATAATTCCACAAGATACAGGAGGTAAGCAGTGAGTTAAAGTAAATCAGATTTTAAAACTGTAATTTCAATTGTTTTCAATGCCCAAGGTCTTGCTGATGGTTGGTCTAGGTCAGTTGTGAGTTCTGAAGTGCAGAGTAGTATTTCTAGCACACAGTAGATATTCCATAAATGCTCTTAAATAAACGGGGGTGCGACTGGATGCAGAACACATCATTGAAATTTTATAGAGTTTAATGGCAACATAATCAAATTCTTAGAGGAAATATGCTACAGCCACCAACAATGAGTGTTAATAACCAGCCTTATTGTGTGGGACTGATGGCTTATCTGACCCCTACACCACGGCACTAGTGTTTCTGTTTGATAATGAAATATTATGTCTTCCAGACGGTATGCCAGACGCGAAGTAGCCTGTTTACAAATAACTGTTAGAGACTCCAACATAGTGGCCACCAGTGCACACCTTTTCTGAAGGGCAGCGGTTCCGAAAATCTGAAACTGGTGAGTGGATGGGAGGCTGAAGCCAGAGCAGACTTTGAGGCTTCCCCGGGCTAGAGGGCACAACCCTGAGAATGGCGAACTGTAGACCCTTGCACTTTCAGCTGCACCTTTGCTTACCCCAGCTGCGAAGCATCTGCAGGGTGTGCATAATCTCCTTACTCTAAAGGCCAAGCAGGGGACCCAAACCTGAGAGTAGAAAACTGTGGATCCTTTGATTTCCACCCACACCTGCAAGTGAGTGTCTCTGCGAGAGAGTACATATAGAGCCCCAGATCAGGGGACCCTCTAAGCTAGCCTGGTCGCCAGACATTGGATCCCTCCCAACCACACCCCTCACTGTGGGCAACACAGAGATCCCTGGGACAGTTTTCTTAACATTGAAGCCCCTGTTCTGTGAGTCTACCAGTGGAGTCCAGCCAAACAATTCCTGGAAACAATTCCTGGAGCCAAGATGGTGCAGCCCAGACAGATCTGAGCACTTGGAGAAAAATACCAAGTGTCCTGTGGGCCACTGAGCCATTCAGGATGCTTGTGCATGCACAGTGTGCACATGCTCCTCCCTCACACTCCACCCTTCCAGGTAGACACACTTCCATGCACACTCCTGCACTTGCTAACATGAGCCTGCCACTTTCTCCCTTTACCTGCATCTGAAATACCGACACCCACCCTTAAACCGGTGGATCTCTCTCATTTTCTTGAAGAATACTTTATCCTTCAGAGACAGACAGACCCAGTCTGTAGTACAGGTTCCAGGAACAAACAGCTAAGCCATCAGATGGCTAGAGACCTGCATAGGAACACATCCAACAAAAATCAGGACACCATGGCATCACAAACAACCCCAAAAACCAATGGATATTTTATCCATCGGAAACACAGGACAATGATTTTAAATCTATGCTATCCAGTTATTAGAAGACCATAAAGAGCAAAGAACAAAGCTCTCAAAGAAATACAGGCAAATATAGCCACTCAAGTAGAGGGACATAAAGAGGAAATGAATAAAAAAATAAATGCCATCATGGAAAGACAGGAATACATTTTCAAACAGATGAAGAAAATGGAACAAGGCAAAAAACAAAAACAAAAAACAAACAAACAAACAAACAACAACAACAACAACAAAAGAAACCAGAATTAGAATCAATACAGAAAACACAAACACACAAACAGAGAAAACCCAGGAGCTGGAAAACTTAAAGAAGAGATCAGGAACTACAAAGAATATAAGAGATGGAAGAGAGAATCTTAGGTGCTGGAGATACAATTGCAGAAACTGATACATCTCTCAAAGAAAAATTAAAATCAGAAAAGTTACAAACACGAAACACCAAGAAATAAAGGACACCATGAAAAGATGAAATCTAAGAATAACAGGAATAGATGAATAAGAAGATTCCAGGCTCCAAGGTCCAGAAAATATTTTCAAGAAAATCATAGAGGAAAATTTTCCAACTTAAATAAAGAGATGTCCTTAAACATACAAGAGACTTACAGAAGACTAAATAGACTAGACCAGAAAAGAAACTCCTCATGTCACATAATAGTTAAAACACTAAACCTACAGATGCACACACACACAAAAGTTGAAAGCAGCAAGGGGAAAGGCCAAGTAACATAAAGAATCACACAAGACTTCTCAACAGAAACTGTGAAAATCAGAAGGGTATGAACAGATGTCATGCAGACTCTAAGAGAACACAGATGTCAAACCAGAGTACTATACCCAGCAAAACTTTCAATCAATATAGATAGAGAAAACAAAATATTCCATGACAAAACTAAACTTAATATCTACATAGCAACCTATCCCTAAAGAAGATACTAGGAGGAAAACTCCAATCTAATGAAATCAACAACACCCAAGAAAACATAGGACATAGATAACTTCACAGCGAAAAATCAAAAGAAAACAAGCACACAAACAATCACCTTCAACTCCACAGTAAAAGGAACTATTATCTACCAACATCAATGGACTCAATGCTCCAATAAAAAGACAGAGACTAACAGAATGTTTGTGGAAACAGGATCCAACATTCTGCTGCATCCAAAAAACACACCTCTGCAACAAACACAGATACTACCTCTGAGTAAAGGGCTGGAAAAAGGTTTTCAAGCAAACAGACCCAGAAAACAAGCTGGAGTAGTTATCCTAATATCCGATTAAATAGATTTTCAACCAAAATTAATCAAAAAAGATGAGGAAGGACACTTCATTCTCATCAAAGGAAAAAATCCACCAGGAGGAGATCACATTCCTGAACATCTATGCCCCAAATATAAGAGCACCTGCACTTGTAAATGAAACATTATTAAAGCTCAAATCACACATGGATCCCAACACTTTAATATTCCACTCCCACACTCGCAACACTCCACTCTCACCAAGGGACAGATCATTGAGACAGAAGCTAAATGGGGAAATAATGACACTTACAGAGGTCCTAAACCAGTTGGACCTAATATATATCTACAGAAATTTTTGCCCAAACTCAAAAGAGTATACTTCTTCTCAGCACCCCACAGATCCTTCTCCAAAATTGAGCATATAGTCTGTCACAAAGCAAGCCTGAACAGATACAAGAACATTGAAATAATCCCTTGTATCCTATCAGAGTACAGTGGACTAAAATTAGACCTCAACAACAACAAAAATAACAAAAAGCCTATACACATATGAAAATTAAACAACTCTCTACTCAAAGACAGCTGGATCAGGGAAGAAATTAGAGACTTCTAAAATTCAATGAAAATGAAGACACAACTTACTCAAACTTTTTTTTTTTTTTTTTTTTTTTTTTTTTTTTACTTACTCAAACTTACAGGACACAATGAGAGCAGTGCTAAGAGGAAAGTTTATGGCATTAAGTACCGTCAGAAAGAATTTTGAGACATCTTGTACAAGCAACTTAATGGCCCTAGAAAAAAAAGAAACAGACACAACTAAGAGGAGTAGACAGTTGGAAATAATCAAACTCAGAGCTGAAATAAATAAATTAGAAATAAAATATTCAAAGAATCAATGAAACCAAAAGCTGGTTCTTTGAGAAAATCAACAAGATAGACAAACCTTAACTAAAAGGAAGAGAGAAACTATCCAAATCAGCAAGATCAGAAATGAAAAGGGGAACATAATGACAGCCACAGAGGAAATTCAAAGAATCATTAGGTCTTACTCCAAAAGACCATAAACCACAAAATTTGAAAATCTAAATGAAATGGAATGTAGCATTGATAGATTCCACTTACCAAAGATAAATCAAGAACAGGTAAATAGATTAAAGAGTCCTATATCCCCCAAGGAAATAGAAGCAGTCATCAAAAGTCTCCCTTCCAAAAAAACAAAAAACAAAAACAAACAAACAAACAAACAAACAAAAACAAAAAACAAAAGTCCAGGGCCTGATGGGTTGAGCACAGAATTCTGCCAGCCCTTCAAAGAAGTACTAAGTCCAATAGTCTTCAAACTATTCCACAAAATAGAAACAGAAGGAACATTACCAAACTCATTCTATGAGGTTACAGTAACCTTGATACCTAAACCACACAAAGAACTAACAAAAAAACAGAACTTCAGACTTATATCTCTTACGAATATTGATGCAAAAATACTCAATAAAATACTCTCAAACCGAATCCCAAAAACGCATTAAAGGTATCATCCACCATGACCAAGCAGGCTTCATCCCAGGATTGCAAGAGTAGTTCAATATATGGAAATCTATCAATGAAACCCACCATATAAACAAATAGAATTAAATAAAAAAACACACATGGTCATCTCCTTAGATGATGAAAATGCTTTTGATAAAACCCAATACTCATTCATGTTTAAAGTTTTGGGGAGATCAGGGATACAAGGCACATAACTAAACATAGTGAAGACAATATACAGCAAGCCTACAGCCAACATCAAACTAAATGGAGAGAAACTTAAATCAATATCACTGAAATCAGGGACAAGGCAAGGCTGCCCACTCTCTTCTTATCTCTTCAACATCATACTTGAAGTCCTAGCTAGAGCAATAGGACAACTAAAGTAGATCAGGGAATAAAAATTGGAAAGGAAGATGCCAAGGTATCTTTATTCATAGATGATATGATAGTGCACATAAGTGAACCCAAAAATTCAACCAGAGAACTCCTTCAGCTGATAAACACCTTCAGGAAAGTGGCTGGATACAAAATTAACTCAAAAAAAAAATATCAGTAGTCCTCCTATATACAAAAGACAAAAGTGCTGAGGAAGAAAAAGGAAACAACACCCTTTATAATAGCCACAAATATCATAAAGTACTTTGGTGAAAGATCTCTATGAAAAAAAAATAAAAAACATCAAGTCTCTGAAGAAAGAAAGTAAAAAAGATAAGATCTCCCATGCTCATGTATCAGTAGGATTAACATAGTGAAAACAGCCATCCTACCAAAAGCAATCTACAGATTCAATGCAATTCCCATCAAAATACTATCACAATTCTTTACAGAACTTGAAAGAACAATTCTCAATTTCATATGGAAAAACAAAAAACCTAGACTTGCTGAAACAATCCTGTACAACAACAGATCTTTTGAAGGTGTCTCTGTTCTTGATCTCAAACTGTACTATAGAGCAACAGTAATAAAAACTGATTGGTACTGGCATAGAAACAGAAAGGTGGATCAATGGAATCAAATAGAAGACCCAGAAATAAACCCACACACCTACCAATACTTGATTTTTGACAAAGAATGCAAAACCATTCAATGGAAAAAAAGACAGCATCTTTAATAAATGATGCTTCTAACTGGATGTCTACATGCAGAAAAATGAAAATAGATCCATATTTATCACCCTGCACAAAATTAAAGTCCAAATGGATCAAAGACCTCAACATAAAACTAGACACACTAAACCTATTAGAAAAAGTGGGGAAGAGCCTTGAACTCATTGGCACAGAAGACAACTTCCTGAACAGAACACCAACAGCACAGGCTCTAAGATCAACAATCAATAAATGGGACCTCATGAAACTAAAAAGCTTCTGTAAATCAAAAGACACTGTTGTCAGAAGAAAACACCAGACTACAGATTGGGAAAGGATCTTTATCAACCCTATATCTGATAGAGGGCTAATATCCAGAATATATAAAGAACTCAAGCAATTAAACACCAACAAACCAAGTAATTTAATTAAAAAATGGGGTACAGAGCTAAACAGAAAATTCTCAATAGAGGAATATCAAATGGCAGAGAAATACTTAAAGAAATTTTCAATGACCTTAGCCATCAGGGAAATGCAAATCAAAACAACCCTGAAATTTCACCTTACATCATAATGGCTAAGATCAAAAATTCAAGGGACAACACATGCTGGAGAGGTTGTGGAGAAAGGGGAACCCTCCTCCATTGTTGGTAGGAATGTAAACTTGTACAGCCACTCGGGAAATCAATCTGGTAATTAGGAAAAGTGCTTCCTCAAGATCCAGCTAAACCATTCCTATGCATATATCTAAAATACGCTCAAATATACAACAAGGACATTTGCCCAACCATGTTTGTAGCAGCTTTATTCGGAATAGCCAGAATCCATAAACAACCCAGATGTCCTTCAACGGAGGAATGGATACAGAAATTGTGGTACATTCACACAATGAATGTACAATTTAAATTTAGCAATAATTTAGCAATTTAATTTAATTGCTAAATTTAATTTAGCAATTTAAAACAAGGAAATCACGGAATTTTCAAGCAAATGATGGGAACTAGAAAAGATCTTTTTAAGCGAGGTATCCTAGAAGCAGAAAGACACACATGGACTATACTCACCCATAAGTGTTTATTAGACATATAATATAGGATAAATTATATTATATAAATCTATACTCCTAAAGATGCTAAACAATAAGGAAGACCCTAGGGAAGATGGTCAATCCTCATTCAGAAGGATAAATGTGATAGACATTGGAAGCAGGAGAATACAGGGAATAGGGCAGGAGCCTACCACAGAGGGCCTCTGAAAGACTCTGCTGATCAAGGTATCGAAGCAGAGGTTGATACTCATTGCCAAACAATGGGCAGAGTACATGGAATTTTATGAAAGAAGGGGGAGATAGAAAGACCTGGAGGGGACAGGAGCTCCAAAAGGAAACCAACAGAGCAAAACCAGACAAACAAAACACAAACACAAAAACAAAACAAAACAAAAAACCTGGTCCCTGGGTGCCCTGCAGAGACTGATAGCCCAACCAAGGGCCATGCATGGAGAGAACCTAACCCCCCTGCTAAGATGTAGCTCATAGACACAGTCTCCAAGTTGGTTCCCTACTAAGGGGAGCAGGGGCTGTCTCTGGCATGAATTCAGTGGCAGGCTCTCTGATCACCTCCCTCTGGGGTGGGGAATGAGGTTGGTGCAGCCTTGTCAGGCCACAGAGGAAGACACTGCAACCAGTCCTGATAAGACTTGATAGGCTATGGTCATATAGAAGGGGAGGAGGACCTCCCCTATCAGTGGACTAGGGGAGAGTCATAGGGAGAAAAGAGGGAGGGAAGGTAGGATTGAGAGAATTGGAGGGAGGGGCCACAGTCAGCATACAAAGTGAATAAATTGTAATAAATAATAAATAAAATTAAAAAAATAACTTTTAAATAAGCTCACTAAATGAGCGTACTGACCAAAGAAGAGCCAATGAAATGTTTAGTTTGCAGGTTAAAATTATTAGCTCCAAGTGAGCCCTATTTTTATGGTGTGTAAAGCATTTATATAACTCTAAGTTTACACACTGTTTAAAATATAAGGTTTTTAGGGATAAAGTAAAATAAGACAAATAGCTGTTTCTCATCTGTTGTCTTCAAAGCACGACTTTTAATTCTTCAGCCACAATGAATGAGGCACATATACTTGGGTGAACACAAAATTGATGTAAGGTTAATGCCAAATTTTTACACACACACACACACACACACACACACACACATTTTACATATATATATGTACATTCCATATATATAATACACACTGTATATATACAATACATATTGTATATAATATATTATACATATATATATTATATATGATATACTGCATGTATATATGTGTACACACACACATATGTAGTTATACAGTATATATATGAAGCACGGTGTCCGTAATGACTGTGGCTGACAGTACTCTGAACTGGAGTGGAGAAGCAAGGCTGTCTGCAGGCTTGAAGTCTGGGTTCTCTGTTTCCCAACTGCATGTGCACATATAAGCTACTAACTCCCACATAACTTTGCTTTCCCCACCTGCCAGACTTCGTATATTCATAGCATATGAATGAGGATTTTTATGAGAGAAAATCAGCCCATAGTAAATAAGCAGAAAGTGCAAACAGCGCACTAGATAACTGTGTATTTGCATGTATATATATACATTTGCATATATATACATATACATGTAAATATATTCACATGCAAATGTGAATATGGTACAGGATGGGAAAGACAAGCGAAGAGAAGAGAGAGATAAGAGACAGAGAAGGAGGGAAAGACACAGAGACAAAGCCAAAGACAGGGAGACAGACAGACAGAGAGGTGGGAGGGAGGGAGGGAGAGAATAATGGAATTTGTACTTCTGGCTAATTTTAAGTCACTTGTTTATGCACTTGGCTTTTCTGCTCCAGAGTATTGTCACTCACAGTTGTTATGGATTCCTTGCTCTCTTCCTTACACAGATGTAGAGAAAGGAGGAATCCTGGTATAGAAAATGCCATGCTAACGCTGACTGAAAGACTTCAGTTTCACTCTACTTGTAAACTTCAAAGAACACATTTACTCTCTGGGAATTAAAAAGGTGGGAATTAAAACCCCACCTTTTCCCAAGATAGCTTGGCATCCTTCCCACCCATTGAAAAAGCAAAAATCATATGATACCCAATGATCTCTTTAGATTTCACAGCTGGGTTGCTTCCATCACAGCACAATCAATACAGGACAAATTCTCCAAGCTATGTCCCCAGTAGGCTCATGTGTTTGAGCCCTTGGTCCTTGGAGGTGTTCTTTTGAAAGGCCATGAAACCCTGGGGAGGTTGGGCTAGCTAGTGGAAGGAGGGACCTAGGTAGGGGAGGTCTGGGTTTTATCTTTATTTCCTATCTTGTCTCTGTTTCCTGTTTTGCAGAGATGTGAGCAGGTCCTCTGAAAATCTGCAAGGCACTGCAATTTCCCTGCTGTGATTGACTATATCCCTTCAAACCATGAGCCAGAATAAAGGTCTCTTTCCTTGAATTGCTTCTTTTCAGGTATTTAATCACTATAATGAAAAAGTTACTATCATACAATGTATATAGGTAACAGTTTATTAAGCACACTTTCTCTGATATGATATGAAAGAGCTCTCAACAAATCCGAGTTTTACTAAAACATACATTAGCAATAACAGTTCAAGTCAAATAGAAAAATCACTCTTTTTTTGCATGTGTTCTAGAAGTCCTGCTCTGCACCATACCTATGTTTTAAAGCTTAATGTATACACATGCTAATGCTTACAAATGCAGGTATACAATTTCTATCACAAAAAAACTACCTCCTGCATAGATGGCTCTTCATCAATTACAGCATGGTTATACACTGAATCAACTGTGTCTTCGTTAGGGTTTCATTGCTGTAATCATGGTTATGGGCATGGTAACTCCTTTAAAAAAAAAACATTGAACTGGGGCTGGCTTACAGTTTCAGACGTTTGGTCCATTAACATCATGGTGCGAAGCACAGCAGTGTGCAGAAAGACATGGTTCTGGGGATGAAGCTGAGAGTTCTATATTTTGGTTAGCAGGCAGCAGAAGGAGACTGTGTCACTGGACATTGCATGAGCTTCAAAGCCCACCCCACAGTGACACACTTCCTCCTAACGTGACACACTTTCTCCTAATGTGGTCTTACACCACTCTTCATGGGTCATGTATTCAAACAGATGAGTCTATGGGAGCGATATCAATCCAAACCGCCTCATGGTCTAATTTCTTTTTCTATTGTCATGATAAAATACTTTGACAAAAGCAACTTAAAAGAGAAAAAGTTTTGTTTATTTTCACTCACAGTTCAAGGCACAGCCTCTTGTGGCAGAGAAGTCTAGGCAGCAGGGTTTTTGAAACAACTGATCACAGCAGTCAGGAAACAGAAAGGTGAACGCATGCATGTTAAAGTTCTGTCTGAACTCTTTACGCATTTTGGAATCCTCTGCTCATGGAATGTCCTGGTCCATTACTAAGTGGATCTTCTCACATCACATTACACAATCAAGAAAACGGGCATGCTCAGAGACCCATCTCCCATGTCATTCTCAATTCTGCGAAACTGGCAATGAATACTAAACATCTACCTTGTATAGCAGGAGATATAGCAGCCCAGTCTAAAAACTAAGAACTTGGGCCTCTTTCTTACCTATTCTACCCCTCTTATTCTACGTGATTTACAGTTTTTCCCATATTCCAAATAACCTCTGATAATTGTGAAAAAAGTTAAATCACTGACATGATTAAAACTGAAGTGAGCAGAAACAACTCTTTGTACAGATATCATGTCCTAAAGATATATTTTCTTCAAATGATCTAATCGATGCATATACTTGTAACAGGGTCACAGACCTTAGTAGACTACCAGATCTTAGCACAGCTGACTCCATGATGGAAGTGCCACTCAGGCTGTAAAACTCAGCATGTAGACAGCACCACCTGCCAAAAACTAAATGAAAAGCCTAATCCATCGAAGTCCATATCATTCTGGGAAAGTCTCAAAATGTACTCTAACCTTGCTTTTTAGCATCTATAGTTTCATGTCTGTCTAACTGTTGTTAACTGGAGTATGTAAAACCCAGAATATAAATTTTGTCCTTAAAGTTTAACCCTGAGAAAGGCTCAGTGCTACATTGGAATCCTGAGCACCCAGAGCAGTTGTCTACTGGATAATAAAGCCTTTCTCTTAGCTTAAATTGATGTCTAAGCAGCCTTTTTTATGAATATCCCACAGCAATACCTAATCATAACTCTAAGGCTGCCATAGCAGATATGATAGTCACTGAACATCTCTCTCATTCATTTTCTGATGTGCTTCTGTATTCTTCCTCTATTCAGCACATTCTCTCACAACAAAGGATTTGTGTTTTCTTAAGGAAAAGTCCAGGTTCCCTAGGCATCTTGATATTAAGGCAATAAAAGCTTAATGATACAGGAATAATGATATTATGCATGCTTGGTTTACTTTGCTTTTGATTGTAAGTTTGGGGCTGTGTTGAGCAGAGGGATTTTCACAATGCTGAACAGCAAGGCTTTGTCTTCTTTGTGGGTCCTAACTCAGGGAGAAATTATCTGTGTTTACCACATAGCACAATGAGGAGTATACGAAACAGAGGTGCTTAGACATGCCTATCTCAGGGGAAGATGTCAAGCTGCAGGATTCTTGGGGAGCCAATTTGAGGGCATACAATTCCTCACCAGTTGATAAAGGTCACAAAGTAAATTGTAACCCAACATGTCTGCAGAGACTAAGATACATCTGCAAAAAGAAATAGCAATCAATGGAAAGAGATTTGGATCTTGGCTCTGATAATGGAAGATATACATATGAGATAGGAAAACCTGAATAAAAAAAACATAATGAATGAGAAGAGAGACTTTTCTCTTGACTCCTTTAATTAATAAGTATCACAACCCCTTTCTATGAAAGGACAAATTGGTAGTTTATGGCATAAACTAATGTGCACAGAAGTGACCATTATTGGGTAAGTTTTATAATGTTGTAGCCTGACTCTAGTGTCCATTTGTATCAGTCCGAATAATTTCTTTTGCATTGATAAAGACCCAAGTTAATCTTTTGTACTGAGATATGTAATCTAGGACCTTCAAAGATTGTTTCAGTTGAACTTTAGAGCTCCAGTGTGGGCATGGATGAGGAGGTGAGTGGAACACGCTGCCTTGACTGTAGGTGTGCTTCCTGCAGCCTCAAAACTCTGACTCATCTGAAATTTTCATTAATCTCCTGTTGTTTAGTGCAGCCAGAGCACACAATAACAAATTGTTCATTCTATTTTCTTATTTAGCTCGTCTAACCTCTCCGGCTGCCTCCAGAAGGCTGGAAATTATCCCACACATATTAGAGAGATATAAGCAGGCACAGTGAAGTAAAATGACTTGCTTAGAGGCACAGTGAATTCTCTGGAAAATGAAAAACTGATAGAGGAAGAAGTCCAGCCCCTCAAGGCTAATTCTCTATTGTACTCCTCCCCGAGCAAATATCCCCAAATCCAATCACCTTTTATCCTTGTCTCAGCAACACCTCCTTATGTAAGCTCTGCAAATTCAGAATCCCAACAAGAAAAAGGCCAGGGCATTTATAGTTGTGACCCACACGATTTAAAGCTAGCTGGGAGGCTGGCAAACACAGTGTCATGCTGAAGTTATTTCCAGAACAGCAGGTGACTCTTCAAGTAAACCAGCTCAAAGGATGGCAAACTTGCCAACCTATGTTCTCCAACACAGTTCTTTTAAGACTCAGCAAATGGTAGGGGGAAATTTTTAATCTTCTCATATATCCAAATTAATTAACCAGCAAGTATTTATTGCTTGCCATGAGTCAGGCTATAAAAGAATCCTCATCAGTAGCTTGGAATCTGGAGTTGAATTTTATGAGTTTGAAACCTAGCTTTATTATTTACTGCTTGGGATACTTTAGGCAAGTTACTTAATTTCCCCATGCTGTGCCTCAGTTTCCTCATCAAGAAAATGTTGAGTAAGACACACATTATGAGCCAATCTGTATAATTAATTGAGTTAATTCACAGCAGTTGCTAGTAAAGCATGTGCTTCTTAGTAAAGGATTGTAAATACTAGCTTGTATTATCACATTTCCACTTAGTCTAAAGTCTGGCACATTGTCAGTTTGAGCTAGGAACACAAGCTCTCAAGAAGCATTTATTCAAATGGGAGATATTAAGGACATATATGACAAGAGAAACCTCATACTATGGAAAAGCACACATATAGATAGATGTTTGTGCATTAGCCAGGAATAGATCAAATGTGCAGTTCTCACTGACACCTATGTAGACAGACAAAGTTCCACAGGACCAACAGCTGTTCATGGATAGACCTGTTGTCCATATGGAGGATCATTATTCAACAAATGTTTACGGAATATTCTAGATTCTGTAGTCAAAGTTTGACCCATTTGATAGCAGGATGAAACTAAAATCTTCAATGGAAATGTATAGGAGTTATAGCTATGACATTTCAATGTCAAACTCTAAGGAATCTTCTGAACTGCTCTCATATGTTTGTGTTTGGATAAAAGTCTGTAAGACTCTAATATGGAATTTAGAAGATGTAGAGGACAGGCTCTGCCTGATGGCATTCCAATTTTGCTGACATACTGTATTATTTATTTTAAAAATGGAAATTAATTAAAAATGAGAGCAAACAAGAGGCATGGATAGATTTGAAGAATTCTTGTATGCCTAGTCCTTAGTGTACTGATATGAAAAATGTGGGCATTGGGTGAATTTCAGAGGAGTGAAGAAATGAAATTTTCTGAATGAATGAGTTGAATGATCTATCACTGAAAATCTCTAAATTCAAAATATCAAGCAACAGTAACTGCAAAGAAAACAAAGATTGGCTTGAATGGATAACAGGCACAAAATATCACATTGTTTTTTTTTATTATGCAAGTTACTACAGGAATTAACAGTCTCTTGTTTTTTATACACACACACAAAGTGGGGACAGAATGGCTAGTGCAAAATGAAAAATCCAACATTTTTTAAGTGGAAAGGACTATTTCACTTAAGACTATTATAGTATGAACTGGGACTATTACAATAAGGAAAAGAGATTAAACTCAGCTCCAAACACAGTGATGGCATCTGTGGATTTATAGCAAGAGTGAGGGGTCGGCAGATGAAAATACTAAGAAGAGGTTTCAGGGATATCATGAAGATAGCTAAGTTGGCCTAACAAGGTTCTTGTTAAAGGCAGGCCAAAGGCTTAGATATAAAGGGTAAAGGGTGAGGAGCTTGATAATGTCTGAAAGAAGAAGAGATTCTCCTTAAAATAGATAAGCAGGAACTTTTGCTAAAGGAGGCCCAGGTCTAGCCTATTACGAAATAGCACCAAAGGAGTCTATCAAAGTTGGTGAAAAAGAGAAGTCTTTATCAGGGCCATTTCCATGGAAGGTGTTTTATAGTTTAGCTGTGCAAAGCCATGTTCTACCCTAACAAAATTCTATGTCTTTATGTCCTTATAGACATCTCTTGAGCATCTCAAGACAGGTTACTTCTAAGAAGATAAATCATGCAACTAGCATGCTAGGAGATTGAGGATGTAACTACAGCTCAGATCTCTGCTCCCTGCGGCCACTTCTCATTCTGTTTCTTCCTATAGCACTGTGCATAATATCAGTCAAAGGGTTGCATTTGTGAACATTTGTGCCTGGCTTATTTTGATGTCTTTAATATGACTATTTCTTTGATATTTTGAGTAATGAAATTTTACAGTGAGATCTTTCTTATTTATTTAAAGATTAGTTGGCTTATTCATTCATAAAAATATACTGAATGCTTATTATTTGCTCATTCTCATGTTAAGTAAGATAGGCACAGAATTATCACTCCTGGCCAAGGCTTGAGGATCAAGGTATGACACTGGAAACACTCAAAATTGAGCACAGTGCCCTGGTTTAAAACCATGGGGAGGGCTGGAGAAATGGCTCAGCCTTTAAAAGCTAGGCTCACAACCAAAAATAAAACCATGAGGATACAGACAGAGTAAGGTTCATACTGGGACAAAGGAGAGACAGGTACAGAGAACCTTTTGCACTGATTCTGTTTCCAGAGATAGTCAGCTGTGTTTTTAGGTAATTAGGAAGGGTTTTTTTTGTTTGTTTGTTTTGTTTTTAATAATTTCCAATATAGTGTGCCTAAAGCTGTTCTTTCACAGGTGGGGAAACTGCTTCGAGAACAGTGAGGTTAGCTATATATACTTTCTCTTCTGAGAGGGTCATGGTTTTTCCAAAAGGGATTAATGAAGGCCTATCACCCCACCATTTCCACTTTCATATGTGACCTCCAACCCTGAGAATCTGTCTAGGCAGAAATAGAATTACTATGAATAGACCAGTAGCATCTCTGAAAACATAACACTCACAATCAAGAGCCCAGGGCATGCTAGCGACTGTCTCTTCCTCTTTACATCCAAATCCAGGGAGAACCAGGCTCCAGATAGTTCAAGAAAATGGATCTGAAATAAGACAAGTTTAGATTTCTGCCAGTAATTACTCACAGGGCGAGCCTCTCACATGTAAATTTTCCTCAGAGAGACCAGACAACAAGACTTCCCTCATTTGTTTCCTCTTGGGAGGTACTATTCCACAAGCTTTATTTAACTTCTGCCATATGCTCTAATCCTAAGAATTCTTGAGGTGTCTTCTATGTGTATGTAGAAAATGCTTTTTGCTTTAGGTAAGGGATGTGGGGAACCTACTGATTTTAAGGACAGCCTATACTCACAATAGTGCTGATTCTGAACTTTTACTGAGTGGGGAAAATAAGTTTAGAGTCTTCAAATGGGGCTCCACAGTGGCAGTTCACCGTACAAAATCATGTCCGATGATTATCAAGTGTGTGATTTCACTGCACTAAAAGCCTTCTGAATCGGATCCATTTCTGAATAAAGATTGCAACTCTTCTCTCAAACCTCTCTGCTCTGCTGGAGATGGAATCCTCAAGTACACTTTCTGGTCTTTTTAGATTCCTTATTGCATTTGCTTCTCAAATGCCATTTCTTTCATGAAAGCCTAGGTGATAAAGGGTACCAAATACAACCCCAGGTTTCAGCCATGAAAATGCAAGCAGGGGTACAGGTTTCTACAACGATAGCTTCAGCATCCTTTCTCTGCAAAGGCTGAGCCCTACTGAGGTACTAACGAGAAGGTAATGCCAGCTATGAAAGGGAAAAGACGGCAAAGAATAGGATAAGTGGGAAAATGAAAAGACACGGGTAGCTCTGGGATTTCTGAGCAATTGAAAAGCAGAGCTGCCCTGTGCTGATCTTTTATTCCATTCATTCTCTTGGTCTTATTTGTATGTGGATAAGCTGACTACAGCTGGCTTTAAATGGAGCCAGAAAGAGGTGGCTCTAACGCACACAAAAAAACAGGTGTTTATAATGATGAGCTTATAGATAGAGCAGTCCTTCAGTCAAGAGAAGGAAACACCACTGACCGTGAGGCTTTATTTGGCAACCCAGCAATGCATTTATAGAAGTCTGGTCTGGGATTGCCACAGTCCAGATTTGCATTGTTAAAACTAAGCTCCTGGGCGTCCTGGGCATCCTGGAAGATAGTGGTGGTTATCAACAACCCATAGCCACATGATTTGCATACAAATCCATTTCTAATAGGAAAAACCACTCCCAGTAGCTGATGAAAGACAGTGTCGTAATTCACTGAAATGATATGCTTGTTTATAAGGATAGAATTGGCTAGGACAGAAAAGGCAGTATCAGTTCTGAATTGGACTAAAATGAAGACACAAATTCAGCAAAGTGTGTATGAAAAAGCATAATGAAACCATTATGCTGTATTCCAGTTTCAGAACCTCAAAGGAAGAAACAATGAGAAAAAGAAATTCAGTTCAAGAAACAACTAAAGTTGGAAGGGTAAAGCCAGCTGGAGTCCTACTAATTGCCAGGTAGTCTTGGAAACACTCCTGAGGAGATGCAATCCAAGCCAGAACAAGATCTAAAACCTTTTGGCAAAGCTGGGCAAGCAATGCCAGGTAACATCAAGTTGCCATTTGTACGAATCAGTTGAAGAAGCAAGATGTCATGCTCTCAGTAGTGGGAACTCAGAGAAGGTACAAAGACAAAGAGTGTGTAATTCTGGAATGAAAGTATAAATTCAGTTACTAGACTGGAGCCCAAAGTCCAAACTAAAGAGGAATTGTAGGAGTGAGGGAGATGAAGGTGTGGAGTTAGAGCTCGGGAACCCATGTAAAAAGCCAGATGTGACAGTGTATGCTCGCAACCCTACTGCTGAGGAGCAGAAGGCATGTATGTCAAGCCTAATTAAACTGCTGGGTGCTGAGCTACTGAGAAACCATGTCTCAAAAAGCAAGGTCAGCTACTCCTGAGGAATAAAACCTGAGGTTGACCACATGCACATATACATGCGTGCAGGAATACACAGATGTACCTGTATAAACACAAGAATGTACAAACACACACATGGACACACACACACACACACACACACACACACACACACGGAATGCACAAATGGTGTTTTGAGGAAAATCAAGGCCCACAGACAAATAGCTGGCCCGAAATCCCCTAGTACCAAGTTTGAACTCCAGGGCTAACCATGTCTCTACTTGTGGGAAGAGGATGAGAGTTGATCTTGCTGTTAGACTTTTAAATGCTCTTGGAGAATGGATGCCTGAGAAATTCTCATCACAAGATGGAACTTTGTAAGGACACTTTTGACAAGAACCTCCATGTGCTAATAACTGTGGAAATATGAGCAAAAATATTTTAAACTCCAAGGGATCTTATTTTTAGGGTGCTTGGTAAATGCTGCAGAAAGTGTGGGTCTTGAGCAGTTTTGAAGTATGTACAGATTGATTCAAGGTGAAATCAGTAAGTGTCTGTTGGCTGATTTATGCTTAGATACATTTGAAAATTAAAGTTATGAAGGAACAACTACTAAGAATGCTAGAAATTGTTTTTCTAAGTAGTTACATGACAATCAAACAACTGCAGTGTCATAATTATTGTCTTTCCATTCATACAAATGAATAACCCAAACATACATTTATTATGTCTGTTAAGACAGTTTAAAAAATTATGTGTGTATGTGATTGAGTGAATGTGTATGAGTGTGTGTGTGTGTGTGTCTGAGTATGTGTGTGAGTGTGTGTATGTGTGTGTGTGACTGTGTATGTGTGTGGGTGTGTGAGTGTGATATCTGAGGAGGCTAGAAGAGGGTGTCAGATCCTGAATCTATAGGTAGAAGCACTTATGAGCTTCTCAGTGGTACTAGGAACTGAACTCTGGTCCTTTAGGAAAAAAACAAAACAAAAAACAGTGTGTGGCTTTGACCACTGAACTGTTTCTATAGACCTCACTGCCCCCCGCCATCTTTTTTGTTTGTTTTGAGGCAGAGGCTCTGGTAGCCCTGACTGGCCTTGATCTTGCTATGTTGTTGAGGATGATGTTGAACTCCTGAAGCTCCCACCTCCATCTTCCCAATCCTGAGATTGCAGACATGTTTCATCACATCCACTTTATATGGTGCTAAAATTAAATGAAGGGCTTTGCATGTGCTAGGCAAACACTCTACCAACTGAATTACATTCCTATTGGACAAAAGAAGCTTAAAATAAATATAATTTAAAAGTTTTTAAAAGGTTAAAGCAAAGGAACCAATAAATGCTCCTCCATTTTCAGATAAGAGAAATTGAACGGCTTGTCCCAAAATGTACAATTATCATTTTAAAACCACAGCTGAAGACAAGCCTTATGCCTCTGCCCTCTTGAGGTTGGGTTTTGCTGTGTAGTCCAGGCTGCCCTCAGCCTCTTAAAGATGGTAACACAGGCCTGGGCTAGCTACCCCACTTAGCTTAGTCTTATCATTTCTATTACCCTAAGCAGAGCCTTGAAGTTGAACCCTGCCATAGTTTCCTGTTTCTAAGGAACGCTTTGGTGTTTCTTCCTTACAAGCCACATTCATTCAAGGCTACTTAGTAGATAGCATTAGAAAATGTTTACTCATCCTTTATACAATGGGAAGGGAGTGGAGACTAAGGGCTGCATGCTCCCAGCCTCTCCCTGTGGAAAGCAGCAAGAAGCTCTGTCTTACACTCAGTGCTGGGCTTCTGATGGGTCCCTGAGGCCCCATAGGTGTTCATGTTCTCAACCTGCTACTGAGAACTAATTTAGCACAAGCAGTCACTGGAATGAACATAACATAAACCACTTTTTGAGAGTTAAGTCCATAGTTTAAGGGAATGGGGGAGGGTCGGAGGGTGGAGTTGGGGTGGAACGGGAGTTGGGGAAGGCAGAGCAACTCGGGAGAGAAATAAGTTGTGATTTGCATACCATTAAAAGCAAAGCTTTTTCTAGCATTTGCTTCATGTTCAAATAGTTCCAGTAATTTGAGGACCCTGGAAACCCCCATATTTGCTACAGTTGTGACTTTTTTGAATAGATGATATAAGAGTGATAACTAACTCACCTGTCTGGGATTCCGATGGTGATGGTGTTGTGTGGTTTGTGACTGGAGACAGACGACTGATGTCTGTATCTCTTCCTCTCCTTCTCCCCTCCTCCTTTTCTTTCCTTCCTTCCCCCTCCTTCCCCTCTTTTTTCCCTGTTCCCCTTTTCCTCTTCTCACTATTTCTATCAAACTGAGCAGAGTCTTTTGATGTATATTTGATTCAATTTCATAATGCCTACTTTTTGATCACCAATATGCTGGCAAACAGATTCTAAAAAACAACATAAAGTGTTTCTTTCTTTCACTTTCTTTTCTTTATATTTTTGATAGCCAGGAAACCGGTGACAGCCCAATTTTCTTCTTCATCTATGAAATCGAAAGGCTGGGTGTTAGGAGGGATTATGGAGAGTTTACGAGGCAAACAACACACCCTGCTGCAAGCCTTATCTGGAACAAGGCACCCTCTCCTCCCTAAGCCTCTGGTGGGTGGTTGGAGCTCAGGGTAGGCAGGAAGGGGTGCCCGCGACACTGCTTATCCTCCAGCAGCATCTTTGAAATGCCAAACTTTATTTATCGATCTTCCCGTTCTGTTATCTCCAACAAGCCACAGGAAAGGTAATACATTTTGTATGGATTAATCCTTGTAATGCTACATAACATACTGCAAGAGATAACTCAAACTCACTTTGTCTTCTCATTATCTAAACAGACATGTCTTTCTTTAAGCCATCAACTGAGGTCATCACCCAAATGCCCTTGTGGAATATTCATTAATCAAATAACTAATTTGAAATGGACCTTCAAAGCATTATTCATTTCCCCATAATTCTCCCCACATCACTTTAAATGCTTTGTGGGGATAATGATTAGGATGATGTTTAATTAATTGTGAAATTGTGAATTAAAGCTAAGTTAAAAGATAAATCATTTTTTAGTGCATGAGAGAGAAAGGAAAAGAGACAGAAATAGCATAAGAGCTTGATCAGTGGTTTTGTTGAAGACTCTTGGCAAATGTCCCTTATTTCCACAAAACAACCACATTTGAATTCAAGATTGATCTTTGTGATGCAAATCTTATTTGTCTATTTGTTCCAAATCCATCACATTAAAGCTATAGCCCATGGAACACATATACAGTTCTACGCGCCTTGCTCTTCTCAGCAAGTTTTGCAGGAAAGACTGAGGTGTGGAGATCAAAACCATAATTTTGTTTACTTCCTATGATGATCAGAAGACTGTCTTTAAAAGGATGGACTTAAGCTTTCATTCTCAACCAAAGTCTTTCTAAGCACGCCTGTCTTTATATGCCCTCTTTGTAAAAGGACTCAGTCAGTGTCTTTGCTTACTGGCTCTTCTCTTGGGTTAGCAGCTGTCAACAAGGAACTATAAACAGTCTAAAAGCCTAGCAAGTCTACCTTCATTTGACATCTGTCTCTTTCTACTGCCTTGAGCTGTCTTTGTTCAAGGCACTAACACAAAGGTAACTAAGATCTTTTCAACATTCAAAGGTACATTGGATTAGTTACCTTTGTGAGTGTGTGTGTGTGTGTGTGTGTGTGTCCATAACAAAATACCTGACACGAAGCAATAAAAGGGAGGAGAGGTTTATCTTGGCTCAGAGTTCAGGGTATGCCCCATTGTGGCAGAAAGGAATGGGAAAGGAGTGGCTTGCAGTATCAGGACAGCACGAAGTGACTAGTGACATTACAACCCTTGGCAATGAGGAAACAGACAGCCTAGCCTGAAGTGTGGTTTACATATATACATAGCATATATATGCGCACATATACATAGCATATATATGTGCATGTATATGTGTTGTATTATGTATAATATATGACATTTAATAATATTAGATATACAATGCATTATGTTACATATATATATTTATTTGATATATATATAAAATTTCAACCCTAGTGACCCACATCCGCTAAGTAGGTCCCACCCTCTCCAGCTAAGTTTCACTTCCTAAAGGTTCCAGTACCTTCCAATACAGTACCACCATCTGGAGATAAGTATTCAGGTTGTCCTTTGAGAGCTAATTTACAGGCACTACACATTGTCAACAGATTGTCAACTGCAAGCTTTTACAGTGTCCTTCTCCAGACCACTGGAACAGAAAGTAGGGAGTCTCCAGTCATTGCTGGAGAAAGGACACAGATTGTGTCCATCTTCCCTCTCTAATTGGTTCTTTTTCTCCTGAAATCACTTTGACTGGATTCCACAAACAAGAGGTAGATGAACGTTTTATGACAAGGGCTGGAACATCTCATCAGGCACCAAGAGCTTTCTTATCACAGTAAGATTCTGCATAACCAGTTCTGGGATAATGATCAACCAGTCTTTGTCCTGACCAAGACTGACTGATAGGCTGTGTGCCCTGGGCTACCCTTTTGTAACGCCAAAGTACTCATCTCAGAATGTCCTCAAGGGACTGATTGTCCTTTTCCTTCTCAGTAGGGCCACAATGGATAAATTCCATTCCTGAGTTAATCACTAATTATCTCTTACTTGTTCTATAAGAGTGAATGGGCAAGTTGGCTTCCTGGAGCCCTAAAGTTTCATTTCTGGCCTATGATTCCAGTAGTAACTGCTTGTTACTAAAGCACAATAGTTTTATTAATTAATTTATTTATTCAGTTGTTTTATTCATGAAATGACCATGATAATAATAACTTTATCTAAACTTTAGCTTTCCTCATCTCAACTTGCCATGTCTTCTTAGTTGTTATCACTACTTAATACTGTGCTTGTATTGCTGTTATTTTATGACTTTGCTTCCTCTCCTATATGTAACCTCCATAAAGAAACAAACTAAAGTATTCTTTTCCGTGTTATATTTCCTATGCTGGTACAAAAGGAATTAATGCAACACTCCCTGAAGTAATTAATGAACTATTGAAGACTAAAAGCTTTCTTTCTTTTATATTTCCTAAACTCCAAGAAGCTATTATATAAAGAAAGATTAATTGAGAATGAACTGAATGAAGAAAAGCTATCCCACAGATAATAAGACAGATTCATGATCAGCTAGAACCAAGCATGCCTGAAGCTAGCATATCCATGGACACTGTTCTTCCATGGGGAAATCTATTTCCTTCTTTATCTAGATGATTTATGTTCTGTTGCTTTTGTTTTCAACCAAATAAAAACTTGAAAAATAGACACTTGTGTGTCATTACCATGTTAATTTAATTACCATTCACCTACACACAGTATCACTTAGTTCCCACTTACTGATTTGTCAACATTTCTACATTTGTTTATATCAAAGACACTTTAGCATCCCTTCAGGCCCTCTATCCTCAACTTCTTGTTAATACTTATATGTATATCTAAATTCTGGAGTTCACCTCTTGGAGTCTGACTTATCACAGTTTACCTGATGCTCACCTTCCTCTATGACATTTCTGGGTGATTAACTCTAATTTGAAATCTTTTCTGTGTCCAGGCTGGAGTCAAGGAACCAGCCAAAGTCACTCACACATTTTGGTGCCTGAGCCTTGGTTCTGACAGCTACAGTAACTCCCATACAAAATATTGGTTATTTACAAAAAGTCTTATTTCAACCCTCATAAAATGTGACTATTATGCTCTTATTTGTCAGCTATATAACCCTATGCAAAGTACTTAACTATTCTTTATGACTTCCTCATCTGTAAATCCAGAATAACGTAATTTCCTGTCTTGCAGGCTTAGAGACAAGGCAATATAGCAAACGCCATTTTAGCATAGCACATGGCACATAGTAAGTATGCAGTATCTGTGGATGTGGTTGTTTTCATCGTGAAAGAATGAGCCCTCCAACAAAATGCCAGGAGGCTGAAAAGCTTTTATACTATCTCGTATGTTTCTTAAAGGTTTATTGAAAGCATAACTGCTTTTTTTTTCTTCACCTACATTCCTCCCTGAGTTAATGCATGTGTTTGTTATCTATCTATCTATCTATCTATCTATCTATCTATCTATCTATCTATCTACCTATTTATCCAATCATGTACCATATTACAATACTTCATGGTGTTCATATTATAAATGTTTCATAACTTACTTAATTGTTGTTTACCATCACATTTCAGTTGTTTTCATTTTTTTGTACTTGATAAAACTGTAGTAAAAATATCTTTGTCTTAAATAATCAACAATTTTAGGGAGGACAAAAGTTTTGTTTGCCTTTCTGTAGCTTCAACCCAATGATGGTCCTAAGAGTAACCCTTAAATCTATCCTAAATGGATAATTAATAACCAATAAGCAAGGTTAATTATTCATATGAATAGGTTCAAATTTTGTCACTGGTGAAAGAATCAACATTGCTATTGCATAGTTTTTTTTTTTTTTTTGTCCTCCCTTTCCTATGGAGGCTCTTTTAAGTTCCAGGGTACACAGCCATCTTAGGGGGCTAAATTTTTTTAATTTCTGTCTTCTTTCTTTCCCTGGTGATCTTGCCTCCTGGGAGAAAGCATCCATGTTATAGTTACTTCTCTTCTTTAACATATTGAGCCTGGAGTAAGCTCTTGTCATATAGTTGGAGTTTATTTTGGAAATAGAAGCCTCAAATTTGTTCAAGTGTTTTGAAACCATCAAGACCCTTCAAAGATCCCCAAGATCTATGAATCTAACACATAAATTTCTGAGTTTCTAAAACCTCTTTCTTTTAAGTCTAGTTTGATTACTAGTTTGATTACTCTGCCCCTAAATTTTAAGACAGAATAATTTTCAGAGCACCTACTACCAAAATTATCATCTCAACCAAGAGCTCTGTGAATAAATGCCTTGGATGATCAAAGTTCAAACCAGTCTGGAAATGAGAAGTTGGCAGGGATACTTATTATCAGTTTTGCCCTAGGTGTGGAGGGCTAGTGCAATGATTTACTCTGCCCTCATCTCTTTGCTTTGCCAGATTTCCAATATGGCCGATCCATCTTATTGTCTGGGAACTGAAAAAATGATGGAGAGGTGGGCTGTATGGAGAAAGTGGTTTCATTATACCAGCTAAAAATAGACCACCTGAATACTGGTGAGGGAGCAGAAGGTTTCTTGTGCCTACTTCTAAATAGTGTCCCCAGGAGTGGCTTGGATGGGTTATGTTTCCCCTGAGCCGAATACATGATGTTCAGCTTAGATGTCACCAACTGAGTTTGGCTGGAGCACACTTATTGCTAACTCAGTGTAATAATTGTTGTGGGTAAGCAAATCAAGCTCAAATCCACAGGTCAATTACTCTGAAGAATGGCCAGCTGATTTTCCTGTCTGAAAGAACATTAAAGCTTTTCAGATGAATTAGAGGCTTTCAAGGAGATCAATTGCTTTGACTAACAAGTGGGTCTTGTGTTTTTGAACACTTGGGATAATGGTGGGAAGGCCTCCGTATCCACAGGTGTTAAGGAGGAACTGCAAGCTCCGTTTACTTCACTTGCCCCTTAACTAACCACTTCATCTCTTCCTCAGTCCAACAGAGTTTTCTTAAAACAGGTCACACCCAGAAAAAGTCAATTAAAAACCAAGACTGCTTTCCTTTATGAATGTCAGTGTTCAGTGAAGTCCCTTATGATTTTCCATGGAGGCTCCTCAGTTACAGGGTCAGCCAATGAAATGAAATATTAGTGGTTGACATTGGTGGGCATAAGATGTCACTCAGGGGTATAGTGTTTGCCTAGCGTGCATACAGTCCTCAGTTCAGTACCTAACATTGACCAAAAGAACTAAAAAGTAAAAAGGACATTTGCCAGTAGGTATCCCAGAACACTGGATGTCATGAATCAGTAAAATCCCTTTCCTCTCCAAAAACATAGAAAATGAACAGGGGGCTGCCAATAAGTTTGGTTGCCAAGAAGACTGGCCAAAAGCTAAATGAAATAAAATGAAATTACTTACTACTGTGACTCTGATTTAATGAAATAACAGCTTAACAAATGGTAAAGAAGTAGAAAAGACAGAAAAAGACATACATCCTGTAAACTGAATTAAATGGCTTGTTAATGGTAGTATTGTTCCTTCTGGTGGTTTACACCTGTAAATGCTAGCCCTTGGGAGACTGGGGATCTACGCTATTGTCATTTTTCTGGTTTCATGGATGATGGGTATGAAACTGGCCCGACACAGATCTTCCACAGTCAGAACTGACACACAACTGACACTGGGCTGACTAGAATGAGATATTGTGTAGAGATAGTGGACAAAGTGTGGCCTTGTTGAAGAGTATCCTTTCAAAATATATGTTGACCTGGAACCTGATGATAATGTAGGACGCTGTGTCAAAATTCTTATAGATATAGATGAGTTGGGATTTCAATAAAGATCATCTTAGATTTAAGATGAATCACTTGTCTCATAGTTAGCATCCATATTATAAGAAAAACGAGTCATGTAGGCAAAGACACAGAGAGGAAACACTGATAAGGCTGACGGGAATTTAGAGACAGAGGTGAGTGCAGCTAAATGCTAAAGAATGCCAGATGTTTCCAGCTGTAGTTGAGAAGAGAGATGCACAGTTGGTTCTTCCTCAGAGGGAATGGGGCAAACAACAACAACATGGTTTGACTCTGATTTTAGATTTCTGGTTTCCTGAATTATGAGCTCCAATATTAATATTTTAAGCTACCCTTGTTTGCGGTGATATGTTACAGCAATCCTGGGACACTAATAGCCTGCATTTGCCTAGTATGCCACTTTGACCAGTAGAGAAAAACACCTTCTACTGGTGGAAAAGACAGCACCCTAATGCATCCCAATGTTCAGTTCTTGGATGCATTTAGTCTTAGAATAAACTAGACCTCTGTGTTTCACAGCCTGTGAGCCAAAACATTCCGTCCAATAAATTCCCTCTTGTTTAAACACATGTGAGTTAAGTTTCTCTCTCTCAAAAAAAAAAAAAAAAAAGTGAAAGACTTCTGTTGACGATATCGCTTAGGGTTGAGAAAATCATATTTATCTTTAAAGACTGTCCACCATGGCCTTTTCTCTACAAAGGCTTCTCTGGTTTCCCCAGTCCAAAGGGCTAGCTGCTTCTTCTAAGTTTCTATAGTACTATTCCCTTTCCACACATGATACTATTAAGCTCATCTTATCTTCCCTATGAGATCTTTGGCTTTTGAAAGCAAGCATCAGTCCTTATCTGCTTTGCTTTCCTGAACAGCTCAGTCCTATTTCCATAGCAAGTGCTTGGTACGTGCTTGATGAATGGATAAATGAAAATGTGAAGGAATAAAAAGGAGGCTTTCAGTTTTGTTGCAGAGAATAGAAAAAAAAAAGTAGGTTATTGTATAAGCTCACTTCATATTCCTAGTCCTACCAAACACACAAATGCCCAATCCACTTGTCCATAAATTGTTCTGCTAAGGAAGGCAGCCAGACCAGAACTGCTGTGAGCTGTCATTGGGTCAACTCCTTTGGTAGCAGAATAAACGCCAGGCTTTTGTAAAGGACAGTTGCTGCTTCAGATCTGAACTGTCTATCATATTATTCTTTCCTGCATGAAACCGTTCAAGGACTTCCCACTGCTCTCAGGGGAATTCCAAACTTGTGCTCATGGCTTACAAGACCCTGTGAGACCTGGATTCACCGCACACACACACACACACACACACACACACACACACACATATATGTGTGTGTGTGTGTGTATGTATATGTATATATATGTGTGTGTGTGTGTGTATACATATACATGTACATACACACACACACATATATAGGATTTCTTTCTATTTTTTCTGTTTTCTTTTCTTTCTTTCTTTAATCACTTTACAGCCTGATTCCAGCCTCCTCCCTCTTCTCCTACCAGTCCCACCCTCACACCCCTTATGGTTTGGACCTAGATCAACTCAGTTTTTTAATCTCACCTCTCCAGATTTCCCTCACCTGGAATTTATTTTCTAGCTTCCAACAGCTTAGTGGCCTCTCCAGAAGCTTTACATGTTCTCTCTCTCTCTCTTTCCCTCTCCTCCCCTTCTTATCTCCTTCTCTTATCCTTTCCCTTCCCTTCCTTCTCTAGGCTTTTGTTATTTGAAGCTTTCACCTTCTAACAGGTTTCTGTCTTATTCTTGTGGGTGTAGTGAGTGCTTTGCATGTATATCATTTTCACCAGGGACAGTCTCTCATGCGTGCCAGGTTCCCAGGTATTTCTATACCTTTGTAGCATAGCTTTTGCCACAGTTCAGTGTGATTACCCATATATAGGACAATCTACTTCATCCCATTGTACTCTTTGAACCCTGTCTTCTTGGATATCTGGATTTCATTTCTAGCTCACATCACACAGGAGGGACACATGTTTATCAAATGATCAAATAAACAGATGGAGAGTTTCAAGGTGAATCTCAATGACCAGCTTGGGCTCATCCCTGCTTTTCTTTGCTAAATTTTCATTTTCAAGGAACAACCAGGTATTCCTACCTTGAGGGGAAAATAAAGATCTAACATATGTTGAGAGTAAGAGATGGCTCATCTATCATACAGTGTCTCTGCTGCCAAAACTGCCCATCAAAACAAAAATGACACTCATTAAGTATAATTACTAATTTAGAAATCACACAGGTACCTTACCATGGTATGAATGCACATGCTAATAAAATAGCAAGAGGGCAGGGAAAGAAGGCAACATCTGTGTATGCTGACCAGTTCCCGATTCTTGTCCTAACAGAAAGGCTGAAATTGTCCTACTTGAGAGCTGATAGGAGTATGCAGAGAGAAGCACTTGTTTTTACTGGTATGTAGAAATTCAGTTGCTGTTATAAGGCTTTCTTTTTCTCTCTGGTATTCCCTACATATTATCTCTCATGTTCCCTATCCAGGCTACCATGGAAGAATCAGAAAGACCTTCCCCGCTCCCATGACTGTGAAAGCAAGGCAGATTTTTGTTCAGATGAGCCTTTGAACAGCATTTGACCTTTTTTATTACAACAACAAAGCCAACTCCATTTTAATTCACAAGTAGTTTATTTTTTTTTCAACTTCAAGACCTGACATGAGACTCGGTATACAGGACGTATGAAATAAGCATTTTAAAATTGAATGAGTTAGTGGATAGAAAATAATGAACTATGAAGCCATGTCACAATGACCCTTAGAAATCATAAAGTAGACTTGGAAGTACAAGGGAAAAAAAGGTATAGGAAATAAATGACACAGAGGCATCTTGGCACCTGCAGGAAAAGTAACTTGAGAGAAAGAACTCAACTAAAATAGCAAGTATTGCATTAGAACCATTTCTCACAAGTATAAGTACTTGTTTTTAGCCAAGAGTGAGTCTCTTGGTGCTGACTGATTCTCTGATATCTGTTAGCTGATGAGGGGCATGCAATACTCAATTACAAATCCAACAAGGGGTTTGCACTCCTCTTGATTTAACAAAAGCCTCACAGACTTATTAAATCAGGTGGGGACTCATTTTCAGAATATCCTTTGGTAGAAGTCTATGAGTGATGAACATCATCTGGTTGGAAATAGTTTGCAGAAACTCACAAGCAACCATCATGACATTATACTGAAGGCAAGGACCTTTCCTAGGATACTGATGTGAAATTAAGCTAACTTTAATCCTCAGATCATTTTTTTTTCACATAACACAGGCCGTATGCCTCATTGATGATGGGAGTGGATGCACTGGTGTACGTCAGACCCTGTAAGTGCTTTGCAACGAGACTAGTGCAAAGCAAGAGTATTTAAGCTAGCCATTAAGGGTTTCATCTAGACACACTGATGGGGAGAAATTGCTTGAGAAGAAGATTCTTGTAAAAGAGTTGGGATCTTCTGATGGCAGGTCCCATCCTGTCCTCCACAATTGGTGTCCTCTGTATTCTCATGAATCTCATTTTCCACTTGAATTGAAATGGTCCATCTTCTTCATCATATATTATATGCTGCTGCCTAACAAGTTACCCTAAAACTTGGTTTGTGTATGTAATTTTTTTTCTCATCACTTTCATAGTTTAGGTATCTGAGTGTCACACTATTGGGTCTTCTGTTGATCTCTCACAAGGTGTCAACTGAAGCCTTGGTCAGTGACAGGGAAAGACCCGAGAGAAGAAAGATTTGCTTTCAAGTCAATCTGGGGGCTGCTGGTTGGACTCATCTCTTTATTGTGAACTAAATAGTTTTTTGAGGCACCATGAAACATGGACCCGTTCACAGATAAGCCTTTCAATGTGATGACTTGTTTCTTTTATCAGAGAAAGAAGGCCAAAAAAGCAGATGGAGAGCCAGAGAAAAAGAGAACTGGGAAGATGGAAGTCAGGGAGTTTTACATAGTTATTTTTAGAAATGCCAATAGGTGCTGTTTACACACACACACACATACACACACACACACACACACACACACACACACACGGGTAGTTTCATAGATAATGAATATCAGCAGACAGTGCTCACTGGAGGACATCTAAGAAGTCTGCCTCGCATGAAGAGCAAACACATGGTCAGAGGAAATGTTTCACAGAATTTTGTCTCCATTCTATGTGTTCTGTAGAAGAGAATAGATCTTTGTGATTAGGACACTTTCAAGAAATTTCTTTGCTATAGGCTACAGTTTGGATAGTGTTCAACACCTCTCAGAGAGCTTGGGCTCTGTAGTGACAGAGTTGGTAAGGGGTAGAGCTTAATAGGAGGTCTTTGGGTCAATGGGAGCTTGCTTCAGAAGATATTGAGATGTTTCCCATGGGACTATGGTTATTCCTGCAAGAGTATATCTATTAAAGCCTGGATTTGGTTCCAGTATTTGTGCTATTGTTTGGTCAGATGAATGCCTACTGTGGTATATGAAGCTTCCCTTGACAGTTGCCAGGGCAAAGTACAGCTGAGAGGGCTCTCCCCAGACCCAAGAAAATGCAGGTGCCCTGTCCTTGGATCTACAACACTGCAAATAAGTATTCCTCTTTTCTTTACAGCGCTGGCCAGATTCAAGTGATTCATTATAGACTAACACAATACTTTTAGCTTAAGGCTTAAGGGAAGTTTGGGTAGCAAATGGTTTCTGTCAATTTGCAGCTGCTTTTACGTTTTGTGGGTCATTCCCATTGCTGTGTAGAAGCTTTGTTTGTTTGTTTGATGGAGTCCTACTTATTTACTTTTGGCTAAATTGTTTTGTGTAATATCAAAAATCTACTTTCATGGAAAATATCCTTTGTTTTCTTCTAGGTGTTTTATGGACTTATACCTTATATCTTTGATCTAATTTAAGTTGAGTTTGTGTGTGTGTGTCATAAAAGTCTGTAATTCCATCCATTGACATAAAGATATCTAGTTTTCTCAATATTGGTTATTGATGAGACTATTAATTCTCTACATCTTTTTGGAATTATTTGTAAAAATTATTTGGCCATATTTGTATATTTACTCTTGCATCTCTATTCTATTCTTAGCAATTCCTTTATGAGTATCGAGTAAAGGGGAAAAAATCAGTACCTTGGCTAAATATTTGTGCTTTTATGCCAACTGTAGCATTTTTCCCAATAGCTAAGATAAGTAAGCAAAGTATTTGTTGATAAATTGCTAGGTAAATAAATTTGGATATAAGTGCATATGTAAACTCAGAACATCAACATGCATTGGAATATTATTCAATCTCAGAAAAGGAAGAGGTTCTGCCTTTTGTGACACTATAGGTGAAAGTAGAGGACATGATATTAAGTGACATAAGCCAGACATAGAAATCAAAATACTTCAAGATCTTATTTATATGAGAATCCTTAAAATAAAAGAGTAGAGTACACAGAAATACAGTAGAGCTGTGACAAGGAAAGGGAAGCATAAGTATAGATCAAATGGCAGAAAGATGCAACTGTATCGAGATGAAAAGGTCTAGTGATCTAACATATGGCAGAGGACTATGGTTTTTTTTATGTTGCTGCATATCTTCAACCCTTGCTAAGAGAACAGCCTTTAGTCATGCTTTCCACAAAAGACTAATTTTGTGCAATGATAGTACTGGAGCAATCCTTTCACTGTGCATAACAAAATGTCATATTGTACATCTTAAAAACAGGCAATAAAAGTGAATTTCTGCATTTTACTCGATCAAAGAAGAACGAAAAATGCACTGTATTTACTGCATTCCAGATATATATTTGACAGGCATTAACTCATTGAATTTCCTTACACAATTGAGAAGAGATTACTACCTCATTTCAGAGCAAGAGCCTGAAGAACAGAGAGGTAAAAGACTTACCTTCTTGATGAAGGAATAAATATTCCACTGGAGCAATCAAATCTGGAGTCCAGGCTACTATGTATTATACTCCTTCCTGGGTATTTCAGATAATCCAGTGTTTGGGACTGAATTGTGCCTCCTCAGTCTCATGTGTAGAAGTCCTCTTGTCTTCTAGGATCTCAGATATGGCCTGTTCTTGAAGAGACAACTATGGTGTTGAGAGGTGCCTAAATCCTCCTGGGTTGTGAATATTTAAGGAATAAGAAGAAGGATGATAGAGAAAGAAGAGGAGGAGCAAGATGAAGAAGATGATAATAATAATTATACTGGAACATTATTTCCTATTAGAACTATATAGAAATAAATTTTTTGTTGCTTCTGCCACTAGTCAGGTAGCTGTTATGGTAGTTCCTACAAAATGCAACTCCAGTGAGAAATGGTAATATTCCAGGATGGTGTAGGCCATATCTTATCTGTGGTTTCCAAGATACCCTGTACAGTCTGGTTTTATTAGTTGAGGTGTTGCAGAAAGCCTTTGGGATTTGGCAGCCCGAAAAAGACTCATCTTTAACTTGTAAGAGCAGGCAAGCTCCATGACTTCACTCTAAAGTAAGAGTAATATCATGTAGTTCGCGTGGCTGTTGAGGGCATTAATGAGATACCATGAAGATGCCTGGCCCAATCCCCGACATATATTAAAACTTCACTCCATACCGCTTACATGTCAAACAACAAGCCACATGCTAAAGAAGTGCCTGGAGGCACAGAGCAGAAGCACCATCCCTGGTTCACTCTCTAAGTCCACGTAGTCATGGAAAGAGATGAAAAATAAACCCCACAACTTCTAGTTATCCTTCAGTGTGGACATTTAAAAAAATTGGTTCATTGTGGTTGTTCTTCCTACTTGCTCAGAGCCTCATTACCATTCCATGTAAATGCAAATGTCTCAATGGCTTAGTTTCCAGTCTTCTGTGAATGCTTTGGATTAGAGATGATCCAGAAAAAATAATACTGACTATTGCAAAAAAAAAAAAAGCGTCAGGAAAAAAAATGCATTAACTCAAGGAAGCTCCTGCTTATTGAGAGAAATGGCAGGCAGTAAGAAGCTTGTCCATACATTGTCATCCAGTGACTGGCACCATGAATATGACCTGAGCCTGAGTAAAATCTAGAACGGTAATAAAAACATGACAATATCAATTCCCTTGCTTTTTATATTTATTAGGTTGCATTAGGACACCAATTTCAATAGTAGATGACTTTTATTTTCTTTTTCTTTATTTTAAAAGTTTATTTACCTTTATTTTCTGTGCACTGGTGTATGGCCTGCATGTCTGTCTGTGTGAGGGTGTCAGGTCTTGTAGCTGCAGACATTTGTGAGCTGCCATGTGGGTGCTGGGATTTGAACCTGGGTCCATCTGGAAGAGCAGTCAGTGCCCTTAACCACTGAGCCGTCTCTCCAGTCCCAGTAGATGACTTTTCGAACCGAGAAATTAAGAATCTAATGTCTACTCCAAACATGCATGGAGATGATCTAGAACCCCTGCACAGAAGTAGCCCATGGTAGCTCAGTGTCCAAGAGGGTTCCCCAATAATAGGAAAAGGGAACATCTCTGACATGAACACAGTGACTGGCTCTTTGATCACCTCTACCTGAGAGGGGAGCAGCCTTACCAGTCCACAGAGGAAGACAATGCAGCCGGTCCTGATGAGACCTGATAGACTAGAGTCAGATTGAAAAGGAGGACCTCCTCTATCAGTGGAGTGGGGGAGGGGCATAGGAGAAGAAGAAGGCAGGAGAGTGGGATTGGGAGGGGAGGGGAAGAGGGATACAGCTGGGATACAAAGTGAATAAACTGTAATTAATTAAAAAAAAGAGAGAAAAAAAGAGTCTAATGTCTATTGGATAACAAAAAGCCTGGGTGAAAAATATCCAGGGGATATTTTAGTAGAAGATAAGAGCAACTAGAGAGGAAATTCAGTCTTAAATTCTCAAAATTTGGGCATGTAAAGGCCATTTCATTTCCTTGCCTCTTGATAACTACAACTTAAAATTCAGCCCAATAAAACTAAAGAATTCTGCTATGGACTGAACTGTGTCCTTTCTCAAATCATTTGCTGAAGCCTTAACCTTCAGTGAGATCGTGTTTGGTGATAGGGCTTTTAGGAAGTAATTAAAGTTAAATGAGGTTAACAAAGACAAGGTTATCATGTGATGCAATTGGCTACAGGGACTCAACCTGACCTGACCTTAGCCATCTTGAGTCATAACCCCCATGATTGCCTAAGAATTACTCCAGAAGGTTTTCTTTGTGCAGTTTCCCAGCCTCGTAGGAACACACAAAATCACTGGAAAAGTAGATGGAGCTTCCCCACGGACCTGCTAAAATTCTGCTTGCTGGGAATGTGCCTGACATCCTGATGTCAGCGTGAGATAGAACAAGAACATTCTAGCTTGGAGAAGAGTCACTTTGGTCCTGATTGCTATCTAAGGTTCTCCCTCTGACCTAATTGGCAGGGGACCACTGGTATTGTTGGGGCCCTTCACCAGGCTCTGTAATGTTTCCATTAATCACACTCTACAGCAACCCTGGATTTCATAGTGATGGATTTACAGATTAGTCCTCAATAACTTTGGCACTGTTAGTTACTGGGAACGAAGGCTTAGACTGCACACTCTCTTACATTTTTTTTCAGGAACTATGTGAAAACAATCACATTACCATGTGTGGTAGGAATATACACCGATACTTGAACACTCTTTCTCTGACTTTCAGACCCCTGTGACATCAGAGCTCTTATCTTCATGATCAAACCCTCCTTCTCAGATTCATGCTGAGCATCACAAGCGCTGGCTACTTGCCCAGGACACTTTTGTTTCTTCCATTAGCTCTGTGTCTCTCATTCTGGCTCCTCACGATCATGGTATCCACTGTGCTTTCTCCTGAAGCCCGTTGGTAAGAATACTAAAAGCTGAGGAACCGCTTTCTGTTCCATCTTGGCTCCAGCTGTCTATGCTCAAGGTACTGCCATTTTTCTCTTCTCAGGTTTGGGTTTGGTTGATATGCTCAGATAAATGTGCTTGTTGAGTATCTTATCAAGGCCCTCCCCAGCTCAATCTGACTTAGAAGAGTATGCTTCTACCCCAGACAAACACAGCTCTCTTTCCAATTAACTCCAAAGGATAGCGCCCAGTATCTTATGCCCCTTGATAGCTGATAAATTTATGAAAGACAAGTAAAAAAAGAAAGCATTCCTTTATAAATACTTTCCAAGCCAAGCGTTCATTGGGGATATGACTGTTTTTATCTTTTTACTGTATTTGAAGACAATACCTTGTCTCTCCTTGCAAAAGTCTCTGTGCGTTTTTAGAACTTACTTAAAATAATGCTTTTTATCAAATTGGCCTCAAGAGTCTTTTACTGTTTCTCCTTCTAAAAAAAAATGGTGTTCTTTTCCTTATAGAGAATGCTAAGGAAAATGATAAAAATCTACAGTCATTCATCCTGCATTTTAAAATGCAAGAAGTGAAAATCAAATAAAGTAGGTCAAGGCAGCTCTGCAGTTAACGGCAAGAGCGTCTCCACATCAGCAAATATTAAAGCTGATAGGCAATCAAATGAACTCTATCTTCCTTTAGAGTACAAAAATGTTACCAAGAGGTTAACGCTCTATTTTTTTTTACCTTGACCAAGGAAACAGAACAAATCCAATTCTACAAGTTGATAACTTATGACTTTATAGGTGGCCATTGTGTATATTTAAATAGGCCTACTTTATTTTGCATTTGTTCAGACTATGAGTAACGGGTAGGCACATTCAACTCATTAACTGCAAGCGAAGTCTGTCTAAATGCTGCCTGTGATTCCATGGACAAAACCCTCAGGGATATGAAGTAATATTTAAAATTGGATGGTTGGGAAAAAAATGGAGGAGGGTGCAAGGAGGAATAATACTTGGATTTGAGACTGTAGGTACCTGAGGGAAAACTCCAAGTCTCTGGTTTATTTTGAGACTGGAGAAGGTTATGAATATCTCCCATTATTCTGGAACATAATAGCACTCAGTTGGACAAATATAATAAAATGTGTAAGTAAAATGAAATGATGGAGCTATTATTATTTCTAATAATAGAAATTCTATTATCCAAGATGCCTGCTACTTTCCTGCAATAAGAAAGAAAAACAGAAGAGCCTCTAGAGTGGCCCAACACTATCAACATAATGAACTGTTTCTTCAAGTCACCCCATATCAATGAATTCTTTAAATAACGATTTACATGATAAAGAGAAAGTGCTGCTATTATGTAATGGAGAAGATGCATTAGTTGAGGGGTGCCACCATGAGTATTATCAGCTGAGGCCTCGAATCTTTCATCTCCCAAATATGCAACACACTTTGTTAAAGTGTTTAAAACATCATTACTGTGCCTATGCAAAATGGGAACCATTACTTGATGAAATGCCATCTATGTCTAATTTTCAAACCATCTGAAGTCTTAATCCTTTGGAGTCTATCCCTTTTGCTCCTTATGAAAAAAATCAGCCCTGTTATGTAGATAATAGTGAAGTCTAGTCCTTCCAAATAGACAACATTAGTTTACAACAATTGTTCTACCATTCTGAGGGCACTGGCAGGTAAATTTACCTAGGAAGACTTTCATGTTCCATAAAACCTTTGCACCTTTTATGCTCCATCAATTTTTGGCTTAAAAAAACACTTTTATTAATTCTTTGATAATTTCATACAATGTATTTTGATCATACACAACCCACCCTCTCCCTGACTTCTCCCATATTTTACCTACCCTCAACATCATGTCCTTTTTTTTTCTTTATTAATTACACATTATTCCCTTTGTATCTCCCCTGTGGTTCTCTCCCTCCTCCCGTCCCAATCCCTCCCTTCCTCCACCCTCTGCATGCATGCCCCTCCCCAAGTCCACTGATAGGGGAGGACTTCTTTTCCTTCCTTCTGATCCTAGTAAATTAGGTCTCATCAGGAGTGGCTGCTTTGTCTTCTTCTGTGGCCTGGTAATGCTGCTTCCCCCTCAGGGGGAGGAAATTAAAGAGCAGGCCAATCAGTTCATTTCAGAGACAGTCCCTGTTCCTATTACAATGGAACCTACTTGGATACTGAACTGCCATGGGCTACATCTGTGCAGGGGTCTTAGGTTATCTCCATGCATAGTCCTTGGTTGGAGTATCAGTCTGAGGAAAGACCCTTGTGCTCAGATTTTTTGGATCTGTTGCCATCCTTGTGGTGTTCCTGTTCTCTCCAGATCTTCCAGATCTTACTGTTTACCACTTCTTTCATAAGATTCCCTACACTTTTTTTTGCCAATCTCTAAGCTTCAAGTTGTGATATGTGAGTACTTAGGGTTTCTGTGTCAGACTTACTGAACTCTACTGAACTCACTGCTTCTATGTAATTTCTAACTTAGCCTCAGATGTGTCTAAAGTACTCAATCTCTGTCCTTGGTCTTATCAGAACTTTAGGTCCACGTAAATCCTCCCTTAGTAAAAGAAGCTTCTAACCATAATCAGCAACTAATTCTTATGTATTAGTCAAGATTATCTAGTGATAGGAGTTATAAAATGAATCTCTCCAGAGGAGAGAGAATCTCTAGAGATTCATTCTCTAAGTTGTTATTTTACATATATGAAGAAGATTTATTAGAATGACCTATGGGCTGTGGTCCATCTAATTCACCAATATCTGGCTGTGAGAAGCAAGTTCAAGAATATAGTAGTTGCTCAGTCCCCAAGGCTGGATGGCTCAGCTGGTCTTCAGTAGACTCTGGCATCTCAAAGAAGCAGCTCTAATGCCAGTTAAAGAACGCACTTGCTCCACAAGGACCAAATATATCTGGGCACAGGGTCTTTTCTGAGACTGACATTCAACCAAGGACCATGTATGGATATAACCTAGAACCTCCACTCAGATGTAGCCTGTGGTAGCTCAGTAACCAATTGGTTTCCCATAGTGAGGGGAACAAGGACTATTTCTAACAGGAACTCAATGGCTGGCTCTTTGACCTCCCCACCCCTCAAGGGAGGAGCAGTCCTGTTAGGCCACAGAGGAGGGCTTTGCAGCCAGTCCTGAAGATACCTGATAAAACAGGATCAGATGAATGGGGAGGAGGTTCCAAGTCAGTGGACTTGGAAAGGGGCACGGTGGAGATGAGGGAGGGAGGGTGGGATTAGGAGGGAATGAGGGAGCGGGATACAGCTGGGATACAGAGTTAAAAAAATGTAACTGATAAAAAAAAATAAAATAAAATAAAAGAATGCACTTGCTATTAAGGTGAGAGCAAGCAGCAAAAGCTTCCTTCTTCCATGTCCTTAAACAGGTTTCTAACAGAAGGTGTGGCCCAGATTAAAGGTGTGTCTTCCTGACTCAAAAATCCAGATTAGAAGCAGATCTTCCTACTTCAAATTAAGCAAAAATCCCTCACAGGCATGCCCCCCAGTTTTGGAGTTTGGTTAATTCCAGATGTAGCAAAGTTGACAACCAAGAATCATGCTTGGCTTCAGTATTTTCTCAGTCTTAATCAGAGGTCCTATTTATGTCCTTTGTGAACCTCCGGTGTCACAGAAGAGAAGTTCCAGCTAAAACGCAGGATGAACTTTTATGAACTGTGAGTCCCCTTCCTGGTATATAGTTATGTTCCTTATGGATTTTTTTAAACAATGGAAACTAAATTTATGGGATGTAGAAAAGGAGAGAAAAGGGAGAGGAGAGGGAAGAAAAAGACAAGAGGGAAGGGATTAGATGGTGTAGATGACCGAGTGGGTTAAAAGCTTGTCACACAGCATGAGGACCCAAGTTCCCCAGAACTCGTGTAAAAGCTGGCTTTCATATTGCCTATCTGTAATTTTAATGCTCCCGTGGTAAGATGGGAAACAAAGATTGGATAACCCTGGAAATACTGCCCTGGACACTCAGGAGAAGTGGGTGTGGTCTCAGAGAACTGAGCTCCCCATCTATGTGGTCTGCTCTCTAGATAGCTGGTGCTAGAACTAAATTAAATTCTCAGACTCCCGTTGGTTGCCCAGAAATGATTGCTGTGCGAAAAATGATCCACACAGACACACTTAACATCAAAAACACTGTGGAAAAGAAATAGCTTTCCTTTAAATACAAGAATATTCTCTGGTGTATGTGTGTATGTATGCGTATATATATATGTATGTGTATTATGTGTATATGCTAGCTAGACTGCCATAAATCATGGTGAACAACATCAAAGAAACCCTGTCTCAAATAATGTACGTATGTACGTGGCACGTATCAACACCTGAAGTTGTCTAGTGGTTGGCATACAAACACATGATGGTGGGGTGAGAGAGTTTTTAAAAAGAGAAGGGGAGGACAACAACACATATAAGCAAATTTTTTACATATCGCTAACATGATTATACATGTGAGGTGGTTACCACTAACTTTTTTCGACAAAGAAAGAAAATGAAAGGTAAACAGTATCTTTTCTAGTCAGATACCCCACAAACGGGGTATTCTAGAAGACAAAGCTTGAAAATGCCCATCTCCAGAATCTAATATTAAGAAAGCTAAATCCTGCCCAGATGGATTTAAGTTTCTGAGTCTGCAAGCTTAGGAATTTAGGCATTCCTCTTTAAGAAAACAAATTCAAAAATATAAATGGTTTCTTGGTCATGAGAATGAATATTTATTTAGAATCAGCATAGAAATTACAACAAAAGACAAAAATCTTAAGAGCCTCCGAATATTGCAAACACTGCAGAAAGTAACAATGTATTAATGAATTTCTTCACACATCTCCGTAATACTTTTGGCTACATCATCTCTGATTGCTTCTTCACATAACAAGAATTTTGAAGAGTAATTATTTCTAGAAAAACATAATCTAAGCAGTCTCTTAGCATTATTGATTGACATGCTGTTTAGTAGCAATGATTTGGGGTCTTTTATTTTTATTTTTTTTACTTTTAACACTAATCACCAGTAATATCTCACAAATTTTTGGAATTTGCTCTCAGGACTCTTTTCCATTTATAATCCTGATACTGTTTTTGGGTCCTGCACATTTGGAAATTGTGATTATTTTCTTTTCTTTTTTTTGTCATGATCACAGAAGCAAATGTTTGAAATGCTTGTGGCTGCAGATTTTAGATTCTAATCCACATATTCTTGACAGGATTTTTAGCCAAGATGGGTGAGAAGTGAGTTTTATACACAGTTGCTTCTGGCCCAATATGTTTGAACCATGGCTTTTCCTCCAGGACCCACATACTTCATGTTATAACATGTAGATACGACCTCTGACCTTATGGTACCATGGAGTAAGTTAGTGAGTAATTGACAGGACAATGCCTAAACCCTTCTTTCCTTCCTTCCTTCCTTCCTTCCTTCCTTCCTTCCTTCCTTCCTTCCTTCTTTCCTTCCTTCCTTCCTTTCCCCATCTCTCTTTCCTTTCTTTTTTTTTTATTTATATGAAAGAAGACAGAGAACATCTAAAGGATGCATGGCAGAGATGGGCACATAAAATCATCCCAGTGAACCCATTAGTGTACTAACAACTGGACTCTCAACTATTTATATTCCCCCAAATGCTTATAGCCACACCTATAATATTTGACTTTGAGGAAAGTATGCTACAGTGGAGTCTGGAGTAAAAAGAGAGAATCATAGGAAATTGAGACTCAGGTTTTGCAAGACCTTCAGAACCATAAAGGCTTCTGTACTTGAAAGCTTCTGAATCTTTACTTCTAGATAACCCAAATCTTGAAGCATCCAGTGGTTTCCTCAATGCCTATGCCAGAGGAGAAGCTGAACTCTTCGTGCAGGTTAATTGATGATGACTTAGTATTTGGCTGTTGTTTGAGAACATTCATTGTCAAAGACTAAGTAACCAGACACCTATAGCAAGGGGAGACACTTCTCTTAATATCTCAACCGATAGTACTAGCATGGAACACACTACAAAAAAAATCCAAAACTGCATCAAGTATTCACATCATTCTTCTTATCATTCTTCTTCACATCATTAGCTCTTTACTGAGGAAAAGTTGCATTTTACAATTGAGCAAAAATATTAATAATTTGTTTAATCTTGTGACATAATAGGGACACATACATGCATACACACACTCATATATATGTGTGTATGTATGTATGTGTGTATGTATGTATATATGTGTGTATGTATGTATGTGTGTATGTATGTATATTCACTACTCTGGACTCCTGACACAAAGTTTCTAAAACTTCCTGTAATTTCGGACTGATGGCATGATATTGTACATGATATTGTACATGGCATGACATTGTACATGGAGCTTTTTGACATCCTGGCCCACAAGTGCACTTTTTTTTCTAATAAAGTAATTTTTCTGAGCTTCTTTATAACTTCAAGATGGGCAATGAATGGTCAACAGAAAAGACAGATCATGGTTAAAAGCTTGGAACTTTCAGCCTTGTCCCTCAACCTCTAAGAAGAGAGGGATTAGGAACTGA